>NC_140591.1:285896508-286496508 GCF_964204655.1 Triturus cristatus | reverse complement strand
CAGTTTGAATGCAGGTCTTTAATTCTGGTTCATAGCTCACTGTGCTATATAGAAAGGATTGTAACATATGTAATGCGAGTAACAAAATGATCTCTGTGATAAAAGCAGTTACCCACTGACCTCGGTACATAAAATACAAATCTGTAATCTTAACCCTTTTTGCTACTTAATCACCAGCGTCATCTTGCCATTATTATTGTTCTTTGAAAGTTGCTGGGCACACAAAGATCTCACTTGCCATGCCTAAACTGTCTGCTCTGTTCTCTCACGAGCTCAAATGTTGCCCTTCAAACTCAGCGCCCAATGCAACAGCACCTCACACTGCCCTAAAACCAGAACTGCTCAGAAAGATAGGACAGTTACAAAAAAGAGTATGACCCAGCTATGCCACTGGGACCTGGGTGATTAACAGTACATAAGATAGACGGTCCTAGTGGGACAATTTGAAAGAACACAATTATTTATGCAGCAGCATCCATTAAATCACTTGTACTGTAAAATTCAGCTCAATGTTATTTATTCATATGGAACATCAATCTGAATGCTCAAAATCCAACAAAACATCTGGAACATACATATACAAAAGTGCCCCGAATGTGTAGAAGGGAGAAAGGAAGGACATGTGTGCAAAGTGAGGGTTAAATGAGGGCGGAGAGGGAGTGACAATACATACATCAACAATATTATTAAAAAAGTAAATGGTTTGTCCTTCATGACAATTATATACAAGCAAATTAATTAACAGCCATTATGTCGCTGAAAAGCCACAATGAAAACAGCACTGTTGCCCACACTGGCATATATACAACTAAATGTCAACGTTTCGACCCCTGATAGACGTTGGTGACCTTGATCGTTACAATGGGGTCTTCCTCAGGACTCCACGAACCACCATTGGCTAGGTGGTTGAACTGATAGTAGTGGGCCCGTGGACTCCTGGGTCAGAGAACGGACAGATGGCAACTTCTTATCAAGTAATTTCGCATTCCAACTATGTTTCTGTCAAAAATGTTTACTTCAAATAGGGGGCCGAGATTAAATCCAAGGTTTCCCAGTTACTCGTGAAATATAGCTTGACATCGTTACGTGGTAGACAAAATTCAGAATTCCAAAAGGCCTCAGAGGTACCCAGTTTCTCAAAGTAAAGTGCTTCCGTTCACTGCCAGTTATTATGCTGTTTGCCGAGCTTGCATTGTACACATTTGAATCCTGATGTCTCATTATTGCGCATCCTTTTGAATATTGTACAGAAATACATTTTTGGATACCTTGGCTACCGTGTATTTGCTGTTTCTATATTCTTCGACTCAATTGACTTTTAGCCCTGAAGAAGTTCCTTTGACAATAAGGAACGAAACGCGTTGGCTGTTTGCCATTTTTAACGATTTCAGGATTAAAGAAGAAAAATGGAAATTATTTGTTGGCTTTGATTTACTCTGGCTGAGTGCATCTTCCTGATTTATGAATTTCTCCGAATCTTGTAGAATCGAACAACGACGGATGCTGGAAGTAGTCGCACCCAATCTGATGATATTAATTTAAGTGCTTAACCTTGGTCTGTCGTTGTTGGCTTCCTCTGCTTATGCTTCCGTTCACTGCATCGTACGATAAGAAGTTGCCATAAAACATGAGGCTGGTCTTTGCTTAGATTGATAACCAATAGAGCAATATAGGGATTAGGATGATTTGGTTAAACTGCAGTGAAGTGAACAACACCTTTTATAGGAGAAACATTAGATTCCTGACAATTAGGAGGACAGTCCCAAGATTTATATGTAAAATGACCAATGGCTGCAATGCTGTCCCATAGTTTTCCAGTACCATTAGTGTTTCTATTTACAACAGAAGTTGCAGTTGGTGTAGGACTGATTAAATTAGGTTAACACTATGATATTAATGCAAGGTCTTGAGGACATCTCAGCAAGTCTTTTGAGGCAGGCCACATATTTATGGGAGGGGCACTGATGGCAAGGATTCAATCTTTGTATGCAGACATCTGATAGAGAGGAAGTAGCAGGCTCATGCCAGAACAGTCCTTTTTACTTCATTCACAATGATGGAGTGCGAAGCAGCATATAAAAATGCTGTGTGGTAAATTAAGCTATGGGGTCATGAAGGACCATAAGGGGCACACATCTCCCTAAAATATAGAAAACTTCATCTAGCGCAGGAAAGGTTGCATCTGGAGTACACCTGATTGCTAAGAGACTAGCAGGTTACAGCTGTAGTAAGGATCTGCAGGGAGACACTTTGTTCTAGAAGTAGCACCATAAATATCTATGTTCCAAATGTCTATGACCTAGAGTTTTACCAAAAAGTGCAGACATTGATCGATCAGGTAGAGGACGACCACATGTTTTGGGGGGCAGGAGACCGTAATATACTCCTAGATGCAACATTGGATAGTACTGCATAGACCCCGTTAGGCAAACCCTGCTCTAGGCGCATTCTATGAGACATATGCAATACATATACCCTAGTAGACACCTTGTACCAGCAAAACACTATCAAGTCCGCCTACACATTGCATTCCACGCAACACAATACTTGGACACGACTAAATTAGTGGCTCCTATCAGCCAGCCTCATTCCCTGGTTTAGGTCCGTTACACACCTTCCACGTACTCTATCTTATCATTCCCCTGTAAGCCTGACCGTGCGCATCCCCAGGGAGTGGGGTGTTGAGTGACAATGGAGATTCCCGAACATGGCGCTCCACGATCAATGATTTCACTCTGAGCCGCTATTATCAAATACTTCGAACTCAATAAGGGCACTGTTGAATCCCAGGCTACACTGTGGTAAGCCTTTAAGGTGCACACGCTAAGTGTCTGTAGTAGGACATACGTAGATCCTTGGCCTGAATAGAGACAGAATTGGTGACATTAGACCAGACCACAGCCCTACAGAACACAGCGGATTACCTGCAGCATGGACCGCTTTGTTTGCGGATTTCAGCGAAATGGCAGACAGTGAGGCCAATTACCTTGGGAAGTATGGTAAAGATCGAGAATATGGGGAGGGGGAGATGCCGGGCCATACATTAACTCGACTACTACAACCATCCAGGGGTCAATCCTACATACTGGGCCTACACAGACACAATGGGACTTGTGTTACAGATGCAGTGAATATATAGGCAGAGTTGATTGAACATTACACTAATCTATACACCTCGCAACTAGGTGGAAGCGACACAGACATACCCAACTATCTAGAGGAAGTGGCTATGGTCTGGCTTACTTCAGCACATCAGCAGTTTCTTAGTGAACCTTTCACCGCAGAATAAATAATTCAAGCGATTAATGCTATGGATGGTTCTAAAGCACGCAGCTTGGATGGCTACTCAGGGGCTTTCTACAAGACATATAAATATATATTGGCTCCATATCTACTAGAAATGTATTAGAAGCACTAGAAAAAGGTGTGCTTCCACCCACTGTCTTTGAAGCTATGATTACGCTACTTCTAAAACCAGACTAAGACCCTTCGAACCGTGGTTTGTATCGACCACTATCTTTTTAAAATTCTGACAATAACATTTTAGCCGGATGCTTGCAACTCGCCTTTCACCATTAATGGAACAAATAATATCACTAGCACAGTTGGGATTTGTCCCACATAGGTCAACCGCACTTAATTTGTGCATATTCTTCGCGGTAATCAACAGAATTTCACCCACGGTCCCAGCGGTGGCTGCATTATAAGATGCTGAAAAAGCATTTGATTCACTAGAATGGCCCTTTCTCAATGCCACCCTCCATAAGATGGGATTCCCCTGCAGGTTTCCATCACTCATCTCCCTCCTTTACACAAAACCAACGGCCCACATTAGGATCAAGGCCACACTTATCGCCCCATTTATAATTTCATGAGGAACAAGATGGGCGACCCCTCTCGTTGTTGCTGTTCATAGTAGCGATGGACCCACTGGTGCAACATCTTCAAATGGACTATCCGCATAGTAAATTACTGTTTAAATCCAGCCCACTCCTGGTCATGCTATGGCCCATAGTATTATCATCTATGTGCGACATCCAGCTCAAAACCTAGCACCTATACTTCGTGAGATCACTCGCTATGGAACGCTATCTGGTTTGTATATAAACTGGACCAAGTCTGAAATATTCCCCCTAACCGCAGTAATCATACAAATATGGCACGAATGTCTACTGAAGTGGTGCGATACATCGGTCCGCTACCTGGGGACTCATATCCATAGAGATAGAGACCAGATCATACGTCTCAACTATTGCTAAGCAGTTGATAAATTGACTGCCCAGGAAGAAAAGTTGGATCCACCTTCTTCTATCAAAAGCGGGCCTTATCGCTATCATCCAAATGATGGTACTACCCCAATTTCTGTACCTTTTTCACAATGTTCCCATCCCATTAACCAATGCTTTTTTGTGCAACACTCTGTGGTATACCCACACGACTTGTCTGGGGGACAGAAACCCCGAATAGGATGGGATACTCTGGTACTCCCATATGAACGCGGGGGCTTGGGAGTTCCCCGGTTGAACTTGTACTACCTGGTGGTGGAGTGCAAGTTCTGCCAGATATAGGTAACATACAGACATATGAATACCATACGCGAGGCCCGAGATTGATCTTGTTGACCCAACCCCATTAAAAGTACTATTGTCGATGGGACTTCCTCGAGATCCACGCGATGTACAAAAATGATCTACAACTAGCTGGGCCTGGCAGAAATTGCTCTGTCTACTGGGTTGAAAAACCCTGTTTCCACCCGATATACATCTAGCTGCTTTATTTACTGAGTTTTATATAGCACGAACTTGACCCCAATCGGGTATCAGAACACTTTACATAGCACCAGTTGCATTACATGAGGATACATTCATTTTTGTTAGGCATGGGGAGATTAAGTGATTTGCCCCGAATCACAGAATGTTAACTGTCATTGCAGAGACTGGAACCCAGTTCCCCAGATTCAAGGTCGACCACCCTAGCCGTTAGGCCAACTCCTCTCCCCTAACCCCTGGCTGCACATAACGCAGGAGAAGCTAGTTCAACGCATTCTCCTGAAATACTCACTGTACACCATTGGGGTCTTTTCCCTGATGGACACTTGTTTGCCCATACAGAAGATGCACGTTTCCAGGACACTCCCTATATGAACTATTTTGTGTTATAGAGGCTCCAGAGGGCACTCAGAGCCCAGGTTCCATCATACCTGTTGGCGCGGGAGAAATTTGTACCACTAACATTGATAATGACTGACTTAGATGGGGACCGGTTAATTTTGAAGCTGTACCATGCTAGTTTGAACCTATTACCTGCCCATGAGTCAAAACTTGTGATAAGATAGGCTCATACTGGAGAGAAATCTTTGCCCAACTTTCTCTTATGACCCACACTGTCATAGAACCCTCCCATCTTACTGGCACTGTTGGGCTATGAGTACACATCTTGCCTAAATCAATGCCAGTTTGCAGCAATTGCCCTACTGCTTGCCAAGCGGGCAGTAGCTCCGTGGGGAATAAACGCCCGCCCACCTCAGAAGCATTGATCCAAGGCCTAAGGTACTGCGACACCAACAGTGAGATTTATGCTTATTTCCAACCACTCACCTACAGACCCGAGATTTCTGGCAACCGCTGAGGGACTACCTACTCACACGACTCCCCTGAAGAAGACACCCTCCCTAACGTGCACTTAACGTCGAATGGGTGAAATACGCGAGGTAAAACTAAGAGAACACTCTGCTATGCTGAACCATCGTGAATTTTGAGATGATGCATGTTGTCAATTTTGTTTACCCAGTTGCTATCCTTATGGTGAATGTCACTGCTATGTAACATCAGCTACTATTTCTTTTATATCTTCCTATATAATTACCTTTCCAAACCACCAGAGGTGGACATGTGACGTGCTATGTATGGTGCTTTGAAAAATAACAAATAAAGTTTTAAAAGAAAAAAAGATGTGTAATTTACAGTTATGTTTCAATGAGAGATATTATTTACGCTCATGTTTCAATGAGAGATGAACTTAATGCTTATTCAATCAGAGGCGCACTTTACTCCTATTTAAACACAGTCAGGTGGAGCTCTTCTGTTAACGAGAACATGGACAATTTTGAGAAAGAAAGGTACAGTTGAGGAGGCAAATTCTTTTATATATATTCTTTTAGGAACCGAATCAGCGAAGCAGGAAGGGTTGATCATGCGTATACTAATTACCTGAAATGACAAGGAGGAGGAATGCTTTCAGAGTATAGTGAGGTAAAGCAGCTTGCCCGATGATGGGCACATGTTAGGTTTAACTTTTTACATTTTATCTAAAGAGAAATTGGTACTGCTAGCAACATTTCAGCGCTTTGGGGTATAGTGAGTAGGCATAACATTGTAATTACAAACTACTCAATTTCTGTAAAGAAAGTTCTGGTTTTGTTGACCATAAGTTTGGTGTCTACAAAAACGATGCTTTTTGCATTCATATGTTTCCAGGATCAGTATTTTACGGGGCCTTCCTTTGTATATTATTTTATCAGGAGCATGCACTTGTTTCGATTTCGTTTTTTTAGTTTCTGTTATAGCTAGTTGCTTGTTTTCAGCTCTTGGGAATACTAGGGAGAGCGAGGAGCTACTTTGATAGTTTAAGTTTTTTAAGTGGGCAAGGAATTAATTATTTTGAAAGAGTAAACATGTTCTAGATATTGGTCATTTCTGTCTCTTCCAGTAAATACGCAGTAGCTGCAGATGTCATGTAGTGCTAAAACGCAGTCCCTTGTTAGAATGCTAACATTAGAGTGTCACTTTTGTTTTTTGATCAGCAGTGAAAGGAAGGCTGACTAATCAAGAATGTGGTTTATCAGCTGTTAGGAGGTAGTTCCATTAGCAAAGGGTGTTTTATTTATTATATGTTTGCAGGTTATGACGTTCTGTGGTGGCAGAAAGACTGCGGTTATTTATAGTGGCTATGGAGTTCTAATTAATGTTGCACTGACCACTGTCACTAAAGCAAATATGTTTGTCTTAGTTCAATACAAGCAATCTGTTGCAATTTGGAAGGGTGGATAGAAGGTCAGGCACTGCATGCCTCCCATATTTGTTATGTTTCAAACAAACCTTTGAATTTACGTAAATACTGTAATGCCAAGTAGTCAGAAGTCAAAGCTAGTGACATAGTTCAATCAGCTTGTGGTTGTTTAATATTGAAAAAGCGGAACTCATGCAGGTTTCAGGTAGAGAAAAAACTTTGAATTTGATTTCAAATTAGGTGCGTGGAAAGCAAAACAGGAGGAAAGCAGTTGCTGCACAAAAATGAAGACATTTTTGAAAATGAATTTAAACTTACAACACGCACAAAAATAATTGATCATGAAAAAGAAAAGACAAGCATGGACTAGAAAATGTCATCAAATTTCTACCCAAAAAATAACAGATTTTACTAGTTGTCGATGACAAACCATGGAGGATTATTATAAGAATTCGTTCTTTGTTGAGTATAGAATTTGCATATCTCTTAATAGTGGTAGCTGCCATGTGAAGACAAAATAAATAGGGCATGACATTATTTACAAAATAAATAGGGCACTACAATTATGCTTCCAGCGAATTGCACATTCACAGATTCAGATTTGAGAAAGTTAATATTCAATCAATCAATTAAAACATTTATAAAGCACAGAAAATCACCCATGAGGGTCTCCAGGAGATGTTGGCTGCCTCGTGGTAGTTTGATCATTCAAACATCTGTATTTTTTGTTCTTTCCTGAATTGCTGGAGTGACAGTGTTGTCCTGAGGTTCATGGGGAGGTTGTACCACACCTGGCTGCCAGGTCTTCGAGAAGAAGTGTCCTCCGCTGTTGGTTTGGTGGATCCGTGGGGTGTTTGCGACAGAGAGAGAAGCAGATCGAAGGTGTTTGGTCAGTTAGTAGAAATTCAGGCGTTGTTGATGTATGCTGGTCTTTTGTTGTGCAAGGCCTTGTATTTATTTATTTATTTTAGAGTACGCATGGGTTAGCATCTTGAACTGACTTCTTTTCTGAATAGGGAGCCAGTTTAGTTTTTTGAGATGGGGTGTGATGTGGGTTCTTCCAGAGAGATCGTGGATGAGTCTTGCTGCTGAGTTCTGTATTGTTTGGAGTCTCTCCAGGGGGCGTGCAGTGATTCTTACGTAGAGTGTGTTTCCATAGTCCAGTCTGTTGGTGATGAGGGCCTGCGTGACGGTCCTTCTGGTGTTGACTGGGAAATTTGCAAAGAATGCGAATGGTGTGGAAGCAGTTGGATGAGATTGCGTTGATTTCTTTCTTCATGGATCGCTTGCTATCCAGGATGATTCTGAGGTTGCAGTCATGGTCTGGCGGGGCGGGTGGTGGGGGGAGGTCTGCAGGCCACCATGCGTCGTTCCATGGTGAAGTGTCGTTCCCAAAGATGAGGTTCTCCGTGTTGAGTTTGAGACAGTTGACCTTTAACCAGTTCACGACTGTCATCATGCATCTGTGGAAGTTGACTTTGGTGGTGGAGGGGGTCTTCGGATAGTGAGAGGATCAGTTGGGTATCGTCGGCATTGGAGATGATGTTTAGTCCAACCGATCTGACGATGTCAGTCGGGGGGGGGGGTCATGCAGGTTTTGAAGAGTGTGGTGCTCAGGGACAATATTAGCCTAGTACAATTGTATTAATAACACACTTCACTAATGAATATGCTGCCCAACATACGGTTTGGGTGTTTCAATGAAACTAAACAGATGTGTCACTTCCAATCTGTGGAGATCATAAACACAGATATGCAATGTTTAAGCTGTGTCCTTGTCATGACTTTCTCTACTGCGTTTGTGGATGTACTGAGCCAAATGCCATTAGACGTGACCAAGTAAAAAAATATGCCAGTAATGATCCAAAGCTTAGCAGATAAAGCATAATGAACAAATCGGCAGCTGTTTGCTCCCAGTCGTCACATCAATTAATTGCAGTTGATTAGTTGCTGTGATCACCTCAGATCAAGAGCTGGCAGAGATGGCAGGGGACAGGAAGCAGACGGAGGAGGTACAAGATCAACCGTGGATATTCAAAGTCATGATTAAACATGCCCCTGTGTTAAACTCTGAAGAGAAGGGAACCTTTTTTTAGATGAATGTGAAAAATGTGAAGCGGCGGAATGGCATCACTGAAAGTAAAGGGAGCCAATTGCTGAAGTGGGCTGACCGATCACCCCACGATGAATGCTATGGGAGGCAGAAACAAAATGGGAATGACAATGTACTACATCAATGAATGAAGAGCACTAACCAAAAGTCCATCTATGTAGATATATTATGTATGAATTATTGGGAAAAATAATAGTCTGATGAGAAAGCTAAACCTGTCACAAAGGCTAAACCTAAAAGTTGAGTACTCAAAAATACAAAGAAACCTCCAATTCATTACATTAAAAGAGTCTAAAGCATGTGGGAGATAATTGACTAACCACATAAAAGATAAACAAAGGAAGACAAAACCCCGGGGGGTGACTGTTAATTTCTGAATCAGCACCTAGGTGTCACCCATTGCTCTCATGTAACCTAATTTGAAGTGTGACAAGCATTTTAGTAACAATGAATAACATGCCAACACGTATGGTTTAAATGTGAAGCTCATGGTTTAAATTTGGAGCTCACGAGCGCTAGGTGGCGCACATCAAGATGGCCGCATCGATGTGAGGCTCCCGATGCCTGACCCCTCGCATCCGGCTTTCATCCGCGTCCCGCCGTCCTAGCGGCGATCTGAGGGTCCCTACCTGCAGCGGGACCGAGGAACCACGCTCGGTGACACTTTGAGCTGCCTTCCTGCTCCCGGGCCCGAGTTCTGCCGCCCCTTGCTGAGGGGCCGAGAGAGAGACGCGGCTGGCTGGTGCTGTCCCCGGCACTGGCTCCAACGCGAGGCCCGCGGCGCCAACGAGAGACACGGGCCACGAAGCTGACGGCGGCCGGGCGCACATCGCGGGATCCAAGGGCGCCCCCTAAACCATCCGACGCTGTTGCTGGCTTGGTGTGGAGCCTCCCCCGACCCACGGGACGCTGCGGGGATCCTACGTGGCCGGGAGGGCCCTGAACCTGCTGTGGCCTGTGCTGGAGCTGGCTGGAGGTGAGAGCTACGGACCTGTGTGGGCGGCCCCGGTGGGCCATGCCGGCCCTGACTCCTGACTCCTTCCCCCGCACCATCTGACGGCTGGCGCCGGAGGCGGCTGGACGGAGGCCTCGTTGGGGGACGCGGACGTGCTCTCGCCGCAGGTGCCGGCTTCCACCGGGGGAGAGCCCCTCCCCGGCTGCCGGCCATTGGACTTCCCTCCCCCGCCACCGCTGGCTGGAGCCTGCTGCTGTTGGGCTTGGTGCGCCCTGTTCCCCTTCCCCACCTGGAGGGGTCCTGCTGGGGCCCGGGGCCGGGAGCGCTGTCGGGCGCGCCCGTGGGCCCGTTGTGGGTGCTGGACCCGGCACGGGGTTTGTGCTGACGGCGCCTGTGTGAGGGGGCCATGCCGGACTGGCTCTGCAGCGGGTCGGCGGCGTCCTCGGTGGACCCCTGTGAGGGGACGAAGGCACCTCTTCTTCTCCGCCTTCCTCTTGGCCCCGGCCTCGTGCGGGCCAGTCGCTTGGTCGTTGGGAGAGGCTGGTTGAGGATTCGCCCTACAGCGCCTAGACACCGGTGTGCACTCCACGGGGGTAGCCATGGGCAAGGACAGGGGTGCCAAATCAGCGGCCGCGCTCCACCAGACCAAAATCGACCGCTTCACGACCTCCGACCCCCCGGGCACGGGTGGGGAGGCGGCACCGACTCCTGGCACGGACCTTGCCGCCATATTGCAGGCCATCACCGCCTCCCGTATGTCCCTCGAGGGGATGGTCGGGGAGGTGAAAGTGGACGTCGCGCTACTGCGACAAGACCTGCGCAATGCCACGGCCCGCATCACCGAGACGGAGTCCCGGATCTCGACGGCGGAGGACGACATTCGGCAGCTCCAAGACCAGGTTCGGGAGCTCACGACCCATTCTAAAGAGCTGCATCGGCGGGCGAAGGATGCCGAAAATCGGGCCCGCCGCAACAACCTCCGCCTGGTGGGATTTCCGGAGGGGGCGGAATCTGGCCACACTGACGACTTCCTGGAAAAGTGGTTCAAGTCCTGGATGCCGCCGGCCAGTTTGTCCGCCTGGTTTGTCATCGAGCGGGCGCATCGGTCGTTGGCCGCCAAGCCTCCGGTGGGGGCCCCCCCGCGCCCCTTCATCTTGCGGATCCTCAACTTTAGGGACAGAGACGCTATTCTGAAGGAGGCGCGGGTGCAGGCTCCCTTGACCTTCAACAACCACAACATCATGGTTTTCCCAGACTACACCCGGGAGGTCCAGGAGCAACGCCGCTCATACATGGAGGTAAAGCACAAGATGCGCTCCCTGGGTCTCAGCTACCAGCTTCAATTCCCAGCACGCCTCCGCGTTGTCTTCCAGAGTAAGACCCTGTTTTTTGACACTCCCCGGGCGGCCTGGACTTGGCTCACTGAAGAACGACCGCTGCGCCAGGCCGAGCGGGCGTCACCGGCTCGGCGGCCTTCGGGCCGGGATGCGGCCGGGCCCCGGCGCCCGGGCCGCAGGAGGCGCACGCAGTCCCGGCAGCCCCGGGGGGGGCTGGCGGCTGGGCCTCGCTCCGCAAGTGCATCGGGGAGAAGACTGCGGGACTCCTCCGCCTCCTCCGGGACGTCCTCCCGGGCGGCTGGGGGCCCCGGGCGCCAGTCGGCCCGTCTGTTGGACCCGTCCCTGACCCCCCTTCCCGTGTCAGTGGACCTTTCTGATCTCTCCCGCAGCCCAGCTATCTGACTCTTCTCTGTCCTCTGTTTCGGCAGGGGGTTCGACGGCCTGGTCCCGCTGCTGGGACCTCTACTACGGACCTGGATTCAGCGGCTTCCCGCTCATGTGTAGCAATCTAGGACCGGACACTCGCATCCGTACATCTGGAGGGGTCCACCACGCTCTTGACACCCGAGCACGTCGCTTGGGGCCTTGTAGTTGCTGTTACAGTTAGGGCGACAGATGCTTCAGTTCTCAAAGTGTAGGGTGGGGGGGTTTTGTTTTGTTGGGGTTTTGTTTTGCTGGTTGCTCCTCTTGGGGAGGGTGTTTCCTTTAGTTTGGGTCTGGTTCCTCTTGGTCGCGTCACACAACAGCTCCTTGCATGCGCTGCTGCAGAGCTTCGCACTGACACTCATCGCGCCCGCTCCCCGCCTGGCCTCCCTGGCTCCCTTTCAATTGTCCTCTGCTCTCCCCGCGCTGCCTGGGCGATCCTCCTTCTCTTCCTGCGCGTCGGCGCGGCCTAGGGTCCTCCCGACGCCACCCTGGGTGCTCAATCCCGCGGCGTACCATGCCCGTGGCTTCCATGGCTGACCTAGCCCCGGGGGCTCGGCTGCGCATACTGTCCTGGAATGTGAACGGCCTGTTGGATAGGCTCAAGCGCACTGCAGTCCTTAAGTATGCTCAACGCATGGGGGCCGACGTGCTCCTCCTTCAGGAGACCCACCTTATCGGGGAAAACTGCCCCTTCCTGGCACGTTATGGATACGATCGGGTGTGGCATTCAGGGTTTGCCCGTGGCTCCCGCGGAGTGGCAATCCTGCTACGCCGCTCTTTCCCCTTTGTCCTTACACAGGTGACCCACGACCCTCGGGGCACCGGGATTGCTATTTGCGGCACGCTCGATGGTAGACCGATTAGCTTCCTCTCGCTCTATGCGCCGCCCTCGGGACTGGCGCAGGCTTTGTCCCACGCGGCCTCTCTGCTGGCGATGCTCCCGGGGGGCACTGTAGTGCTTGGGGGGGATTTTAATGCCGTCATGGCCCCTCAGCTGGACTCATCGGGACCGATTTTGGATTCTCGCGCGGCTTGCGCATGGCAGCTGGCGGGCTGGGCCGGGGCTCAGGGCCTCTGCGACGCCTGGAGACTCTGGCATCCTCAGGCTCGTCAGTACACTCACACGTCGGCCGCTCACCATTCTCACGCCCGCCTTGACATGATCTTCGTCCCCCCCACCGACTGCGGGGGCGTCCAGGACGTCCGCATTCTTCCCAGGGGGATTTCGGATCACTCGCCGGTCCTCCTGGGCCTAGGTCCTCCGCCGCATACGGCTCGTCCGGTGTGGCGGTTTAGCGCCTGGTTCCTCCAGGACAAGGCGCTGCGCAAGGCGGTGGGCACCGAACTTACTCAATACTATTCCACCAATGAGGGCTCGGTCTCGTCGGCGGGTACCCTGTGGGAGGCCTGCAAGGTGACCATTAGAGGGGCGGCTAAGGCGCATGTGGTGCGGCACCGCCAGTCGCGGCTGCAGCAGCTCACTGCCTGCGAGGCCCAGGCGCTCAGACTGGAACAGTCTCTCGCTGCACACGATGACCCGGCGGCGACCCGGCAGCTGCGGCTCCTTCGCCAGGAAATTAGTCAGCGGTCCCTTGAGGCGGCCAGGCTCCTCTGGCGGTCCTCGGTGGCGAGGGTGTATGGCTGGGGTGACAAGAACGGCGCGCTGTTACACCACCTGGCTGCCTACCCCAGGGCGTTGTGTATCATCCCGGCGGTCACGGATTCCGCGGGTGTGCTCCGGTCCTCCTCTGTGGAGATGACGGCTGCTTTTGCCCAGTTCTATTCTCAGCTCTACCGAGCTCGTGCACCGGATCTTTCCTTGGCCGCTCTACTCGCGTCTGGGGGCGCACACCTCGCCCGGCTTCGGCCGGCCGAATGGGAGAGCCTGGAGGTCCCCATCTCCCTTGAGGAGATTGGAGATGCCATCGGGCGTACATCCGCGGGGAAGACTCCGGGACCTGACGGGTTCCCCCAAGAATTCTACGCCGCCTACAGAGACACCCTGGTCCCGCGGTTGCGCGCTCACTATGCGGAGGCGATTGAGAAGGGTTCCTTCCCCCCGGAGGCGGATCTGGCCACGATCGTGGTTTTTGCCTAAATCCACGCCACCGTCCACCGACAGGGCGGCCTACCGTCCCATTTCGCTTATTAACACGGACGTGAAGCTCTACGCGGCGGTCCTGGCCCAACGGCTTTGGCTCTTGTTGTCGACCTTGGTCCACCCGGACCAGTGTGGCTTCATGCCCGCTCGGGGCAACCGCCACTGTCTTCGCCGTCTCCATGTGGCCCTGGCCCACCGCCATCGGCTGTCTCCGTACCTCGCTCTCCTCCTCGCTGATTTCGAGAAGGCATTCGACTCGGTGGGGTGGGCCTACCTATTTGAGGTCCTGACCCACATGGGTTTTGGCCCCCGGTTCGTGGGGATGGTGCGAGTCCTCTATGCCCATCCCCGCGCCAGGGTCTTGGTTAATGGAGTGCTATCGAGGCCATTTCGGATCGGCCGGGGGACGCGGCAGGGTTGCCCACTGTCGCCCCTTCTCTTTGCCCTCGTGATGGAACCCCTGGCCGCCCTGATTAGATCTGATCCCGTCCTTCGGGGATGGGAGTGGCCTGGCCTAGAGGCCGACAAAATCGCACTCTATGCGGACGACGTCCTGCTGTATCTGAGTGACCCGGCGCACTCCGGGCCCCGTGCCCTCTCCATCCTGAGCCGTTTCGGCCGTGCGTCTGGTCTATCCCTCAACTCGCGGAAATCGGTGCTGGTCCTGTTGCACCCCTCCAGGAAGTGTTTTGACTGGCAGGAGACCATCCCTCTCCGCCGGCTATCGTTTCAGTACCTGGGCATCTGGGTCTCCCTCCTCCCGGAGCTGAGCTGGGCACTTAACGTCACCCCCCTGGTGAAGAAAGCCAAGGCGGACTTGGCGCGTTGGCACCAGTTGCCCCTCAATCCGCTAGGGAGGGTGGCCCTCTATAAAATGATGATTCTTCCCCGGTTTCTCTATGTGCTGCAAAACACCCCCCTCTCCTTTCCGCGTCCTTGGTTCCGCGAGTTGGACGCGATGGTGACGAGATTCCTCTGGGGCAGTGGGAGGCACCGGCTGGCTCTACCGACGTGCCGCATACCCACCTTTGATGGGGGCCTGGGCATGTCCGACCTCTACCTTTATTATCTGGCCACTCGCCTGCTGGTCGTTCATGACTGGTTTGGGGGGGGTTGGTCTGACCCAGCCTACAGGGTGGAACTCGGAGATTTGGGCTTCTCCGGTATTCAGGATCGCCTGTATGGCGCGTCCGTCCCCGCCTCTTGCCCGGATATCACCAAGGCCGTATTCCTGTCCTGGCGAGCGGCGCTCCGTCACACCCGCTGGACGGGGAGGCTGACCCGGGTCACGCCCCTGTGGCACGGGACATGGCTGCGAGAGGTCGCGGCGCTGGAAGGGTTTAGATCGTGGGACTTAATTGGCATTTCCCAGCTGGGGGACGTCTGGCGGGGCGGGCGAATATGTTCCTTTTCAGAGCTGCAGGCGCGCTTCTCCCTCCACTCCTCCCAATTCTTTAGATACCTCCAGCTGCGCCACGCTATAGGCACCCATACCCCGCTGGACGTCCGGCTGCCGGACCACAGCCCCCCGGAGGCTCACGTCATGCTGGGCAACTTGGGGAGGGGGGGCATTTCCAGGATTTACCGCTCCCTCGTCAACTGCACTCATTCGTCCCTTGAGGGCCTTAAAGAACGCTGGGAGGGCTGGGTGGGTCCCCTGGACGAGGCCGACTGGCGGGACGCCCTTATGGCCCCCCGCTTGGTGACGGCCTCAGCTAGGCTACGACTTGTCCAAATTTATTACCTACACACTGCTTATCTCACACCGGTCCGCCTCCACGGCGCGGGCCTCTCCGGGGACGCGGCTTGCCCCCGCTGTGGTTCCGAGCCGGCTGACTTCCTTCATATGGTGTGGTCTTGCCCGGAGCTGGAGGGGTTCTGGAGGGGCATTGAGTCCGAGCTTACGGAGGTCCTGGGGTGGGAGGTGCCGCATGAACCTAGACACTCCCTATTGGGCATCACGGATGGTTTGGATGGCACGCGCCCGAAACAGCTGTTCCTCATGACGGCCTTGATGGTGGCTAAACGGGACATTGCAGCGGCATGGAAGCAGCCACAGCCGCCAACCATAGCTAAATGGGGCGCCGGGGTGGACTGGTGTGCGGCGCAGGAGCGGACTCTCTATCAGGCACGTGGCTGTCCCAAGAAATACCGGAAGGTGTGGGGGAAATGGCTGGGCAATATACCTTAGCGGGGTGGGTTGGGAGGGGAGGTAAGGTTTTGGGAGAGGGTGGGAATGTGATGTGTGGTGGGGATTTGGAGGGCCAGACGATTTCTGTTGTTGTAATGCTAAAAACAATAAAAACTTGTTTATCAAAAAAGAAATTGGAGCTCACAGTTAAAAAAATAATTATGAAAAGATGCATTTTCTAACCTTGTTATGTTATAATATTGTGTATTTATAAAGTGAAGCATTCATCCGAGGGTCTCTGGCACTATTGGGTCAGGAGAGTAGCACTGGTCAGAAGAAATGCACCTATTTATGAAATGCCTGCTCAAAGAGCCAGCTTTTGAAGACTTTTCTGAACTGAGCCAATTCCATGGCTAAGCGAATCTCCCCTGGGAGAGCATTCCATTCTTTTGGGGCCAAAGTTCAGAATCTGTGTCCCTCAATACTTGTTCTCTGAAATTTAGGCACCACCAAAAGATTGGCATAGGCCAACCACAGGGTCCTCGCAAGAGCATATCTGACTGGTCAATCTTTTAAGAAATCTGGGGCCAATCCCTTTAATGTCTTAAAAGTAAGGAAGCAAACATTAAATGTAACACTTTGTGTAATCGATAGCAATAAAGGCTATTAAATGAGGTGTCATGTGTTGTTGTGTGTCGATTTAGATACTGTATATAGGTTTCCCGATTTATGTCCTTATATAGGCAGAATTTGCATTGCCCATATTTAGGCATAGAAATCCTACCCTTATTTAGGCATTATCCATGCTAACCAAATACAGACATGGCCACCTACATCCATTCATCTACGTCACAACGAGTTCTTGGAAAACCTTTAGGACTTCCCCTTGCTTGGATATTGATTTATCCAAGAACTCATTTATTATGCATGAACATCTATTCCTTAGGTGTTCATGCATTACGTTCTTCTGCCTGACTTTTACATCGATACTGGCATTCCTAAACACCTTCAAGGTATAAATATACCTTCACTTACCATGGCAAACCATGGTTCGGCTGCCTACTTGCACAACGCGGCTCGCCACGGCAAGTTCGGAAGGAAGTCAAGTCCCCGCCTGACGCACTGACCTGACGCTGTCATCCTCCTCGCAGAGAATCCAGCTCCAGTGTTTCTGACTCCCCTTGCGGGGTGTTAGAGATCGAGACTCGGAAAGAGATTCCAACCTCACTCATTCTAAGGTATGGAGCGGACTAGAACCTAGAGGGACTTTTGGCAAATCTTGGCAACTATAGCTAAACTATACTATAGACAAACAGCACCTACTTCTTACCTCGTACTACACTTAGGTTAGGTACACTGGGGTAGAACTAGCTAGAAGCATCAGATGATATTAACATTTTAGCCTGTGTTATTTATGTATGTATTTTTATGAATATCTGTCATAGCTACAAACCATGCTATTGAAGTACTATTTGATTTTACTTCTAACGCTGTACATATTTTACTTCGCATTCTGTCTTACGATTGTAGCGGTTCATATCTCTTGCACGAGAAATAAGACTGTTCAATAAACCCTTTTTATTGAAACGCCCGTCTATCTATTTCTGTGTAACTCTGTAGCATGCACGATTGACTGAGTGAAACTACTATCTATTATCTATTGTTTCCACGATTCTGAGATTGTTCCGATTCTAAGGGAAACAAAGTTGTCATGTTTATGCGGTTGTCAGAAACTAATCCCTTCTTCTTTATTCGCAAAGTTTTCTAGTGACCTCTGAGTTAGCTGGCACACACAAGTAATTAAGTTTAATGTACTCGATAGAGACATACTGACCTCAGCACTATGTCAAAACTATAGTGTATATTATTCCAATGCGCAGAGCCTATCAGGGATAGAGGAACTACACTACAGTGTGTTCTCCGAGGAATTCTAAAAACTAACCTAGCCACAGCATTCTGAATCATTTGAAGCCTTTTTAGATCAATCTCAGTGTTAGAAATTGGGTTTCTGGTTGTCAGAGGTATACACCCTGTGCAAACAGGAAACACAATTCTAGTCAGGGTAAGTGTACTACACACTAAAAGTTTACCTCTGCTCACCCTCTGGTAGCTTGGCACAGAGCAGTCAGGCTAAACTAAAGAGGCACTATGTAAAGTATTTAACCACCACCTACCACCCACTAACACCACCACCACCCACCACCACCACCATTTAGGAAAATAGGCAATATTTATCTGAGTAAAACAAGACCAAGATATTAAAAATCCAACATACACAAGTCAAGATATGAATTTTGCAAGATTAAATCATAATCTAATCTAATTAATAGCTTCAACTGGGTCTATCTAGTCGCACATGACCGGGGCAAATCCAAAAGTTTAGTCTTCCTGGGATGGAACGCGGGCTGAATACAGGAGTCAAGCAGACCTGCTGACAGTACTTTAGACGCGTTAATGCTTGGTTCGACGTGTGGAAATGTGGAGGTGATGCATTACTTTCGCGGTTGCCCATCACTGTTACCTGCAGGGAGGCTGCGGAAGGAGTCACGGTCCTCTAGCGTAGTGCTCCCATCAGCGAGATGCCGCTTGGCTGAATGTGGCTGGGGCATCAGTGACATTGTCGAGGTCTCTAGCAGTCTCATATCCAGACACCCGGTCGAGAGGGGGGTTGCAGCGCTCAGGTGCTTGCGCTATATTTTCGGCAGACCCGCTGCCACCCCATGAGTCTAGAGTGTGGTTCTGGGGCACCAGCGCAGTACGCGGCCTCTATCAAAAATTACAATGTCCGACGAGGGAAAGTCACAGTGCGCTGAGGCCGCGGAAGGCAGCAGGCGCTGTAGTTTTACAGAGGCTGATCTTGGGTCCCTGAGACCTCAGAGAGACAGTAGGCAAATCTGGAAACCCTTGGAGACACATTGGGCTGAATCCTTAGTTCTTGTAGCAGGGCAGAGGTCAGAAGGCAGGAGGGCAGCTGCACAAAGCAGGGCAGCAGTTCTTGGGAACAGTCAGGCACAGCAAAGAGGCAATCCTTTCAGCACAGCAGCCTTTTTTTCCAGCAGAACTCCTTGCAGGTCTAGTAGTGGAACACAGATGTGGGGTCAGAGCCCTATTTTTATACCCTGGTGCCCAGCTACTAGAAGGGGACAGAAGCTTCTGGAAGGGTCTTTGAAGTTCTGGGGGACTCCCTGCCTTTCCTGACCTGGCTCCTAGCTGTCTACGCTAACAAAGCAGGGTTGTTAAGCCTATTATGGGGTAGCAGGGCTCGGCCTATTCAGATGTGAGTGTGAATCACCCCTCCTCCCTCTCAGCCCAAGAAGGTCATCAGTATGTAGATGAAGGCAGCCTTTCTTGTGTTTGGGGGAGTCTAGGGAGTATGCAAGTGTGGAGCTGTTACCCTGGCCAGACGTGGTTTGTGGCAGGCTGCAGGCACATGGAGCAGAGTGAAAGGCAGAGAAGTGTCCACTTTTCTAAAAGTTGTCTTTTGAAAACAGTAATGTCAAAACCCAATACAACACTAGAGAGGGTTCCTCACTACCATTCCAGCCATACCAAACATGACATATCTACTACTTCCCATTCAGGAGTTATCACTTAAAGGGACATAAGGGAATTCACAATGCTGGCCTATGGAGGGGTAGGTCTCACTGCGATGGCTGATGCCTGCCGCAGGTATGCCAATGTCACCATGTTTTTAGGGGAGAGCACCTGCACCTTCGCACTGATCAGCAGTGGTAAAGTGCCTAGATTTCAACAAAAAGGTACAGTCAAAGTGGGAGGCGAAAGGGCAAAAAAGTCGGGGGAGACCACCTTAAGGCTGACAGGTCCAACACGCCCTAAGTGGCAAGGGTATGCCCAGACATGAGAGCCGTGCTCACTTTGCCACTGGATTCAAACCAGCCTGGCTGATGAGGGATATTACACCGAAACTGGTCCCAGGATGCTTGTTTCCGGTCCACGGAGGACATGGCCTGGCGGTTATGGCTGAACTGTTCCCATGGGGAGCAGGGTCAAGACTGATTTGCACATGGCTGGATCCAAACTGGGGTGGCATGGTGAGCAGAATATTGATGGATTTAACCCAGACCTGTGACTGGGGGTGAATGTTTGCATTGTTCAGTATTCCGTCCATCATCTGTTCTTTAGCATTGTCAGGGGCCAGATAATGTAACTACCTTATTCGTAATTACATTAATTTTATACCACTGTCTGGCTGCTGACAGTGCAAGTTCTCCATCAGGGAAGTCTTGGGTTGGCGCCGGCCTTCTAGAGCGCTAAAAGAACCTTGTAGGTAGTGGCTGATCAAAGGCTTCCCTGATGGAAAAGTTGTTTTTAAGAGCACTATTAGGGGTCCAGGCAATGTATTTACTTTAATTGAGTTATCATTAAGATAAATACATCGCCCAGCCCCTCACAGTGTATTGGGCTTTCTTTTTCTTCTGCCTGTGAAGCAGCAATGTAACCTTGATCACCCCCAAAAGAGGCAAAAAAACAAGGGAAAATTGCATGTTTCGATATTCACCCATATATTTTGTCCACTACTAGTTCCTACCTATACATATGTTCCTGTTGGTCTTACCTAAAACCCTAGAAAAGAGGCACAAGTGCGTACCCAGTACATCCTTGAAGGACAATTTGTCATATTAGATTTTGTTGTATTACGCCCCATGCTGATTAATTGGTCGCAATATCCTTCCTATAAGAGTGGAAGTTGAGTAAAGGTAGTAGTGGCTGACTTCCCCCCACCCCCACACACAGATTCCAGGTATAATTGTGCCTCTGTATTTCTATGTGTAGTATTTAGCTGTGTTCAGCATATGAAGTAATTTTTCTGTCAAGAGCAGGTCTTTTTGGAGGCACGTAAGAAGCCTTTTTTGTGCGCAGATAAGGCCTTCTGCTATCTTTCATCACACCTGACTCGAGAGCAACCTGGAATAGGAGTTAAAGAAGAAGCTGACAGAAAAAGTCGGCAGCTCCTCTAAGAAACACCACGGAGCAGAAAAAAGCGCTGTGGATGAGGTAAGAGGTTAGGCTGAAGATAGGCCGAAAGGAGCAGAAGTCTACTGGAGACTAAAGGTCTATAGCACAGAGAGTCCACAAGGTGGGCAGGATCAGAGAAGATAGCTGTTGAAGCCAGCAATAAGCTAAATAAATGATGTTACGACACAGCTTTCAGCTCTCCTGGTCTGTTCAAATGTGACAAACACACTCACCTTGTAGGCCATATCCAAGGGGAGCAATGTATGCCCCCATTCTTCACCATCTCCACTGCCAATCCAATACAGCTGCAGTATGCTACTTGGCAGTAGATGTTAGGAAAGCGCAATGGAGTAATAGAGAAAAAGCTGAGACACCAGAGTAGACCATTCAGGGTTGTCAGTTCTGCTGGGCATGGACTTCCACTGGACATAGTGTTATCTAAAAAGTATTGGTGCCCATGATTTATACTTCATCTAATGCTAGACATACATAAGGAGCAATATACTTTCAAATTATATCTATATCTCTGACTCTTTTGAAGTGGAACATCTGGTATTTCTGAAAACTGAAAACACAGATATAAGGGATAAAGTACCCCCTGCCGTACATTATAAAGATATTGTAAATCACAGAGGAATTCTATACTCATATAGAGGAACAAGGCTAAAGGCCACGTTCCTTAATAAGATTATGGAACTCATGTATGCCAGAGGATACTTTATCCCATACAAAACATGGTCACAACATCACCTTTCCCACAAATCACCCTTGGTACATAGCTTTTTCTTATGCAAAATAAAATCTCTTGTTCGAAATTAAACACATCAAAAACCTGTTAGATATTTGTTGCAAACAGATATTAGAAACAGTTCACTGCCAGTCAGCTAAAAAAAAAAAGCTTCAGCAACTCTGAACGTGTAGAAACATTCAGAAAGAATTTAGCTTTTCTCTGTCTGAGGCGTGCAAAAAATAAACATGCTCTCTCTGGTTGTCATTGTAAGATTTTAAAATAGAGAAGAAGAAAGAAAGGCAATTTTCCATGTTTTATTGCTTAATAGCTGCCTTTCAGCTGGGCTGCTGGCTCCAGCTACAGGCATTGGGACATCAGAACTCTAATAACCTTATAATAGTCGAGTTCTGCTGTATTTTCTTTATGATCGGAGATTATAGAATCCTATGTATTATAAGAATGTAATGTCCTAAGTGTATTGTAGACTGTCCTTGTCTAACTTCTAATACAGCAGTGGCTACCTTTAACTGAGTTTACACTTGGGCCCACATGCATCAAGCATGTTGGTTTGCAACCTGTAAAATGCCTTTTCAGATGCATAAAAGGCATTGCATTCGCAAAATAGGTAATCGCAATTAATTGCGATTACCTAAATTGCAAATCCTTTTAGGGAATAACAAATTGTGATTCCCTATTTTGGATGCAACAAGCCTCACCTAAATGAGACTTCACATTTAGGAAACGCTAATTGCCATCAACTGCAAGTTGATGGTAATTTGCGAAAACTTTGAAAAATGCGCAAAAGTGCATTTTTCAAAGTGCCATGTGGCCCGCACACACACACCCTTGGGGCATGTGTGTGCACCAAATGTGCACACATGCCAATTTTGGGGGTGCATCAGGGTGGCCTTTTGGCCCCCTGGCACCCTATTTGGTATTGGCAAATTGCGCATACAATCTCGTTTATTCCTATGGGCCTCTAAGCCCATAGGAATGAATGGAAAGGCATTCCTTAATAGCAAATCGCAATTTGCGATTCACTATTAGGGAATGTGTAGGATTCGCAATTTGTTTTGCGATTCCTACATGCATACGGAATTGCGAGTCCTTAATAGCGTTTCCTATTAAGGAATCGCAATTCCTTACTTTGATGCATGGGCCCCTTGATATCTTGATACATGTAATATGAATTTCTGGTTCAGACATCTGTGAACTGAAATATGCAACATGAAACAGTCTTACATTACCTTGCTGATTACAGTATTTACCCTCACTGAATTACCAATACCTTAAACACACCTGCACATCGTCAACATTATAATCCTCTTGAGCTGATCCTATCCAATAACTTTATGCAGAGACGTTTTAAGGCATGGGCAAAGTGGGCTCTGGCCCAGGGCACCAGCCTCTCAGGGGGCCTCCTGATAGAACCAGCTCTGTTCTGCAGAGAGTCTTGCCCTGAAGACCTTGAATAATATTTAAACAGATTATTGTAAGGAATATGCTACTAACCAGTATGCATCTGTTCTTGGCATGTAGAGCTGCAGAGCCACACACTTAGGATAAGATCGCCATCTGGTGTTGGGCTTGGATGATTGCAGGTTGTTGTTGTCTTCGGAAGAAGCCTTTTGGTCACGAGATAGGTGACTCCTCCTCTGGACAACAGTGCGCATGGGCATCCACTCCATCCTCAGATTGTTTTTCGCCATGATGGGAAATGTTGGAGTGTATAAGAATAAAGAGAAAGGATGTCCATGTGTAGTGTCTAATTAAGACAATGCTGGAACAGATACAGGTCCCGGGGAGGCGGGTGGGCTTGTGTGGCTCTGCAGCTCTACATGCCAAGAACAGATGCATACTGGTAAGTAGCATATTCCGTTCGAGGCATATGAGCTGCAGATCACACACTTAGGATAGACTATATAGCAGTGTCTCCCCTAGCGGTGGTCACCTGTATCCGTTGCAGCAGTTTGGAATAGAGTTTTTAGGACAGCTTGGCCTACTGAAGCTTGTTGTTTGGATTGCACATTAACACAGTAATGTTTAGTGAAGGTGTGTGTGGTAGACCATGTGGCTGCTTTGCAAATATCTTCCAAGGGAATGTTCCCTAAGAATGCCATGGAAGCACCTATTTTACGCGTGGAGTGCGCCCTAGGGGGAACTGTAAGAGTGCGTTTAGCTTTTTGGTAACATATTTGGATGCATTTAACTATCCACCTGGCTATACCTGATTTGAAAATGGGGTTGCCTTTATGTGGTGGAGTGAAAGCAACAAACAGATGTGTGGTTTTGCGAAAAGGTTTGGTTCTGTCGATGTAATAAAGCAAGGCTCTTTTAACATCTAAGGTATGAAGGGCCCTCTCAGCTACTGAGTCTGGATTAGGGAAGAAGACTGGCAGCTCGACTGATTGGTTAAGATGGAAAGGGGAAATGACTTTAGGGAGGAATTTCGGGTTTGTCCTAAGAACCACTTTGTTACGATGTAGTTGTAGGAATGGTTCTTCAAGAGTTAAGGCTTGTATTTCACTTACCCTTCACAGGGATATGATTGCGATAAGGAAAGCCACTTTCCATGTTAGGAACTGCAGTTCGCATTTATGCATAGGTTCAAATGGAGGACCCATGAGCCTTGTTAGAACAATATTTAGATTCCACACTGGGGAAGGTGGTAATCTTGGAGGAATAATCCTTTTGAGACCTTCCATAAAGGCTTTGATGGCTGGTACCTTAAAGAGGGACAGGTGTTGTCTATTTTGTAAGTAGGCTGCTAAGGCCGCTAGGTGTAGACGTATGGAGGAATACGCTAAATTGCATCTTTGCAAGTGTAGTAAATAACAAATAATGTTTTGGATGGAAGCATCCAGTGGACGTATATCATTGTTAGTGCAGTAAATGGCAAATCTTTTCCATTTTGCAGCATAACACGCCCTAGTAGTAGGTCTTCTAGCTTCTTTTATGATATTCATACAGTCTGGTGGGAGGTTGAGGTAACCGAACTCTAAGACTTCAGGAGCCAGATTGCCAAGTTCAGTTGCTGTGGATCTGGGTGTCTGATTTCTCCATGGTTCGGGGTTAATAGGGCCGGGGAAAGGTGCAATTTTTGATGTGGAACTAGCGATAGTTCCAGAAGTGTCGTGAACCAGGGTTGACGTGCCCAAGTGGGAGCTACTAGGATCAGTTTTAGCGACTGTTGTTTAAGCTTGCGTACCACAAATGGAATGAGTGGGAGAGGCGGAAAAGCGTATGCAAATCTGCCTAACCAGTTCATCCATATTGCAATGCCCTTCGACTGTGGGTGTGGAAACCTGGCGGCGAAGGTTGGGCATTTTGCGTTTTCGTGCGTGGCGAACAGGTTTATGTCTGGTTGGCCCCATTTTTGGAAGAATGGGAATAGGACTTTGGGGTGTAATTCCCATTCGTGGATTTGATGTGTCTGACGACTTAGGAGATCGGCAACCTGGTTGTGAACCCCTGGAAGGTGTTCCGCTAGCAGGTAGATGTTTTGGGGAATTGCCCATCTCCAGATGTTCTGTGCGAGTTGGGACAGTTGGAGAGAATGTGTCCCCCCCTGCTTTTGTATGTAATACATTGTCGTCATGTTGTCTGTGCGGATGAGGACAGTTTTGTTCTTTAGATGTACTTGAAAGGATTTCAGTGCTAGGAACACCGCTAGAAGTTCTAGGTGATTGATATGGAGCAGTTTTTGTTGAGTGGTCCATCTGCCCTGAGTGGTGTGATGAAGGAGGTGGGCTCCCCACCCTGTGAGAGATGCGTCGGTGGTCAGCACTACTTGTGGAAGAGGCTCTAAGAACGGTCGCCTTTGGACAGGTTGATGGTGTTCCTCCATTTCAGTGAACAAAGTGAGCGACTGTCCACCAACACCAGATCGGTTAGTTGTCCGTGAGCCTGGTTCCACTGTTGTGCTAGACATTCTTGCAAGGGACGCATTTGAAGTCGTGCGTGGGGTACGATGGGGATGCATGACGCCATCATGCCTAACAGTTGCATAAACACTCTTGCTGGAAGAGAGTGTTGAGTTTGACATTTTAAGATGAGGTTTTGTATGTTGGCTATCCTGGCTGTGCTGGGATAAGCTATGGCCTTGGACGTATTTATGGTTTCTCCCAGATATTGATGTATGTGGGAGGGTTGCAGTTGAGATTTGGGATAGTTGATGGTAAATCCCAAGTCGTGTAGGGTTTGAATAGTGCGGTGAGTGTGGAGAACGCATTTGTCGAGAGTATTGGCTTTTATGAGCCAATCGTCGAGATAGGGGAAGACATGGATTTGTTGTCTCCTGAGATGCGCTGCCACTACTGCTAAGCATTTGGTAAATACCCTGGGTGCGGTTGTTACTCCGAATGGGAGGACTGTAAACTGATAGTGCTGCCCGCCTACCACAAATCTTAGATACTTCCTGTGAGCGGGATGCATAGGGATGTGAAAGTATGCGTCCTTGAGGTCCAATGTGGCAAGGAAGTCGCCTTGTTGAAGTAGTGGGAGGACTTGTTGGAGAGTGATCATATGGAAGTGATCTGAGTGTATGTACTGGTTTAGTAGTCTGAGTTCGAGTATGGGTCTTAAAGTCTCGTCCTTTTTGGGAATTAGGAAGTATAGAGAATATACTCCTGTACCCTGATGTTGGAGTGGAACTGGTTCTATTGCGTGTTTTTGAAGCAAGGACCGAATTTCCTGTTTGAGGAGTGTAAGATGGTGTGGTGACATTGGACGGTGTTTGGGTGGTATGTGTGGGGGGCTGTTTGTGAGTTCGAGGCAGTAGCCAAACTGGATAATTTGTCTTACCCACTTGTCTGTTGTGATGGAATTCCAGACAGGTAGGAGTCTTCCCCCGACTGGAGTGGAATGGTCTGGGGGGAGTGGGGGCAAGTCACTGTTTAGTGGCTGGAGAGGTGCGGGTGTTGGTGTTGCCCCATCCTCGGCCCTTGGTATTGTTTCCCCTATATCCTCCTCTAAAATATCCTCTGTTAGGGGATGTTTGTGCGGAGGTTTTGAAAGTGGAAGAGGTGTCTGTTCCCACATTTTTGGAGGCTCCCCTGTAAAAGGAGCGTCGAAAGGAGCCTCGGGGTTGTGGAGACTGTAATGCTCCCATCGATTTGGCAGTCTCGTTATCTTTCTTCATCTTTTCTAGTGCAGTGTCGACTGCGGGTCCAAATAGTTTCTCCTGATTGAATGGTTGAGCAAGAATGGTTGTTTGTACTTCCGGCTTAAAGCTGGAAATACGTAGCCATGCGTGGCGTCTAAGTAATATGCTTGTGTTGACCGCCCTAGAGGCAGTGTCCGCTGCGTCTAGAGCACATTTGATTGAGACAGTAGATATCAGTTTTCCCTCTTGGATGAGGTCATTGGCCTGGGATTTGTACTGATCAGGCAGGTGTTGTAAAAGATCTTCTAGCTGATCATAATGAGCCCTATCATATCGGGCCAATAGGGCTTGTGTGTTGGCAATACGCCAGTGGTTAGCAGCTTGTGCTGCAACCCTTTTGCCCGAGGCCTCTAAGAGCTTGGACTCTTTGTCTGGGGGTGGTGTGTCTCCTGTTGTTTGGGAGTTATCCCGCTTTCTTGCGTTTGAAACGACTAAAGAGTCTAGAGGGAGCTGCGCCTTAATGTACGCGGGATCCTGTGGGGCCGGTCTATATTTTTTTTCAATGCGGGGGTTAAGAACCCTAGCTCTAACAGGGTCTTTAAAAACCTCAGTGGCGTGTTTTATCACTCCCTTAATCATGGGCAAGATCTGAACTGATTTTTGCGACTGCACAAATGTGTCGAGGAGAAAGTCCTCTTCAGGTGTATCTGAGTGCATGGTGACGCCATGGAACAGTGCCGCCCTGTTTATCAGCTGTCCAAACCCTAAATGGTCATCAGGAGGTGAGGGTTTGGAGGGGTATGTAGTGGGATCACGAATATCAGGTAAAGGGTAAGCCCAGTCATCTAAGGGTGCCGTATCCGGGAGTGTGAAAGGATCATTAGGATCAGTAGGATCATTAAGGTCATCCGGGTCTCCCCCTCCCCCTAAATCATCATCATCATCCTGCGGAGGTGGTGTATGTGAAGGAGATGGTAGAGGAGAAGGAGGTGGGGGCAGAGGGGGTGGGATGAGAGGTAATATAGGAGAGGAAGGACGAATGGGTGAGGTGGCAAAGTCCTTCTTCTTTACGGGAGCTGGAGGAGGTGTTGTGTCCAGCTTCCTTTTCTTGTATGGCACAGCGGTGACATGTCCGGTTTTTGGATTGATATAAATCCTTTTTTGCGTGGGATCCAGGCGAAAAAGTTCTTCATTGTCCGAAAGTGGCTTTGGCGCCAACTTTTTCGGTTCCAATCTGTGTTTTGGGTGATCGGTAGAGTCTTTGTGGACTTTTTTCGGTACCGAGGATGGTTTCGGTGCCGAAGAACTTTTCGGTGCCGCCGGAGATTTCGGTGCCGAAGAACGTTTTGGTGCCAGTGGAGATTTCGGCCTCGATGGTCTCGGAGCCTGCTTCAGTGCCGAGAGGGGTTGAGTCTTCGGTGCCGAAGGTATTGTGGGCACAATAACATGAGGTTTGCTCGAGCCCGAGCCACCTGCAGGCTTATATTTCTTCGGAGCCGGGCCCGAGGGCGGGGCTTCTGAAGACGATTTTCGGTCGCGACTGGGGCCAGCTGGCGGAGTCTTGACCAAAGTCTTTTTTGGGGGGTTGGGGTAGGGGCACTGGTACTCACTCGTTGCCCCGGAGTGATGAGGTCATCAGAATCGTCCGCTTCGGATACGATTTGGAGGTCTTCGGAGTCGTCTTCCGGGACATCCTGGGCAAAGATGTCCTCAGGTTCTGGAGCTGGTCTGGCCATGATATGGCGTCGAGCTCTTCGGTCCCGGATGGTTTTCTTGGAACGGAATGCGGCGCAGGCTGGACAGTTGGATTCGTTATGTTCCGGCGAGAGGCACAGGTTGCAGACCTCGTGGTGGTCACTGTGGGGGAACTTTGCTCCACATTGGGGGCATTTTTTAAAAGGTGTCCTTTCCATGAGCCGTATCCGGAACCGGTCCGATTGGATTTCGACATCGAGTTGTAAAGGTTGTAGGTTTCGAAAGCTGGATTTCAGAGGTTTTAAGCCGGAGTGGTAAAGTTCATCCGAACCCAATGGCGGAAAAAAACAATCTGAGGATGGAGTGGATGCCCATGCGCACTGTTGTCCAGAGGAGGAGTCACCTATCTCGTGACCAAAAGGCTTCTTCCGAAGACAACAACAACCTGCAATCATCCGAGCCCAACACCAGATGGCGATCTTATCCTAAGTGTGTGATCTGCAGCTCATATGCCTCGAACATAGTGTTTTCTGTCATTTATTTTTAAGACGTGAGAGTCTATTACAGACATTTTGCAGGCAAAATAGGTTTGTTTCATGCAACATCCATGCTAAAAGTTTCTTTTAGATCAAAACAGGACCTTACATATGAGAGAGTTTAGGGTGTGACAGAGATTATTTGTAGTATTATTAGTGAGCTGCTGCTGTGTTACAATACTGAAAACACACATCACTATCCCTAAATATATGATGTTCACACATTTAGAATTTGACCAAAGCGGGCAGGAAAGAGCTGGAACTGGATCATGAAATCAAAGCTGTTCGGAACAGGGGCCCCCAAAATACATTTGGCCCAGGACCCACAATATTCTTAAAACGTCCCTGACTTTATGCAATACGTATCCAAACAAAATGTTTCATTTCTAATACACAGCTTATTAAATGGAAAACTCTCCAAACTAAAGTGTTCAAAGTAACTTTCTTAATACAATTGCATCGTTGGAATACTTTTTAGCTCTCGCCTGGTGAATGCAGCGCATGCGCTGCACTTGCCAGGAGAGCAACTTTTGGAATCAATTCTGCGAGGGCTCTCATGCACGTGTCTGCAATGGACAAAGATGGCTGCTCTCGCCATTTGTCCATTGCAAACAGCATGCGCGTGTCCGTGGGACTGTAGACAGTCCCACGCCATTTTGTTGCCATAGCAATGAAAATGCCGCTTCGCGTGTTCTAAATCACTGATGTCGCAGAAGTGTGAAATGGATCGGCCGTCATTTACTAGAACTTTGCTCTCTTGAGGCCGAACATAGCGAGCAGTTAGGGACACTCCCTGCAGTTCCCCGCACCGGGAAAATCTCCAAACATAAACAGGACACCTCAAGGCGTGGAGGGCGGGAGGAACGGGCCGGACGGCGCGGCCGCTGTTGTCGAGGGCTCTGCACAGGGAGTTCTGCAGAGCTCACTTGCCATTGGCCGCAGGTTACTGTGTTGTTGTGAAGTTATGTCTGGTCTTTAGCCAGCCTTCTATTCCAGCACATACTTAACAATCCTTGGATTGGTCGTCTCTCCCAAAGTAAAAGAACGTTCGACCAATCCTCAAGCTACATCCGCAGCAGACCTAGCCCTCTTCAGCCAATGGGCAGGGCCGCATGTGTCCGCATGCGCTCAGGCTGCACGGTCGCTTGAGCAACAGGTAAACAGAGAAAGAAGCTAGGGTCGCGTGCAGACCGGACACAGTGCGAGGGCAGCACGCGCGCACACCGTGGCACAACAGTGGCTGCAGCCAAGAGGACCCCCCTGCCAGTGCATCCCGCCGCTGCTGCTGGGTGAGGAGGCGCGAGCTCTGGACACCGCATGCGCCAGGTAAACCGACGTAGGCTGCACCCCAATGTGCGAAATGGGGGCGCAGGTGGTAGAGATGGTGGGAGTGCCTTAGAGCGGGCTTTGGGGGGGGTTAAGGGCCTGCTACTCACAGAGGCCTTCCAAACAGTGACCGTGCACAGGGTTGGGTGCATCCGCACGACATATATTCACTGGTCTCCCCCTTGGTGCCCCCTGCTGTTGCCTGTTGTCTTTGTTGACCTTGGCCAGCCCCCTGCATTTTAAGCATATCTCGAAGGTTTACTGTTCCTTCATTGTTGTCAGTGCCCAACTGCTGCTGCAACAGAGCCCTGCACAGCCCTGGGCACTGCAAAGCTGCAGGGCTGCTCATCGCCTGTGCTGTAACCGTAGAGCTGTCGATCTGTCCTGTTCTGTGGAGCTCCGGTGCAGGGCCTACAGAGCCCCGTTAACGTGCACAAAGAAAGGCTTGTGCCAGCGCAATCAAGTGGTCTGTATTTTGACTAGAAAAGTAATTTCTAATAGAATCCATAAAATAAAATGACCCAACATTTCAGTATAAAAATGGGTATCTGCTAGCTACATCAATACGCACATTTGCTCTTCTCCAGGGCAGCCCATGTGCTCCGAATTTAAGCATATGTTTGTTTTCAACCTGCAGCGAATGCCTGCTGAGGGTTAACTCAAACAATAACTGCTTCTTTAATCACTAATGGTACACAATAGCAGCAGGGTAGTGTTTGGAAGCAACCAGAGTTGACTAACATGACCCTGTAGGTAATTTATGTATTGTAGCGCATTGAGAGGTGCTGTAATCCCAGCTTCTCTATTTGGTCCAACGCATTGCTTAATCCTCTATTTACATATGTCAGTATAGTGTCTTTTCATCACAAACATTAAGAAACACTGCAAGAGCGTGAAAGCTTTGTAGTTGCATTCATATAGCGCTTTGTGTCCCTGATACAGCGACAAGCTGCTTTTGTGGTTGGTTGCATTCTTCTGTCAGTGCGATGGAAGCAAGAACAATAATCGCTATGTTCCCTTCATGGGTAGGGTTTGGATATCACGTGTGAGCACTAAGCTCCTGCTCTTCACATGTTTTGTTGCAATGCACAGGCGTGAAGTTGAACCGAATAGGAGCCGGGGATAGGATACTTTCATGTGAGAGCTGATGTATAGATGGGTACAGAGTGCATGAGTGCAATCACAAAGGGGAAACAATGCTCAAACCGTAATGCTGCTGGTGTGAGGCGGTGCTTATGCAAAAATGGAGATTAGACATGGTCATCCTGCTGTTTAAATTGCTCTCTGTCATACAGTGTCAGCCTATTTGAGAATGACGCAATGGAAGACCTCAAAAGCGAAAGAATCTTCCATTGGTGGTGCATGCTTCCATTGACTATAGTATAACTTCTGGTGGTTCACCTAGGAAGGGCTGTGGAGCATCCCAAAGGAATGGACATTATGCACCCAGCCACTGACTATGCTGTGGGTTTCATCACAAGTGGCTTCATAGGAACCCTTAGGAATGGGTGTTATAGAAGCTGCCGTAGCACATATGCTATGAAAGTCCACCCAGGAGCAGCAACGAAATAACTCCGTAGAATGGGCATTATGCAACCATTCATAGTGTGTGCGTTGGGGTTCTATCCTGGACCGGCAGAGGGTATTATACAGCCAGTCACTGAATATGCTCACAGTTCTACCCAAGAAGTGAAACCATTACAAATGGGCAATATGCAACCAGCTACTGAATGTGTTCTGATCTACATATAGGAGTGGTAAAGAAACCCATAGTATTATACAGACGATCATAATGCCATGTGGGGTGCTCCCGGGAGTGCCATAGAAGCAGTTTGTATAAAATGGTTTTTGCAACCAGTCACTGTTCTTGTGTCCTTCCAAAAGCAGCAGGGTAGTAACCCGTAGGCAGGGGCATAGCTTCAGGGGTGGTGGTTGGGATGTTATACCCCACTAATAAATGTATTTTCTGCTAAATATTGGGTACATGTCCTTTGAGTCGGGTATGCTGAGGTGTCAGTCGGAATTCAACAGGAAGATTTACCTACACAACAAAAACACACACGCTTTTCCTTTTCTTGTTTTGAAAGTCTTAGGCAATTGATTATTTTACAAAATGATGTTTTCTCTCACTTAGTACCCCTCCAATCCGCATTTGTCTCCCTTTCCATTGCTGCTTTAGCCCCTCCCATGCGCCCTGTTTGTCGTATAATGTATTTTAACATTGTAGGCAAGCGCCATTGTTGGATAATCTTAAACTCACACCACCCCTATCTTACTAACCAAGCTACTTCCCTGCTGATAGGAAAGGCAATTGCACAACCAAGTTTGGTCTATTCTCCACAGGTGCACGGTTCAGGATGGGTGCTACTAGGTGAGCCTGAATTGTTCACTAAGTGTGTGGGAGGGTCTAGTTATATGCATAACATGATGCAATAGGTCTCGCCTTTAAATAAGTTAAAGCCATTTGCTTTGCTATACAATACCATTAGCAAAGCAAATGGCTTTAACTTAATTAAAGGCGAGACCTATTGCATTTTCAATGCTTGTTTGAAAATAGTGACAGGTTCCAGGTTGTAGGGACTTCTTGGAAACTAAGCTCCTAAAGTTGTCATGGATTGCAGATAAGAAGATCCCTGATGCAGCAGCTAAACATCTCAGTTGCCTCAAGAGGACCCTATCGACCACCAGGAAAAGTATTATCGACATAGAGATACTGTCCCCAAACATTGCGAGAGTTCATGAACAATTAGCATGTAGTCCCTTCTACGAAACATTGTGTAATGCAGCCTCCAAGGATGCAAAGCCTTTCAACAGACTCAACAGTATTCCTTCTCCAGCTCCAGCCTTTCCTTTCTTTGTCTGGAGCTAACAGGAGTGCACTCAATGTATGTTGTCTACACCCAAGCAGAGTATGGAGAGGTAAGCCACGGTTCATTAAGTTAAACAGGATTCATGTCATTTAACCCAGAAACAGATGGTAGTCAAAGCAGAAGTTATTTTCATGGGTTGTTGTCATATCAAGGTATGCTAATATTTTCTCCCAACATATATCCAGGAGCTGACTATCCAGAATTTATCATTCCTGGAATTGGATTCAGGAACCTGGTTCAGTTTAGGAATAACCACTATGGTCCCATGATGGATGAATTGACAAATGTAGCACACCAAAGCTAAATGTGCACTGTGGCCAAATGCCAACACGACCCAAGAGGCGCTGTCCCCACCTAGTGTACAGAGGGAAAGAGCCACCAGACACAATGCCAGAGGAAGAACACCATGTGCAAACTGGGAAAAGCCAACGGGTTGCAGACAACCCTCCATCTTCGTGCAACTCAAGGCACCTGAGCTATGGGATCTTTCCAGGCAAGCCTCAAGTGATCCCAGTGGCAGGTAAGATCGGATGCAGCAAATCCTGACACTCTTCATTACCCTCAATGGTCAACCTTTCCAGGATGACATTGATGAATATGTGAAACAATGCAGGGAGCATGGGTGGAGGAGGCATACTCCCAAGATCTATGGCATGGGGATATAGTGGGATCACAAATGTATTTGACAAGGTATTCTTCATTATCATTGACCAGTATGGACTGACGATGTAGTGATAGGTTTGGCTAATGGGCTACTGTGCTTCTCCTCCAACATGATGCCATAGAGAAGGCCATCAGGCTGGCAGGTGACCCGCCTGCCATATTTAGGATACTTCAGGAAATCTCCACTATGGCCCAAAGAAGTGTAACATTCATTGGCAGTGGTGGAGGCCTCTGTCACCTCCTGTCCATCCTCTATCAGTGGCCATACCTCTGCCAAGGTTGGTGTGGCCCTCCACAGTCTGGCTTTATTTGAGATATCAACTGCCGTGGAGAGACAGATGAGTATGATGGATGTCTTAAAATTTAGTGGACAATCCAGCAATGCACATCTGCAGAATAAAAAACAATTGCCAATACTTGCTGTCTCCCCTACAACGCAGACTGAACCATTTATAACTCCCTGATACAGACCAGTGCATCACACCACCATACCAGCCAGAGCTGTAGCATACAGGACATCCCCTCACTTCTCAGAGAAAGGAATACGTGTATCAATGGAATTAATTGTGAAGGTAAAGCCACAGGTGTTTGCAGCAAGGTTGCAGACCCCTACCATGAGTCTGCATAGGAAAATGAGGGCCAGAAATGTGTAGATGGACGATGCTGTGTCCAATGAAACAGTTTACAGGAGAGATTTCATTCCTGCTTGGCCACACCAACTTGCAACGTGGATGCGCCTCCAGGGGTTGTCAATCTCATGCCCTAGGAGGGAAAGGTGTTTGAAAACTTTAGACTAAAGGCTGGTGGCCAGCGAAAGTGAAGTGGCAAGTACTGTGTGAACATGTTCCAGTATGATATGCCACTTCTAATATGGACCCCTCTGTTACTGTCCAAACACTTGTCATGTAAGCAATAAAATGTCTCAGATCGGGTTCAAATTGGAAAGCAGTGCATAGTAGTTCAAAGGTAATGTTCAGCCACATCTCACCAGTAGCCTCTCCTAGTATATCACACAAATAAATCAGGTAAATGTTTAACAGACTACAACTGCACTGCTTTCACTCACTTCCAGGTAGCACTGCAGCACTACAAGAAGAGTGCTATACATATGTTGTGAACTACAGCTAAGGTCTATTTTAAACTTCATGCTCCTTGTAACAGCAGGCTATGATGGACGGGAAGGGGACATGTACAAAAATGTGCCAGCTATGAAGTCACTATAGCAATATGTTCATTCCCATAAGGCAAGGAAAAAGGTTCATGAGCCCCACCTTTCATGTGAAATGATTATAGTGACGGTAAATTAATACAATTAGGGTGCCACCTGCACTTCAAGAACACCTCCACATTTGTAATTGTATTAACAGCCATTATCAAAATAAGGGCAGAAACATGCCAGCAACTTACATTTCCACAAAAGATGTAATAATAGTCCCACAGTGGAAAGATAGATGTAACCAAATTGCATTTCACAGATTTGAGATTAAGCACCTGCAAACTGTGCAAAAGTGCTTATATGTTGCTGAATCACTGTGCCCATATAAGTAGTTAGTCACATATGTGTCTTTCATGTCACATTTTATTCCCCATGCCAATGTGGTACTTAAAATTGTTGCACAAAGTCGTGCTCAATCACTCAAGTAGTACTTGTATAACACAGGTTATCACCCTAGAGGGCATCCAGGTGCTGTGCTGCAGGTATCAGTCGAAGAGCCAGGTCTTTAGTCCCTACCTGATGAGGGTCAGCGAGGGTGCGATGCGGAGGTGAAGGGGCTGGGCAGGGTGCTCAATGAATGAATGAATGAATCAATCAATCATGTTGCTTGTAAACCACAACTACTCACTCATAAGGGTCTCAAGGCACGGGGGAAGGGAACAGCTGGCCCACCAGAGGTGCTGTGGTTCAGTTGAAGAGCCAGGTCTTAATGTCCTTCCTGAACTGAGGCAGTGACGGTGATTGCCTGAGGTGGAGAGGCAGGGTGTTCCAGGTCTTATCTGTGAGGTAGGAGAAGGATCTCCCTCCGAGCGTGGTCTTGCAGATACGAGAGATGGTAGCCAGGACCAGTTGGACAGAGCAGAGGTCTCTGGTGGGGTCGATTCTGTTGCTGACAAGCGCATGGGTGACTGTCTTTCTGGACTTGTGGGGATCTACTTGAAGATATTTTGTAGTATGTGTATTGTTTCTAAGCAGGATGATTTGACGGCGTTGATCTGAGGGTTCATGGGGAGCGAGGAGTCCAGGATGATGCCAAGGCTTCGTGCATTGCTTGTGGGTGTGGGTGGGGTTCCACTGCTGCGGGCCACCAGGAGTCATCCCAGGCGGAGGTGTGGAGCCCATGATGAGGACTTTGGTCTTCTCTGAGTTGAGCTTGAGGCAGCTGTTCTTCATCCAGGAGGCAACAGCCTTCATCTCAATGTGGAAGTTGGAGTTGGCAACTGTGGGTTCATTGGTGAGGGAGAGAATCAGCTAGGTGTCATCGTCATAGAAGACAATGTTGAGTCTGTGGTTCCTGATGATTGCTGAAAGCCGGCCCATGTAGATGTTGAAGAGAGTGGGACTCAGGGAGGAGCCCTGAGGCACACTGCAGCTGATCTCTGTGGGTTCAGAGAGGAACTGTGAAAGTCTATCTCTCTGTGTTAGGCTGGTAAGAAAGGAGCAAATCCATTTCAGGGCTTTGTCATGGATGCCAGTGTTGTGGAGTCTTGCACATGGGGTGCGGTGAAAGATGGTATCGAAGGCAGCCAAGAGGTCCAAGAGGATGAGGACAGCAGTTTCACCTTGATCGAGTAGGATGCGTATGTTGTCTGTGGTGGAAAGGAGGGCGGCCTTGGTGCTGTGGTTGGTTCGGAAGCCAGATTGGGAGAGGTCCAGGAATTGTTTTACTTTGATAAACTCAGAGAGTTGGGCATTGATGGCCTTCTTGATGACCTTAGCTGGGAAGACCAGAAGAGAGATGGATCTGAAGTTCTTGAGGTCTGTCAGGTTGGCAGAGTGTTTCTTCAGCAAGGTGTTGATCTCTGCGTGTTTCCAGTCTTCTGGGAAGGTGGTGTGGTGATGGAGCAGTTGATGGTGCAGCAGAGTTCGGGGGCGATGGTAGTCGTCTGTTAAAGTTGTGTTGCGGACAAGGATCTGAGGGTGATCCGGAGTGGATGCTCTTCATGATCTTGAGGGTGTTGTCCGCAGTCTTGTTGCTAAACCATCATGCAACCTCTTCAGGGCTGTTGGGGTTGGGGTAAATCTCATGTGAAGTTGATAATTGGAACCCCAACAGCCCTGAAGAAGTTGCATGATGGTTGAGCAACAAAACATGTTGGCTTTAAAGAATAGACTATGGTTTGAATGAAACCATTTTTAATTGGGGAAGCTTACAGCACCTAATAAAGCTAAGTTGAGCCAGTAAGCTTCACCGGTTTTTAACGGTGAGGATTACATCTCTATATTCTCACTGGGGTCCAATGGGCACTTATAAAAACACTATGCACTGATAGTTTACTTACACTTGAGCTTTACTATCTTTTCTTACTTCACTGGGTTTGGGATTCCTTTAAAAAGAATATACACACACTTTTGTTCTCTATATGGAGAGAGAGTAGCCTATGATGATAAGTGGGTATGCTGGTGAGCACTAGCCAGAAACCCCCCTTGGTGTTTCTACCGTGAGGTGCTTTCTCTCCTTTCCCACACTTTTTCTGGTCGTTTCTGGGTGGGATTTGTTATGATGGTTTGATGACATTCTTAAATTTGATACACCAGGACACTTAGAGTAGTGATAGTGAACACACTCTAGGGGATTAGAAAGGATTGGAAACCCCTTTAGTGTCCCCGTCCTAGTATTAGGTGTATTGTGGGTCAGGCTATTTGTTGTTTATAATGTATTGAGTGGGGGGCGGCCTGGCCCTCCTTTCTCCCTATAGCTCCTATGTGTTGATTCCCTCAATACCATCCTTTAGCAAGGCCCCCACAAGTCTCTACAACCACTCTCTCTCAGATGCATTTAATTATTGTTTTAGCACCTCTCACACAGTCTCACACAGTATAGGGTGTCAGAGCACTTTACATCACAAACACACACTCACTTCACAGAGACAATAAATCAAACATGTGTAAATCAGTGTATAGGAAATGTTACATAAGACAGAGGACTACAATATGTGGGAGTCACATGTCATCCATACTGGTAGGCTGTATACACCATGGTTGAGGGTTCTCTTTAAAAATAAGAATTGATTTCTACCCAAATTAACCCCTTTTTAAAACATTAGGATAATGAAAGACTTGGGAAAAATCATAATGCTCTGTTGGATGACAGTTAAAAGCTTCCTGTTCTATATTTGGATTTTAACTTGGACACTGCAAGTAACAAAATGATTTCTCTGACAAAAGCAGTAACCCACTGACCTATTTACATTATATGCTCTTTGTGCTCTGCATGGTACACTTTCTTTGCAGCAGACATATTAACTCTCTGCACTACCTTATGAAGAGTCAAAACATCTACTAGACAAACATCCAATATTTCTCCAGCAAGAACATTAATCACTGGAGTTATTTTGACATTTCTATTGTTGCTTGAATATTGCTAGAGTCCAGAAAATGCTGGAGGTGTTTTTAAAACCTTAATATACTTGCAAACACAGCGCCCCCACCTGAAGTCAATGCTCGGTTCAGTGGCACCGGTCACGACTCCCTAGAACCGGCCTTGTCTGTGAATTTTGGCTGGCTTGGTGGGAGCAACTCAGTTGGCGGTGCTGGTGATCCAGGCATTGAAGTTCTCTACTGTCTGGTCCAGATTGGTGGTGATGCTGGGCTGTGTGGTGCCGAAGGTGTCTGTCCATTATTGTTGAGTGACCTTTTTCCAGCAGCGGTTGGGTGCGCTGTGGCGGTTGGAGGTGGTGCGGAGAAGTCCGGCGAGAGTGAAGTGTACAATGGAGTGGTCCAACCAGGCGAGTTTGTGCTCTTGATCTGCAAAAACACATACAGCCAAACTTATATCACAAAAGGAATGTCTCTGTTTCCCCAGTGTTAAAATAGTCACTCTGGGAGAAACACTGTCCCAGTATCACAGAATAAGCGGACAATATAAGACCATCATACATGCACATATGAGCCACAGTGTAGCAAACCAATCTCCAGTGCTCCACAGAAGATGAGGTGCAAAGCACCATCTAAACTTGCACTAACTCCATGCCATTGCACCTCGTAAATCATCCAGCACATGCTTTGGGTGACCCCCATCCCAATACCAAGAACTGCCATTAAGCTGAGAATAGCTACCTACTAATCCATGTGAAAATACTGATATCCGAAGTGCCATCAAGCATCACTATAACATACAAAAATTTACAGCATAGAAATATACACAAACATATCCTTGTCAATCGCTTTCCGTGGCCCTGGATGATTAGATTGCGTATGTACATCCATGTCAATCACAAGGAGACACTTACATATTTGAAAAGTCCACCATCAAAAACATATATGTTTACATGAAATAGCACAAAGAGCAAACAAAAGTCAATACAGCAGTGAGGAAAGATTACACCAAAACTAGTATTATTCACAAATAGACCCATGGAAGTAGTGCCAGTTGAGGAATGCACAACTACAATCTTATGCCTAACTGTCCAGAACATCACAAGCAATGAGAGCCTTTTAAACAGTTTTTCACATGCATAATAAGCCTCAAGGTTCACATTCAAGACTGATCACGGGCAATACATGACATTCATGATTCTAGACATATCACATGCAGAAAGGTAATTCTTCAGTCACTTTTTGCATGACCCAAACATTGTTTCTCCCTCAGATCACTCAGTGTGTCAGATGACATCTGACCACACAACAACTTCAGGTTGCATGCTGATGAAGTTTTCGAATCTGGCATTGCTGCACGGCGCCGCTTGTGTGACTACACATATGATTCTGACGCCTACATGGGCCTGGACTTAGTTTGCTGATAACAAGTGCATAGTTTGGACTGTGGAATTAACGTATACTATATGAGATATTAGTGACAGCAGATACAAGTTCTAGAATAAATGATTGGACATTTTTGAACGGTTAACAAACCAGACAGTGAGTTTTGGCTATCACGAGAAGACTTTATAAAGTTCTCTTGACCAACAGCTGACACATGCGCCATTATAATATCAACCCCTTTCAAACATATTCAATTCGGAAGGGGTCCCACTTGGACCCCTTCCCGTTTGCAAATGGGTTACCACCACTTTAGAATTGGTGATAAAGTATTAATGTTTTGCGACTGGAACTCTGTCACAAAACATTAATACATACTACTGCGATTCAGTATTTAGAGGGCACGCCCTGAACACACCACTTCCGAAGTGCTGTATGCTTGTAGTACTGATTGAATATGCCTCTGTGACTAAACTCTCAGGGGCTATGCTGCTCAGGTGTGTTATACGGTTCCTACAAATTAAGTAGAGCCGTGTATCTGGACAACATAAGATTCAGAATATGGGAACTTAGTTCACACACCATCAGAAAATGTTGGCCTGATTGTTCCTAGCTAACTCACAGTGCCTCAACTGTGCCACTAACATTACCAGGGTACCAGATGGTATCAGTAATCTCGAGCATGACCCCTCTTTATTCCATTGAATTATCTGCCGCGACGTCCCTCCCTTCGACCAAGCAAAGATGGTGTCCGGGGAGTTGCGAATAAACGACTGGTGCTGATTCACTGTGAGGCCATCGACTACCGCTCCAACCCTGCATTCAACTCCTCCACCCCTCGACCCTATCTTCAAAGTGCCTGCTGCCCCCACTATAGTGAGACAGCCGCCCTTGACACTTCTCGTGTAACCACTCTGCCATCTACGCACGACTGCTGCTGGAGAGGGAGGGACACGCGAGCACAACCGGCAGTGTTCCCCGAAATCCACCTCTGAGGCGGTGAGCGGGGGAGCGAAATCAAAACAGCCACATCCGATCCCAATACGGGCTTGTTGACCTGCTCGAGACTTTTTAAATCCCCTATAATTTCTCGGCAAATACTCTCATATTTACTCGTTGAGCCTGACCCTAAAATGGCGCCCGCCATAGTATTTTCGCCGGTGAGGGAAGATGTCCTTTCTGCCATGAGGGTCCTGATGTTCTTCCAGGATTAATGGCATAGCGAATTTAACTAACCTTAGAACTTGTGGCAACCTGAACTAGCTACTGAGTCATGGAGACTAATAGACTCGACGTGTCTGACTTTAAGATGGCTGCCAAACCACATTCCTTCTCCTATCCTGCCATCCTTGCCCGCTCCTACCACCCATCTTTGGATTCTAGACTTTTGATCATCTCCTGATTCTCACTCTATTCTGGCGGAGCCTGAAAGGCATAAATGGCCGATTCCCGGTGGAGCTGCTCCGACAGTTATAGGGGAGATTCGCTCTGGCACACCGCTACAGCCGTCACCTACCCAGCCGGACTTCGGACATTTGTCTCATCTTCTTCCCTGCTGCTGTCTCCTTCCTGTGGTTTACCAGCTTTCCATGGTCTTTCTGATCCTGATATTCGTGTTGGTTAATTTACTCCTGTATTGTATTTCTATTCATTCTGTAACTACTGTGAAAGTTTTGCAACTTGTAACACGCTGTTTCCTTATGTAAAGCGCTCTGATACCTCCGGGTCTAGCCAGCGCTATATAAAACTCAAATAAATAAATAAAAACAAATTAAAAAAAATAACAAATCATGAATGCAAATTGTGATCCAGTAACAAGTTACTGAATTTTGCCTTTTGTACATTAAAAAAGCTTTTTTGGGTTGCAAACCGCTCAATTCAGAGAATTGAGCCATTTGCAACCTTAAAAAACGTTGTACATCTGGCCCATAGTCACTTCTGGGCAGATCTGTGAGTTATTGTTTTTTCAAGTGGCCTTAAGTTGTCAATGCTTAAATTTTCAAACCACATATGGGGCTGACTGGTGTTGTGTTTGTTTTTAGCCTTTATGTACGTCAACCCTCGCACCAAAAAAAAAATAGAGTTTTGTGAACCATTGCCAAGGACGTCTGCTGTAAGGGGGCCTACTGGCACCGCAGCATTAGTTGCCAAACTGCTGGGAATACCTTTGTGACCGCTGGGAGAACTTGCGCCGCTGGAGTAGGCTCACCTGCTTATATCTGCTGTGGAGGTCCACCCAGCAAAAAAAGGTGACGCTTCATGACCCCCATCATGCAGCATATCTTGGCAGTGGCCTACCCTTAATTGGTGGAGGAGCTGCAGCCCAAGCAGTAACAGCAACGGGATGAGTGTAACACATTAGTACCATGACCAACTTTTTAATATACCAGATGATGGACAATCCTCCCACATCCTCAGTCAATGTCATTGGCATCATAGGGCTAGGCATGCAGATAATAACATCTGTACAGCGCCTGCTATGCCATCATAAGACTCATGTCTTTGCCCATATTTAGACTTTGTTGGATGTGGGGGTCTGCCAATAAATGGTGGATATCGCATCTGCCTAATTTTAAGTGCATATTCTATTCTATTCTACTTGGTTTTTGTAGAGCGCGTGGCTACCTTGGCAAGGCTTCCCGGTGCTAACTCACCAACTCAGACCAAGACAGCAGGAGCAACCTCTCTAGAACAGATATGTTGTCAATAGTTTCCTGAACTTTACTTCTGACTGTTCAAATTCCAGGGATATAGGGAGGCCAATCCATAGTTAAGGTACACAACACGAAAAAGAACGCGATAGGGACCATAAACAATCAAAATTGCAAGGTGTCCCACATCTTCCACAGCCTGCCCTATGTAGGGTGTAGAGAGGCCATGCACAATCAAAATAGGGGGCAGATATCCAGTGCCTAACTTGTGAAAGAAAAAGTGGCATGCCTAAAGCTCTGCTCAGAAGCCCGCGACCAGCACTATTAAATGTGGACGTGCTGAATTTAAAGGAAGCATAGTCTTGAATCCACATCAGTCCTCTTTAATCCACTATAGACACTCTAGGCCCATTTATCTCACTCTTGCATTTTTGCAGGTTCTTTTTCATTCCCGCTTTCTCCCTTTGTGACAGTTTTTCTGTCTTTGTTTCCTCCTTCTTTCCCTCTCTTGCTCTCGGTAAATATCTGATAAATAAAAACAAACGCCAGTCCCCAAAAATGAGTGCCGGTGGTGGCCACCGGCAACACCAACTCAGATTAAACACTGCAGATGTCCAACATCCACCACACCCTAAGTAGGGGCCTTTGTCATTTACATGGCAGTTGTATATTTATGTGAAGTGACATGCTTTGTAATTTGAGATATGCCTTGTAACTTAGTAAAGAATATTGCTCTAAAATGTGTGGGGTTACATCAACACGTATGCCCATTGAACATTCCTTTACTCCCTCTGGGTGTTCCTCTGTACATTGTCTGTTCTTATTAAATTATCTGCACACAGGTATTCAAGCTCGTTTCAGGTCTTTGCAGAAGGTGTCCCGGGGTTTTTGCATTCTATGAGACTACTAAATAGTCTATATACAATAAGTGGATGCTGGCATAGTCTTTGATGACTGTCTTTTGACCACAAACTGATGATACTTTGCCTTCACCTTGCCCTGAGGTTCTTTAGGCCCAGTGCATATTATGCCATGCACAACGCAGCCATTAGCTATTCAGTACATTTTTCCTGCTTTTTTAAACATGTAGTCCAAATTTTGTATGGTGCTGTTATTCAGCTGTGTCCTTTGGTACTGTCAATCAATCAATATATTCTTTATTCGAAATGTAAAAACAATTCATAAAAGTACAGTAAAATCATGTTAAAACATCATAAATGGCATAAGAATTTAAAAATGATAATAATATGTAAAACATAGTTTTAGTATTGAAACAATCCTTACAAAATTCATTCAGTGGGGGGAAAAGGTACATGACATAGAAAAGAGAGATCATCGGCTATCTCTGCATAGAGGCTCTTGTTATTACAATCTTTTTCAGATAAAGGGAGACCACTGCAATAGTTAATGGGCTATCTAATGCTTTCATTTTAAGGTAAGCTGCCCTGCAGGAGCGTAATCCCCAGGATTTAAGCAATGGTTTCAAATAGATAACCCTTTGCAATTGGTAGAACTTACAAAATAAAATGCAATGGATGTTAGATTGCGCTGACAAACCATCACAAGGGCATTTCTCCAAGTTTCTTGACCAGCTATTCTGGTCAGGGAAGGTCAACAGTCTAAAAAAGGTGTCCGTACGAAAGCGGGTCACAAGCATACGAGAAAATGGAGAAGGAATTAAAGATAAATATTGTTGCATCCCTTCAACAGTGGTGGAGAGTTGGTACTCCAACACGGTATGCTTGGAATTTTCAATGAGCCAACGGCGATTAGCCAAATGGGTAGCGACTAATCGTTTTAAAGTTACTCTAGGGATATTATTTAGAGTAGAGGGATCATTAAAAAATTCTGGGTGACCTATGTCTACTGACAGATTTCTGATGTAATTCATCCATTTGAGGCTGTCAGCCTCACTTAAACTGAGACAGTCCATGATAATTTCCCTGTTGAAGCGTGTTTCAGGGGTAGTCCATATTTTATGCCATAAAATAATGGGGGCTGATTTTATAATGTCAGTAATGTATGTCAGACCAAGTTCCTTGTGCATTACAAAAACAGAGATACCACGTGGGGTGGCCAGGAGGTAGCGCAAAAATGAATTCTCAGAACGCTGTATATGAGCTGCCGGATCAATTCCCCAAATCCCAGATCCGTATGTTCCCGTCGAAACACACTTAGCACGATAAATCTGTGATAGAGGGTTGATCGGGCGTCCCCCCAGTTTTTTTGAGAAATTAATCAGGGCTCCTATAGCTTTGGAAAATGCGGTTCCTCTAGCTTGGGCGGCGGCCCGCCAGCAGCCCTTCTTCTCAAAAGTAATGCCCAGGTAGGGGAACCTATCAACACTCTCAAGTTTATTACCATTTATAAAAATTGAGCATTTTCTTTTCCCTATTCCTAGGCCACAGGACATGGTAAAAGTTTTTGACGCGTTCATTTTTAAGCCTCGCTGTGACATAAACTCAGTGAAATCATTTACTGCTCTTTGAAGGCCCATGCGGGTCTGTGACATAATTGCTGCGTCATCTGCATAAAGTAAAATGGGAATGGGTTTCCCATTTATGGTAGGGTAGTCATGATAGTTTTTATTAAGATACGTTCCGACAGAGTTTATGTAGAGAGTGAAGAGTAAGGGGGCTAAAATACATCCCTGCCTAACACCTCTTTTAATATAAAATCTATCTGAACACTCTCCCTGTCTGCCATATCTTACTCGTGCTGAAGCTCCCCTATAGAGCTCCTTAATGAAAGCAAGAATAGGGGGCTCAATACCAATCTCGACGAGGGATTCCCAGAGAAGCTCGTGATTGACGCAGTCAAATGCAGAGCTAAGGTCTACGAAGGTGACAAAGAGATTCCCCTTTTTTGCTTGGGTATATTTGGCAATAATAAGGGTCAAGTTCAAACCTTGCTCAATAGTGCCTCTACCTTTTCTAAAACCATATTGTAAGTTTGAGATTATGTCATGTTCACCCAACCAATCCTGAATCCGGTTTAAAATAATACGCCCTGCGACTTTCATAAGAGAGTCAAGCAGTGAAATTGGGCGATAATTAGAAGGGTTGTTCCTATCACCTTTTTTAAAAATCGGCACAACAACCGCTTCGGGCCAAGTGTCAATAAAACCTATTTTATTTAAAGAATTTAGGACATTTGTAAGTAGAGGCGCCCACAGGTCCAGCTGTGATTTAAAAACATCAATAGGTACACAGTCAGAGCCTGGGGCTTTCCCAGAGGGACTTTCTTTCAGGGCCATAAGTACCTCAGCACAATCAAAAGTAAGATCTAAAGGAAAAAAAGTAGAGTCATTTAGATCTTTATGATGGTTATGGTGGAGATCCAAGCTGTCTATGGTCGCGGTATTGTCTGTTGTATCATATAGTGTGCCAAAATGGCTGACCCAAGTTTCAGAAGTGATAGCCATCTCGATCTTCGCAGCCCGTGGGCTTTGCAGGAATGGGGCATTAACCGCTTTCCAAAAAGCAGTGTTGTCCCTGCTATTGGAAGCTTCCTGTAAGGTTAGCCAGGCCTCTGCTTTGAACTGTTTAGTTCTTGCCGCCCGTGCTTCACGGTATTTTTGTCTGGCCTGCCGCATTTCCAGCTGACGTCTGGGTTTGGTTCTTAAGGTAGTTTTTAAGTGTGTCAAGGCTTTTGAGCAAAACCTGTCAAACCAGCCTATGCTGTCTTGTGAAGTTCTCCTCGGTGCTCTTGCAAGAGAATTCTTAATCTCTGCCGAGATGACAGAAAAAGCCTGACTAATTGCCTGAGGGGTCTCTGAGATAGACAGGCATGTCTGTATATGCTCATACGTATTCTTAATCAGAGAATTAAGAAACACTGAGGGGACTACTTTGTCCCATTTAAGGTTGAGCCCCATCGAGGTTCCCAGAGTGAGTGGCGGTGTATGGAACAAGTTTACCCTTTGATCCTCATCAGAGGCTGTGGTTAGTTTTAGAGCCACAGCCAATGGGTAATGGTCACTGATGGGACAGTCCAGTGTCTCCCAGTTTGATATGATCTCTGGGTACCTGGAGGATATCAGGGTATAATCGATTATAGAATTACACCCTCTCCCGTTAAAGGTAGGTTTAAAACACTTTGGTGGGTCACACATCTCATTCATAAAGGATAGATTGAAATAGGATGTAATACCGTTTAAAAGGTCACCCAATTTAGAGTGTGGAAAATGCGAAGTGATAACACCTCTAATAGAATCTAAGCCATAAGTACCTCCATTGCTCAGTGAGCACAAGGAACAGTTAAAATCGCCTACCCACATAAGCAGCATATCGGTTTGGAGATGGGACTCAACTTTAATTAAGTCTTTCATTAAGCCATTAAGGACCCGCTCTTGATGGGAACTGGGAATGTTATTATAAAAATTTACCAAGGTAATGTCCCTACAGCAGCTGCCTTTTAGGGAAATAATCTGGTAGTTTTCTGTCCCAGTAAAATTAGTATGTGATATTCCGGATTCTACGGATATATAAGTCACTAATCCACCCCTATTCCTGCCATATGAGCTAGGGAGTGCTGGAGTATGTAGGGCGAAAAGCGTTACAACAAACAAATGATGGACGGAATGCTGACAATGCATACATTCTCCCCCAGTCAAGAGATCTGGGTTAAATCCATCGTTCTTTTGCCCACTACACCACCCCAGTTTAGACATGGCCATATGCAAATCAGTCTTGACCCTGTGCCTCATGGGAACAGTCCAGCCCGAACTGCCAAGCCATGTCTTCCCTGGACCAGAATCAAGCATCCTAGGACCGGTTTCTGGCTATCAGCCGTCATCAGCCAGGATAGCTTGACTCCAGTGGCGTAGTGAGCACGGGTCCCACGTCTGGGAATACCCATCCCACTTAGGGCGAAAAGCGTTACAACAAACAAATGATGGACGGAATGCTGACAATGCATACATTCTCCCCCAGTCAAGAGATCTGGGTTAAATCCATCGTTCTTTTGCCCACTACACCACCCCAGTTTAGACATGGCCATATGCAAATCAGTCTTGACCCTGTGCCTCATGGGAACAGTCCAGCCCGAACTGCCAAGCCATGTCTTCCCTGGACCGGAATCAAGCATCCTAGGACCGGTTTCTGGCTATCAGCCGTCATCAGCCAGGATAGCTTGACTCCAGTGGCGTAGTGAGCACGGGTCCCACGTCTGGGAATACCCATCCCACTTAGGGCGAAAAGCGTTACAACAAACAAATGATGGACGGAATGCTGACAATGCATACATTCTCCCCCAGTCAAGAGATCTGGGTTAAATCCATCGTTCTTTTGCCCACTACACCACCCCAGTTTAGACATGGCCATATGCAAATCAGTCTTGACCCTGTGCCTCATGGGAACAGTCCAGCCCGAACTGCCAAGCCATGTCTTCCCTGGACCGGAATCAAGCATCCTAGGACCGGTTTCTGGCTATCAGCCGTCATCAGCCAGGATAGCTTGACTCCAGTGGCGTAGTGAGCACGGGTCCCACGTCTGGGAATACCCATCCCACTTAGGGCGAAAAGCGTTACAACAAACAAATGATGGACGGAATGCTGACAATGCATACATTCTCCCCCAGTCAAGAGATCTGGGTTAAATCCATCGTTCTTTTGCCCAGTATGTAGGGTCTTATATCTTAGGAGGTGGAGTTCATTAATATTCCATGTTTCCTGCAGGCAGATAACACTGAAAGGGGAAACAACTTGAACCCATAAGGGGTTTGTCAGCTTGTCGAGGATACCTGCCACGTTCCAAGACAAGAAGCGTTTGACCAATGGACTTTTATTAGTGGCGGTATTACTGCTCATAGTGGCCGTGGGGTACTCAGGAGTATCCAGTGACTGGCAGGTAGCCAAGGAAATTAAGGAGCATGGGAAATCATCAGTCTGGTGTCGAATCAGAGATGGTTTAGATGTTAAACCCTCATTGACTGAGCTATGCTCAAGGTTTAAAGAAGGCAAGTCAATGGATATTTTTGTCTTGGTTTCGAGCTTACGGGACCTCGTGGAGTTGATCTTGTGGTGTAAGTAATCAATGTCTAGGAGGGAAGGACTCCAGGTGTCGGTTTTACTAGCCTTATTATCCGCATTTGGAAGTCAATCTAATTCATCCAGGCCCGAAAGAATGGCATATCTGTTCCAACCTCCTTTGGTACTGCTTATGGTCAGATTGAAGTCAGGTAGGGGTTACTTAATTGGTTAAAGATTGACAGGACAACAACCACTGTGGCTCGGTTACCAGTGCAGACCTGGAGGACATTTGTGATCTATGGAATAAAAACCCTGATATGTGACATCTGACAGTGGCATTGTACAACTATATCACACTGACCCCAAGAAATGTCACAGCAAACATTGATCAGTCGGGTGTGAAACGGGTCACATGTACATGTGCATCTGCCAAGCAATGCACACTTTCGCACAACCTGATTCAACTAACACACGTTATAAGCAACAAATACTTTAATCATCGTTTTTAGATGGTTGTCAATCAACACACGTTGGCAGTGGCATTTATATATGGGAGTAGATGGATGTACTCATCAATTTATATATGGGAGTAGATGGATGTACTCATCAATTTATATATGGGAGTAGATGAATGTACTCATCACACACTTTGTTGGCTGTTTGTCAGGATCCGGTCAACCTTTTAACCTTTACATGTATTGGGAATTGTGGTAGTACATGATTATTGGGCCAACATATGCTGTGTAACATGCGAATGGCATTTATCTTTTCATGTGTCCCATTGATGGCTGAATTGAGGGTGTTGTTTTGGAGATCAGATGTGATGTGATGTATTCTATGCATGTTTTCCAGGAAAGATGTCCTCATATAGAATGTCAGCATAAGTTGGAATGGGTACTGCAAGAAATGGGATTTCTGGATGGCTATGGCATGTGCCTAAGCCAGGCAGAAACCACCACTCCAGTCAGGGCAAGGGAGTACAAGCTGAAGATAACCCCTGCTCACCCACTTGGTAGCTTGGCACGAGCAGTCAGGCTTATCCCAGAGGCAATGTGTAAAGCGTTTGTGCAACACACACACACACAGCAGCAACACACTAGGCACGCCACAAAAATAACTCCACACAAGGGTATATAAAAAATAGCCTTTGTATTACTCATAAACACATTAGATCATAATCACAAATATACACTGTGTCACCTGCCACTTAAGTATTACCTTACAGGGGATTATATACATGACAGGGCCAATCGGGCCACTGTCAGCACCATGAGAATCACAAGTAGTGAAAATAGAACAACCAGTAACTACTGGTATTAGCACTTGGCATAAACCACATTAGGCATAAACACATTATACATAAATCACATTTAGCAAGGCACCACAGTAACCCTGGTAAGGGGCCTTCATCCTCTAAGGGCCTTGCGCCCCCCGAGTCAGTGTACCCAAGCGGGGGCCCTGTCCTGGGCTCGCCCCGCAATGCCCCCTTAGAGCAAACTTGCCATCACGGGGCCTTCAAACTGCCCCCCACCCCAGGGCTGCCGATGCAGCCACAACAATGTGCGCAATGTAAAAGGGGCGGGGGTGCAACTCGCATTGGTCTCCTAAAAAGAATGCCCCCACGTTGCAGCTGCCTTGAACTGGTAATGCAGCTGTATCAATTGCACCAGGCCCCAACAGCGGGCCTTGTGAGCCCTTCTCCTTGGAACTCCTATTTGGAGGATGCGGCCCACAGGGCTCTGACCCACTGCTTCAGACCGGGACCTCCGTGGTGGCTTCCGTCAGGTCCGTGAAGACACAAAATGCTACTTTGAGGTACAGGGGTGGGGCGACTCCATCTCGGTCTCCCCCTCACGGAAAACAGCCCTAGGGCCCAAGGCAGCTGCCCAACAAGGGCTGCAGAGGTGAGGGCTCCATGCTCACTCACCCGCTTCGAGCTGCACCGACTCCATGCAGTGCTGCGGTGCCAGCCGAGCCCTCCTGCAGCCTCTCCCCTCTTCAGCACACATGACTTCTCTGCTTTCTCCGGTCCTCGGCAGCCACGTAGGACTCTCCACTTCAGCACGGGGAGCCCCGCCCACCGTCAGGCACTGTCACGCCTGGCTTCCTCTGCCTGGCCACGCCCCAAGTCAGGCTCTGCCTTGCCTGACTTCTGCGGATTACGGAGCGGAGTCTCCGTCGGTTCCGGGCAGTTTCCGTCACGACGGCCACTACCCGCAGGGAGACGGAGAGCACTTCTTCCCCTTCACTCTACCCTCTCATTCCTCCAAGACGTGGACTTCTGCACAGCAATAAATAATGCAGGGCATGGCGCTCTTCGAGCCGAAAACAAAGTGCTCGCCCTGCATCAAGACTCTCCAGCTTTGCAGGCAGCGCTCCCAGCTGAGAAGTTGGAGCCCCCCCTCCTCGGGCTCCCCGGGACAATAAAAGAATGCCGCACTCATGAGGTGCTATGTCCCAAGTTAGAGGGGCAGAGCTGGGCACAGGCAGGCCAGCACGTAGGCACCCTCAGGAGCCAGCAGCTGGGTCCCATGGCGGTTCCTCCTTTCCCATCAGTCCTGCAGCTACACATCTCCAAGCAAGTACACCAAACATGGGGTCACAGCCCCAATATATGTACCATGATAGTCTTTATTCTTCCTCCTGCACAGGGCTCTGGACCTGGTCCAAACCAGATGTGGTCATACTCAAGCATTTCTATACAGTGCTCAAACACCCTCATTGTTAGGTTTAGGCTCTGGCCCCAGACACACCACAGGGGGCGGAGCCAGCATTGTACAAGGCAGGCACAGACCTATTCAGAGTCAGGGGCTACTCCTCCCACTACTCCAAATGCAGATCTACCTATTCAGCCTAGCGCTGACTCACCCAACCCCTCTGGAGCCAAGGCACCTCCCCAGCCCCTGTCACTCCAGAGCCAGACATGCAATACACATCAGGCAGGCACAAGGACACATAGCACACAGAAATGCCAACTTCTAAAAGTGGCATTTCTACAATAGTGATAATAAATCTGCACACACCATTACACAGCATTTATTACCACAATTCCAAATGTATCAAACTTGACCACGCTGCCCGACTCATATCAGGAATTACCACTGAAACACATATCAGGGAATCCCCAATGTATTCCTATGAGAGGAATCTGGTGCAATACTTTTGTCAGTGCAGCATTGGATACGGTCGTGAACTGCTGGGACACAGACTAAGTGAAACAGGTATTAAAGGCAAAGCATTACAGTGGCTAAAATCTTTCCTGGAGGAGAGGTCTTTTCAAGTTAAGGAGGATAACTTCCTATCGGGCAGGGAGCCTTTAAAGTGTGGAGTACCACAGGGCTTGTCATTAAACCCCACACTGTTTAATGTCTACATGCAGCCATTGGCTGATGTAGTACAGGAAGATGGTATCTTTGACACGTCATACACCAATGACACCCAGTTGGTGGTATCATTGGACTCCAGGACTAACGTGGAGGCAGGTCAGCTGGCCCCTTGTCTGGTACAAGTAGTTAAATGGATGACAAGAAGTCGCCTGAAAGTGAACAGGGACAAGACCGAAATTATGGTCCTTGGTAATCTAGGGATTCCTAGGTCCCTAATAAGCTGGCCTGGATGTTTGGGTCCTGCACCAGCCCCCAGTATGGCCATCAAGAATCTTGGCTTCTGGTTGGACCAGAAAGTGACCATGGAGACCCAAGCACGGAAGGTGGCAGGCACATGCTTTGGGCTACTAAGAATGCTTCGCAAGATCCCTGCACAGCTAAGGAAAATGGCCATACACTCCTTGATCACCTCACATCTGGATTATGGGAACTCGCTCTTTTTTGGGAGCGCCCAAATATGTGATTAGGAAGTTACAGGTGGTTCAGAACACTGCGGTCAGACTCCTGTATCAAATCCCAATGAATGAATCAGTCTCGGCTCACCGCAGAAACTTACACTGGCTTTCGATCGAGGCCAGAATCAGGTTCAACGTACTTTGCCTAACCCACAGAGCTATAAATAATAAAGGGCCCAGTAAGATTAGGAATTTGGTGTGCCGACATCTTCCCAACAGATGTCTGAGGTCAGGCTCTGAGTGCCTGTTAAAAACCAAAACAATAAAAAGGGCCAGATGGGGAGGGAGAGCTTTTTCCCACCTGGCTCCCAAACTGTGGAACTCACTCCCACAAGAGGTGAGATTTACATCCTCCTGTTGCAGAGGCCCATTCCCCGTATATCTCTTGGTGTTGGCTCTGCTGTGGGCTGCGTAGTTGAGCCCGCGCCGCGGCAGCCCTTGCTCGCACCATGCCGCAGGGATGCTGAGGTGCCACATTGAGCTCCGAGGTGAGCGAGTGGGCCGGGTAAGCCTCTGACTCCTTTTTTGTGTTCCCCGCGCTCATGTGCAAGGCGCGGGGGCTCCAATTGGAGGTTACGAGTGCTGCTCGCTCCAGGCCCATTTTGGAATAGATGGGCACAGTGCACTAGCCTCATTCCACTGCCTGGCACTGCTACAATATCCTTCCCCCTATTGAGACGCACGGTGCGCACACTATCCTATTACCAGCTTGGGGTCTACATTGATCAATTGTGGAGCAAAGCGGAGGCGGTGAGCAGTAAATTAAAGGAGCCCACTTCACCAAGTGAGTGCTGTAGGGGTGCTGGTTCTCTGTGTTGACCCCACGACGCCAAAGCCTCTCAATGCTGTCTTGTGTTGCTACGACTACTGCTGCAATGGGAAAACAGACCCCAAGCAGGTGAAACTCCCATTTGAGAATAAGCGCCTCACCCGAACCAATGACACTGGCACTGAGCTGGACTTGGTCCAGGGCTCCAAAGAAAACTTGGAGAATCAGGGGGAAGACATCCGCACCATCTTGCTGGACGTGCGCTCCAGCATAAAAAACAGTTAACAAGATAGACGCTCTTGCCTCAAGTCTGGACATCGTCAAAAAGCATGTGGATGGGCATGAGAGCCGACTGGACATTCTAGAAAACAGATTATCAGATACCCAAGACTCGACAGAAGAATCCAGAACTCATATCCTGAACATGGAAAAAGTATTGGCTGTGATTAAAGCTAAGAATGAGGACTTGGAGGTGCGCTCTTGGCGCAACAACCTACGCATTATTGGGCTGCCGGATCGACTGCCGTCCCAAAAATGGAACCTTACATTGAAGGCCTTCTGCGGGCTTTGTTTGGGCTGGTGCTCTCACAAGTTATGATCGTTGAAAGGGCGCATCGCCCCTTAGGCCCTAGGCCCCCGCCAGGCTGCTACCAATAATCACACGCCTTCTGAACTATAGAGACAGAGACGCCATTATCAGAGCAGCAAGGGACCAAAGTTCCATAACTCACATGGGGAACTCCCTTTCCTTTTTCCCTGACTACACACCTACGGTCCAGGCAGCACGTAGGGAGTTCGCACCTGTGAAACGTATCCTGCAATCTGCCTCCATTTCGTATGCTATGGTATATCCTGCCAAGCTTAAAATCACAAACGACGGAAAAATCGCAGTTCTTTACGGATGCTAAATCAGCTCTGAAGTACGCCAAACATATTGGCGCAAGGAAGTCACCCTCACTGTCTTCACAACAAGCTACTTCAGAACAAAACTTGAGTAACAATGATTGAAACATCGTTAAGTAGCTCTATATTGTATTGTGCAAGTTTGGTTGAAAGTGCATTAATCACTACGATGTAGTATGCTATCCTGCCTATCCTTATTGCAGTTGGAATCCATATGGTTCTGTGATGGAGAAGTTCTGTCCTTTGGTGGACTTCGTATAACTTGCCAACGCCTGGTCACCCTGCCACTTGGCAGGTTACAGCCAACGTCCCTAGCCCAAGAGGGAGATCTCCCATGTGGTGTTGTTTTGTTCAATGGGTTAGTTATGGGGGAGAGGGTGGCTATACGTCACAACCTGATTGGGAGGTTACTGTGGGAGAGGGGTGGGAGGGGGGAACATAGTATACTCAGGCGCATGGTCCTTAACTGTACAGCATAGACAAGAAGTGAAATGCTATTGGATTTCTCTTGCAGATTGTCCAAGCTTTTACTCTGTTCCAAATGTAGTATGTGGGAATTCAGTATATTTTGTATGTATTTCCTGTTGTTCTATTGGACACTCCTTTTACGGGTACACATTACATACACCTTATCCAGTGAGTAATGACTGAGACTAAATTCCTCACCTGGAACGTCCGTGGGCTTAACGATTTGAAGAAAGCCCGGCTGATACACACATATCTGAGCAGGCATCAGGTAGATGTGTGTTTCCTCAAAAAAAAATCATCTAAACCGCGTCTCTGACCCCAAACTAAAGAATAGATATTGGGAGGAAATACACATGCCACCCTACTCTAATTACGCTAGGGGTGTCGCGATATTGATCAGACGTGGCCTGGGTTGGTCGACCACACATGTACAGCTAGATCCTGAGGCAAGACATATCATTCTAACGGGTACCCTGATGACAACTAAAGTCATCTTACTAGCGATATATGGGCCAAATGTGGATGATCCACAGTTCTTTCTCACTGCATGGGCTAAGTTGGCAGCACTGGGAGGTGACACAAATATTTGGGGAGGGAACATCAATGTCACTCTCAACAATAACTGGGACAGAGTCGGTTTTTCTCGTAACTCACACCTCAAGGCAATCATCACAATTAAATACTATTATACTTGAACACGGTCTTACAGACATCTGGCGTAGAAGAAACCCAACCAAGAGGGAGGGAACCTGCATCCCGTGATACCACAATGCATGGTGAAGAATAGACTATTGGTTGGTCAAATGCGATATTGCATCATGGACCATAGACACACTTCACCTCGCACGCACACTATCCGACCACGCTCCGGTGCTGCTGCACTGGAAGATACCACAAACTTTACCATGCGCATTCAGTTGGCATCTACCACCACATGCACTCCGGGATGAAGCATTCAGAGACAAAATTAGAACTGACATTACACAATACTTTTCCACTAAGGAAGGCTCGGTAGAATCCGCCTCGACCTTGTGGGAGGCTTTCAAGTTAGTGATTCGGGGGGTGTGCATCTCCAAGCAATCAGAGTTGTTAAATTCTATACGTACTACCATAGCAAAACTGGAACAAGAGATTAAAACTGCGGAGCAATTGTTCCAATCTAGGGAACCTAGTCACCTGGCAACCATAAGGGGGAAATCTCAGAATTTGAGGAAGAGGCAGACAGGGAAACCCGTTTCTTAGGGAAACATTCAAGAGCGCACAGTTATGGAGAAGGCGATAGACCTGGTAAAACTCTTGCCAATGCACTCAGACAGCGCACTTCCCCTTCTTTTATAGCCAAGCTATTAGATGACGACGCTTACCCCATCAGAGGCCAAGTGGATAGACACAAATTTCTCACTAAATACTATTCCTCATTATACACAGCAACACAGAATGCACCCCACCTGGACCTTGGTGAATATTAGGAATCAATTGAGCTGCTCTGGTTGAGTGACTCTCACAGAGAGTATCTGGATGAGCCATTCTCGATAGAAGACATCACACAAGTTATTAGCAGCTTACCTGGCGAGAAAGCGCCTGGCCTAGACAGCCTGACCACCACATTTTATAAGACCTATACGGAGGAGCTGGTGCCTAGGCTGCTAGATGTATACCAGGAGTCGCTTGAGATTGGGATCCTTCCACAGGCTATGCGTGAGGCGGCTATCATTTCCTATTAAAACCAGATAAGGCAGCTAATTTATGTGACTCACCCCTGTCATTAATTAATGTAGACGTAAGGATCCTTGCCAAACTTATAGCTAACAGACTTCAGCCGCTACTACCGCTCATAGCCAGGCCTGATCAATCAGGATTCATCCTGGGTAGGTCAACAGGCCACAATTTGCGCACGTTCTTTGCCACGTTACACCAGATTGACCCAATTCTACCTTCCGCCGCAGTATTTCTTGATGCCACAAAAGCGTTTGACTTTCTCGAGTGGCCTTTCTTGTTTACTATCCTGCTCAGATTGGGATTTAGCCCCAACTTTGTCAAACTTATATGTCTGCTATATATTAAACCCACAGCCCAACTGAAAGCAAATAATCTAATATTGGAACCATTCTATATAACTTTGCGAACAAGGCAATGTTGCCCGCTTTCGCCGCTGCTGTTCGCAGTGGCAATGAAACCCCTGGCGGCCAGAATTTGCCAACACCATACCACACATTGCCTAGGATTTACTTACAGGAGCCTTATAATATTAATGTGTGCAGATGACATAACATTATATATCCAAAAACCAGATGGAAACCTCAACCCTGTGTTGAGAGAAGTCCTCCGCTATGGCGGGATGTCCGGCATACAGATTAATTGATCAAAATCCTCTATTTTACCGCTGACTGATGCCTGCTGGAAACCAACCTGGAATTCCCGCTTAAATGGGCTGATGGAGCCGTTAAGTACCTAGGGGTGTGGTTGAACAGAGACTTACAGGACATATGGTGAATGAACTTTGGTAAATTGATAGACAGGTTGGATCGCAAGTCAAAATTTTGGGCTGCCCCACCTTTGGAACGCGGGCAGGATCACTATCACCAAGATGTTAGTTCTTCCTATTTATACTTATTCGTTAATATACCCAGACCCTTAACCAAGGCCTTTTTTAACTCCCTGCGCTCTACTGTGATCGCTTTAGTTTGGGCCGGTAAACAGCCTTGTGTGAGCTGGGAACAACTAACACGCCCGCTGTCTGGGGAACTGTGTGCACAGGCCCATTTTCTTCATTTTTGGATACATCCCATCCCATTTCAACTGCACGTGACCATTGAAACAGTCATAGCGGATCCCACCCCTTTGCACGTAGCTGTCTATAAACCATATCACAGAGTAGCAAATGAAATAAATACAGTTGAGATCCTCAGATGGGCTTGGGGCGGTTTAAAGAAATGAGTAGGGACGTCATCGCTCTACGCGCCCTCCACTCCAATTGCACACCACCCTCATTTCCCCTTCCTTAATGATAAGGGTTCCATTGCACGGGCACGCAGCATGGGCATCACCACATTGTGGGATCTATACCCGCAGGACACCTTTTTAGCGCAGCCACAACAACAGGGAGACGCTCTGGTGCCACTCCTGAATCTATTCCTATATTTTCAGCTCTGTGCCACTTGTAGGAAATTGCATCCAGCTTTTCCAGCCCCCCCAGATGTGATGAAGCCTCTAGAACATCTACTAACCACACCCTCACCTCGTAGATTAATCACCAGATTGTGCAACCTCACGCAAACAAACACCCCTTTGGTTGCTCCCAAGGCACTAATACAATGGAGAGTCGACTTGGAAGTCCTGCCAACAGACGAACAATGGTTATTTTGTTGCTCACAGCTGAGATATTTATCCCCAAACTATAAGCTGAGACTGATTCATTTGAAATTTATACATAGGATGCATCGCACCCCCCTGCAGCTACACAAACTGGGGTTACGGCCTGATTTGTGCTGCTGGAAATGCAGATGTGAAGCAGCTGCCTTTTTACATGTTGCATGGAGTTGCCACCCCATTGCTGAATTTTGTAAAGAGGTGTATGATACTATTCAGGCTGTCACTGGTGTGTCACTGGATTCTACCTTGATGGTGGCACTGCCGGGCTATGTGGAGGAAATCCCACTCAAGAAACGCCGCTTGGTGGCCATGATGCTACTGCTCGTGGAGCACAGACTGGCCATATGTTGGGGCAACCCTAGGGCCCCCGGGGGGCCGAGTGGGTGCGAGATGTCGCTTACTGTCAAGAGCAGCTGGCGGCATTCTGGGGTCTAATGCCGATGTCATCTCGGCCGAGGGATGCATGGGAACCTTTCAACACCCAGCTCAGGGGTGAAAATACACTTCTAGACCAAATCAAGTCACCTCCCCGTCCAAATCACTTCATTAGTCACCTTCCAACCTGTCCATTTATAGGAATGTCCTTCACACTTAGATGACAGCCGAGTCTGGGCCGAGGCATGAAGCCACTTAGGGCCCTACTTTCTTTTTCAAAATACACTAGGCCTACAATCGGTCTGTTTATTTAGTCAATTGTCGACATTGTCATGTCATAGTTAACAAGCCTATGAGAGCTATTCTAATTTGTTGCATAAATGTACCTGTTATGTTTCTGGAAGGATAAACTTCAATGGAGCAGTGTATCTGACATTGTTTAACCCCTCCCCTGCTCATGACGGAACCACTCCGTCATGAGCCACGGTCGACGTGTGCTCATGACGGAGTGGTTCCGTCATGCTGCGGCCGTTGGCGGCCGCGCCGCCCACGCGGCACTAATTCCCCGCCTGTGCGGGCGATTAGCGCAGTGGGCGGAGTCATGACGGAACCACTCCGTCATGAGCACAGCTCAACCGTGGCTCATGACGGAGTGGTTCCGTCATGAGCACCGCGCCACCGGATGTATGTCGTTACAACGCACACTTTTACAACGCATGCACTTACAACGCATTTTTTACAACGCAAAATCCATTACAACGCATTCCATTACATAGCATGACACTACAACGCATTTTTAAAAACTACCTTTACAACGCATTCCATTACAACGCATACTACCTTTACAACGCATACCATTACAACGCATAATATTAAATTGCATTTAAGGTAAGTATTAGATAGTATAGGGGTAAAAATTACTTTTCTAACTCCAGGGGGTGCAACAGTAGGGTAAGTGTTGGATAGTATAGGGGTAAAAATTACTATTCTAACTCCAGGGGGTGCAACAGTAGGGAAAGTGTTGGATAGTATAGGGGTAAAAATTACTATTCTAACTCCAGGGGGTGCAACAGTAGGGAAAGTGTTGGATAGTATAGGGGTAAAAATTACTATTCTAACTCCAGGGGGTGCAACAGTAGGGTAAGTGTTGGATAGTATAGGGGTAAAAATTACTATTCTAACTCCAGGGGGTGCAACAGTAGGGTAAGTGTTGGATAGTATAGGGGTAAAAATTGCTATTCTAACTCCAGGGGGTGCAACAGTAGGGTAAGTGTTGGATAGCATAGGGGTAAAAATTACTATTCTAACTCCAGGGGGTGCAACAGTAGGGTAAGTGTTGGATAGTATAGGGGTACAAATTACTATTCTAACTCCAGGGGGTGCAACAGTAGGGAAAGTGTTGGATAGTATAGGGGTACAAATTACTATTCTAACTCCAGGGGGTGCAACAGTAGGGAAAGTGTTGGATAGTATAGGGGTAAAAATTACTATTCTAACTCCAGGGGGTGCAACAGTAGGGAAAGTGTTGGATAGTATAGGGGTAAAAATTACTATTCTAACTCCAGGGGGTGCAACAGTAGGGTAAGTGTTGGATAGTATAGGGGTGAAAATTACTATTCTAACTCCAGGGGGTGCAACAGTAGGGAAAGTGTTGGATGGTATAGGGGTAAAAATTACTATTCTAACTCCAGGGGGTGCAACAGTAGGGTAAGTGTTGGATAGTATAGGGGTAAAAATTACTATTCTAACTCCAGGGGGTGCAACAGTAGGGTAAGTGTTGGATAGTATAGGGGTAAAAATTACTATTCTAACTCCAGGGGGTGCAACAGTAGGGTAAGTGTTGGATAGTGTAGTGTAATATTATGCGTTGTAATGGTATGCGTTGTAAAGGTAGTATGCGTTGTAATGGAATGCGTTGTAAAGGTAGTTTTTAAAAATGCGTTGTAGTGTCATGCTATGTAATGGAATGCGTTGTAATGGATTTTGCGTTGTAAAAAATGCGTTGTAGGTGTAGTGCGTTGTAAAAGTTGCGTTGTAAAGGTTGTTCCCCGCGCCACCGCGCTGCCCCTAAACTCCCCCCAGCGCTGCGGCGGAATTCCCGCCGCAGCGAAAGGGTTAATATTGTTATCTCAAAATATTATGATGATGCTATTTGGAATGATGCTGGGTAGTACTTTCATGAGCACGTACTTGTTATATATATGCCTGAACAAAACTTCAATAAAATAAAAATAAAATAATATAAAAATCAGTAAGGAATGTTTTGGACTATGGACGGTTATATTTACTACTCCCAGATCACCATATGCAATAGTAGGGACAGTGTTGGATTTTGGATGGGTCAAATATTATTCCCACTCTAAACTGAGCAACAGTAGGGAAAGTGTTAGACTTTGGAGGATTAGATTTACTATTCCCACTCCAATGTAAGCAACAGCAGCGATATTGTTGAACTTAAGAGGGGTCAGATTTACTATTCCCACTGTAACTTGAGCAACAGTAGGGAAAGTGTTCGATTTAGGAGGGGTTAGATTTACTCGAAAAATATACACACACACACCCACACACATATATATGTGTGTTGTTTTTACATTATATAACTTATAAAAAATAATTTAAAATGAAAACTACTACATTAACCATTAAGATTGTAAATAAAATAAAATGAAAGAATATTTACCAATGATAAAATTAAAAAATATATTTAAACACTTCTCAACCTGCTAACCCAAAAATCCTGCACCCCCAAAGGCAAATTATAATAACCCTTGAAAATAAATTAACAATACACAAAATTCATTACAATTTAAAAAACTAAGAGATAACACTATTAATATACAAATTATTAAAACAATTAACTAATCCACAAACTCAGCAATCTTATCAAGCAAATAACAATTGCAACAATTAATTACCATTTTCTATTAAATTCGTGATCAAATAATTTTACACTATTGCATAACAGTAATCAAATTAACAAATTAAAATGATTAAATACATAAACTAATTATAAATAATTAACAATAAATATTTAAAAACACTCAACAATCTGCCAATAAATAAATAAATTCAATTACAATTTAGAAACAAATCTTGAAATATATTACCAAATCAAAAATAAAATCAACCATACTGAAAATAATTAAACACACTTGATAAAAGAATAATAATAACTTACTACACACAAAAAACAACATAATTTAAAATACAATATTATATACTACTCTATTAACAAAATGATATAAAGTCCCTAAAAAAGAGTATTCTTGCCTGCAATATTCTGCCGACAGTGTGGAGAAGTGTGGCTCAATGGTTAGAGCGGCAGACCCTGATGCAGAAGTCTGGCCAGGGACCAGGGTTCAATTCCCCACCTCGGTGGGTCTTGGGCTCAAAAATCCATGGACCTGACAATTCTCGCCTCGGTGCCTATTCCAATCATGGAGTCCCACTCTGCAACTCTGCGCAATAGCTTGCTTAATCTCCACAACGGCCCCCACAATGCTAAGGATGCCTGGCCTCCACATTGGGGGTGCCCAGGAGTGGACACCTCACAGGGAAAGCCAGGATGGGTTCCACAGCGGTATTCGTACAAGTGCCTTGAGACCCTTGCGGGTGAGTAGTGCGCTATACATCAATTTACATTTACAATATTTTTGACATCACAATATTTTTACACAATTATTGTGTGTATCAATATTTTTGAAATAATATTAAGTTCACATGCCATATTTACAGGTTTCTACCAGGCAGGTGGAGATGCATGTGCCTTCAGTGGTGCTGCAGCATGGCAATGATGGCACTGAAGCTTTACTCTGCATGGTCCTTGCTCAAAGCACCCACATATCAAAGATTTTTTGTTTTTCAAAAACATACTCCCAAAGCAGGAGGTGTTATCAAAACACAAATACAAATAACACAAATAATAAATGTTCAAGGTGCTCTGGGAGTTTTTAATACTGTCCTGTTCAGGATCACCAGTCTTTCCCTGGAGGTCACAAACATCTATTGATTGATGGCCCAATGTTTGTTATGCCTCAGTTTAATGTTTTTATCAGCAGAGACAGCAGAGGATCCACCAGTGGGAACATGGAGGTTCCCCATGCTCTAAATAGAGAGGAGGAACCATGAGTTTGGTACACAGATTACTCTGCCTTTTTAGGCATTTAAAAAAAAAAGGCTATGTGATGTAGCTTGCTGGTGGAAAGGGGAGAAGAAGACTGCAGAATTACTATATTGTCCAGAACAATTTTGAAACAACCTGCAACTTTACCTCTGAATGTGTGTTTGCATCCTGGCATTGGGGTTTTCAAAGATCAAAGCAAGAGCCTGAGGGACAGTAACACATGTGAATTGTTTGCCATACATAAATTTATGGAAATGTTCATATGTTCCTATTACTGTGAGATTTTCTTTCTCTGCTTGTGAGTAGGCCTTTCCTTGATTTGTCATACACTGCTTGGGTAAGCAATAACGTAGTAGGGGGAGTCGGGATAAGCTCATACTGAGATAATATTGCTTATAATCCCACAATGCTCAAGTCAATAAGTTTTATGGTCAGTGCTGAAGCAAAGAATCAGTTTCAGCAACTTGTGACCTTATTGCTTCAAATGCAGGCTGCCACGTTTTCAACTACTGACATGTCTGATTTGAGGCACTTATAGAAGAAAATTCCTGAATATATCCAGCAAAGTAGTACGCCATGGATGAGAAGAAACAAAGAGCTGACCCGTTATAAGTAGCTTCAGCCAACGTGCATGTCTTCTCATGGAATCACATATCCACAGAACTTTAGAGGCGGTTAGCAAAAGTCATACCTTTATGAGGTTCACTTCATTCAGAAAACTGCAACCTTTTACAAGTGTCATCGTGTTCCTCTTTTGTTATCCCAAACACATAAATAACATCACTGCAGTTTTGACAGTTGGGAAGGGTTCTAATTATCTTTCCTATATTTTCTTGGAGGACACGCCAAACGTGGGCGCATGCATCTGACAAACCTGAGTGGTACAGATGGTGAGGAATTGAGGTGAGCCATCCTGTTCCAACTGATGATTGCTCACGTTGAGGTCAAGTTTGGAGAACAATTGTGATCCATTCAACTGTATCATTTCTTATATGTGGGAGCGAGGGGCCACAAACTCTGAATGGCTTGCTTTGTTTGTACGTTTTCCTGCCAGCTGCCTCTTGGACCCTAAGACTATCGAAGTAACCCGTGAGGCCGGTTCAACCAGTGGATCAATAATGTCTTGATTCAGAAGGCTATTGAACTCTGCTTCCTCTTGTTGCTGTGTGTTAAAAGGGAAACTCCAATAATGTTGAGTAACTGGTGTGAATGAATCTTCAATGACTCTTCTATGTGCGTGCTTGCCTGCCTTTTAGCTTGCCCAGACCTTCAAATGGATTCAGGACAGCTTTCCCACATCGAACTCTTCAGATATTATGAAGTGCACCAGAGAGAGACCCATCTTACATGGCAAAATCACAATGGCATCCCCCATGAGGCAGAGTACACTGATACTAGCCTTTGCATGGAAGTGATAAGTTGGAGCTAGAGACATAGAGCTGAACATTTGACTGGTGTAGTTGAGTGTGTTTTGGCATGTGGGCAAATTTTTCATCCGTCTTTACACTTATTGTGGCACTGTAGTCCAAGAAGAATAGATATAGCTCCACAGTGACATGCTCCCCTTTGTTCAGCACAATTCTTATTTTCATTAATGCATTCTACATTCGGGAGATGATGATCAATTTGAAGAGCTCATTCAAAGTGTTCTCTCATCCTTTGTTGGAACCTTATGGCATGTTCAGAGGCAAAATGTGCGATTTCCAGAACTGGCTCACACTGGTTTTTGCATCTCGTGTTACCACGTCTGTTGGCGGTCATACCCCGGCATGCAGAAGGCAACAGTCACACCCAGCTCACTGCCTGCGCGTGGGGTGATCAGATACTTCTATACCTTTGACTTGGCAGGTGTCACCACCTCCACTGTCCTCATGTCTGTGATGAGCTATCACCTCTGCCTGTAATTCTGCAGTGGGCTCCACCTAGCCATTGGTTAAGTGTCCTATAGCGTTTGCGATTTTCATAGATGACACACCTGGTAATTATTTACAAATTTAGTGCTTCCTCACCGTTGTATCTATACAATGCACAATGTTGTATACACACCTTCAAGCATCTGACAAATAAGACAGTGGTCTCACTGGACTGCTGGCGCGTGGACTGGAAAGCAAATCATTCATAATCACTGCTTTTCTGTGGCAAGTGTCACTCTCTGCAAACTCAAATAGTGTCCCCCATGCAGATGTCTGTCTTTCATTCACCAAGCTCACTGATGCAGCTGGCTGCTAAATTCATGCAAATTGAAAGGCGGCCATATGCTAAGGCGAGGCAATCATTGGTGGCAGCAAATTTGTAGAGCTATTCAAGGATGTGTTTGTCTCCAGCTTGGGTTGAAAGCCTTGCAGCCATCGTGGTGATGGCATCACTGCACACACAGTTAAGCACCATGTCTTGGATCTTTGCACAGGGATCTACAGGAGTGCTCTCCACAAATGGAACAGAAAGTCATCTGGTCACCAGTGTAAAGTCTCAATGACTAATAAATACCTGTTTTCCAGCAAAAATGCTTTATTTTGGTAGAAAAGAAACTACGAAATATCAGCATTCTGGCATTGAAGACCTGCATTCAAGTGTTGCAGGGTCACGGAGCAGGTCCTGGCTCCTCCGATGCGTATGCGATCTGCCTTCCGCTTCCTGACCATGTGATGGAAGTGCACCAGAAATGTCAGCACCAGTGTGCCAGGATATGCACACCTGACTGTGGCAGCACTACAATGACCTAGCCCTACACAGGCTTTCAGCCTTGACTGTTCACCCGCGTCTCTGAGTTTCTTTCCTGATGCTGCTGATCTGCCTCCCTATCATACTTGACAATCAAGGTCATTTAGGTGGCAGACTCCTGTTCTGTGACAACAGTACAACATAAATAGCGGTGATAGATGGAAATGAAGGACATTACACTGTCTGCCCTAAATAGAGCGGGTGAAGTAATGCCCTTCCTCCGTTGGCTCTTGGAGGAATCTTTCTTTCGATGGCACCAACTGGGGCCCGTCAACAGAAAGCTTCGCTCATCTCTAAATGAGGTGTGCAATCCAAGAGTTTGGCGGGCAGAGTACTCCGTCAGATTTACGACAGAGTAACCTGAGCGCAAAAACTCTAACTCAGGCCCCTAGTCACTAAGAGAGTTGAGTTAAAGTAAGAACAGAAGAGGTCCTAGAACTGAACCTTAGAGACCACCAAATAGTAGTAGATATTGATTTTACGATTGCGCCACAAGAATGAGAAATATCGCTTATAGAGGTAAGAGTAAAAACTTTGAAGGAACTTCCCTGCAAGTATTATGGAAGAGAGCATAGAGGATTGTAGACAATTGTGTCAAAAGTAAGGGAAAGGTCAACGACAGTAGAGAGACGGTGACTGTTACGGGCATAGGTGACACGGTTTAAGACATGGAGAAGATCGGTTTATGTGGAGTGGAACATGCCTTTACCATATTGCAGTCGTAACAATAGTTTGAAAAGGGGGGAGGTAGTAAACCTAATACTAGAGTCTTCTGGGTTTTAGTGAGGAAATGTCGTATAGCACTGTGTTAGGGCAATGCAATGACTAAGACTGTCGATGGCAATCCACCAGAGAGAGGAATTGCAGAAAGGAAAGTAATCCGCAACAACAGGGAAATAGAGGTTTGGGGCGAGAGAGAGAAACACTGGATATGGCCTGCGGCGCCCTGCCAGCTGTGAGCAGCTGCAGCAAAACATAATTTAAATAAAGTGGACATGACCATTTTCATGAAGTACCTGCCATGTCTCTGCTCTGGGGTGGGCCCATTCCTGCTGCTGATTGGCTGCAGGAATGACTTGCTTGAAACCTATAGTGCACATGGCGGATTGGCTCTTGCGACAGCCAGCCCGACAGGCACACTTCAGCCTGCACCAATACCAGCTGGAAACCAGCCGGGCAGACTGCAGGCACAGGCTCCTACTCTGAAAAGGAGCACTGTGTCTGCTCGCTCCGACCAATCATGGCGCTACTCTCATGCTGAAAACGGCATGAGAGTAGCTCCAGAATTGGTTAGGGTTCATTGGCCCTTTACTTCCGACTCAAGCTCCGTGGTTTCAGAAGTGAAGTGCCTTCTGTAAAGACACCAAGCGGCTGGGGGTCAGTGCACCTGAAATGCAAGTACTTTTGTTTTTATTTATTTTGTTAAAAAGTACAATTTAACTAATTTGACGGGGGTGGGTGCAGGGGGCTATTAAGTTGTTGCCAAACTTGCAGTGAGCCCGAGACCTGCTGCCCTTCGCCCTACCACTTACACATGCCAGTAGCCGCTACTGGATATGCCCCCACTGGCTCCATCATAAATAATTGTCACCGTATTCCCTGACACTGGTCTCAAAGTTTGCAGGATTCTCACGTTAAGGGAAGCATACTAAAGGCTCAGTGACTTATTGTGGCCATAAATACATAACATCACTGCACGCCGTTATCTGCGTACCTCATACTCTGGCCAAAGGTCAGTTTATGACCAGGGAGTTCCAGGAACCCTCTCCAGCCTGGGAGCACCAGCAGCCATACATGGCCAGAGCGCCAAAGAGAAGCGGACAGGAATAGACAGAGTGGAACAAGTCTTTAGAGCAACGAAGGTCCTGATGAGAAGTAGGAAACTAGGAAAGAGTGAAAAGGAAACACAGCAGATGTGGGGGGAAAACATCAAAGATGAATTAACTCATTACTCCGATCATGCCGTATCCTTTCTTCTCTGCCGACAAAAACAGGCTGTGCCAATCCCTAACCCTCTGTCTTCCCAGTGCCCTCTATCGGCCTTACATATCGAGTTCCTCACAAGAACGGTGCTGGCATCCTGTGCATGAGTTGGAGTGAATACATGGTCAGCCATGCTATCTGCAGGATGAAGGACACGCCCATTTAGAGCATTCGCAGCAGATTCCAGAGAAGAAAGACTACCCGAAAAGGGAGGCCAGGCAGGAAGAGCATGATGCTTGAAGGAAGGCTGTGGATTTTACAATTAGATGGTATTCGAGGTCGAAGGGAGTGGAACAGGGTTATTAAAAGCAACCTTCTAATGGACGTCAGTTCACTTTAATGCAGTGGGTAGGAAAATGGACATCACTACCCTATAACACAATGGGAAGAGATATATAACCTGACCTTTAACCCCAATGACATCAAAAGAAGCCATGTGACCTTTGGTCCTGATTTCACACTGAAGTAAATTTAAACCCAAATGGCACAGGCTTAATAAAACCCAACAACACTACTTTCTAAAGCAAACACATATCTATTGTGATACTACCTACAGAGTCTGGTGTTTACATAATGTGCCGAGAGCACAGACATTCTTCCAAGACACAGCAATCATGTGCATGGGTACAGCCCTTATATGCTTCAAACAGTCATATGTGGTGAGAGCAAAAAATGCACAGACAGTCGCCAAATGACCATGCATATTAATCATATGCCAATGCACAACTGACTTAAGTTGTGACGTCCGATGTGCTGCGTCACGAGAGCCAGTACAGCCTTAAAACGTCCCGTACACCCATGTAAACACATCACTATCTCAAAATGGTTAAGAATAGCCTCAAACGAGCAGCACGTCTTTTGCATGAAGAATCCTGCAGCAGTTTACCCTCGAATACACAGTGCATCCTCCTTGGGTTAGTAATAGCCTCAAGTGTCCAGCACATCATAAGCAGGACTAGCTTCAAATTCCCTGTGCAGTCTCCCAATGCACAAGTTTTGTCTCTAATGTCCAGGGCAGTTTTCCCTTAGGTGGGTTTAGTTTCAATTGCATACTGGTATGTGCATAATACGCAGCCCTCATATTGTGTTGGTCAAATGTGCCAGTCCCATACGTTGTGGGGCGTAACATAAACAGAAAAGTTGTGTGCAAGTGGCAGCCCTCCCTGGGTTGCCTAAAACACAAACCTTGCATACTGCCCTCCCAGTGCCACCTCAAACATAGGCAAACAGTGCAGTCAGTGGCCAACCCACAGTCCCTGAAGCTCACCTCTTCTGTGTCTCCATGACAGCAGTGAGCTCTGGGCAGCCTGCATCTGGAACAGCCCTGAGTCTCTCTTTCTCTGTAGGGGTCCTGTCTTCAGCTCCTCCTAGTTTTCTAGTGAGCTAATTTAGAAAATTAAATTTTCTGTGTTTATGGCTGATCCATAGAGGCTCAGCTCTGTGTCACTGGGCTGCTCTGTCCTCTGGGTGCATCACACTGGGAGACCTTGATCTGTTTTACAGCTTCAGAGTGTGGCGTAAAACGTGACCACAATGGGCATGGAGTTAGTTTATTCACAGGCAGGATCTGTGAATGTGAATTACTTCATTGAATTATACGGATGTTTTCCTTATAGACTCCCACTCCATTTTAAGGAAAAACATAACCTTAAACTTGTCAATGCTCTAATGCTAATGCATGTCGCGTTTCACTGAACTTGACACTCTGGGCCTTATTCACAAACTGCATTTTGTATTACTTTAGAAGTAGTACAATAGTACTAAGAAAGTACTACAAGTAGTACAAAGTGCTATACACAAACCTACGAGCATAAATCTCCACCTCTCTTTTCTTTTCTATGGGGAGATCTGCACACATGTAAGTTTACTACTTAATATTAAATGTGTGACAGACCAGGGGAGTGGCTGGAAAAAGGAGTACATTTGCTACTTAATTCAAAATTTCCTAGCTATCGTAAAGGAAAGTTTTGATTCTATTAAGGACGCGGAGGCGAGGATTAGGCTTTTCTTTCTCCGTTTACTTTGCTCCAGCAGCTTTACCAAAGATATATAAACAGCAAGAAAACTATATTTCCCATGATGCCAGGGGACAATGATAGAATAAAAGTCCAACAGCCATGAGCTTATCCTGTGCCAGGAACCCCAAAAAACTTCCTTCGTAGGACGCTCTGTACTCCTCTTTCTAATCCTGCTTGGTAGCGTCCGAACCTAAATCAAAGAAGGATAGTTGTAAATTTGAGAAATGTATACCCTATGTACAATCTCAAAAGGAAACATTGACAATGTAGTCCAGTAAACATCAAACACCATCTAAAATATATAGGAGCCATGAAAATGAAACCATTTTACTGACCACAGATACAGAGGTGTTCTGGGAGGGCGTTATTGCCAGGGCGGGCTAATCCTCGCCTCCACATCCTTAATACAATCAAAACTTTCCTTTACGATTGCTAGGAAATTTTGTATTCTATGGCAGGACCGGAGGCTTCAGATTAGGCTAGTTTAAAGCTTATCCACCATCAGAGAGGCCAGGGAAACCACAGGCTTGAAATAAAACCTCTTGAAGGTGGAGTCAGAGGACCAATCTGCGGCATTAAGGATGTCCTCCAGCCACGCTCCTAGGGAAAACGCCTTAGACGCCATCGTACCACGCACGGCGTGAGCTCCAAAACGCGAAACATCTATGCCTGCCTCCTGCATCGCCCAACGAACCCATCTCGTGATTGTGGGGGATAAAACTACTCCGTGTGGCTTAGTGAGGACTATAAATAGCTCGTTGACGCCCTGTGGACGTATGTCAATTGTAGCCACTTCATAGGCCTTAAGTGCCCTGACCACACAAAGTTTCGGGACATCAGGAAAGGCCGGATAGGACACTAACCTTGAATTGGTCTTGGTTCGTCTAGAAATATGAAAAGTGACTCCACCCGGAGTAAAGACCCTGCACGTAATGTCCAGGGCTCGTACATCTGAAACCCTATGGCATGATATGAGGCACAAAAGAGTTGCAAGTTTTGCCAACATTTGCTTCCTGGATAAATACTTATTAGACGGTTAAGATTTTAATAAGTCGAGAACCTTATTAACATCCCAGAGGACCGAATAACGTGGTTCGGGGGGAATCTATAGCCTTATGCCCCATAAAAGCTTGCACACCAAACGGTGTTCGCCAAGAGGGTGACCATCCACCAGATTGTGGTCTACCGAGATTGCTGAACGAAAGGTATTAATTGACTGATAGGCCAAACCTTCCTTTGCTAAGGAGGCTAAGAAATTAAGGACGTAGACAACGGGAGCCCCCATCGGATCCACCTGTTGTCGAATGCACCAACTCCCCCAACGGGACCAAGCTGAGTAATATCGCTTACTGGTGCTGTCTGCCCAGGACTTCGCAAGAAGTGAGGCAGTGTCTGCCGAAAGGTCTGGCACTTGCCAGCATTGCCGGAAACTCGCCAAGCCATCAGGTGAAGTCCGCCTGTGGCTAGGCAGTGATGGGGGTTCCCCTGAGGAGCCTTCAGGAGAGAAGGACCGAGGGGTAGACGGATTGGAAAATCCCAGGAAAGTTCCATCAGAACCGGAAACCAGGCTTGCGATCTCCAGATCGGGGTAATCACCACCAGATCCACCTGTTGTCTCCTCACCTGGGTTGTCAACCGCATTATCATCATGAAGGGGGGAAAAGCGTACCCCTGCTCCTTGCTCCAATCCTAAAGGGAGGCATCCACTGCCAGAGCGTCCTGATCCGGATGGCAACTGTAATACCTCCGCAGCTGGGTATCCAGTCTGGAGGCAAAGAGATCTATTGAGAAGGGGCCCTAACGAGCCTGGAGTTCTAGGAAGACTGAGGCATGGAGTTTCCATGGACTGGTGTCCTTCCAATGGCGGGAGCACCAATCCTCCACCCAGTTGGATGAACCTGGGAGATGTTCCGCCGATAGAGATATCTGGTTGGACAGGCAGTACTCCCAGAGATCCCGATCAAGGTCCGATAGCGCTCTGGACCGAGTGCCCCCTAGATGGTTGATGTAGCGTACTGCTGCCATATTGTCCATCTTGAGCAAGACGTAGCACTGAACCTTGTCCTTGGTCCAACATTTCACCGTGAAAGAACCTGCCATGAATTCCAGGCAATTGATGTACATATTTTGCTCGGAGGAGGACCATTTTCCACCGGTAGAGACTTCCCCGCAGTGTGCGCCCCAACCGGAGCCGCTGGCGCCTGATTCGATCACCAGGTCGGGTTGAGAACCGAAGATGGCCCGGCAGTTCCAGGCCTCCATGTGGGAGATCCACCACTGAAGTTCAGTTTTGGCCTCCTCTGAGAGGGGTATAACCTGAGAGTATGTGAGACCCTTGCGCAAGTGAAACGTCCTGAGACGGTGAAGGGAACTGTAGTGGAGGTGACCCGGGAAGATGGCCTGTATTGATGAGAATAGAAGGCCCACCACCCTGGCTAGGTGTCGCAAGGATACTGTGGGTTTCGCCAATGTGCGTCTTAATTCGTGTTGAATCTTGGAAAGTTTGCGAGACGGAAGGGATAAAGTGGCTTTGACAGAGTCTATCATGAAACCCAAGAACTGCATCTTTTGAGAGGGATCGAAGTCGGACTTGGACTCGTTGATCACAAAACCCAGGGACTCCAGCAGCGTTACCGCCTGTTGTAATTGGGTGAGCAAACAATGGGGACACTGACACAAGATGAGTATATCATCTAGATCAACTGAATGCCCCCTGATCGGAGGCGCTCCACCACTGGCTTCATTACCTTGGTGAAGCACCAAGGAGTGGAGGACAGACCGAAAGGAAGGGACGCGAACTCGAAAACCTGCTAATTCCAGTGGAACTGCAGGAAACGCCTGTGAGGGGGAAATATTGGAATCGTTAGGTAAGCGTCTTTCAAGTCCAGACGCACATCCAATCTTGCGGTTGTAGGAGATCCCGAAGGAGATGAATCCCTGCATCTTGAAGTGGTGGTAAACGAGCCACTCGTTGAACTCCTTGAGGTTTATAACCGGGTGGTAACCCCCATCCTGCTTTTCCATGAGAAAAATGTTGCTGAGAAAACCCGAGGGTGCAAAGCCGTGGGTAGCATTGCTCCCTTGAGTAACAATTCCGAGACCTCCTTGTCTATCAAATCCGACTGCCCTTTTAAAAAATACAGGGGCTTCGGTCGAGCTGGTTGGGTCGGTAGTGTGAAGAACTCTATTTTGAAGCCTGCGACTGTTTGTAAGATCCAGACATCCGAGGTGAGAGATGACCAATTGTGAAGAAAATATTGTGGTCTGCCCCTGATGTTGACATCCCCCAAGAACTGAAGTCTCACCTTGTTGGTTGTTGTAGGAAGCATTGCCTCTGCCTCTGCCACCTCTATGGCGTGGGTAGGATCTGGTAGGGTAGAAGTTACCAAACTTCTCTGGATCTTGCCACTGTCCTCTACGCGGTTCCGATGATTTGAAGGAGGCTCGGTTATAAGGATGGCCAGTCGAGCACCCCCTGCCACGACCGGCTGCGCCAAAACACACAGATTGGGCTTTATCCAAAGAGTTGAAAGTATTTATAAACTTGCCCAACTCTTTCACGAATGGGTCTCCAAAGAGATTTCCCTCTGCCACTGGACCAGCTTCCGAGGTGGCCAATTCCCCAAGTTTAGGGTCTATTTTAATAAGTAGAGACCTGTGCCTCTCAGTAGAAAGCGCCAGATAGTACTTTTTGGGAGATGAGCGTACCAGAGGCCTTGGCGTCCTCGACCATGTCCAGGATTTTCACCAAAGGGCCCGCCATGTCCTAGACCTTATCTTGGCACGCTCTCCAAGAGCAGTCAATGCCCTTCTTGGGGTCGCAAATTAATTTAGCCAGGAAAGTGGTCATCCTAGGGTCCACCTCTGGCGTGACCGCCACTTTACCATCCAGGGCCGGTCTCGGACATTCCGCTCTCAGGCAGCTTCTGACCTTCTGATCCAATGGTTTTTGTAACCGGGCAGCCATATAGGCAGCACCTTTAAGGGCAGGAACCCACGTGGAAGACCTAGGATGGAGGAGGTCATCAGGGTTAAACATGTCGCTATCGATCTCTGGAGGGGGTAACTGATCACCTTTCGCGGGGCGCCAAGGTCTACCAGATTCGTCATCCCCATCAGAGGTCTGAGGGGACTCATCTGGGTCACCCGCAGGCAAAGCAACCGGGAGCCCAGAGGGTCCTGCCAGATCCTCCGCTGACTGAATGGGGTTTGAGGGGGTTTGGGCATCCATAAATGCCTTTACCAGGTGCACAAAAGCATCCGAATCCACACCCCCCTCATCAGGACACTTCCTTTTAGAATCTGCGGTGCTAGTCACCTGGAGGTAGGGGCTTCTTAGACTCCGTCACATCTTCCCTCGCAGAGAGGGGTTGTTGGCGCTGAACCTGAAGTAATTCAATCTTCTTCTCCAGTGGCGCAACCACTTGAGACACCGCCTTCAGGATAGAGGAGTCCATTACCTGACAGAAGTGATCATCTATGGGTAAATAGGTGACTCCCTCCTCTTCCTCCTCGTAATATTCCTCATAATCCTCCATAGCTAAAGCTATATGCTGGCAGAGAAACACAAAAGGGGTGATGGTAGGGAATAAAACCCTGTAATCAAAACTGCCAAAGCACTATAAGGTTATGAACCTGGGACCCTGCTCCCTACTGTTTTTGAGGGTATAACTGCCTGGGCTGGTCCCTTGAATATAGATAGATCTTACCCGTTGCACAGGTGTTTTTGCTCCAGGCAGGGCTCTTTGGAATACTACCCAAGCGCTACTAGTGCTAAAATACAAAACAGTAACTTCCCTCGCATGAGCATTAGGTGCAGCCAAGCAAGTCTCCTCTTTCCGACTGTAAATGAGGAAAACGACTTGCCGGCGGGTAACGAGCTCCAGATGCGCGAAAACTGACGGACGTGCGGACCCCTGGCGGCGGGATGGCCGCACCGCGCTAAGAGCCTCTCAGCAACAGATTCGGCCGCAAAGGAGTGAGAAACACTCTGGCGGCCATGAAGAAACCTGCAACAAACACACTGTGCGCTTACGTCAGGCTGCAATTATACAGATCGCGCGCACCATTAAATCACTTAATTATCTTTAAAGAATGCCTTTTTTATCATAAAAAATGAAGAGAAGGTCAAAAACGTATCTGAATGCTGTTGGAGCAGCGAAGAAAGAGGAGTACAGAGCGCCCTACGAAGGGAGTTGTTGGGGTTCCTGGCACTGGATTGGCTCATGGCCGTTGGACTTTTCTTCTATCATTGTCCCCTGGCATCATGGGAAATGAAGTTTTATTGTTGTTTATATATCTTTGGTAAAGCTTCTGGAGAAAAGTAAATGGAGAAAGAACAGTCTAACCCTCGCCTCCGGTCCTGCCATAGAATTAGAGGGGTTTGGGAGGAATAACGAGAGGTTTACGGAAGGTTAGAGAAGGACATGCACCCACCCACAAAGGAGTAAGCTCATTCCTGTTCACAAACTACATGTAAAGTTACTGCAGTCAGAAAAGGAACCAACATTTGTGGTAAATTACTCCAGCTTAGAGATGGAGAACGTCCAGCGTCACAAATGCTCAGCCACAGGTACTGTAACACCCTCTTTGCGTAGATAATGGAGGATTAGACTTGAAATGAAACCCATTCGGAAATACTGTTAAATTAAATTAAATGATTTAAAATAGTTAATAAATTGACTAAATATAATTTAATGATGAAAAAATATCTAAAAATAAAATACATTTATCAGTAAATTATAAAATATTTTAATAACCTTTTCTGAAGTATAAATAATGTAACATTATTTTTATATAAATATAATTATGTTACTTTTAATTATTTCTGTACATCAAATTTTAACAATTACTAATACATAATAAAAATGTATTTTTTACTTTAGGTGGTAATTTATTTTCTTATTTAAACCTCTGATTTTTCTACTATTTAATTTAATATGTTTGAGTGATTTAAAGATTTAATTCAAAATTTGGTTAATAGTGGTGGAGCATTTTTTAAAATTTGTTGTACATTTAAAATAAATATATAACATGAATTTATTAGGACTTCTTATATCCTCCCCAAGATCCTTCTCAGCAGTTAGGTTTCTATCACAGAAGGAGGGAACACCCGTTTTGACCCCATGAGATAGTAGAGTGGCCAAGAAGCTGAAGTCGAAGTCAGACCTGCCTGTTGGCAGCTGAGTTTTGCAATCTTGAAATAGGGGCTCCTTGATAATTTTATAGAAAGGAAAATAGAAGTGTTGCATAAGGAGATGGTGGACTGACCAAAAATGATTAGGATTGGGCGGTAGAATTCCTCTAATCATTAACTAGGGCATTGGATAAATCAAGCACCTCCATCACCACCTCCTTTGTACATTCCTGGACTTAGGAAGACTCCATCCGAAAAAGAAGGCCCTCCTGGAAGAAGAACTTTGATTTCTTAACTCCTGACAAGGACTCAGGGAGCCCTGAATCCTGCTGGCAACAACTTGTTTACCTGCTTCAGTGACACAAAAAGTAGAGGGACTCCTGACTCCTAGAGGGCACAGAGAACTAGACCCTGCAGCAGACCTGGTTGGAGAAAGACCTAGTGAACACAAGCCTGGCCTGAGGAGCTAGGGCATGCAAGACTGACCAGAAGAAACTTTCCCAGCAGTTGGAGACTAAGTCTGAAGCTAAAATATTTGACTGGTAAGCCCCGATTGGTGTATATGATCTCAGCTCCAGAGCAGTCGACCTGAAATTGTGCCTAGGTCCAGGTCCAAAGGAAACCGTTGTTTTTCCATACTGCTCTTAAGAAACTTGTGAAGCTCTGAAAAGGCTTCTCACAACGTAAAAGCATCCACTCTCCCTTTAATGTCCTGCAAAAAGAAATAAAACTGACACGTAAAGCTAATTTCATTCAGGAATGAGCTCCCGCCTCTCCTAACCCTATCAGCTTCCTTTTCAAATACTTTCTGTTCCTCTTCCCACTCCCCATATGTATCAAATGTCACCAAATGCAATAGATGTGTCGTTTTTGTACTGACAAATAAAGACACCAGCAAAAAAAAAAATTCGCCAAACCCCTGCCACACTGAAGAATTAAACCCCAAAACAGCAATCTCCTGGAGCATCTTCATTCCCTTCACTAAAAACCTATCCAAAATGAAAAAGCTGCTCAAACTCACAAACTATCAGAAAGACATCCTAAAAGCTGACATCAAGTAACATGTCACATATTTGAAAAGGTCTAGGGGCAGATTTACAAGCCCCTTGCGACACTTTTATGCCGCCGTTGCGTCACTTTTGTGACGCAGCGGCAGCGTAAGCCATGCGCCACGTTGCAACTTATGTACAACGTGACACATCTAGGCAGATGCGTCACGTTGTAAAGCCCTGCGCCACATGAAACCTGCGTCAGGTTTCTTGTGGGCGTTCTGTCGCTGGGTGGGCGCTCCCTCGCAGGAAAGCCAAGTAAAACTGACGCAGTGAAATCTACAAGATTTCACTGAGTCAGTTTTACGACGCTGCTGCGTCAAATCCTTACGCCTGCTTGAAGCAGGCGTGAGGAGTGACGCACCACGTTAAGTATGGGCGGCCCCTGTGCATTGCAGGAGTTGCTTCGGTCTTGCGACGCAACTCCAGCAATGAGCCAACCATATGCCACAAGATGCGTCAGGCATCTTCACCTCCTTGCACCATGGTGCGCCGCATTGTAAATGCGACGCATCCGTGATAGCGCAAGGGGGGGATTACGTGACGCATCTGTTCTGGCACATCCCTGCTGATTTGCAGAGATGCGCCAGAAGTTGTAAATCTGCCCCCTAGTGTCTGATGACCAGTGCATCACTCATTTGGTGCTTTTTCCCCATCTCTGTGAAAACATGGCAGACAATTTAAATTCTGAAAATGCCTCAATCTTCACCCTACTCACTACCCATTTTCAGACTGTCTCCAACTTAATCCGGGCTGGAGAATGGCATTGAACAGTGTTTCTCAAAACAACAATATAACGATCGCATCCATTACTTGCTGAAGACACATCCATTTACTCGCTGAAAACCAATCACACTTTCATTCTGGTTACAGAAAAAGAGACCACCACCTAAAGGTTCTTGAAAACACAGATTTCACATTAAGATTGAGATGACCCATGCTTATTCATATTGCTAGATCTATCAGCAGCATCCAATACTGCTAACCATTGCAGGCTGCTAACCACGCTGGAGCACAGAATGATATTAGACAAGGAAGTCCTGAAATGGTTTTCCTCTTTTCTTCCTGATCAAAACCAGCTGGTCAAGATTGGTGATCACATCTTAGTTTAATATGAAACTGATAAAAAGCAAACTTTAGGAAACAGATTCTAATGGCCCTTTCTTGCTAATTCTGTTTTAACAAATGTTTCACCTTGATTGCCATTCACCAAGTTGACAAACCCAACCTGACGAATGTCGCCTTTGACGAAAACTCTGAAAAGTACTTTATTTATCCATGGTTATTTTTTTATTTTTCCTCACCTCTCCCATTTCACCTCTTTCTGTTTTTTTAGGGTTGGTGGGGGTATACCTGAACCATCTCATTCTACCCGAACCCCTTAATAGCCTCTCCCTCTTCCTGCTTACTACCCCATAACGCCACAAGCCTTCCATGTCAGTGCTGTTTCTTTTTACGAGGGACCTCCATGTGTCCATTCATTAACATCCTAGGGGGCATATTTACAAACTGGCGATAAAAATATTAAAAGCGGCGATAATTTTATCGCCTAATTAGCAAGGCCACGCTAACGCGTGAAACCTTGCTTTAGCGTGGGGATTCCTAACTCCCAGCTTTGCATCTCTAATGAGATGCAAAGTGGGCGTTCCTGACCTAACATGACAGGAGAAATGTCGCTAAGCGAAATTTCTCCTATCATCAAGCCCCACGCTATGAAGCATAGCATCAGGAAAAGTAGCGATAACCCCTGTTATCGCTACTTTCCTTACGCCTGCTTCAGGACTGACTTAGCCATGATATCCTATGGAAGGTGGATATCATGGCTAAGTTTGTAAGTCCCTATCAGCAAGCTAACGCCACATTGCGTGAGTTTATCGCTGGGTTTCCAGCGATAATCTCACGTTAGGCAGTTAGCGTGAGGATTTTTATCGCTGAGGAGATAAGCGTTGCTAATAGCACGCTATCTCAGCGATAAAAATCCACGTTATCCAGCGATAACTATCCTCACGCTAAGAGCGCTGAGCGATAATTATCGCCGGTTGTTGATGATATGCCCCTTAGTCTTTTTTTATTGTTTCCCTTTTTCCTCTCACTCCTTTCATTTATGCTCCTGCTGCTATTTAAGCCTGCCAAAACCCTAATCACCCTTACCCTACTCCATCTACCATCTTTCAATTTTTGTACTTAGCATGTCTTCTTCTTCCCCTATGTCTTCTGTGGCTCCTTTCTCCCAGTCCTTTCTGTCTTCTACTTCATTTTCCATTTTTTTGGTAGACATAGAAAAAATACTTTTCCTCCAAATTTTAAAAATATGTTTAAATATTTCAGGAATTGTAAGAAGTTTATAGGTTTCTATACCAGACCTCGGATTCCTACCTTAGTCTGGCTTATTTTTCCATGAAACTCATTTGATTTTCTTGGGGAAGATGTTTACATCTGGGAACCGCATAATTCAAAACATCTGCAGTAATGAAAAAATCCTTTACTGATGCTACAACCACCCTTTGAACAATCTTCTCCCTCAACTTAGAAAATAACTGAACCTATTGTATTTCAAGAAACTTCTGAAAACGCACGTCTCCCATCTCCATCTGAACTAACCCGAGCGCGTACGTTATCTCTGTCCCTCTCGTCTGTTTCAACATTTTCCACAGTTATCTTATCATTTCAGTGGTAACCTCTCTTGGCCCTAAGTTTACGTGAAGCATTCATATGTACGCCTTCATTGTTCTGTGAAAAGCATGCCATGCATATTAGGCGGAGCAGCGTTATTGAAAATCATTAGTAAATAGAATTACATATAAAATACAAAAAAAGCACTAATCAATAACATTATCTCTATTTCCTATTTAAACGAAGAGGCTTATATAAGTGAAAGCCTTTAACTGAGGTGACTTTGATAATATTTAAGACCTGTTTCAAAACTATTTCTAAATGCATCATTTCGCCACTTCTCAGCGCTACAGAAACAGACTTTATTATCATCCAAATTAGTCAAAGCATGAGTTAGTCATGTCTGGGTTCGAACTCATGAACCGGCAGTCAGAAAATCTATCAGTAGTAAGCAATTTTAATAAACCAACTGTTTGTGATTGGAAAAAACCCGAGCACATTTACATTGTCCTCTATTTCGCCATGTGCAACCAATTACGAGACAGGCCACAGCTATAGCTGGCTGCATAATTTGCAACGAAAAATAGGAACATATATTTCGGTTAAGCGCAGATGTGTTGGTCTATATTGCCCTCTCGTGGCCATATTAAAAGCCTACCCATCCTTAATTAAGTAGACACAAAATTGGTCTTGCAACAAATTAAAGCTGAAATGAATCAGCTCAATTTGTGTCAGAAGGATGCCATTTAGTATTAATTCGATGTTCCTTAGTTACATTGTGTCTTTTTTCTAACTACAATTTGAAGTTTTGTCTTTTGAAATGCAAGAGAACGTGTTAAACCAATTGGCACGAAATATATTTCACACTCTACACCAATTCAGGTCGGAAGCCATTCATTACCTGTTGAAACAGACCCCGGTAGGTGGAATGGTTAGAACTTAATAACAGATGCATTTCAAAGCTTTCAGTATGTCTGTGTGTTCTGGGGACACAACCTCCATAAAACGTTTAAGCATTTCATGTGCTCCTTTGCTAAGAATATTAACGGGACAGTGGCTGCGTCAATAGTACTTTTCAACACTCGCCACTGCATGGAGGTCGATTCACCAAAATGGCAAGGAAAGCGAAAGTGACATCACATGCCATTTGACTCCCAGTGATATCACAGGAATTGATGTCATATGACCTTAGTTTGACCCACTGGCAACCTCCCCTCATCTGTTCAACTGTCTAATTGTTGGTGCTCGTGCGGCACTGCGCACAGGGGATGTCTGGGCCGCACTTCTGTTACTTGTTTTACACTGGCGACGAGAGAAACGTATACGAAAGTGCTTTCATCCCAACATCGTGACCGAGGAGTGACATTGTTTCAGAAGCGGTATCCATATATGTACTTTTTTAGCCTTGACCCGGCTTCGTGATTTTGCTTGGGAAGTTGCCAGTACTTGAAATTTTATGTATCACAATTTGTGGGGTCGGGTGTTTATGTGTGAATCCATGCAGGCCCGTGAGAATGCGAGTTAACGTGCGAGAGATTACACTGCTGCGACGTTCACACAATCCTGCTGTATCGGAATAAAATTGATCAGTAGCTCAGTGAGTGAATCCGATAAAGCACACCACTTCTCATGCGAGTCGCTGCTCATGTCCTCCAGCTCTTCAAAGTGATAGTTCGAAGACCTTACCCGGTGGCCTTGTGACCACCCCGGCCATTGTTGCTTCGTTGGCGTTGTGTACCTTTCAGTCAGGACCCACCTACGGATAAACAGCAGGCGACTAGTGTAAACTCCCACTCTGCCTCTAGTGTCTGTCCACACACTCCACGCTTGTGTACAGATTGCAACTGAAAATTGATGGGTGTCAAGAAAAGGACAATATTTGCATATCCTCACTGCGTCACAGACCCGTCATGACACTAACTCATTCATACACGCATTCATTTTTGGGGCCCATAACACCAACACTCATACGTCTCACTCAGAATCTGCACACAGGAGGAAAGAAGCACTGGACATGCGGGGGTTCCTTATTATCTATAGGAGGAATATTCTTTTACCTTATATACATTTTATACATCAGCACCTATAGAATCCTAACTTTAACATCAAGGCACTCCACCACTTGGTCGAGGGACCAATTAGTTGGACTGGTTGATGGTGATTTAGAACCAGCTAAAACACATTTCATGTTTCGGAACTTCTGATTAATCAATACCTTATTAAAAGAATCACAAACTCATTTTCTGTTAATCAAATGTTTAGCTTATCTAATTAGTTCGCTTTCACTTGCATAATCGGCATTTTATTCAACACAGAGTTTTCCAATGAATATTTGGCACAAATTAGCATGACAATTATATTTACCTAAATTCTGATATCGGTGACCATTTCCCCGAAACCTGTCAGCCCTGCATAAATCAAGATCCCTTCAGGTGAAATCGGCCACTCAAATGCAGGCTAAGACCCAAATAAGTCCGGGTAAAGTTCTGTCGCTCGGCACGACACAGTCCCAAAGGTATCCAAAGGACCAAGCAATCGTGCAAGCAAATCGATCAGCAATTCACCAACGGAAAATTTGAAACGCACTTCTGGAACGCACTCGTTTACTCTCTACACCCTCTTCTAAGTTCCCCTTTTATTGTAAACTCTAGGATAACCTACATAATTTTCTAAAAGTTGAAATGTCCTGATTGGCTAAGCTCCTAAAATTTGAAATATTGGATGCTGTTCCCAGGTTTTCTTGGTTCTCAGGGAATCGAATATGTCATCTTTTTTGTTTGTACAGTTCTCATGCAAAAAGTTCCGAAGTAACAACATGTAGACCTCTGGGTACAGGTTACCATTGTCTTTTCTGTCTTTCACACTGTCTGAGTCCTGGCAATCCTCCACGTTCCTATCCTTGACAAGGAACACTGAGTTCAATTTTGAGGTGGCCTGGAGATCTTCAGAGCCATCCGAGTCTGCGCAGTAGACATCGCGCTCACACGACGGTTGCCACTTCCGAACTCCATTTTGAATATCGCAGCCTAGTAGGCCCGAATGCCAACTTAAGCAAAACAAACATAAAAAGTAATTAATATACGGAAATGAAGATTCTAATGTTTAAACCCACACTAATCCCAATATTTTTTTGTATTTTCCCAGCTTATAGGAACTGTTAGACCTGGCACCATTGGCGTGAGTCTCCCTTCCATTTTTCGCTGTGTCTCCTCTGTTGTTGCTGGTAATAGATGCTCTGGGTGCTGTGCCACTGCCATTCAGTGCCACAGCGCGAATGCTCCCTGTGTAAAGATCACATGTGAATCGGTATATCCATGATTGGCTTATTTGGTTTACCTGTTAGTCCCCAGTAGCGTGGCCTGTGTGTGCCCAGGGCTGGTAAACCAAATGCTGCTGGTGGGCCTGCAGCGCTGGTTTGCATCACCCACAGAAGCAGCTTGTAAAGCTTGACACTGCAGTGTCTGTGTGCAGTCCAGAACTGCCATCTTGGCTGTGAAGTGCACCCACTTCCCAGCCCCTGAACCTTCCATTGGCATTTTGTAAGCCACCCCTATGGTAGGGTGCATTGTATGTGTAAGGTAGGACATGCTCTGATGTGTGTAGCATGTCCTGGTAGTGAATTACACCCAATTTTGTTTTTCACTACTGTAAGGCTACCTGTTCTCCATAGGCCAGAATGGGAGGTTTGGCTATTACATTCTATAGTCCTAACTGACCCATAGAACATGGTAGAAAAACGAATGCCTGAGCTCAGAATATTAAAATACATCTTTTAGTGAAGTTTATTTGTATATTCTGTGCTTGAAAATACCACTTTTAGAAAGTAGGTATTTTCTTGCCTAAGCCTTCCAGTGTGCTCTGCTGCTATGTGTATTGGCTGTCTGGTTTTGAAGGGACAGGGCAGGCTGAGTCTGACCTGGGTTGAATAGAGAGATCTGCATTGGAGTATGGGGAGGGGTAGCTCCTGGACCTGAATAGGGTCTGTGCCTGGCAAGGTGAATGCTGGCTCCACCTCCCACTGTGCGTCTGATGGCAGACCCCCTCTTTCTGAAAGGAAGGATGCAGCATGGTAAACAAAGTGCTCCAGGACTGACCAGAACGGGTTCTGGCTGGGTTCAGTGACTTGTAGCTTCTTAGAACAAAGACTTTTGGGGTATAAATAACTGTGCTCAAGCCCCTACAATTTGTATTGCTACTGGGCAACAAGAAGAACCTCTGTCCGTATAACTGAAGGAATCTGCAGGAGAGGACTGTCCTTGTGCTGGTGTGCTGTTTCTTGGACTGGCCTGCAGTGGTTACTACTGGACATGGAAGAAGAGGAAAAGGACTTTGAAGGAACTTTTATTTTATCTTGCTACAGCAATCACCCAAGGGCTAGAAGAGAGCTAGCCTCCTGCAGGAGTCTCAGGCACATCAGACTCCACCACCAGCCTCCTGTTTCCTCTCAGCGAGGATTTCTATCTGTAGGTGAGGCATCTGTGAGTTCCAGGGCCTCTAGGTCTACTGTGGACAAGAGAGTGCTGAAAATCGTCGCTAACGCCCGTTAGTGAGCTGCTGCAGCTGAAGAGCGTAAGGAAAATCGTCGCTCTGCTGTCGCCGAGTGCTCGCTACCGGAGATCATCGCATCACCTGTCTGCGGGCTGCCAAATGCTCGCTAACCCGAAGATTATCGCATTGCATGTTTACGGGCCTGAAAGCGCTCGCTAACCAAAGATCATCGCATCGAGTTCATCGCTTCACGACATCGCAGAGCGGACGCCGAGCGTTCGCCATTTTCATCGCATCGCATCAGGATCGTCGCTCCCTCGCGGAGCGTCATTTTCTTTCATCGCAACAAGATCGCACACACAACAGGCTCAGCGCATCATCCTCCCTTTGCGGCAAGGATTTTATCGCATCGCCGGCTTAGCGTGCAGAAGTTTGTCGCTTTGTCCTGCACAAATCAGCGCATCATCCTCCCTTGCAGCAAGGATTCAATGCATCGCTGGTTAGCGTGAAGAAAATCATCGCTACAACTCCTTAGTGACATTTTTGTTGCCTTGCTACAGAATCCAGGTATCTTGTGAGTAAAAGGGTCGCAGAGACCACTGCCTTGAACTGAACTCCTCTTTGCACATTTTGAACTATTTTTGCAGCCTTTCAAGAGTAACCCTATTTTCTAGTATTGTGGATTTTTACTGTTATTGGTCTTGTGTTAAGTCTATATATAAAGATACTTTTTTTTTTTATAACTACTTATGTGGTGTCCCTTTGTAGTGTTCTTCACTGTGTTACTGTGTATGGTCATAAATGCTTCACACACTGCCTCTGAGATAAGCCTAGCTGCTCGTGCTACGTTACCACAGGGTTGAGCAGGGGTCATCAAAGGGTGTAGTCTGCTTACTCTGACTTAGGAAGAAGGCTCCCTACTTGGACAGTGGCCAGCCATTGCCAACTAGAGACCCCCATTTCTAACAGCAACATTTAAAGCAATTATACTCACCATTCCACAATACCAGGATCGCAACCCATTACAAAAGCAACATAAATCATGCAATTTCTATTACAACACATCCTACAGTTAATATGCGTACCACAGTTAATCATTAGAATTATTAGCCATGCAATTAGCAATTTAGTCCCACGTTAGCAATTTAGTCCCATGTGCAATTTGTGTTTATTAAGGTGTAAAGATTGATTAGTAGTAACACTCCAAACAGTTAATACAGTTAATACAGGTTAATATTTAGAATAATTACGTAATTAGTATTTTGTCATGCAAATAGAGAAGGTATACAACATTTTGCTTTACCTGCTCCACCAATCCCACCTTTGGTGATTTTTAATATCACCACAAATCCCACTAAATTTAATAAATTTTGGTTTTATGGATATGATTTCTCAGTTCTCTTACTTTTGGTTACGTCACATCATAGTTTCCCCCATCTCATCCTCTCTTGTTTTCTTATACATATTTTCCTTCCACTCCTCCAGTTCTATATCTCCCATTTCTCTTACCCTTGTTTCTTTCTCTCTTTTCTTTGAAACTTCTCTTTTTATTTTATTTTGCAACTTTCTTCTTTTTATACATACACATCCTAATCTCAAAATCAATATTAGTATTACCACACAAGTTACTGGCATTAAAATCTTACCTACAAATGAAGTACCTATTTTGATTAAGAAGCTTTTTATAGCAGAAAACCCTCTACCAATCTTTCCCCAAACACTTTCAACCTCAAATGGAACAATTTCCTCATGCAAATCTGTTATATTCTTAATATATTTCTTTAAATTTTGACTCTCGTCAGGAATGTAAGTACAACAATGTTGCACCTTCAGCATTCCGCAGACTCCTCCCTCTTTTGCCAAAATAATATTAAGGGCAAGTCGATTTTGCATCACCATGGCTCTCATGGCAACCATTTCGGTATTTACCAGTAAGAACCCTCCAGCAGTGCTTGTCGATAAGCGATCCTCTACTGTAGACAATTTTCTAATTTTATGTGCATTCAGAGATATTCCAACGGCTGGTATCAGTGCTCTAAAAATATCCCCTACAATTTCTGACCAACTTTCCCTCCTTCTACGTGTTAGTTGCCTACCTAGCTCGTGCACACCATCCTTTCCCCTTCCCACATGAAATATTTTCGGGAAGACCAGGCCTAGGTAACATGTGCCATACCAATGGTCCGGCAACCGATAATAAGCCTTGCTCCCGCAGATAAAATATAATCCAAAATAATTATCATAAACTGTCTTATTTCTTCTGATACACAATTTCCCTCTCTGAGGCCAATCCAAAGCCATTGCGGGACTCATTTCTCCCTTTAAAAGGTTTTCTTTCTCATCATCCCAAACTGTTGTCTCTCTCTTATCCTCAGGTACCTTTCTTTGCATCTTAATTCTCCTCTCTTCTACCATGTCCAAGAAGGTCTTTTCTTCCTTCCTCAGACTACAAGTAAGATTATTCTTAAACACGTCTTCTAAAGTTAATTCTCTAGTTTCTAAGAAATATTCACCTAAAGTTTTACCAGGTTTTATCTTATTTAGTTCAGGAACTACAGGTACTTGTGAGAAAACATTATCTACATCAGAATAATAATATTCTAATTTCCCTGTTTTATAAAACAAACTTGCTAATACACTACATGCTATTCCATATGTCACAGGAAGGTGATGGTAAGTAACACCCTCTGACACTGATGCAGGTAACTGCGTGCAAACATAACAATCTCTAACGTCCATAGTTTTTACATATTAATACAATAAGTTTGAAAAAACATTATTAGAAAAATCAGTTATAGACCTATCTGTGAGACCGGCCTCACGGCGTTGCCCTCTCCATCATCCCGCCAACCTGCAACCACCCTCAAGACACGACATCCCCGACTCCGGCCGCCCCAGCCACCCCCGATCCACGGGCCGGCCAGAGACCTGACAGACTCAACACCCTACCACGCATGCCCAACCGAGGGAGCGGGAACCCTCGAGCCAGACCCAGAGGCGCCAGCCCAGTCACACCTCGGGTCGCCTTCCCCGGGAGGACTCAATCGGCCACCAGGCCCCTGGGGAGCAGGCGCCTCCCCTACCGAGCGTCTGGGGTCCCTCCCAGACCCACCTGAAAAGACCAAAGAAGTGAGCGGCAGGAAATCCCGCCGAACCCCCTCCGTCACCCCAGTCCCCCCCTCTGCGAGCACTCCGGACTTCAAAGAACCAGCGGAGTATAACAAGGGGTGCCGGAGGAACAAGGACGGAGAAGACCTGGAACCATCTGAGCCTGCTGACGCTGTCGCGGCTCCTGAACGCTGAAGTCACCTGGGCCTGCTGAGTGACTCGCGGCCTCTTGCTATTGAACCATCTGAGCCCTGCGGACGAGGTCGCGGCTCCCGAACACTGATCCACCTAGGCCTGCTGAGTGACTCGCGGCCCCCCAGCTACTGAACCATCTGAGCCCTGCGGACGGAATCGCGGCTCCTGAACTCCGACCACCTGTGCCTGCTGAGAGACTCGCGGCGCTCCCCTTGAGGACGACTCGATAAGAGATCGCCCAGAGACACGACACCCTCCAGCTCGAGGATTGTGAGCTTCCGCAGGGTATTTCGCAGAGACACTATCTTGAAAGACTGTCCCGCTACCCCCATTCCCCACGACTGATTTGTGGTACGTTGTGCCACTGCTGTACTATTTGCCTTTTGGGTCATAAAGATCCCTTGAAATCATCGATAAAAGAACTTATCGTCCTACAAAGAATACGTGTGGTGTCCCTCTGTTCACAGTGCAGATCAGGGTGTGCGCGCCTGGTTCGGCTTACTTGGGAGAGGTGGGTCAAAGGGGTGGGCAAGACGTGTATTGAACCCCCTTCCGGCGGACGCCTTTCCAACATTTGGTGGCAGACGACGGGATCCGAGCCGACACCGAAGGAGAGCGTGCAGTAAAGACTGACGCACTACCAAACAGAAATGGAAGGAGAAACCTCCCTGGGTGCCACAGGTACCGAAATAAGCTCACCGTTCCGAGAAGATCAATTGGACTATTACACGCATAGAGAACTAAAACAGTTTTGCAAAGACCTTGGCATCGCTACCACCGGACTGAGCACAAAGGAAGACTACCAGAAAGCACTGAAAGCCTGGGTCGAGACGGGGGCGCCCCCGACCCAAACGGAAAGAGACTCTACCCATGAACAAACAAGCACCCCGGCGAGAAACAACGGGCCAGAGGGGAACCTGTCCTCCGAGGAACTAGCGGACCGAGAGAGAAGCCGCAACCATGAACTGGAACTGGCAAAACTAAAAATCGAGGGAGAGATAAAACTGGCAGAGAAGAAGTTAGCCGTCGAGCAGTTACGGCTACAAGGGGAACTCGAAGAGAAGAGACTCCAAAGGGAGCACGACGAAAAGAAACTCCAGCTAGAACATGAACGCGGCCTGAAGGAAATTGAGTGGCGGGCTAGACACGAAAAGTCACAGCCGCCCGGGAATCCCCAGCCCGCTCCCGCCGGGGAAACCAAAGTTCACATCCCCAAGGATGTGGTAAAGGAGTATTACAAGAACGATGATATCCAGCAGTGGTTTAAAGCCTACGAAGTCGCCATGACCTCTCACCGAGTCCCGCAGAAGGATTGGGGGGCTGGCCTATGGGGCCGGTTCTTAAGCGAAGGAAGGGACACTCTGCTCGATCTGCCCTCCGCGGTCATGAACTCCTACAGCCACATGAAGGAAGCCCTCGTGGGCCGGTACGGACTCACCCCCGAAATGTACCGACAACGGTTCCGAGATTGCAAAAAGATACCGGTCACCACGTGGGTCGAATACGTGAACTTTTACAGCCGAGCTCTGGACGGGTGGATCAAGGGCAGCAAGGTCTCCACCTTCGAAGAACTGTTCGATCTGATCGCCTGGGAACATTTAGCGGCCAATTGCTTTATAGAACTGCGCCAGCATCTCCTAGACAGTAAACTCACCGACCCTCGGAAGCTGGCCGCTGAGGCTGATCGTTGGGTGAACACCCGGGCCACCAGGGGCCCCGTGGGGGACTACGGCCGCAACAGTCAGGGTCCCCCCCGCCAGAGGGGCGGAGGGAACCACGGCCGACCAAGAGACTTTGCCGGGGGGTCCTCCACCAGCCCCCCCAGCAGCCCACCAGCGGCGGGTTTGGCCCAGTCTCCAGCCAGCACCGGAGCCCCAGGACGACCAGGTCCACGAGCTAGGATCACCTGCTTCCGCTGCCAGCAGCCCGGACACTACGCCAATGACCCCCAGTGTCCCCAGTATCAGCGAACCACAACGACCAACCCCACGACCCGGCAGATGGCCTCCGTGGCTCTGGGGGAAGAAATGGAAGACTCCGAGGAATGGGAACCGGCGGCCATGGCCCTGGTCTCCCTTGGTGATCGAGAAATGGTCCCCGGGACACCCTTGCCCGCCAACACAGAGAAATACCGACAGCAGGTGACTATCAACGGCCACCGAGTCGAGGGCCTTCGCGACACCGGGGCGAGTGTCACCGCGGTCCACCGCAGCCTAATTTCCGAAGACCAGATCCTAGCCGGGGCCCTCTGTCCGGTCGTATCCTCCGACAATTCTGAGAGCCTCTGCCAGATGGCCCTGGTGCCCTTCGAGTGGGGAGGGGTCTCCGGAGAACTGAAGGTAGCGGTCCGGACCTCGCAGCCCGTAGACTGCCTCCTGGGCAACGACCTGGAAAATTCCCCGTGGGGGCAGGTAGAACGAAGAGCCCACCTAGAGATGATGGGCCTACCGGAATGGGTCTGCGCCACCACGCGCTCCATGACCGCACGAGTGGCCCCCTCCAAGGGCGGTGAAGCCCTCTTACCGAACACTTTCCCCGAGAACAGGGACCCCCTACCAGAAGCAGACAACCCTCCTTCCGAGGAAGAAGGAGACACTAACCCAGGGGAAGGACCGGAACCTTCCGCCCCTGAGGCCCCGATGGAACCCGAAGAACTGCCCGAGTTGGCCCAGTGGCACTGCGAAGGGGGGCCCTCCCGCGAAGAGTTCTGCCAGGAACAGACCACTTGCCCCTCCCTCGAGGGACTTAGACAACAAGCCGAAGCCCAGGTCGCCGGTGATCAAACCGGAACCCATTGGGTTTATTGGGACAATGGCCTCCTCTACAGCGAGCAAAAGTCCGCCGAGCTAGGCGCAGCACGAGTACTGGTGGTACCCCTGCGGTTCCGGAGCCTCCTCCTGGGCCTGGCCCACGATGTACCCTTGGCAGGACACTTAGGCCAAGACAAGACATACCAGCGATTGGTGACCCACTTCTATTGGCCCAAGATGCGAGCGAATGTAGAAACACACTGCAAGTCCTGCCTCACGTGCCAGGGCAGTGGGAAGAGTGGCGGGAAAACGCAAAGCTCCCTTACAACCGTTCCCCGTTGTAAGTACCCCGTTCGAGCGGGTCGGCATCGACATCGTGGGACCCCTGGATCCGAAGACCGCCCAGGGCCACAGATTCATCCTCATCCTGGTGGACCATGCCACCCGCTACCCCGAGGCCATCCCCCTCCGCACCGTGACGGCTCCCGTGGTGGGCCGGGCTCTCATGGGGATCTTCTCCCGGGTCGGATTTCCCCGCGAGGTTGTGAGTGATCGCGGCACGAACTTTATATCCCGCTACATGAAGTCCCTGTGGCAGCAGTGCGGAGTCACGTATAAATTCACGACCCCCTACCACCCCCAGGGCAACGGCCTGGTGGAACGCTTCAACCGAACTCTGAAGGGAATGATCCTGGGCCTCGAAGAGCCCCTGCGCCGGAAATGGGACGTCCTCCTCCCTTGCCTCCTGTTCGCGTACCGGGAGGTTCCCCAAAAGTCTCTGGGGTTCAGCCCCTTCGAACTGCTGTACGGACATCCCGTTCGAGGGCCCCTAAGCCTGGTCAAAGAGGGCTGGGAGACAAGCCCCCGGGGGACACCCCCAGATGTGTTCCGCTACATCCTGGCGCTCCGCAACCAGACGAGGAAGTTTAGGGAACTTGCAGAGGCTAACCTCGAGGCCAGCCAAGAAGAAATGAAGCGCTGGTATGACCAGAACGCAACCTTGGTCGAGTTCCAGCCGGGCCAGCAGGTTTGGGTCATGGCTCCGGTGAGACCCTGCGCCCTACAAGACAAATGGACTGGTCCATTCAAGGTGGTCGAACGGAAGAGCCAGGTCACGTATCTGGTCGACGTACAATCCCCACGGAACCCCCTCCGGGTCCTCCACGTAAACCGTCTCAAGCCCCACTTCGTAAGGACAGAACTGAGTTTGCTACTGGCCACCGATGAGGGGGCAGAAGAGGACACTGCACCCCTGCCCGATCTCCTGTGCACAAAAGAACTGGACGGTTCCGTGGAGGGTGTGAAACTGTCGGACACCCTCACTCCCCAGCAGGCCGACGACTGCCGCCAGCTGCTCGGACAATTCGCAGACCTTTTCTCCCTCATTCCAAGGGTGACCGACTGGTGTGTCCACGACGTGGACACCGGCGACTGCCCGCCTGTGAGACACCGAGCCTACCGGGTGCCTGACCGGGTCCGCACCTGCATCAAGACCGAGGTACAGAAAATGCTCAACCTAGGGGTCATCGAGCCCTCCGACAGCCCCTGGGCCAGCCCGGTGGTTCTGGTCCCGAAGGCTGCCTCCCCAGGGGTCGCCCCCGAACTAAGATTCTGTGTAGACTATCGGGGGCTCAATGCGGTCACCCGCGCAGACGCTCACCCTATTCCCCGAGCCGACGAGCTCATCGACCGCCTGGGGGCCGCCCACTTCCTCAGCACTTTCGACCTGACCTGCGGGTACTGGCAGATCGCTCTCACGGAAGGGGCGAAAGAGCGCTCTGCCTTCTCCACGCCAGATGGCCACTACCGCTTCAGGGTCATGCCGTTCGGGATGAAAAACGCCCCAGCCACATTCCAGCGGTTGGTGAACAAGGTCCTGGCCGGACTCGAGGAGTTCAGCGCAGCGTACCTTGACGACATCGCCGTATTCAGCTCTCAATGGCACGAGCATCTCCAGCACCTCCGACAAGTACTAATGGCCCTGCGCCAAGCGGGCCTGACAGTGAAAGCCAGCAAATGCCAGCTCGGACAAGGCTCCGTGGTCTACCTGGGGCATCAGGTGGGCAGCGGCCAGGTCGCCCCTCTCCAGCCGAAGATCGATGCCATCAAGTCCTGGGAGCCCCCCACCACGCAGACAGAGGTTCGGGCCTTCCTGGGCCTTACGGGGTACTACCGGAGGTTCATTAAAAATTATGGTAGTATCGCAGGGCCCCTCACAGAGTTGACCTCCAAAAAGCTTCCGCAGAAGGTGCAGTGGACCCCCCAGTGCCAGCAGGCGTTCGACGCCTTGAAAACCGCCATGTGCACCGCTCCCGTACTCAAGGCCCCCGACTACTCCCGAGAGTTCGTGGTCCAGACCGACGCATCCGAACATGGCATCGGGGCCGTGCTCTCGCAGTTCGACGACAAGGGCATTGATCAGCCCATAGCCTTCATCAGCCGTAGGCTGCTGCCGAGAGAGCAGCGTTGGAGCACTATAGAGCGAGAGGCCTTTGCCGTAGTCTGGGCCCTCAAGAAACTGCGGCCCTACTTGTTCGGAACCCATTTTCGAGTACAGACGGACCACCGGCCCTTGCAGTGGCTAATGCGGATGAGGGGGGAGAACCCCAAGCTACTACGATGGTCCATCTCTCTCCAAGGGATGGATTTCACTGTCGAACATCGCCCCGGGACGGATCATGCCAACGCCGACGGCCTGTCCCGGTTCTTCCGCTTCGGCGAGGAGAACCCCCCAGTGGATGGGTAGTTCTCCACGCCTTTCAGCTTGGGGGGACGCGTGTGAGACCGGCCTCACGGCGTTGCCCTCTCCATCATCCCGCCAACCTGCAACCACCCTCAAGACACGACATCCCCGACTCCGGCCGCCCCAGCCACCCCCGATCCACGGGCCGGCCAGAGACCTGACAGACTCAACACCCTACCACGCATGCCCAACCGAGGGAGCGGGAACCCTCGAGCCAGACCCAGAGGCGCCAGCCCAGTCACACCTCGGGTCGCCTTCCCCAGGAGGACTCAATCGGCCACCAGGCCCCTGGGGAGCAGGCGCCTCCCCTACCGAGCGTCTGGGGTCCCTCCCAGACCCACCTGAAAAGACCAAAGAAGTGAGCGGCAGGAAATCCCGCCGAACCCCCTCCGTCACCCCAGTCCCCCCCTCTGCGAGCACTCCGGACTTCAAAGAACCAGCGGAGTATAACAAGGGGTGCCGGAGGAACAAGGACGGAGAAGACCTGGAACCATCTGAGCCTGCTGACGCTGTCGCGGCTCCTGAACGCTGAAGTCACCTGGGCCTGCTGAGTGACTCGCGGCCTCTTGCTATTGAACCATCTGAGCCCTGCGGACGAGGTCGCGGCTCCCGAACACTGATCCACCTAGGCCTGCTGAGTGACTCGCGGCCCCCCAGCTACTGAACCATCTGAGCCCTGCGGACGGAATCGCGGCTCCTGAACTCCGACCACCTGTGCCTGCTGAGAGACTCGCGGCGCTCCCCTTGAGGACGACTCGATAAGAGATCGCCCAGAGACACGACACCCTCCAGCTCGAGGATTGTGAGCTTCCGCAGGGTATTTCGCAGAGACACTATCTTGAAAGACTGTCCCGCTACCCCCATTCCCCACGACTGATTTGTGGTACGTTGTGCCACTGCTGTACTATTTGCCTTTTGGGTCATAAAGATCCCTTGAAATCATCGATAAAAGAACTTATCGTCCTACAAAGAATACGTGTGGTGTCCCTCTGTTCACAGTGCAGATCAGGGTGTGCGCGCCTGGTTCGGCTTACTTGGGAGAGGTGGGTCAAAGGGGTGGGCAAGACGTGTATCGAACCCCCTTCCGGCGGACGCCTTTCCAACACTATCCTTATGTAAGTCAGTCCTATCTACCAATCTAGTTGCATGAGCATCATAAACCTTTTCTATATTAGTCTTGTTTTCAGTGTGATTCTCTAGTTTCTCGAAAGTTACTCTAAACAAAACTATTATAGCTTATATACTCCATAGAAGCATTAGTAATCCTGTACAACAACAACACACTTTGCACCATCTTCGAAGGAACCCACATGTAGGTTTTCTACCTTCTGTGTTTGCCATTTCGGAAATGATCAGTGTCTTTTGATTTAGCCTCTTTTATTCACAACCAACTTTTGTCTAAACCCAAGGCTCTAAGCGCCTACTTGGTTCTTTCAGTTATATGTCTTATCTGCTTCTTCTTTTGCCACTTCAGTCTGGCATTTGATCGTCTTTGTCCTCGTTTCCACAATTTTGGTTCAGAATTTCCTGAACATCCGTCTCTTCTCTGATATCAGACAAGACAACTCTCAGGATTTCCAAATCTTCTTGATTTGATTTATAGACTTGTAAAGCGCAACGTATGCCCGAGGGCGTCTTGGCGCTGGAGTAGGTAGGAGCACTGAACTATTTGGCGGCCCTAGGAATTTGGCATTTCAGTTGGAAAATAGCCAGATTTTCAATAGCTTTCTGAATGACATGAGTGATGTGCTGTTTTTTATCTGAATTGGTAGGCTGTTCCAGGTTCTTGCTATTCCTAGCAGGAATCTTCTGCCCCCCACAACGGGCCTGCTTGTACCTGGGGATTGACAGTAATTGCGAATGACCTGACCTTAGATTTCTGGTTGGTATATATCTTTGGAGATGTGTTCTTACGTACAAAGGTCCTGTGCCCTGTAGGGTCTTATATGCTAGGCCTTGTGACTTGAATTTGATGTCTCGAAAGGGCCAATGCTGTGACCACTGTCTTCAGTGCATCTTTAGGGATGAACGGGCTGATTTTCCTGATCATTGTCAGGATGCCCCAAAACGTGGAGGCAAGTTTGTTGATCTGACATTCAAATGTCAGTCTTTCATCGAATATTACCCCCAGGTTTCTGACTTTGGGACCATCTTGGGGACCAGAAGGAGGTGTTTGTCCCTAATAGTAGTACCTCGGTTTTTTCACAGTTCAATTTAAGGCAGTTTTTCTGCATCCAAGTGTTTATCTGTGACATACAGATATTAAATTGATCGGCTGTCTCATCGATGTTATTTGAGATTGATACCACCACCTGGGTGCTGTCGGCGTATGATATTACCGAGAATCCACATTGCCTGATGATCGCTGCCAGAGGGGCCACGTATATATTAAACAGTGTAGGGCTCAAGGATGAGCCCTGTGGCACCCCACATGGTTTCGAGAAGGATTTAGATGCTGATCCCTCTACTTCTATTACAAAGGATCTGTCTGCTAAATATGATGACAGTAGGGTAATGGCATTGTCTTGGAATCCGAGCTCAGCTAGTCTACCAATTAAGATCTTATGATTAACAGTATCGAAGGCCGCCGAGAGATCCAGCAAGATCAAGGCGGCCTTCTTTCCTGCATCCAGAGTTCTTCTGAGCTCCTCTACTGCCATAATCAATGCCGTCTCTGTCCCATGGCCTTCTCGAAAACCATATTGTGAGTGGTCCAAGAAGTCTCCCGCGGTGATATATGTTGAGATCTGCGTATTAAGTAGCTTCTCCAGCACCTTAGATGGAAACGGGATCCTAGAGATAGGCCTGTAGCTGCTAGGTTCATTGGGATCAAGGTTAGCCTTCCTCAGTAGTGGCCGGACTGAGGCTGACTTCCATGCCATTGTGAATGTGCTTGGTTGTATTATATGATATCCCAGAATAATGCTCTAAGTTGCTCGCTGAGCATTTTTGGGAATAGGTGGAAAACCTTGGGGGGGCACGGGTCAGTGGGTGCCCCTGACTTGGTAGTCTTTACCACTTTGGTTATCTGTTCCATCGTAGGTCCAGAAAAAGTAAAAAACTTGTCCGATGCCTCTAGTCCTAGCCCGGGTCCTTCCTCCGAAGCGGTGTTGTTCTCCGAGAGTGTTCTATAAACAGTCTCAACTTTGTTTATAAAAAATTGACCTATGGTGTTACAGAAATCTGGGCTGAAATTTTTTCGAGCATTCATTGGGAGGTTTGCCAGTTTTTTTACTGTGTCAAACAGCTCTCTACTGGTGTTCTTAGCCTCCTGAATTTTCTTTGTAAAATATTTGCTCTTTTCCTCGATGATCAGTTTCTTATATTCTGTCTAGGTATATGAGTAGTCAATCTTTCTTGTCTGGTCATAGTTAGCTTTCCACTTTCTTTCTGACCTTCTACATTCTTTTTTTTTCACTCTTAGCTTTTCTGAGAACCAAGGCTCAGAAGGTTTTTTCCTTTTTGGCATGAAGTTCTTTTTGGGAGCTGTCGTGTCTATTGCTGTTTTAATCCAAGTGGTCATTTTTTTAACCCCAGAGTTAGCGTCTGAGTCTAGATTTGGCTTTGAAGCGCTTAATTGGGCATGTAATTTAGGAATGTTTATTTTATTCCAATCGTGATATATGACCGGGGAGTTGTTGCTAATTGATAGTGTTTTATGCCCATTATTCTGTACCGTGAATATTATCGCTTTCTGATCCGACCAAGGGACTGGAATAACTTCCGAGATCCTTATCCCTGGGTTGGAAGTAAAAATTCCGTCCAGTGTGTGTCCTGCGACGTGTGTCGCTTGCCTAACTTTCTGTTCCAAGGAGAAACTTGCCATGGTCTCAATGAATGTGACAATGTTGTGATCCTTTTCCTTTTCTAGATGATAATTGAAGTCTCCCAGCACTGTGAAATCTGAGTGATTTATGCTGGACTCCAAGAAGGAGCTAATATTATCAATTCTTCCTCTTCAACCACTTCCGGTACAGTCACACCTAGACTTTCTTGGCTGTCCACTTCCTCTTGTACATCAGGAAGTGCCACATATATCCATTCTGGTGACTTATACTTTTGGTTGGGTTTCTTAATCCGCTTTTCTTTCTTCAAGTGTGTCTGATCAGTGTCTTCCGATTTCTCTTGACTGGACACTTCATTCACTTGTTCTGCTTTGGATGATTTCATAGTCAATCGATACCTCAGTCTTTTTATTCTGTTTGGCCAAATTTCCTCTTTTGATGGCCTTTTCAACTTATTTCCCTTTCCACCTTGCTCAGTTTTCAAAGCTCTCTTCCTCAAGACTCGCACTTCTTGTGCTTCTCCTTCGCTTTCTTCAGATTCGGTCTCGGTTTGACCTTTACCTTCCTTGGATTTTCCCTTCACGACCTCCTGTTAACTATCTACACTTGTCCCTCCTCGTGTTTCTTCCACGCAATGTTCCTGCTGACTTACTGTCCCTTCTTCTACCTGGATGTGTGGTTTCCCTACACCTCCTCAGGGGTCTTCCGCAACAATCTTACCCTCACTCTCTGTATCTAATTCCTCACCTTCTAGTTCTATGACCTCAGGTGGAATTTCTCTCGTACTTGCATGTGGGACTTCTTTATCAAGGATTTCTTTGTCAGGTTCCTCTAGATTTTCCTTTACCTTTTCTCGTACTCTCACCTGTTCAGTATCTGATTCGGAGCTAGAATCAGAAATTTCCGGTTATTTCCTCAATGGCAAATTCTCAGGCTCTGCCACTTGACTCGACTCCAATTCTCCCTTTCTCAAAGTTGGTCTTGTTCTGGTATCTTCTGATTCAAACTCAGAACTGGTATCCGACTCTCCCAGATATTCTTCTTCATGTCTATTTGCAGGACTAGGGATTCGGAGAGTATGACTCGCATGAATCCAATTCTTTACTTTGGCACATTTCACAGCCGTCGTTGTGGTCAAAATCACTTGACGTGGTTTTCCCCAACGTGGGACCAGACAATTTCTCCTTCTATGCACTTTGATCCTTACCCAGTCTCCTGGACTCAAATCATGAGATGGCTTCTTTTCAAGGGTGGTTGCATCCGATCCAACCTGATGAAACACAGAATGAACGGAATCAGCCAACCCCTTGCAATAATCCAACACAAAGTCATCAGATATAGGCAGTATTTTGTTGACAGGAATGAAAACATGTCTCATCGCTCTACCCATAACAATTTCATGGGGACTCAGTCCAGTATTCCTATCAGGAATGGATCTAATAGTCATGAGTACTAGAGGCAAGACATCAGGCCATTTTAAACCTGTGGCCAAACACATTTTTCCCAATCTGTTCTTAATGGTACCATTCATCTGTTCCACTACTCCAGAAGCCTCTGGATGGTAGGCACAGTGTAGTTTCTGTTGTACATTCAATGCTTCACAAATCAATTTTATGATTTCATTCTCAAAGTGCTTTCCTCTATCTGATTCAATCGTCACTGGGAAACCAAACCTAGGAATTAACTCTCTGAATAGGAGTTTCGCTACAGTAACCCCATCACTCCTTCTGGTTGGGTACGCCTCCACCCAGCGTGAAAACAGACAAACAACTACTAGAACATACCTTAGCCGATTACATGGGGGCATTTCAATGAAATTAATCTGCATTCTAGAGAAAGGACCTCCCTCTCGTCCTATTGTTCCCAAGCTCTCCACTGTTTTTCTTCCTGGATTGTATTGCTGTCATATGAGACATCTTTAACAAAGGCTCTCCACTACAAGTCAGAACTTGGCATTATACCATGTCTGTTTGAAAAGTCTGATCATAGTGTCTCTGCCCACATGTGCCTGCCCATGGTACATCCGTGCCATGGTAGAGATCATGCTATCAGGCATAACTGGTCTTTCATCCCGATAAACCCAAACTCTGTCTACCTCTCGTGGTGCACATCCGGATTTTATCCACTGTTTCTTTTCCTCTTCTCCTGCCTCTAGTAAAAAGTAAGGGACATGAGTTCATTTCCTTTTCCCGACTCCGATTGACTGAATTCTGGTTGCGCGCACAATATTACGCTATGTCATTTGCGAATTCATTTCCCGCCGATATGTAGTCAGCACCTTTTGAGTGGACGGCGCATTTTACTACAGCCAATTGCTTAGGCAGCTGTATCGCCTCAAGCAACTTGCCAACCACTTCAGCATTTGTTATAGGAGTTCCGCTTGATGTCAAGAACCCTCTTTGGGACCAAATCTGCCCAAAGTCATTCACAACTCAAAATCCATACTGACTATCAGTAATCACAGTGACTCTCAGATTCTTTCCCAATTTACACGCTCTTGTCAATGCAAACAATTCAGCAACCTGAGCTGATCTCACTCCTTTCAGACAAGACGCTTCTAATATAGCCGCTACAGTACATACTGCGTACACTGCACTCAAAATCCCTTCTTCAGTTCTCAGACATGACCCATGGTGCAAATGTCAAGCACTTCCAGACAATCATGATCCACGTCATCCTTCACTTCCACATTTACAGCATCAGGCAGCAATGTTGAGGGGTTTACATTGAGACGCCTCACAAGCCTCACATTAGTAGCACCCAAAATGACTTTCTCATATTTAGTTAGATGACTATGCGTCATAAACTGAGTGGGGCTCCTTGTTAAAAGGATCGCAACGTCATGGGGTACAAACACTCTCACAGGGTATCCCATCACAATTCCTTCACTCTGTTCCAAACTCTTACAGGTAGCAGCCACTGCTTTCAAACAAACAGGTAATGCTACAGCTACAGGATCTAGTACGGCTGAGAAATATGCAGTTGGTCGTCTTCATTTTCCATGCTTCTGTACCAACACAGAAAGTGCACACCCATCTCTTTCGCTGCAATAAAGCTCAAACTCTTACTCATAGTCAGGCATTCCTAGAGCCGGTGCTTCACACAAGCTCTCAATTGTTTAAAAGCCTTCATTTCCTCTTTGTTCAATTCAAGGGGATCTTTCACATCACTCTTCGTCAACCGTACCAGAGGTTTTGCAATCAGTGAAAAGTTGCTGATCCACTGACGACAGTATCCAACCATTCCAAGAAACATTCTCACCTCTCTTTGAGTCATTGGTGCTCTCATTCCCTTTATTATTCTGATCATGTCTGCAGTTACTTTTCTCAGACCTTTCTCAATTTTATGACCTAAATGTTGTACCACCTTTTTGCCAAATTGTAATTTCGATGGGGATACTTTAAGTCCTCCATCCGCCAAATGATTCAGTAAAGCAACTCTATCTACCACACAGGCTTATCGTGTTCCAGATGCCACCAGTAGGTCATCGATGTACTGCACTAGTACTGAACTTTCTGGCAATTTTAAATCTTCCAATGATTTCTTTAGAATCTGATTAAATATCGATGGACTTTCTGTATACCCCTTTGGGATTCGGCACCATGCCAAGGTACATTCGCCGAACCGGAACTCAAAAATCTGTTGGCTGTCAGGGTGCAATGGGATTGAAAAGAAAGCAAGATACAGGTCAATGACCGTGTACCATTCTGCATCATGGGGAATCTGGTATAGAATTACTGAAGGGTTTGGTACAATGGGACAACACGGTACAACAATTTTATTCACTTTTCTAAAGCCTTGCACTATCCTGAAAGTTCCGTTAGGCTTCTTCAAACCTATAATCGGTGAATTACATGGGCTGCTCATTATTTCTCTCAAAATTCCCTGCTCAATCATTTTGTCTATTACAGGTGTCACTCCTGCAATTATTTCTGGTGTCAATTTATATTGGGGAATATTCGGGTAACTTATTCCTTCTTTTACAGTTAACTTCACAGGGTCTACCTTTTTCATCAATCCCATATCTTCTCCCGTGAAATCCCATACCTCGGGTTTCACTGTTTTCTTCAATTCTTGAGGCAATTCCTCTGGGTCAAATACAACAAATGCCTCAGTAATTTCGGGTTCCAGATTGGCCATGGTCATTCTATACAGTACATCCTCATCAGGAGTTTCAAAAGCTATGCCATCCGGAGTACAGAAAATCGTGTAGTTTATTTTATACAACAAATCCCTCCCTAATAAATTTACAGGGCTAGTATCACACACAACAAATCGGTGCATGTCAGTAAATTTCCCTATCTTAACTTTAACAGGTTCAGTATGATACGTTTTTATCTGTCTATTTGAAACTCCAACTACTTGGATTGTGTCATCCGAGAGAGGAAGATTTTTGACGTCAGCTGATCTAACAGTCAAACGAGTAGCACCAGTATCTACTAGGAAAGTAATATTTTCATCACTTACCTTTCCATCCACAAAAGGACCTGTCTGGTCTACCTCTAGAGTTGCGCCAAGTACGCACTCCTCTTCCTCTCCTCGGCAACGTCAATAACTTTCTTCTGACTCACTTTCATCGCGCTACAGCCAATACTGCGAAACAGCACTAGCGCGCGGTAGCTTTGTTACCTGTTCCTCGGTGTAGAATCCTGTCTCATTACTGTATCTCTGAGGGTTTACGCTCTGTGGAAAAGGTGGCTTTGGCACCTGACACTGTTGGGCAACAACCTGCTGCTGTCGCGGCGGTTGACAACTCACCCCATTCTGCACCTGTGGATGCAATGATGTATTATCGCCATTAGCACTCGGGGGCAATTTACACTCAGATTTCCAATGCCCTAATTTTCCGCAATTGTGACATGGCCACTTCTTTTTTGCTTCGTCTAAACTAATTTGTCCCTTTCCTTTTCCAATATTAGGTTTTGGTCTCACATGGTCCATGCCATTTGCTTGTTCAATTCGCTGGGCTTCTTGCCTTTCTGCTACTTTAACCTGTGCCCACATGGCCTTCTCTTTCAGCTTGCGTTGTTTTGCTTCAATTTCGTCACTAAAATATTTCGCATTTCTCAGCACTTCATCTATCTTTTTATTTTGCCAATCTACTGTATGCTGTTTAATCATTTTGCTTACTTCAGGTCTCAACCCATAAACAAACGGATATACAAAATGACTTAAATCCTTTTTACTCAATTTCTCATTACCACTGTATTGCTTAAAAGCTAACAACAATCTTTCATAATAGGCATGGACAGATTCTTTAACTTCCTGGTGAGTTCTATCAATTTTTACCCAATCAGTTTCTTTTGGAGGCACTTTATTTTTCAAAAAGGTGATTACCTGTTCATACTTTCTCATTACTTCTGGATTAGGGGCACCTGTTTTAGGATCCCTAGGATACTCTTGAGTGGGCCAACCTACTGTAATCTTACATTCTGCCCACAGATCTGCTGGCACAATTATATCAAAAAGACTGTTCAAATCTATCCACAACACTTTTCATAATTTAAAAAACCTTTCTACCGGTCGGTAACACTCCACAGGCTTCTCCCTAAGCCTATAGAAATCATTTGTTAATGATAAAATGTCTTGTCTAGTCCAGGGAACATGCACATAACCCTCTCCTGGGATCTCCCTCATCGGACATTCTGTTACCACCGTCTCCTTTTCTCTTACCGGGAACGCTGAAAAGGTCTTATCTGTTGCATCATCTCTTTTTCGAAACCACCTGCTTTTCCATCTATCTACATCACCCCATTTCCTTAGCAAGGCAATCAGTTCTTTAATTTGAGTTAATCTTCCTGCAGTATTCACATTTTCAATATCCTTTTCAGAGAAATCTACTCTATATGGCCTCTGTAGCGATCTTATTTTCTCAAAGTCAATGCCCATTTCGCTTGCTGTTTCTTCCAGTTTCTCATGCAAACTCCTCACTCTCCAAGTTATACTTTTACGAAGAAACATTAGCTCTTCGTCCTGATATGCTTTTAATTTTTCAGTTGGAATAGTCCCTACTATTAATTCCTCCAACGTTAATTTTAATTTTGCCACATCTAACGGTTGAGGTTCTGTATCTTTTCGCTGTAAACTCCTTAACCAATCGCTTAATTCATCCGAAGTGGGACCTACAGGAATTGTTTCTTTTCTTATTCGCTCCATACCTCTTTCTGGGGACTCTGATGCCGATTTTGTTGTCATCAGCATCTTACTTGCTGGACTTTGATTAATTGTCAGGTTTTTAGGAGTACTTAACCCTGAGGTTCCTACAAATTTTCCCCATGGATTTTCTCCTGAATATCTTTTTCCAGTCTCGATTTGTTTATGAATATTGTAAGGAACTGTTAAACAATGCTCACTATCCTTCTGTTTATCAAAGACAGGCATCACTGGTCCTATAGTTACAAGTACAGTTACGGCTTCAATATTTTTGGTCAACTCCCTAATTTTCTCAGTTAATTCCAGGGTAGTTCTAGCCAGATCAGCTGAGTTTTCATTTGCCATCCTGACAGGTTGAACTGTTTCAGAGTGTCTAAATGGATTACTTTTTACTAAATCAGGTGATGTTTGCTCAAAAGTTTTATTTCTCTGTGTTTCTTTTACTGGCGCACTTGGCGTCAGCAACGTGCAGTTTGGTTGATACGGGGAGGATTTTTATAAAACATGTCCTCTAGCACATCATCCTCCGACTCATTCACACCATACTTGTAACCTTCTACCCCTGTATTGTGTCTCTTCTCTGTACACTTCCTACCTCTAGTCTCTTCAGCGTTTCTTAATAGAAACATCCCATCAGTCATGTTTGCACTCCGCCATCTCTTCATTCGGTCATCATGACTTTCTTGTCCAAATGGTCTACCAAACATGTAATTATACCTTCTGCCACTATGCTGCTGTTCTCTTTCATACATCTTTTCTTCCCATTCCGTTAAAGCTTCAAACTGAGTAGGTCTAGGTCTCGGTTCTAACCTCATCATTCTTTCTCTTAGGTTCCGTAATACAGCTAAACTGAACAAACCACTTTCTGGAAATGCTAAAACTCCCTCTTCTTTTGTATACTTTGCCCAATTATCTAGCCAAATACATGTGTGGTACCCATATTTCGCTACCATAAATGATGCGGCGATTTCGGTGGAGGAAGAAGCTGTCCTTCCCTAGTCACAATTGGCTTATCCTTTTTAAACCATGACTTTTTCTCCTCTGGTGGATCGTAATACATAATTTTCTTGTTCTTTAATTCTGAATCGCTAGATTTCCTGAATCGCTTCTCTACGACTATTCTGTTTGCTGTCCAATCCCAGCGCGACTCACACTAAAGCACCAATCCGGAGCGTCTACGTCACTCTGTAATTCTCCAATCCCAGCGCGACTCACACTAACACACCAATCCTGTGCGTCTACGTCACACTGGCAATTCTCCACTCCTAGCGTGGCGTACACCAGCGCACCAATCCGTGAAAACCTCGTCTCTCTATGGCTGGCCAATCCCAGCGCGGTCTTTCTGACGTCAGCTTGTCTCACTACTCCTGCTTCTGCTGATTCCTCCTTTACAAAATTTATCGGCAACTTTTCACATGTTTTCTTCAATCAAAATCTGTTAGTAACAACATAAAAACACCACCACTGTCTGTTTCGCTAAACCAAAAAGATAGTTTTATCCAATTACACAAGAATTCTGTATTTCCCGAAGGCAGCGCTTACCTCTACCCTACCACAGAATTATTCAGTTTCGCCGATAAAGTAGCACTTCCCTCTACCTTACTCTTCTAACAAGCAAAAAGGCTAACTGTTTCTCTGGGGATAAAACACATGTGGAGACTACATTGCTCCTGAGAATTAAGGCCAGAGTTTCACGAGAGAACCTGTTGCTATTGCACTCACGCACATTCACACAAAAATGTCCCTGACGATAACACACGACGATGTTACCAACTCGAACCCAGACAATGTGTCGTGCGACTTCACTTGCCACACGTTTTCCCCGTGTACCTACAGGGCATCCAACTTCCTACATCCCGGAAGTCTTCAAAAACAACATAAAACGGGATGCGACTCGACATAGAATGTTAGTACATAAGTCAATAATCAATCATCAATAATCAATAATCACCAAACCAATGCAATAAAACCATCCTCTGCTACCAGAAAACTGCTCCAGCGGAAAAGAGCAATATTTACATATCCTCACTGCATCACAGACCAGTCATCACACTAACTCATTCATTCATGCATTAATTGGTGGGGCCCATAACACCAACATTCATACGTCTCACTCCGAATCTGCACACAGGAGGAAAAAAGCGCTGGACATGTGGGGGGTACCTTATTACCTATAGGAGGAAAATTATTTTACCTTATATACATTTTATACATCAGCAGCTTTAGAATCCTAACTTTAACATCAAGGCACTCCACCACTTGGTCGACGGACTAATTAGTTGGACTGGTTGATGGTGATTTAGAACCAGCTAAAACACATTTAAAGTTTTGGAACTTCTGATTAATCAATACCTTATTAAAAGAATCACAAACTCATTTTCTGTTAATCAATCTAATTAGTTCGCTTTCATTTGCATAATCGGCATTTTAATCAACACAGAGTTTTCAAGTGAATATTTGGCACAAATTAGCATGACAATTATATACTACCAGCATTTTGGGATGACAGTCATGTACTAATCCATCACACGTAAAATGTATATTGGCAGGATGTCGCACAATGTCCTGGAGCATGCCTATTAATGAGGCAGAATATTTGTCAACTCTCTACAAATGGCTGCTATTGCATGGATTGGGGTTCGCCAGTGGTCGAAGTGTACCCCGTGTACCTACAGGGCATCCAACTTCCTACATCCCGGAAGTCTTCAAAAACAACATAAAACGGGATGCGACTCGACATAGAATGTTAGTACATAAGTCAATAATCAATCATCAATAATCAATAATCACCAAACCAATGCAATAAAACCATCCTCTGCTACCAGAAAACTGCTCCAGCGGAAAAGAGCAATATTTACATATCCTCACTGCATCACAGACCAGTCATCACACTAACTCATTCATTCATGCATTAATTGGTGGGGCCCATAACACCAACATTCATACGTCTCACTCCGAATCTGCACACAGGAGGAAAAAAGCGCTGGACATGTGGGGGGTACCTTATTACCTATAGGAGGAAAATTATTTTACCTTATATACATTTTATACATCAGCAGCTTTAGAATCCTAACTTTAACATCAAGGCACTCCACCACTTGGTCGACGGACTAATTAGTTGGACTGGTTGATGGTGATTTAGAACCAGCTAAAACACATTTAAAGTTTTGGAACTTCTGATTAATCAATACCTTATTAAAAGAATCACAAACTCATTTTCTGTTAATCAATCTAATTAGTTCGCTTTCATTTGCATAATCGGCATTTTAATCAACACAGAGTTTTCAAGTGAATATTTGGCACAAATTAGCATGACAATTATATACTACCAGCATTTTGGGATGACAGTCATGTACTAATCCATCACACGTAAAATGTATATTGGCAGGATGTCGCACAATGTCCTGGAGCATGCCTATTAATGAGGCAGAATATTTGTCAACTCTCTACAAATGGCTGCTATTGCATGGATTGGGGTTCGCCAGTGGTCGAAGTGCATTAAAAAAAACGATAGGAAGTGTGATGCTGCACACAATGGAGGCGGGGTGAATGAGCATGGCGGCGGCGTCAACGTTGTGAATAAAAAAACAAAATATTCTGTACTTTTTTTGGTCTTTCACCTTCAAGTAACTACATATATAATAATGCACAGCTTAAATGAAAGTACAATGTAAGTTAAGTTATGTTAATCAGTGGGAAATGCATTATCAGACATTATGAAACCTTTATTAGTTAATTCACTGCACCAGAGAGCCACAGAATTGAATCCTGGTTGGTGCAGTGAAGAATTGTGACTTGTGCACGTTTAGTCTGTGACAGAAGCACTGTGAACATGTAAGTTCATTATTTTAAGCTTGCATTACTCACAATATAATATGGCTGCTACAAAATGTGCAAAAATGCTTAAGATAAAAAAGTGCTTTCAAAATATAGATTTTAGTAATACAGAAACTGTACACAGCGGAAAGGTATTTTTATAACTTTCGTTTAAAAGCACACACTTCACAGCTTAGCTGGTAGCTTCCTTAGACTATCTCTCAAAAAATATGTGTCATCCTGTAGTTAAAAGTGATGGAGCAGGGTTTTCACAAAAAGAAACCTGCTCGAATTAACACCCCCGTAATACATACTAACAGTGTGCAGTGTAAACTAACATACAAAATCACATGAAACACACAGGAAACCGCTTTGTGCATGTGTGCCCTAATGTGAAGTAATGCATGAAAGAACTAAGCCGCATTTACATTGCGCTTCGAAAGAAACAAGAAATAATGCATGAATAGGCCGTATTTCGCATTTTATGTTTTTTGCATCTTGCTCTAAAATAATACAAATTTTAATAGCTGTTCCTGTCCCTGTCCCGTTCCTGGATTCTGAAGTCTTTGTTCCCTGACACTATTTCAGGGGACCCCCACTACCTCCTTGGCCAGGGGGGTGGTATTTCACTGGTCCTTGGGTTAGTATATCCGTCTGACTCGTACATTGCATAATCATTTGGAAATGTATTTTTGTTTCTGAAACTTATGTCTCTTCATCTATCCCCTCGGTCATATGTATATCGTTTCACATTATTTTGCTGAAACTTATGTCTCTTTATCTATCCCCTCCATCATAAGTATATTGTTTCACATTATTTTGCTGAAATGTATGTCTCTTAATCTATCCACTCCATGTGCATATCGCACATTTGATGATGAGTATGACACTGTTTGCATTTTGCTGATGTTTTTCACTTTCTTTTGTGAATTTCATTGTTTGCATTTGTAACCATATGCGATGAACATTAATTATTCACATTATTTTGAGATTAACTTTATTAACCTTACCGAGAGTCTGTGATTATTTAGCTAACTAAATAGTTAGATAGATAGTACTGTTATTACCATCAACTACTCAACCAATTGGTCCATCAACCAGAGGAAAGAGAGTTGAAATACAGGTTTAATTATATACAAAACACACTGTAGGTAACAGGAAAATTGCCCGGCGCTTCACGTATCTCAGAAACTGGTCCCCACCAGTATTTTTTATATTAGTTATCAAAAACCATCACTAAGATAAGACATCAATAAAAATCAAATCTTCTTAGTTCATTTCTTTTTGTTGTTATTTATTTTTCTTAAGCAGTCAAAACATAGCTGTAGTCTGTACAAAGCCAACACGTTTTTCGCACTCCACTGCGCTTCTTCAGGGCTTTTATAGTCTCTTGATTTTGCTATTCTTTTTTCATCTTCTAAAGTTAGCACTTGTACTTCCACACGCTAGGATTCAGAAGGAGAAGGACGGGAAGGCTTCCAGCCTGAATGGAGACATTATCAAGGGCAACTTAATAAATTAAGAAACACTGACAATCATGAACTTAGAACTTGGAGATTAAGATCGTTATAAGAATTCTTTTTGTGGAAGTACAAGTGCTAACCTTAGAAGATGAAAAAAGAATAGCAAAATCAAGAGACCATAAAAGCCGCGAAACACGTGTTGGCTTTGTACAGACAGCGGCTATGTTTTGACTGCTTAAGAAAAATAAATAACAGCAAAAAGAAATGAACTAAGAAGATTTGATTTTTATTGATGTCTTATCTCAGTGATGGTTTTTGATAGGTTTAATTATATATTTAGAAATGTTAAACATGAATCTGTGAAGAAAACGAATTTTTAACATCATTAAAACTCGACCCCCAGCGCATCAGGGATTTGGGTGAATGTGTATGGGCCATTTGTATGTGATGGTATCGAGTATTAATCCCTGATTAGGTGTCGCGCTGGATCAAAAGTGATTCCATCATCATCATGAAACTTCAAGTGATTCCATAAATTAAAGCCAATACCAGCTCACAGGCACCCTTTACATTTGTGGATAAACCAGTTGTGCACATTTACATTTCTTTCAGGCAAGCAGGCACCCTGGCAAGATGGCTTGCTTATCTGTCTGTGCCTCACTCTGTTTCACAGCACAGGAGACAGGCTGCCTTACACGTCAGGTGACGCATTTAAACTATCAGAATTAACCTCCCCGTGACGGTTGTCTTTTTACACAAAGTAGAAACTGTTTCTCTAAAATTAAAAAAGTATGGGCACTTCATGCCCCGCAAATCCCCCCGCCCCCACTTTTACCACTGGGGCTCGCGAGGGACGGCAGGGCTCCATCCCCGTGTTCTCACTCCTTTAATGTCATTCTTTTTGGGTTGAGCCTGGGCAGCGCATGCGCTGCTCTGCGAGGCATGCTGTATTCGAGTATGTACTTGAAGCTCCGCCCACTCCACTCATATTTTTCATTGGCTGGTATCATTGTCCTTTCTAAATGCTGGCTTCTGATTCGACAATAGGCTTGTTAGTCCCTCCTTAGTACTGCCTTGTCTTCATTTGAAACCACACATGAGGACTGGCCCTTTTACTTCTGTTGTTACACAATATGTATAATTTTGTCTGTAAGCTTCTTTAATGAGATTCTCCTACTGCAGGCACAACATGCTTTCCTGCAACATTGAGCGTGCCATGCATGCTTTCACTTTCCAAGCAACCCGGGACAATGGGGGCTGCTTCTTTGCAGTGAAATAGGTTTCGCATTTACAAGAGTTTGTGCTATTAGCATTGTAAATGACAATGCCTTTTATTTATGTGTTAATTATCAAAACAGATAAATGAAAGGCATTGTAATTTACAATTCCAATAGCTTAAACTCTCGAAATGCGAGACCTATTGCATTGCAAATGCTTGTTCTTATTTGTCTTCTACCTGGCCACCTCTGAGCTATAACCTTCTAACACCTGTCTCTGCCCAACTCTCTGCCCCCTTTAGCTATCTCTTTCTCATCTGTCTCTATACAACATCTCTAATACTGTCACCCCTCTGACTGATCTTACCCTCTAACTCTCAGCTGTCTGAGTGTCACATGCTTATGTGTCTATTAGGCCTGGGCTAAAATTCCGTTCCGCTCACGGAAATTGCGATAATTTGACATTTTCGCGTTCCGCAGAGAGTGCGAAAATGTCAAAATTTCCGCAATCCGCATTTTACCGGAAATTTTTTGCTTGCTCGCGCTGTAAAATAATACATTCTCGCATGCGCGCGATCGCCTTACCTGAATCCCCGCGTTCGCCGAAAAGTTTTCCTGATCCGGTCGCGTTCTCCACGAGATGTTGGATTGTTGGTAGCCATTTGCGCTGTCTCACGACAGTTCGCGCCCGCAGTAACGTCATTCGTTGCGCGATCATATCTTTCTTCTCTCGATCATGCACTGCGAGACAAGTGAAAACAAGATGGCCGCGCCCGTGAGAAACCGCATGGGTAAGTTGGCGAGCCACGACCACGCAGAAAATACCGCGAACGGGCGGGAAAAAAACTTCTGCATCTTCGCGATATTTCCGCGTGATTGCGGAGATTTTTAACATTTTCGCGATAATTTGCAAAAGTGAATTTCGCAAATTCCGCCCACCCCTAGTGTCTATCACCCATTCCTCTCAACTGTGTCACTATTTCACAACTGTCTAAATCTCTCTCATATCTCTCGTATGTCTTTTCTCTCTCACGCACATAACCCTCTGTCTCACATCTCTTGTATGTCTTTTCTCTCTCACGCAGATAAACCTCTGTCTTTATCTCTGCCTCTCACCTGTCTCTCTCTCTAGTGTCCTCTTCCTTGCTTTATTTTACCCTCACAGTCTTCCCACTCTTTTCTCTCCCTTCTATGCAGTGCTTTAAATGGGCCGGTACTCACCGGTACTGAGTACCGGCACTTCCGAAATTTCTGGCCCTCAGTACCAGCACTTTTCGTAGATCAGGGAGAGTACCGTACCCTCATTGAGAGCACAGCAGGCTCCGGTTAGGTATGTCCTCCAGCTCAGGGCAGACACCGCTCTGCTTCGGAGGAGCTTGCAAGTCGCTGAGCCCCTCAGTGGCCTTTTGCAGAGTCACTGCTGGAGATTCCAGCAGTGCTCACTTGAATGGCCCCAGACTGCAGGGGTCTGAGAGGGCTTGCCTTGCGTCATACTGTGATCAACTGGACAGGGTCTAGACAGACCCTGCACTGTTGATCAGGTGTGCAAAGGCTACTTTCCTTTGTGTGCCCCTCCAACACTAATCGCTGCCTTTGCATGACAACATAACTGACCTGGGTACTGGCTCCATGGGTGTAAAGTTAGCCCTTCAGTGCTTAATTTGTACCTGTGGTTTCCGGTCCTCAGCACCGGCACTTATTTTCCAGGGTCGGCACTATAGCTATCTTTTATGCGGGCAGCTGTGGTGCAGATCATTTTTCAAAGAGGAATGCACGCAGCAGGGTTGCTGTATTTTCCTAAATCATCTTCCAAGCTGCTTTCACTTTTACCCTTTTCGTCAAACGGCCTGCACCCTGCCCGATCCTCCAATTGGGGATAATTATTGCTGGGGGCTGGCTCGTGACTCAGCTGGGGCGAGGCAAGCTTGGAAACAGCAAGCCCAGGATGATGAAGGAACGTGACAAACACACGAAAATGTCTACATTACGCTAGCTTGTGCTTAGCGCCTAGCAATAAAATATTACACAGAGGCCTAGGGCTGTGTCTCCCCGGCTAAGCCGGCAGTAGGGCGGAGCCCACAGTTCTTCTCACTCCTCAGACACTGCCTGTGTCATGAGTGCTACAGAAATGTACGTAGTGGGTGAGGGTAGGTTGGCGGATAAATATCACTGTGCCTTCTTTTTTCAATTACAAATAGTGCCTTAACTTTGGACCTCTTGTTTCCTTCGCCATCTTGTGCCATTGCATATATCTAATTCCTGGGACAGCCTCGTGAGCACTTTGTTGCCGGAGCTGGGCTGAATGGGACTGCTGGGATGCACTTCACTGTGAATCTGCCAGTGAATGTCTGTTTCTGCATCCTCCTGTACTGGGCCTTGTTGAACATGCTCGGCTACACAGAAAGAAAGAAGCCTTTCAATAACTAATTATTGCCAACTTAGCCTGGGTAAAAAATATGTGCGTGTTTTTTTTACATTTAAAAATCAAGACAGGCCCAGAGAGCCAACGTCTAGGCCCACACTACCACCACAAATTTTATTTCCAGTGCTTAATTTTAGCTGGTGTTTGCAGGTGATGCTCAGTAGCACTTATTTGTAGGGATTGGTTCAGAACGAGAAAGAAAGGCAAAAATGGGTGAAGATGCAAGAAGGTAACAACTAGAAAATAGAGAGAAGGGGAAAAAGTAGGACTGAAAAGTACCTGTAAAACTGAGATAAAGAGGGAAAGAGTTTCTGGTGGTAGATGAAACAAATGTCAACCTCGCATTCGGCAGCGCTGGGAACGAGGTTCTGAGATAAAAATTTGAGCCCTGGCACTTATTTTTTTCCAAATTAAGTTCTGGCCCTTCCCATAGAGAAATGAAGAGCAGGGAACGCTGCAGCACTCCAGGAATGAGCTCCAGAACAACTGGCAAATGGATCTGGTTGAGGGTAAGTTAAGATGAACATAGAAGGAAGGGGGAGGAATGAAGGTATAGAAGTGAGGTGACAGGTGCAGTTAGGATTGCCACTTTTTTCACATAAAAATACCAGATATTTGTTGAGTTCTGAAATCATGAATGGGCTTTGAAATGGTATTTTAACACAAATTTGTGTACAGTCAAAAATCCTGTGCATTTCTTGTTAAATTTAATAATTGTTTAAACATACATATTTATATGTCTGTGTGCTTGCCGACCTGTGTGTGCCTATTTTTGTGTGAGAGAAAAGAGAGAGAAAGAGTGAGAGAATCAGGACACTCTCAGGAGATATTTTAAAGGGAATGGGTGGAATGCTTTTGTGTTCATCTCAGCTTGTTTGGCTCTCTGTGTGTGTGCACGCTTGAGAATATATAGTATTGTGCCAAACAACACCAAATAACATATGGCATTAAGAAGCAGCAAATATTACAAAACAAGGAAATGTTAACATATCGTCCTGTTTGGCTTTCATTTTGTGTAATGAGTTAACCTGATTTGTTTACATAAACGCATTTCTCATGCGTTTTGATATATGCTACAACTGGTACAGAAGTCATTATGTATCATCATATCTTGCCCTTAGCCCCGCCCCTAGGCCTGCCCATTTGTCACACCTCTAACTCATTTTAATGAGTACCTGCACTTATTTTTTCCCATTTAAAGCACTGCTTCTATGTTTTGCTCGTGTCACATGCTCAGGCGCAGTAAGAGGCGCAGAGATGCTTTTTACAGTGGTTGACTCTACTAATAAAATAAATGATGGTTTTGCAAGTGAGTTCCTCTGCTTAGACCAGGCTGTTGCTGAGAGGTTTCATGCGGTCTCATCACGCGATGTAGCGGAGGTGCATATAAAGTAAACAAGACTCACTGGAGCCACCTCTGAGGCCAGGGGTCGCACGCACGGGTTGCAGGAGACACGCCAGGGGGCGCAAATGCGACCCCTAAATGGTGTCCATGCCCCACTGTTCTGAAGACTGCCGTTACCGACTCTACTGGGAATCACAAGAGGTACAGCATTACCCCCTCGTCCGCCTTCCTCTTCTCAGCCTTTATCCCCCAGCAGGCGCCCCCTGCCCAGAACATTATTAAGACACAACTTCCCACCTCCCAACCTCTCACCATGGTGCAGCAGTTAGCAGTCCAGCCGCATTCCATAGCCGAGGAAATTCCCGTGACCACTTTATTTTGTGGTTTTCAGGATCAATTATGGAGAAACAGATAAGTGTGTTTATGCTTGTTTGGGAAAATGCTTCAGCGGTCCCAATTTAATTTTCAATTCAGTGGCATACGGCTTTAGCTTTAGCACGTTCGTTTGTCTCAAAAATATTTTTTTTATGAACACAAGAGGCCTTGCTTAAGCAGGTTTGGACTCGGACATGCCATTAATTAAATTAGTAGAGCTTGCTTAGCGGCTCCAAAATGTTTCCTCCTTTCACAGAACTTGATGAGCTGCTTCAAAATCTTCTACTTTCACATTTTGCTCCATGTTTCCAGCCCAATCTGAATGGAAAGTAAGTGCGTTATCATTCAGGTGGCCCAAGGGTCTACTGGTTGCTTTCCCTTCAATTTCTTTAATTCAGACAATTCTACATGTCGTTTTACTGGTAGCTGAAAAATGGTCCAGGACACCATCATTCCCTCTCTTGACTCAGATGTCAGTAGAACCTCATTGGGGATTTCCGATAGTCCCATCTCCTCAGGTCTGTCCCTTCCTATCATTACAGACCCGAAATTAAAATACCCCCACTTTAAAGCAAAGCTCTTATGGCAACAAAGCAAGACATCCCGACCTTGCTTTCTCTTCCGTCCAAGCATCTATCCAGTAATTTTTTCATGTTTTTGTCCACCTGCTGATATCACCATTTCACCTTTGTATTCTGTCATCCATTCAGTCTTTCATCCAACATTCAGTCTGCCACCATTCCGTCCATCTGTTCCGCCCATCCATATCCAAGCCTATCCATCTATCTTCCAACCTATCCATCAAACATATCCATCCTTTCACTTAGTCATCCATCCTTTTACTTTTCCATCCTCTTTCATTCATTCATCCAGCCTTTCAGTCATCCATCATCCATCCTTTTGCTCATCACTCCACCCTTTCACTCATCCATCCATCCACTCCATAAATCCATCCATCCTCTCTTTCACTCATCCATCCACTGTTTCACTCAGTCATCCATCCTTTCACTAATCCATCCATCCACTCAACCATCCATTTACCCTTTCACTCATCTGTCCTTTCACCTACTTATCCATTCATCCATCCTTTCACTCATTCATACATCAATTCACCCTATCTTTCATCCAGCCATCCATCACCCTCCCTTTTACTCATTCATCCATTCTTTCACTCATCCATCCTTTTACTCATCCTTCTCCCCACCCTTTAAATCAGTTCATCCATCCACTCATTGATCCATCCATTTACCCTTTCAATCATCAATTCATGCTTTTGCTCACTCATTCATCCATCCTGTCTCTCATCGTCCATCCATCCATCCAACCATTCATCCACCATTTCACTCATCCACCCAACATTTACCCTTTCACTCACCCATCCATCTATCCTTCCTCCTTTTTACGCATTCACCCTTTCATTGATCCTTTCACTCAATCAGCTATGCTGTATTCATCCACGTTTTCACTCACCCATCCATTCACCATTTTACTCACCCATCCATCAATCCATCCATCCACCCTTTCACTCATTCATCTATCCTTTCACTTATTCATCCATCCACTCACCCGTTACCTCATCAATCTGTCCACCCTTTCATCCAGCCATCCATCCTCCCTTTCACTAATTCTTCCATTCTTTCAGCCATCCAACCTTTAAATCATTCCTTTCACTCATCCATTCATCCATCACTTCACCCATTCATCCATCCTTTCACCCTTACATCCACCCTTTCAACCCGCCCATCCATCCCGCCTTTCACTCTCTCCATCCATCCATGCATCTATTTACCCTTTCACTCCATCCATCCTTTCCTCACTCATCCATCCATCCATTCACTCATCATCCATCCATCCATCCATCCATCGTTTCACACATTAATCCATCCATCAGCCACCCTCCCTTTCACTCATTCATCCTTACATCCATTCTTTCATTCAGTCATGCATCTATGCATCCACCTCTTCACAAACCCACTCCTCCACCATTTCACTCATCCATCCATACTTTCACTCACTCACCTTCACACCCTTTTGGGTTAATTAGGAGCGTTTGTCTGTCAAGTTGTAGGCAGAAGAGGCTCATTAAAAACCCCACCCCCTACTGTAGCTGCCAAATCAGGGGGTTGACAACACCCCTGCAGACCAGTACCAAAATACATGTGGAGGTTTGGCATTTGAAAGTGTCAATGCTTTTAATTAATAAATTAAACGTTTTGAGATGGAGGAACAGGGCATTGTGAGTTTCAATAGACCCTCTGCAAGTCAAAGAAACCAAATATAATAACAAACTTTATATGGAAAGTGAAAAAGCGAGGATCTCTCTCCAACAAGATAAATCATCAGGGTGATTAAACCTTACTTTTCACACTATAAAACTGCGTTTCAGGCTAGATAAACAATCTTATGGGTCCAACCGCCATCCTGTATCTCCCCCCTGGGTTGACATTGAGGCAGAATTAGCTTCTCTCCTCTCGCTAGCTAATATCTTAACCACTAAACAAATAAAGGTCTCCCATTCCTATCACATCCTCAAAGACTCTATCTCCGCGGTCCAAACTGTAGATAAATGTTTTCCAATAAATTTAAATGTTCAGAATATACTTCATTATGGTTCAATAAATCAATCAAAACTGACCCATTCCCCTAAATTTTGGAAAAAATGGGCCTCAGCAGGAATACTTTTAATGAAAGATATTTACCCCAACCCTCCCCTTCCCTTCCACACACTAGTGGAAAAATGTAACCTCAACTCCTATTGATTTATATCACTTTCTAAACCTAAAGTTAGCCCTTTGTGGAATCAACAAGCCATATAGTGCAAAATGCCTAACCTTTCTTACATTACACGGAAACCTCATACAGACTCTATAATTTATAAAACACTACTAAAATTGCAAAAACCAGAATACACCTCTATTAAAACAAGCATTGGCATCGCCAATAGGTCTCGCATTTGGGACCTTATAAGTGTTTAGCCATGCAACAGTTGATATTGTTGCACCAAGGATATTGTGCTGCATAACTAAATACTTATAAGGTCCCAAAAGCGAGACCTATTGGCTATGCCAATGCTTGTTCTTAACTATAACAATGTTGCTTAAAAAACCTGAGGGAAGGAAAGGAATCCGACTGATTTCCTGTTTGAGTAATAACTTCCATACCTTTTGATCTATGAAGAGGGAGATGGCATGTGAAAATTGAATCTTGTGTGGAAGAGAGACTCCTACGGAGTGGTGAAAAATTCTCTGTGATAGCCTTGCATGGTTTGTAATATCCAAAGGTCCGCAATGGGAATGAGTTGTATACTTACAATTCTCGTTTGTATAACTGGATTGCCCAATAAAGCGACCTCTACTGTTGTGACATGTTAGAGGATAGTAGGTTGGTCGTTGGTGATTGTATCCTGTTTGACCTGAATTATCTGGATATTGGGAGCTGTTGCTGTGAAAGAGAACGTCCCCCTCTTTGTTTTATAATTGTAATGATCACTTGCCATTAGATGGCAGCAAAGGCAAAGAATAGCACAAGGGGACACGCTATCCTCTGACAGATAAGTATTTAGCAGTCTGTTAAATGACCGGTGTAGAAAAATTCCAAAACCAATTAGATGATGAAAATGACTCTTTAAAACAACCAGATCTCTGCAGAGCTCAGCGTGGTTTTACGCACACTGTTGTGATCATCTGACAGAGCTGGCGGCACCCTGCAGTGGGGTTATGACAGGACGCCCTGAAAGGAGGCAGCAAGACTGAGTACAGAACAAGGATAGCATTTCAAACGCACACGAAGGCGAATCTCTAAAAACCGAGAAGCCACGAAATCTAGTATAAAAGTCATGACCGACTTAAGAAAAAACAAGAATGGAAGACAAAAAAGTCACCTTTGATGTAAGCTGCGAAGTACACACAAGGGAAGGACTGTTTGCCGATTAAATGCATTCAAGCAAATTTGTGATGCAGCGGAGCGTGGCGCGCGCGCTTGGCGGGGGCGGGGGAGCGCATTACAGGCGGGGGAGCGGACCCTTTGAAGTACGATGCCAAACGGATTGCATGGCGGCACGATGCACGTGATTGTGCGCGTGCTTGCCATGCAATCCGCTTTTGGGAGCACTTTTGGGAGCCCCTTACTATAGTCTCGCCTTGCGATCGCTTACGCGATAGCTAGGCGAGACCTAAAAAACATGGAAAGAGTCTTGTTCAAAACACAACCTTTCACCAATCCAAGCAACTGCGAGAACATAAGGGGTATCTCTGTTAAAACAAAATCCCCCCTCTACTATCACAATGCAGACTTTGGACAATATACCGATCATATTGGACTCCAGAAAGGCTGCACAAATGATGCCTTATAGACTCAGATGCCTGCTGGCACTGCAATGAGCACATAGGAGACCATGACCACCTACTTTTTTATTGCAAACACATTCGACCTCTCTGGGTGGGTATCGAAAATACACTAGGCAATATCTTCAACATCAGGCTTTCCCTGACTCATACTTTAGCCTCCCTAGGTATTCATGCAGACACTGATTTTTTTTGAAAATCTGTTTTATTGACTTTTTATGCACAGACAAAAAAGAAAATCCATTACACAATAGACATCAAAACATGCTCTTGAATATAGGAATACCCCCAGGCTATCTGGCAATTCACAGCCCCAAAAGCAATGTAGTTTGTAGTACCTGAGAGTGGGGAAATTCTCCGCTAAGACCACATAGTGATCTTCGATGGGCTAATCCACACAAAACTGTCTACATATAAAAAAAAAAAAATACACACACAAAAAAAAAAGTCGTAATGCCCTCAGAATTAAGGCCAAAGCAAATAATATAAAGCAAATCTTAAAAGTGACTCTTGCCTATAAGGCTGTCAAAATGAAACTTACACATACAAGAAAAAACACCTAACAACTGCCAGGGGTCCATGTGCTCCTATTTGAGAGATAAAATATGCAACAATTCTCCAGGTAGGGATGGGGGGAGAGAAAGGAGAGAGTAGGGGGGTGGAGTGGAATGGGCGGAGAGGGGTCGCAACACCCCTCTCTAAGCGGGAGGGGGGGAAGTTGGATCTCCCAGTATCAAGCACTCAGAACACCCTAGACCGTAGACTCTGTCGAGTCGGTTCCCTCGGAACGGTCTGATACATGTCGGGCCTCCCAGGCTCTAAGGATATCTCCCCACAGTTCCGCATACGGTCGACGGTCTGCTGTAGCCCAACATGAGACATCCGCCTCCCATAAGGACACCGGGGGGGATGCGCAGATTTCCAACCAAGCGCTATCCGTCTTTTAGCTAAAAGGAAGGCCAGATCAATAAACCTATGTCCCAACTTACGGGCTTTAGGTCTCGGGAAAAGACCCAACAGGCAAACCTCAGGAGCACACACCAGAGTATGGGACAGCACCTTATTAACCATTTCCAATATTCCAACCCAATAAGCAGAGATCCGCAGGCAGGACCAAATCATGTGGTCGATGTCCGCATCTTCTAACAGGCACCTAGCGCAGGACATATCCACTCTATTATAGACCACATTCAGCCTGTGCGGGGTAAGATATGTTCGATGAAGTATGTTAAATTGAAGGACTTCAAAGGCCGTATTCCTCGAGACTTTCTTGTGGCCCTTCAGGATTTTCTGGCACTCCTTGTGTGACAGACTCCTATGTAGGGTCCCCTCCCATCGCTCTTTGAGGCTTGATAAAGGACCCGGGCTCAACTCCAATATTGCAAGGTAGAGCCAGCGCACCAAGTGCCCCGCTGAACCTAACGTCACCACCGCATGTAGGGCCGGGTGGGTCTCAGGTTCTACCGTGCCGTCCCCCCACAGTGCTCACATTGCCCCTCTTATTTGGTGGTAGTTTAAGAATTGCCCTGCCGGGAGTTCGTGATATTCTAAAAAGTCATCCAGAGGGAGAAGTTCCCCATCTCTGTAACAATCTCCAACTGTCAACACACAGGCTTCCTCCCAACCTGCCATTTGGCGCTGTGGTAGCGGGGGGCCCATCCCAGTCTGAGGGAGATATACCAGTGGGAGACTAGGAGTGTATAGCAATCTACTCCTGGAATGCGTCGTTCACCTATCCCAGCATCGCACCGCCACAGAAAGCAACATGCACAAGTGGTGAAGTTTCCGGCATCTGCAGAGAAGCCTGGGAAAGAGCTCAGTCTGCACAGCACCCGCGGGAAGCGGCAGTGTGGCCAGGTCTCTGCCATCTAGCCATCTGGCTAGCCACTGCAATTGCCCTGCAAGATAATAGGCTTCAAAGTCTGGGACCCCCAGACCACCATCCACAAGCGGGAGCCGCAGCGTCTGCAAGGATACTCTATTGCGGCCACCATCCCATATCAAGTCTCTCAAGAGTCCGTCCAACAGTTTAAACCAGGATCGCGGTATCAGCACTGGGAGGTTGACAAAATATTATAGTAGGCAGGGCAGGACCACCATTTTAGATAATGCCACCCGTGCCATGATTGGCAACTTAAGAGTGCGCCAAAAGGCCAATTGCCCCCGAAGCGCCCGCAGGGCGCCCCCGAGATTCCCTTCGAATAAATCGGCCTGTGCATGATAGACCTGTATCCCCAAATATTTAAACGATACCGGCGTCCATTCTATAGTGGTCGGTAAGGACAAGGGTCTGCCCATGGAGGGGTGCAGCGGGAACACAAAGGTTTTCTTCCCATTCTCGCGCAGGCTTGAGTAAATGGCAAATTCCTCCAGGATGGTTAAGATAGGGCGGAACCCCTGCGTGCCATCACGAAGATAAATCAAAACATCATCCGCATACAGCAAGATAATGTGATGGGCCCCACCCAGGGATATTCTCAAACCCGCCTCCTCCCTCCGGATCCGCGCCGCCAGGGGATCCATTGCCAGGGCAAAGAGCAATGGCGACAGGGGACATCCCTGCCTGGTCCCCCTATAAATAGAGTAGGAAGTCGATACAGTCGTCCCTGTGCGGTAGAGGAGATGGACCCACTGCAGCCAGTCCTCTCCCAACTGCATCCCATCCATGACCGCCCACAGAAAGTCCCAACAGAGGGTGTCAAATGCTTTTTCGCAATCAATTGCCACCACCACTACATCCGGATAGTCGCGTAGGTCCGAGTGAAACAGGACGTGGTACAACCGCCTGAGTTTATTGGGCGTTGAGCAGGAGGGAATAAAACCATTTTGGTCAACATGGACCAGGCGACGCATATAGGGGAGGAGTCTCAGGACCAATTCCTTGCTCAGTATTTTTAAATCCATGTTCAACATGGAGAGAGGACAGAACTCAGTCAAGGGAGCTTGCTCAGTCTTTGTCTTGGGCAAGGGGATAACTAGTGCCTCATGTAGCGTGGGTGGTAACTGCTTAGCCTGGAAGGCAGAGGCATAAAGGCGTTCAAGCTGCGGGGCCAGTATGTCTATATAAGTGCTATAGAATTCGGCCGGTAAGCTGTCAGGCCCAGGTGTTTTACTTCGGGCCATATCCCAGACCGCTGCTCGAATCTCACCCGCACGAATTGGAAGGTCCAGTGGGTCACTAGCGGCCCTATCCAGTTGCGCCACGGATAGGCAGCCAGATACATACGCAAGGCTTCCTCCTGTGAGGGCCCGGGGTATCATAGAGCATTTCATAACACTCTCCTAATGCGTTATTGTTCGCCCTCGGGGAGGAGAGCGTGTGACCACGAAGATCTTTAACGCTCAGGATTGGTGTACCTCTACTATCAGATTTAATTAACCAAGCCAAGAGCCTCCCAGCTCTGCTTCCCTCTACGTGCTGAGTGGCCTTATACGTATCGAGATCCACTAACCGTAATCTATCCCAAGTGGCGCTATACAGGCTCTTAACTTCAGCTAGCTGCCCGTGGACCCCAACCCCCCCAGCAAGCTCCCTGTCCAGGGCCAGAATTCGGGATTCCAACTCCTCCCGCTCTTGGGTCACCAAATGTCGGGTGCCCACAGTCTGACCCATGCAGAGTCCCCTAGTCACCACCTTAAATGCCTCCCATTCCACTAGCGGCGAACTAGCAGTGCCCTGATTAGTCAGGAAATAGTCACCGACAGCTCCAGAAAGCACCTGACGGAACCCATCATCCTCCAACAAAGAAGTGTTCAGTCTCCACCACGGTATCGGGGGTCTCTCAGGGAGCAGGGTAAAAGCCAGGAGTACACGGCTGTGGTCAGAAGGGGCCTTGCCAAGATATTCAGCTCCAGACAACAAGGGGGACAAAGTGGGGGAGCAAAAAACATGTCAATGTATGTGTGTAGGTTGTATAGAGGAGAATAATAAGATGACTCCATTCCAGCGGCATGCTGGAGGCGCCAGACATCATGGATATCCCAACCAGAGGCGCAGCCGAGAAATCCCCTAGCTATGGAGGCAGCTGTGGCACCTCGTAGCGGAGGTGTTGACCTACCCCACTGCACATCATACACTCAATTGAAGTCGCCTCCCAAGATTAAATTCTCATGGGGGAAGCTCGCCAAGATACCGGAGAGCTAATTCAAAAAGGATAACTGGTCCCTATTTGGGGCATAAATGCTACCTATGGTGACCTCCTTGCCCTTCAAAACACAATTAATGATTACATATCTCCCCTCCCTGTCAATCACCTTCCGGGTGAGCTAGAAGGGTACCCCCGGTCTGACCCACACCAAGGCTCACCGAGAGAAGGCCGAGTACTCGGTTGCATAGAGCTGACCCCTCCATCTGCGCCTCAAGCAAGCAACATCCGCCAGTAAGATGCGTTTCTTGCAGCAGAACCACATGTACCCCCCGGCGATTAATATAATTCAATATATTGTATCGCTTAGAAGGCGATCCCATCCCCCTGATATTCCACGTCATAAGTTTATACTCTCCAAAGCCACCATCAGGTCCCGCCATGAGAAGTCAAAGCGTGATTCCCCCTGCCCCCCCGTCCCAGCACCAAACTCGGACCTGACCCGGTTCTCCTGGCATAAATCAACAACTCCAACAAAGAAACTCCCCATCCCAAGAGCGGTCTGACAACGGCCAGCTGCCCAAACTTATACACCATGGCAAAAACCACGGACCTGGTGGTATCCTACACCAAATCGGAAAGGTCCAAGGCAAGCAGCCATAGAACCTACAGAGGGGGCGCAGCACGCACAAAAGGAAAGCGGGTGTACCAGAGATCTATTCTCCTACCATTGTAGCCTCGAAGGGCCGCCCCAGACCTCCCCCTGGTGTCTGTACCCAGAAGCCCCCACAAAAAGAAACCCAAGGAACAACATCATAGACAATGCAGCCTAGAGCACCCAAGAAAATGGAGCGTGATAGCAATGAGGGTAGAGGAGAGGGAGAAGGAGAGGAAAAGCGGGACCAAGGTCCCCCCCAGAGTAACTTTAGTCCACAATGTCATCCGCCATCTGAAGGTTATCTGAGGCAAATCATCGTTGGTGGCCTGCGAAGCATCAGCGTCAATCTCCTCTTCCCCATACTTGGCCTCTGAGGAGGTACCCCCGCCCGCAGCAGATGTGCCACGGCTGCCAATGCATCCGCCCTCTCTATCTCCGTCTGAGATGGACTCGGCCATTTGGACGCCCTCCAAGTCTTCCGGCATCTCAGTCTTTTCTCCGAGTGGGCCGATCTGGCCACCTGTCGCTCGGTATTGGGCTTGGGGGCACCTTCTAATCTGTAGGACTCAATCCAGTCCCAGGCATGTTGCGGGTCCTCACAAAAGAACGTTTTCCCATCCAACATGATCTTAAGCCGGGCATTGAACAGCAAGGAAAACTGGATGCCTTCCTCGCGCAGTGTCTTCTTAACGTCCAAGAACGAAGAGCGACGACGCTGCACTTCCTGTGTGTATTCAGGAAAGAGGGAGACTTTACTGTTCTCCACAGCAAAGGGACCGTCGGAGCGAGCTTTCCTTAATAACAAGTCTCGATCCCGAAAATGAAGCAGCCTCGCCACCACTGCACGTGGGGGGCGACCAGGTGCCGGAGGGTGGGCAGGCACTTGGTGGGCCCTCTCCAAGGTGTAAAATTGAGAGAGGCCCTGGGGCACCACAACATCTCTCAGGCAGGACTCCAGGTAGGTGACCATATCCTGCCCCTCCATGCCCTCCAGAAGGCCCACCACCCGCACATTGTTCCGCTGATTACACCCTTCCGCATCGATAGCTCTCTGACTTGGGCCGATAGCTTGTGGTGTGCGGGGGCCAACACCGCCAGGTCCACCTCTGACTGCTTCACCCTGTCTGCCAGCTTGGCATGCTCCACACGCAGCAGGCCCAGGCCCACCGCCACAGTGCTAACGTCCTGGTGCAGTGTCGCCTTGGTGTCTGCAATGGCCTCCAGGATTTTGGCCAGTTGCTGCTGGACTGGGACCTCTACAGGATTGTCCCCCATCTCCTTCTCAGCCATCTCCGGTGGAAGGGACTCCGAACCCTGCTGGGGTCCGGCCTGCCTCCCCTTGGGTTTACCCATGACGGGGGGCCCAGAGTCAGCTGCCCTCGACCGAGTTCTCCTTTCCCTGGGCGGGCTCGACGCGTCTGCCAGCGTTGCCAGTGCTCCCCACTCTAGGGTCTGACAGGCCGCCACTGGCTCGGCAGAAACTCCTTGGAAGCACCCCAGCACCAATCAACACCAGCGCTCGCTCAGCAGTGCTCAGCAACGGAGGGTGGCCAAGGCCGCTCTCGTGGGCTTCTCACCTCCACTCCTGGGTGCTAGGGGGGAACCCACATGCCTCAGACTCCTTACATCTGCCCCCAAGCGTTGCGACGCTATGAACTCAATCTTCACGGGAGGCGCACCTCCCAGCTCCTAGACGGCCAACCGGATCACCAGGCAGCGTGATGGCCGAGCTCCAGTGCCCACGTCCACCGTGCACTCCACCACCTGCCAGGCGCTGCAGCCGCTCTTTGGCCAGGCCACACTCAAGCCGCCCTCCGGGCTGCCTCACAGGTGGCCTGCCACCGTCACCACGCAGCAGGCTCTGCCAGCCCGAGCCGGTGACACACTTCCAGTACTCCCTCCTGCTTGGGCCAGCATTGTCTCCGCTCTGCTAGGAGATCACCACTGCCTGCCAGGCGCTGCAACCCCCACTCGGCCAGGGCTCACTTGGGCCGCCTCCCGTACCTCTTCACAAGTAGGCCGCCAATGTTCCAACGCAGCAGGCTCCGCCTGCCCGAGTCGGCGGCACCCATCCAGCGCCTCCTCCTGCCTGCCTCAGCACCGTCTCCGCTCCGGCTGGGAATTGGCCGCACGGCCGCCCGCTGAGGAGCAGCCGCCGCACGTCCGCTCGACCTGTAGTCACAACCACGGAGCTACGCCGCCATCTTGAGGCCGTCATGGCCGGCGCGCCCAGTCTGCCAAAGCCTCCGGACAACAAGCGCGCGAGGCGAGCCGGGGGGGAAACAAAGCCCCCAGTGTTCACAAGGACTAGCCCCTCTCACTGGCCCCAGGGTTCAGGCCGGACCTCTGGTTCAAAGCAGATAAATGGCGAGGCTAGCGCTGAGCTCCGGGCTCACGCATCCTCCACCAGTGGCTCTCAAGCCACGCCCCTTCATGCAGACACTGATAACTAAATGTTTAAATCCCCACCTCACTGGGACAGAATGCTATTTGACCTCCTGCTAACTGTAGGTTTCAAAACTATTTTATTTAATTCGAAGAACTATAATAATACCTCTTACCACACCTGATGGGCGTGGGTCTGCTTTATAAGAAGCTCTGACAACACTATACACAACAGTAACATCAATAGCGGTTCCTCCCGCCAATTGTGGTCTAACCTGGACACATATCTGCAAAAAGTCAATCCCCCTTAGCACATATACTTTTTTCGAACTGGCCCACCTATTAGTCGGAGGCCCCTACACTCCCCCTGCCATATCCCTCCATCCACCTTCTCTCTTTCTCTATCTCTACCTACCCATACCCCCAGAGCAATATATACGTGGCTGTTTGACTGTATTTTACTCATCGGACCATCCATGAATTGATATACATTGTATCACTGTACCTTTTCACTTTGTACTGTTTTATGCAGAAAAAAATTACAGTTTTTTTGATAAAAGAAACCAATGTCAAAACTATAAATGTTAATTCAAATTTAAGAATAATTACAGAAGGCAAAAAGTAGTTTGTCAAATTCATACCTTCCTCAATGCATCAAATAATGCAAATGTGAGAGGTATGAGCATAAGGTTGCTGGTCGAAGAAAGTAAATAGCCAGACCAAAGTATAGTTCACCAAACGAGCAAGCATACATTTGCTCAGTTCAAAAGTCAAGGAAAGTCAATGGACAGACTAACGCACATTATGTCTGCGAGAAAGTGAGCAAAAGGTCTAACTATAAATCATTAGTTACTCTAACGTAGAGTCTGCTCAGGTCAAAAAACAGGAAAAGTCTGTCACATCTCACAAAAAGGGAACATTTTATAGGTTTTGGACACTGTCAACATGGTGAGATCTTATATCATGGGGTTGTACTAATAAAGTTTAATTCACATAGACCAATATTTCTTTTTAAGCTTAATAAGCTTTCTTGACATAAAATTCATCATACAACATAGGACAAAACAGTAACAATATTTAAGAATAATTAATATATGAGGTATAAAATATGCCATAAAACATAGTGGAAAGCTGTTTATATTTTTAGGATTTATAAGGAAAAAAGGGGGCAGGGGGAGAAAGGGTAGAAATAAAATATACTCTACAGCTGAGGATCAAATGTCAACATATACATAGCAGGACAGAAGAGAATACAGTTATATGTTCATATAAAATTACAATAATAAATATTTTTAAAAAGAAAAAAGACAAAGAAATTGAAAAAAGAAAATCATGGAGGATGGAAATTCTCAGAACGATTACGGGATAACTGAGCAATAGAAATCTTTTTTAAATAAACAGTTAGTGGTAACCAAAATGTATCTCTATTTCTCTGTAGATTATGACCGGATGCGAAAGCAGTCTCCAACCTATGATAATGGCATAAAGTATTCCACCAGGATTCGACTGAGAGTTTGAGCATTTCCAATCACGTCTAATCTGTTGAAAGGCTAAGGCTAAAATGAGGTCAAACAGCCCACGTTCATGAGACAATACCCCAAGTGAATCTGATAAACTTCCCGTGAAGAGAAGGATATTTGATAAAGGAATATGAAGATTAAAAATAATCGACACCCTAGACCAAATTTGTGACCAAAAAGTGGCTACATGAGGACATGAAAAAAGGAGGTGACATAGATCAGCAGGTCTTGTTGTCAGAATGTGTAAAATTAGAAATGGATATGGGAGTAAAAAATAATCAGTGGTATAGAAAAACGTGGATTGAGTAGTAGATGCAGATCTAGACATTTTTAACTATCTGTTCCAGATCTGGATGTATGATGATACAACGCGTACCATCACAACGCGGTATGTTACATCGCGGTTTTGACAACGCAAGTCGTTACATCGACTTGCGTTGGAGGGCGCTGGATTTAGGAATAGTGTCAATTACTATTCCAACTCCAGTCTACGTACAGTAGGGAAGGTGTTGGAATAGTAATTCACACTATTCCTTAGTCTAGAGCGCCCTCCAGTGCCTTCCACGATGTAACCATACCGTGTTGTGATGGTTTCGTGGTAAAGGATGTTTCCCTCCAGATCTTGCTCCAGAAATCAGAGCTCCATTCACAAACCAAATCTGTTTCCTGCGTAAGTTCCACCTTAGTCTTGACTCATTCAGGATCAGTGGAGTGGAAAAATGTATAAATGATAGAGGCCTTTGGAGACAACGACAACATTTTGATAAACGGATCTTGCACAGACAATAAAGTTGGTAAACCATAAGCCTAGGTATTTAATTTTAGAATTATTCCAACGAATCTAATTAGGTCAAAATGATGTTTAGAAAAAAATTTGGTTATGGGAAGGATTTCTGTTTTGTCAGAATTCATTTTGTATCCTGATACCGCCAAGAAGTCTGACATTTCTTGTAATAATGAGGGGAGAGAAGATTCCGGATTGGATATAAAAAGTCAACTATCATCTACATATGCAGAGAGCTTCAAGTGTTGATCACCATATAGAAACCCAGAAATGGAAGCGTTGTGAAAAATGTGAGACAAAAAAGGTTCAAGGGATAAGATAAAAAGAAGAGGAGATAAGGGGCAACCGAAAAACTATTTGAAACAAGACCATTGACTATAGTAGAAGCAGTAGGTGTAGTGTAAAGTAATGAGACCAGGAAAATAATTTAGGTCCAAAACCATGCCAACGGAGTGATTTAAATAAGAAAGACCAATCAACTCTCTCGAAAACCTTCTCGGCGTCAATAGAAATCACAACTAAGGGATAAGAGAGAGTAGACGCTTTGTTTAGGACATTAAAGAATAGCCGGGAATTATTAGAAGTTAGTCTGCCCTTTACAAAACCACACTGCTCTGGACTAATTAAATGGGGTAAAAGTGAATCAAGGCATAGTGCAAACAATTTAGCGAAAACTTTATAATCCACATTTATTAAGGATATAAGACGATAATTCTTGCAGAATTTTGGGTCCTTACCGTCTTTATGGATGAGACAGATAGAGGCTTCTAGAAAAGTTCCACTTGCTGCACCAGTAGTGCAACAATACTGAAAGAGATTAAAGAGTTTTGGAAGTAAGAGACTAGAAAAAATGTTAATAAAATTCTACGGAACAACCGGGGGATTTATTTATTCTTTAGTGAACCTAGAGTGCTAGTGATCTCCTGGATCGATATATCCAAATCTAGGGAAGCAAAACCAAGATCTGAAGATGGAGAAGGAGAAATACTGCTAAGATAAGAGTCAATAAGAGGAACCCATGCTGGATATTCCGGAGTATATAAGTTTTCATAAAAAGACGTAAATTCATCCAGAATGTCATGGTTTTTAAAAAGATGTTTCCCATCTGCTGACTGGATAGAATCGATCAGAGTCCTCTCTTTTCTGAACTTAAGGTAGTTAGCTAAAAGCGATCCAACTTTATTACGACCTCCGTAGTACCGGGCACTGCTACGAAGTAGAATAGAAGACGCATTATCTGTAAAGATCCTATTAAATTCCAACTTTGCACGAACAAGCTTCTTCAGAGTGGAATCTGATGAGAAAGTATAAAATTGATGTTCCAAGTGTTTGATATTATCTAGTAGGGCTTTGTGTTGAGTAAGGGTATGTTTCTTTTTCTTAGATACAAAATCAATGATGAAACCCCAGGCAGCAGCTTTAAAAGTGTCCCACACCAAGGCAAGAGATATAGATGGGCCTTCATTAAAAGAAAAGAATTATTCTGCTAAAGAAGCAAAGGAAGAGGAAACTGGATCCTGTAAAAGGAAGTTGTTAAATCTTCAGCTAGAGGACCTGGGTTGCGAAGGAAGCAAATCAAAATCAGCAATCACCGGAGCATGATCAGAAATCAAAATAGGTTCAATCGAAGATATAATGAGATTTTGAGCCAAAGGTTTGGACAGGAAGAGATAATCTAATCGGGTTAAGGAGCCATATGGAGGGGAGAAAAAAGAAAATTCTGTTTGGTCTGGGTTACATAGTCTCCAGGCATCTACGAGATGTGCCTGGGTGATGGTACTATGAAATTGTTTGTGGGCTTTGTGAGGGATAAAACGTATCTGGGATTTACGATCAATAAAGGGGTCCATGATCTGGTTGCAGTCACCACCAAGGATAAAAAATTATTTCTTTGTGTTGCAAGCATTTATTTGTGATAGTAGGCCAGAAAGCGTAATCTGGTTGGATTGGACCATAAATATTGAAGACAGTTAAAGAGATATTATCATTAATAAGATGTTTAACTAAAATCCATCTACCGTCTGCCTCAATTTCTTGTGATACAACAGAACATTTCAACTTTTTATGGCATAAAATAATTACACCATTCTTCTTTGTAGTGGCAGGAGAAACAAGAACAGAACCAACCCAATTGTGTTTGAGTTTAATAGCCTCAGTCTCTGACAGGTGAGTTTCCTGTAATAAAACTAAATCAGGATTGTATGGGTCTAAATGTGAAATAATTCTCTGCCTTTATATAGGGTTAATAAATCCTTTTACATTCCAAGTAACAACTCTGAATGGAAGAAAATATCAATAAATATGGAACAATAGAACCAACAACGGTGAAAAAGTGTAGGAAACATAGGCAGAGAAAGAAAAAGGTAGAGAAAAAGCCATAAAGAAAGAGAAAAGGGAGATAGTAAAGTAAAGAAGAAAAAGAGGAAAGAAAAGGGAATGATAGAAAAGACAGTAAGAAAAGGCAGTATGTGTCAACCATTTAAGAGAAAGAAATATATAATTACACTAAGGGTAAAGAAAAGGGATTGATGACTGTAATACGTACCTTTAAGGGGGAACTAAAAGAAAATTACAAGGAGTGCCAACACACAAAAGGAGACGGCACACCCAATCAGGAGGAACCAACCACAACAGGGAAGTATAAATAACAAGCAGGAAAAGGATACATAAGGAGATTTCAAAGACAAATTCTGTGAGAAGATAAAAGCGGGAGAGAAAAAGAAGAATACCATGTCATAACACAGATATCAACAAACAGATATCAACGAACAACCTGCAAGGGAAAAATATCAAATGAAGTTACATAGATCAACCATGTTACAGAAAAAAAGAGATAAGTCAAGTTATCGAAGTAGCAGAAGAAGGACCAGCGATTTCCATCGACATTGTGGAGTGAGATTGGGTGAATCAAGTCTACCGGGTGTTCAAAGGCGGAAGTTTTGTTTTGAAAAGTGTGCAGAGCAGGACGAAGCTCAAGAAAACCCTTTTGTTGTTTTGGCAGTTGTTAAAGAAACATCCTGTGAGATTAACAATCTGGAACCAGACCATGTAAGTTGTTTTTTGGCTTTAGCAGCGTTCAAAACTTGTAACAGGTCAGTAAATTTCAAAAAGAGAAATATTACACCCCGTGGTTTCGAAGGAACTGATGTAGAAGTCAAACGAGGACCCAGTCTATGAGCCCTTTGAATACTTAGGTTTGTAGATGGAGGGAGGTCCAGAAGCTTTGGAAGAAAGGTGGTGAAGAAATTAACTGGATCGTCACCCTGAGGAAAATAAAAATCTATGAGGCCTATGTGTCCCCATGTGCCCCCCCCGAACGCTTATGTGCACATACATGTAACCTATGTATTTCCCCTCCATGGCGTTTCTATCATGATGCTTATGTTATAACGTGGCCTGCCATCATCCAGTCTCCCATGAGAGAAACGACAAATCTGTATTGAGGCCTACACGTTTTTCATCATGTTTTCCTGCATTTTCATGAAGCCCAAAAGAGGTTTCATGCCTCAGAACGCTCTGAAAGCTACAGCTACGTATCCTTGGCCTTGCACACTTGGGCCTCAGCCAAAGGGGCCCTGTCACAAGGTACCGAGACAGTATTGAGCACGGTTATCTGCTTACTCTTACTGAAACCACATTCTTGCCTGGTGAAGGAGGAATGAACGCGCCCATCTGCAAGGAGGGAGCCCAGCCCTACTGTCTCTCTTTGTGAGATTGCAAAGCTCACGTCAGTAAAAAGCCCATAGCCCCCATGTAAGGCTTCTGCAGTAAATGAAGTAAATGAAGAAATAGATGCCACATCGGCTCTTGGTGATGAGCAACCTATGTCACAAATCAGTCCCTGCTCCAGACATCGGATATCAGATAATACAAGATGTGCTGGTCGTCTTGACACTGAAGGCCTCACTAACTGAAGGCCTCACTTCCAGACTTGTTCGGTTGCATAGCAACCCTCTCCACGTCAGTTACACGTCATGCTCGAGTTGAGCACAAGTAAGGCAAAGTTCCAGTACAATTCCAGCAGATCACGCAACCCCCCTCCAGGTATCCACCCACACATGACAAATTACCCATTATCATCAAGTGGACGCCCACATGGACGCCCACCTTCACGCCTACTTACACGCCCACATGCTCTTATCTCATTCTCTCTTGCTCTTTTGCTTACGTACAATTGAGAAATGTATATATACTGTACTCTGTGAATAATGTTTTTGAGAATATTGAGAATACTTTTGAGTCCCTTTCCAGATCCTTTTTTGGTGATGGTAATATTCTCCCTTTGACTCGAGTTATTGGAATAAAGCCCTTTTAGAACCTGATACCACAGACTCAGCCTCTTGCTTTATGCATGATCCTATTGATATTCTGAAATACATAGAGCGTAATATTTTATTTACCACATAATGGCGCCCGAACAGTTTAATCTCTTTCCCCACACGCCGGAGATGAAGGTCCAGTTTTGCCCCCTTCCATAGCCGTGACGGACTTCAAGCGCGCACGTCGCGGGTCTTCCCGCCAACTCCCTCAGGCCAACGAAGGGGACAGACTGCGACCAGGCATCCATACGAGGCAGTGAGGAACGCAGATTGTCCTACCCAGAGCCCACCTGCGAGAGAGCTGTGTCCGAGGTATACAGAGGCCCACCAGATTCCGAAGTTCCGAAGTATCCAAGTCACGAGTCGAGTCCAGTCCAGTCCAGTTTGGTCTAGTCCAGTTCAGTTCCGAGGCCTTCCGTTCCGAGCTACCCGGTGAGTACCATTGCCGGGGAGGCGTTCTGACGTGCACATAGGTTGTGCCGGTCAAGACGGGTTTGGGTACACAAATCCGGTCTGCACTGTTTCAGCAGTGTATCTGTACTGTTTAGCAGTATATCTAGTATGTCTAGTATATAATTCAGAATCACCTAGTTAGTGTCGAGTATTATGCTAAGTGATTAGTTCCCTAATGGCCATTGTTGTTCGTTAAATGTTAAATGTTAAATGTTTTAAATACGTTCTACATGTTGTGGTGTGAATGACTGTTCATTATTGTGTTTATTGTATTAAGTGTGTTCAAGTAATAAGGTCTAAAAATGCCGCTCTTTTCAAAATTAAGACAGATCAAAACAAGAAAAGGGGTACTCAAAGAAGCTGTTCCCATTCCACCTAGGGACACCCCAGGGTACTTTATGTATCATGAGCATGGCCTAGATGCCGTATTATTTCTTGATTTATGGGTGGACTACACCAAGGATTTACCAGAAAGTCAGAGGTGGCCCGCAGTTGGGACATGGGATGCAGATTGCATCATGAGAGTAGAAGAAGAATTATGGAAAAAGACAGCCAGACAGTCACAGAAAAATGCCATTGAATTATGGCGTAAAGAATGGCATAGACGCACAGAGAAAGCGCTCAGAAAAGAAGAGAAAAGTAGGGAGGATTCAGACAAAGCCCGAGAAAACGTATTAGTTGAGGAAGGTATCCGAGTAAAAGCAGAACAAGTAGACAGACAACGAAACACTCTTATGAAAGAGAAAATGTAGACCAGCTCGGAAGGATGCCATTGAGTTTTGGCGCAAGGAGTCACATAGGAGGACAGAGTAAGTGTTTCACGAAGCAGAGAGAAGTAGACTGGAGTCTGGAAAAGCCAAGGAAAAGATGTTACAGGAGGAAGTGGAGCAGGTAAAATGAGCGCAGGCTGACAGAGAAAGAAATACTGACGCTGCTGGTATTTATCCCGTCCTTTCAGAGGACCTAGCAAGAGTGGCCCCAGTAGAAAGACCAGTTAGAGTGCCACCGCAAGTACCACGATACATATAATAATGATATAGTAGCCCAAAGGTTCTTGAGCCTCCCACCAAACGAACAGCGCATAGCTGGTGTTTTCATGGTCCAACATTTGATTACGTTGTTAAAAGGGACTTGAGAGGGGTGTAGCTAGGGTAATAGCAACACCTGTGATTTGATGACACCCCTAATGTACAAAGTGTTAATGAAAAATAATTAGTGAAAAGTTTAGCTTGAGAGAAATTGTGGGTATTTCGAATTTGCAAAATTGTTCCAGAATCCAGGTTTGTGTTCTTGGTGGTCCAGTGAGCCAATGTGCTGGGTCAAGACGGTAAGATTATGACCCCCTGAGAGCAAATTGTATATAAAAATAATTTTTCAATTGGGCGAATTATTGCAGTTTTTATGGAATTGAGTAGTCTTTTTGTCTTTGACAGCTTCAGAGTGAGGAGAAGGTGGGGGCTGTGTAGAGCAGTATGTGATACAGAAATCGGAGACAGATTCTGACCTTGTAGCCAGTGTAGGTGGGGGCCGGTGAGAGGAGCAGAACAGAGGCACTGCTTAGAAAGCTTCTCTGACATTGCATCTGTGTAATGCCTGCAGCCGGAACAACAAAAAAAGTTGGCTGGCAGCCCAGGCTCAGGCCGCGCTGAGGGGCTATTTTTAGCTTCTCTGATAAGACAGGGCAGCTGAGAAATGTAAGTCGAGAAAGATTCCCTTGGTCTATTCTGTGCTAAACCAGTGCCCCGAGGAAATGTCTATGGAGAAGATTTGTTTTATTTTTTAGCAATTGTTATATTGCTTCTGGCCGGAAAGTAAAATGTTGCTCTTGCTTGGAATTTTAAGGGCTATGTGCCTATATAAAAACGATTTTCAAATTCAGACATTTTTGAATTGTGGCCACAAGCTGCCACCAGTTGCATTGGATAAATGATCCAGTGGTTAAAAGTCTGTGAGGAGAGATGAGAGGTGCGTCTTCGTCTGGGACATTAGGGTACATTGTGTTGACGAAGATGCATAGCTCATTTTTATAAAAGAAAACAAACAGGTTCGTGTGTTCTTCGTTTTTGATTATTATTGCTGATTCTGTTTTTATAAAAGAAAACAAACAGGTTTGTGTGTTCTTCGTTTTTGATTATTATTGCTGATTCTGTGTGTCAGACTTGACACGGTGATTTCAGATGGGGGTGTATAGGGCAGGTAAATAAGTTATTGATTATAAGCCTGACAAATTAAGCAGGCCAGAGTGTTCGCCTCTGAGCTGTAGGTACTATAATTGCGCATCGCTGCTCATTTATATATGTTAGTGTAATTGTCTATGCTTTCTGTGCTTGGTATACTGATGGCTTGGCATATGTATTTTATATATGTTTTGTTTTTGTGTTGTATTGACCAGTCTGTTTAGCGTTTAATACAAAGTTCTCCTGTGCAGTACCGAGATAGTCGTGACGACGGCGATCTTTGCACAGCGCTTGGCTGGAACTTGTTCACAATTACTAAATTTCACAGACATGATATTACCTTTATCATGCTGTCAAAATAGCAGACAACACGTTATCAGTGTATGTCTAATTGGTGTTGGAGATGTATGAAATAAAAGAAAATAGTTATGCAAGACTTAAATATGTATCACATGACTGCCTTTCTCTTATAGACAGGCAGCCTCGGTCATATGTTTCCAGATTGGACATTGAGGAACCATTATGATCTGTGCACTCGCATCTTACCTCTTGAAAGGCCTGTTTTAAATAAGGACTGCCACCCCAGAGTGACAAATGAGGCTCGGTATTTAGGGTAATGAGAAAATATCTGACAGGATTTCCTTTTTAAAGTTTGCTTTAGTAAGCTCATTCTTGTAAGTGGTGGCCCCAAAAGTTGACTTGTTTTTAAATTAGGCTGTTTATTGTATAGGTGGAAATTATTGCAAAATGACTGATTTCTTTAGCAGATGAATTATTAATTATCAACATTAACAACTGTTCTTAAACTTGGTTTTCCGAATATTTAGGTAATTTAGCATTCCTATTAGGGCCTCCTAGCATTAATATTGACTTCAGGTTGGTGTAGGTTCATGTGATAGGGACATTTGCATATGAGATGTCATTTGGCCAGCTTATGAGCTAACACAATGAGGTTTGTACATTAATTTGAAGGATTTCTCGCCGTTTCTAATACGCTGTGTATCTCCTATAATTTTGCTTACGCCCAGTAGCTACACACAGGGATTAATAGTGTTGACAAGACACAGGGTTTGATAGTGTTTGACAGCAGTGAAATCTGTTTCAGATTTCCTCCTGTCAAAAAGGGGGGGAAGGAGGAGAATATTGGCTTTCTGCTGGCCCCTGAGGGGGTTCGCTTCCCGCAAGCCCCTTAGAAATTAGCCCCCTTAGAAATTAAGCCGAGGAAATAGGTATGGTGCTTTCCCCTTTTTCTCATGTTTTATTGTGATCTTTCAGGGGAATTAGTCCAAGCCCCTAATACAGCTTCTACTAAAGTCCTCCCTTGGACACAAGAACACACTGTGGCATTTGAAGAATTAAAGAGAGCTTTATGTCAAGCACCAGTTTTAGCAAACCCTGATTACAACAAATCGTTTATGCTTTTTGTGACAGAGCGGGATGGAACAGCACTATCTGTCCTAACACAAGATCATGCAGGAAAACACGAGCCCTGTGCTTATTTTTCTAGTACATTAGACCCAGTAGCACAGGCTTTGCCTGCGTGCCTAAAATCAGTTGCAGCAACGGCCTTAGCCATAAGACAAAGTGACTCGATAGTGCTGGGCCACCCTCTGACAGTACAAGTACCACACGCAGTAGAGGTTCTCTTGAACCGGACACAAACACAACACCTGACTGTAGCTAGACTGACAGGCTATGAGCTAACGTTATTTCAACCACACATAGAGATCAGACGATGCAACATACTGAATCCCGCTACCCTTTTGCCCTCCAGTACAGAAAGCGTTTCACCACACGACTGTGTTGAAGTAATACATACCGTGACTAAACCAAGACAAGACTTGACAGACGTTGCACTCCCAGACCCCGACCTAACACTATAAGTTGACGGCTCATGCATGAGGACAGGGGCGGGAGAATTAGTGGCAGCATATGCAGTGACTACTGATACTGTAATAATAGAGACTAAAAGAATAGACATATTGTCAGCACAAGCAGCAGAGCTCATCGCCCTGACACAAGCGTGCATAAGAGCTAAGCACCTGAGAGTAAACATTTACACCGATTCTGTGGCGAGAAAGAGGTTTCTTGACCTCTCATGGGGCCAAGATACAGCATGGCCCCCTTATTCAAGCCCTACTGGAAGCAATACATTTACCAACAGCCATAGCTATCCTAAAATGTAAAGCACATACTAGAGCCACAGATACCATTTCCCAAGGCAATGATCTGGCAGACCGAACAGCTAAACAGACAGCTCAGACCCCACTAGACATGACAAAATCACAGATACTATCACTGTCCAAAGCCATGACAGTTAGGGATCCTTCCAAGGATATACAAGACATACAGACACATGCTACTATGGACGAATTAAAGAAATGGTCGGAACAAGGAGGGGTACTGACTGATCAGGGTTGGATGAATAAGGGCAAATCCACATGGTTTCTTCCTGATTCGATGGTACAAGTGATTATAAATACCGCACATAGTCCTGCACACTTAGGAGAGAAAGCAATGATAGATAGCTTACAGAATATATGGTTCTCTTTTACATGCGAATGGTAGCTCATTCTAGAACAGGCTTATCTCCCTATGAAGTGGTCTTTGGTAGACCACCAAATATGTGGGGCACTTCAATGCCTAAAAGATTACTGATGCTGACAGATTACCTGGCTTCCTTGATGTCTGCACTACTCTCTTGTTGTTCGCAGGTTGCTGCCGCCTTCCCTGACAACACCCAGGTCAAAGAATACTCCATCGCTCCTGGATGGAAGGCGCCAAAGTCAGTGCTCTGGACCACGGGGACGGCCGTTAAAGTCAAAGGGCGGAAAGGATGGTTGCACCTTCACCACTCTTTTACAAAGGAAAAAGACTTTGAACTTGGATTTTGGACTTTGAACACCATTTTCTAGAGGAGACTCCCCAGCAGTTTCCACAAAGCTAAACTTAGATCTAAAAAGTCAGAACCCGTTTGATCAATTAAGTCCACTAGGTGGTGAAGCGGTTGAACATGTATTCTGGCTTGCATAAGATCTTGGACAATAATATTGATAAAAAAGAGCAAGATGTGCATCACGATAATATGTATCAGCTTAATACTACATGCTATTTTTCCTCCTATTGCCTCACTCTTATACTCCTCCACTAATGATACCATAAAGCACACATTTAGTGATCTGCCATCCCATGAGCTATCATATCGACTTGCCTTACGCAACAATACCTTTATTCAGATGCTGCACCATTCACATCAGACTAGCAATGCTACAGACTGCTGGGTCTGTGGCCGATTTCCCCCGTATCAGAAGGTAAAGGGAGTGTTGCCTCTTTTTCCTTTTCCGTTCTCCCATAATGGTTCTTGCGGAGCATGGTTTGCCTTAATGACATCCATCAACGGTGATGCCAAAGAATACAAAGCAATAACAAGGCTCCACAAGATTGCCCAAAACATACATCAAGACCCAGGCACGTGGACATGGTCCGGTTGGCTCTGGGGATTAATATCGGCTTGGGGATGGAAAGTGTTGACCGTCTGTGGGTTGATACTATTAATGATATTCAGTTGTTGCCTATGTCTGCAGTGTGGCCCGGCCATTTGTGGCCTGTGTGCTACTGCATGTGTTCCACATCCCTATTTACAAAGCATTGAAAATGGAAAAATAATGCTGCAAGAACAGATCGACTGTCTCATGAAAATAAACGTTACATAGGGGGTTCACTAAGGTACAAGGAGGGAATGAGGAAAATAAAAATCTATGAGGCCTATGTGTCCCCATGTGCCCCCCCCGAACGCTTATGTGCACATACATGTAACCTATGTATTTCCCCTCCATGGCGTTTCTATCATGATGCTTATGTTATAACGTGGCCTGCCATCATCCAGTCTCCCATGAGAGAAACGACAAATCTGTATTGAGGCCTACACGTTTTTCATCATGTTTTCCTGCATTTTCATGAAGCCCAAAAGAGGTTTCATGCCTCAGAACGCTCTGAAAGCTACAGCTACGTATCCTTGGCCTTGCACACTTGGGCCTCAGCCAAAGGGGCCCTGTCACAAGGTACCGAGACAGTATTGAGCACGGTTATCTGCTTACTCTTACTGAAACCACATTCTTGCCTGGTGAAGGAGGAATGAACGCGCCCATCTGCAAGGAGGGAGCCCAGCCCTACTGTCTCTCTTTGTGAGATTGCAAAGCTCACGTCAGTAAAAAGCCCATAGCCCCCATGTAAGGCTTCTGCAGTAAATGAAGTAAATGAAGAAATAGATGCCACATCGGCTCTTGGTGATGAGCAACCTATGTCACAAATCAGTCCCTGCTCCAGACATCGGATATCAGATAATACAAGATGTGCTGGTCGTCTTGACACTGAAGGCCTCACTAACTGAAGGCCTCACTTCCAGACTTGTTCGGTTGCATAGCAACCCTCTCCACGTCAGTTACACGTCATGCTCGAGTTGAGCACAAGTAAGGCAAAGTTCCAGTACAATTCCAGCAGATCACGCAACCCCCCTCCAGGTATCCACCCACACATGACAAATTACCCATTATCATCAAGTGGACGCCCACATGGACGCCCACCTTCACGCCTACTTACACGCCCACATGCTCTTATCTCATTCTCTCTTGCTCTTTTGCTTACGTACAATTGAGAAATGTATATATACTGTACTCTGTGAATAATGTTTTTGAGAATATTGAGAATACTTTTGAGTCCCTTTCCAGATCCTTTTTTGGTGATGGTAATATTCTCCCTTTGACTCGAGTTATTGGAATAAAGCCCTTTTAGAACCTGATACCACAGACTCAGCCTCTTGCTTTATGCATGATCCTATTGATATTCTGAAATACATAGAGCGTAATATTTTATTTACCACAACCCTTCAAGCCTTCCGGAAGTCCATATAATCGAAGATTATTGCTTCTGTTTCTATTCTCAAGATCTTCAGCAGATTTCTTCAACAGGAGGACCTGAATGAATGAATATAAGCTTTGTAAAGAGCGCGCTTAGCCCAGGGATGTCAAGGCGCTGCAGAAAGGGGTCAGGATACAGAGGTGCCCATAAATAAAAGGCTTACAGATTTGAAATGGTGAAGAGCTAGGTCTTCAAGGCCTTATGAAACAGAAAATGGGTTTCCAGAGCCGTGATTGAAAGAGGAAGGGAGTTCCAAAGTTTAGCTGCAGACAGCGCAAAGGCCCTGCCCCCCATCTGGCTATCCTAAACCTGGGGACTATCAGAAGGTTCTTGCTGGCAGATCTTACCTTCTTTGCAGGGACATATCCCCGAAATTGTTTTTTATGCCTTCTGACCCCAATTGTAGAAGGCCCTGTGTACCAAGCACAGGGCTTTGAATACAATTCTCTTACCCAGCGAAAGCCAATGCAGATTGCTGATAGTAGCCGAGACAGAGTGATATATGAGAAGGCCCATCACCAGCCTGGCAGCGGCGTTCTGCACTAGTTGAAGTCGATACAGGAGCCCCTTATTTATCCTAACATAAAAAGCATTACAATAATCTAATCTAGACAACACAAGGGCCACAACTGCCTGTTTCCGTGAGAAAAAGAAGAGAAAATGAGAGATCTTTTTGAGGGTCCTTATCATCCCAAAACAGGTGGAAACTGTTCTATTTATTTGTGGGCCCAAAGAAAGGGAGGTGTCAACTATGATGCCTAGATTTTTGGTGCTAGGGCCAGGGCAGGGGCAGGATCCAAGTGTATCGGGCCACCAGGCCTCTGACCAAATCTCCTGATTGTTTCCAAAAATTAAAACCTCAGTTTTATCCCCATTGAGTCTTAGATAGTTCTCTACCATCCACGAAGCCACTGCCTGCATACAGTTTATAAAAATTGCCGCTGATGCTTCAACACTATCAGTAATGGTAATCATGATTTGAGTGTCATCAGCGTAGGATAGCACTTCTAGCTCAAAAGATCTTGCAACCCTGGTAAGCGGGGCTACATAAATATTAAAAAGGGTAAAACTCAACGAGGATCCCTGAGGGACTCCACAGAACAACTGATTGGGAGCTGAGAATAATTGGCTTTTCTTAACTCTTTGCGACCGATCCATGAGGAATGAGGTAAGCAAATTAAGGGCGGAGCCCTCAATCCCTATTTCCCTGAGTCTCCCAGCCAATCTTAAAGGAGAAATAGTATTGAAGGCTGCCGTAAGGTCCAGAAGGACCAGTAAGGTAGTGTGACCGGCGTCAACCTAACAGGCAACAGGGAAATGGGCCGGTAGTTCTTTAGCTATGCTGGATCCAAAGAGGGCTTTTTTAAAAGAGGTTTAACCACCGCAGTTTTCTATGCGATGGGATACTGGCCCAATGTAATAACAGCATTCAGAATTGAGGTCAGCGGTCGAGCAACAGCCTCCATTCCCAGTTTCAACATTTTCAAAGGGCAAGGCTCCAATGGGGATCCAGACCTGATTCCACTTAACAGCCGCTCGGTGTCCTCTTACAGTACGGGAGGGAAGGAGCACAAATGGCCTTCCTTCATAGAAGCTACCAAATGATCCGGAACCAAAGGATCCAACAGGGGATCTACCTTTGTCCCTCCAGCATTGAGGGTCTCCAGAGAGGAATATATATCCTTGATTTTGGCATGAAAAAAGCATGCCATTTTATCACAAAGACCTTGGGATACGTCAAAGTTAGCACTGGCAGTGGGAGCCAGGAGGGAATTAATCACAGTGAAAAGTTCCCTTGGGGACTTTAGGGATTTGTCATCCTAGAATAATATGATGCCTTTTCCTCATTAATAGCTAGCTTGTATTCTCTCAGTCTAAGCTTGTGCAAATCTCTTTCAACTGGCGTAAGATCACGGCGCCATTTCCATTTCCTTTCCTGGTGTCGGCATCCTTGTCTAAGCTTTCTCAGTCTTTCGGAGAACCAAGGAGCTGAGGGAAAAGTCATCATAGATTGAATTGACATCCGAGTGAAGGGGGCACCCATAGTTGTTAAGTCTGTTAAGAAGGTCCTCCTTGTTGATAAGCCTGAGGTTTCTCTTCATTTCCACCCTGTTCTTGAAATTAAGATCCGGGTGAGATCCTACAGTTTGCAGATGGAATGGAATGGCATAATGATCAGACCAACAAAGTGGAATAGGATCCTTCACCTTAATCCTAGGATCATTAGAAAAAGGCCATCAAGAATGTGTCCTGCTGTATGAGTGGCGTTCATAACCAGCTGGTCAAGGCCACAGGAGTCCATAGTTTCCAAGAATACCTGCGTTTCTGTACACAGGGTCCAAATTAAAATTAAAATCACCTAGGAGAGTTATATTTGATCTTGCCAGATACGGCTCTATTCGATTACTGAAATCCTGATTGAACATTGCTCTGGGTTCAGTTGGTAGGACCTTCAGTTGGTACGGCCTGATAGGGATCCGAGGGAGTGGTGAGTGCCTCAGGGAAGCATGAGTAGATGTCTTTATACATCACTCCTAAACCACCCCCTATCCTCCCTTCCCTATCAAGTCCAGAAAGAGCGTACCCAGAGGGGAGGACCTCCACCAAATCAGGCACGAGCAATCTCTGGCCCAGCTTTCCGTAATGAATATCCTGTCAGGCTTACGAAGGGACACAAAATCCCTGAATTTTACCTTATTCTTGATCAAAGATCTGGCGTTCACAAGATACCCCATTTAAAGAATGCTTCAAGGACAAAGGGGTAGGCTGGCAAGATTCCTCCAGAGGATTAATAGCCACACCCAGCGGAATGAATGCCTTACAAACTGCACACTCATACACCCGGCAGCCTGCCTGAAGCTCAAGGTTTATAGACCTGCAATGCGACCCCTTCTGCAATTGAAGGTCCAGGAGCTGTTCTTTGGAATGAAAATAGGGCTTACCGGGATCTGGGGTACATCAGCCAGGGTTTCTAGCGCAAGGCGCAAACTTGTCGCGGACGGGCGCAGATGGGCTTGCCTTTGGTGCGCCAATGGCGCACCGGCGGCGAACCCACTGCGCGCGTCCGCTGCGCGTCCGGTCCAGCATGCTGGAAAATAGGCTGGGCCGGGAACAACTAGAGCGCCGCCCAACAACTGCAGCAGGAAGTGGAAGGGAGGAGCGAAGAATAGAATACTCACTTCCCTCCACACATTCTTCAAGTCGTGGTGGACCGAGGAAGTAGTAAAGCCCTCACAAACCCCAGAGCCAAAAGGTAGGTGCCACAAAAGGATAAGTGCCCAGAGTAGGTGTGGCGCTAATTACAAGGATTAACAGTTTTAAAATTCACACTATCACACAATCAGACTACATTTAAAATATACAGGCAGGGTAAAAAGCATAGGCAGCGCAACAGCGTGGCACCTCTGACCGAGGCAATCCACTAACCGCTGCGCATCTGGCCCAGCATGCTGTAAAATAGGCTGGGCCGGGAACAACTAGAGCGCCGCCCAACAACTGCAGCATGAAGTGGAAGGGAGGAGCGAAGAATAGAATACTAACTTCCCTCCACACAATCGCCAAGCCGTGGTGGACCGAGGAAGTAGTAAACCCCTCACAAACCCCAGAGCCTAAAGATAGGTGCCTCAAAAGGATAAGTGCCCAGAGTAAATGTGGCGCTAATTACAAGGATTAACAGTTTTAAAATTCACACTGTTTAAAATTCACACAATCAGATTTCATTTAAAATATACAGGCAGGGTAAAAAGCATAGGCAGCACAGCAGCGCAACAGCGTGGCACCTCTGACCGAGGCAATCCACTAACCGCTGCGCGTCCGGCCCAGCATGCTGTAAAATAGGGTGAGCCGGTAACAACTAGAGCGCCGCCCAACAACTGCAGCAAGAAGTGGAAGGGAGGAGCGAAGAATAGAATACTCACTTCCCTCCACACAATCGGCAAGCCGTGGTGGACCTGCTGCATAACTAAATACTTATAAGGTCCCAAAGGCGAGACCTATTGACTATGCCAATGCTTGTTGAACATCCTACCGCTTTTCCTGTGTGCGGTCGGAGGGGTCCTGGGGGCGGGCTCCATGGGGGTATTAGGCTCACGGTGAAGACTTTGGGGTCTGTGTAGCTCCACCTTACTGACTCGTCCCGATCCCGCGCCTCCGAACCCGGAAGAATGAAGTGTTAGCAGTGAAGACTGCACTGCTGATGCAGGCTCTTAACGCATGCGTAGTTGCAGCCTCAGCCCAGCTGTCACTCCCAGGGTCCTTCGCTCCTTTCCTAGTCTGAGCACCATCCAGCAGACAAGAGGCTAGAGATGCGCATGCGCGTCAACGTGGAGCTCCTACACTAAACCCGGCTACGGCTCACCGGTAGGGTCATATTAGCTTTGCCTAACAGGAAATATGGGAAGAGACTGCCTAAAACGACCTTGACGTCACGATGGATCCATCTTGAAACGGGTTTGTGTCTTTTGCTTACCAATGTAAATGCAGCGAAAGCTGCGAAAAAGTATGTGTTGTAATGAACTCCAAGGATCAACTCCGTCTTAAAACGAGTCTTTCAGAAATATACATTCCAGTTACGCACCCTACTCATGCTGGTGAATCAATAGCCTTATTTCCAGATTTATTTTTCAAAATGTCCCTGTTTTCTGCTTCCAAACGTTAACAGGTATACGTTGTGATATTTTTTTATGTTGTGTTTTCCCAATAATGCGCAAGGCTACTAATAAACTACGTAATTTTTTCAAAAGGGTAAACTTATGAAAACCAACAACTGTTGCATATCACACATTTTGCCCCTTAGCACAATCACTCCTCTTTCAACTACAATAGAAGGGCTGAGAATGACAACACGCAATGGCAAATGTTATTATACCATCTTTTCAGCTGTTCAATAAAACGAGTTAACAAGCTCGCGCGGCAGCAGTTGGCCTGCGCGATTCACTTGCGGGAGCGAGCGGCTGGTGCCATGATAATTGATAACATATGGCGCCAGCCGCTCGCTCCCGCAAGTGAATCTCAACACGTGCACGCGTTGCCATTGAAGGCAATGGAACGCGTGCACATTTTTGGCCGCAAAGCTGTACCGATGACTAAAGGTCTTTCCTAAGCAGCGCATACACGCTGCGTAGGCGAGACCTAAAAACAAAGTGATAATATAACGTGTTAAACTTAAAAAAAAAATACAAACACTGAAATGTATCAGTTATAGATGTTTCTTTATCTATAACTCATGCCCTAAGTTAACTATAGCTTGTGCCCTTGCCATGTACTGCTAAGTACCCCACTTATTACGTCACTCATAACATCTTCTATGACATCATTGATGATATCACTGTAACATTTGAAATAACATCATTGATGAGAAGTCTGTGCATGGCAGGTGCTTGAGTTAGGGTTACCTTAGTGCCGGAGTAGCTTAACCCTCACAGAATATAGCATTGCATACTCATTACAGACCTGTATGGCTCTGGGTCTCTTGCACATGTTCACCTTTTACCAAATTGAACGTAAGCTTTGCTGTTACACACAGATTAGAATGCACACCCATACACGGTTTGTATATGCTCGCATCTTAAATCAAGTGTGACACATTCCATCCTAGTCAGATCCATATTGGTACGGCAACTCTCACCTCCAAGTTTTTACTCAGATTCAGTGCATATTAATTTGCCATCCAGGCAATTGAAGATGTGCACCACCAAAAAACTGGCAAACACGTTTTCAGTCTGGAATTAAGGTATGAAGCTTGTGGAGTTAAACAATAAAAAAGAGACGTTAAAGTAGGGAAATGCTTGTGCACCATTTTAAAAAAGCATAGAATATAAAATGCCTTGAAATACAAAGAATTGTGCTATCAAATGTGAAGAAATGGAAATAAATATCTGTCAAGACACTCTTTTTTATAGCAAATAAATTTCTCTTCATTTGTGCGTATTTTGCACACAACTTTTATGTCTGATGTCAATGCTTAATCGGAGTCACCTCAATCAATCAAGCGTGACTAATCTCCCAAAAGGGTACCCAGGTGCTCTGCTGCAGGTATCAGTCAAAGAGCCTGGTCTTGAGTCCATTCCTGAACTGAGTCAACTTGGGTGAGGTGCGGATGTGGAGGGTAAGGGTGTTCCTAGACCTGATGGCAAGGTGGGAGAAGGAACGACTTCTGGTGCGGCAGCGGCGATGCATGGAATCAGTGCGAGGGTGAGGTGAGCTAAGTAGAGGTTCCTGGGAGGACAGTGGAAATTCAGTTGACAGTGCAAGCAGGCGGCTCCTCGGTCATGAGGGCTTTATAGGAATGGGTCTGAAGCTTGAATTTATCCAAAAAATTTGAAAGAATCAAAAGAAACCCTGTCATTGGAAACAGTGTGTAATGAAGCAATAAATCTCCACCAAAATAGTTAGTAGGAAAATATAGTTTTTCCAAGAGACCCCTCACCCACCAGGGTTGCCCCTTGGTGGCATGCTTCATCATTGGGGTTCATCCCAATCCGCTGCGGATTGCGGTGTGCTGCAACCAAACGGTTATGCGGGACCACTTACCAGATGGAGTGGATGATAAAGACAGTATTGGTGAAGGGAGTGGAAATTAAGTGTTGGTTGGTTTAAAAACACCTGGCTAGTAGGCCAATTTGTTTTATTCCCCACTCTAGCCGGTATTGTTTAAATCAGAGGTAGTGTCTGAAGGGGTGGACCATTCTGAATCTGTTCTCCTCAGAATTGGTCGATTAACATGTTTCGAGCCTTTCCCCCATTGGCTCTTCATTTTTTTGTTTAAATTTGTTTTTATTATTAGTATTGTCATAATTTTATGATCATTACATGACAACCAATGTTCATGCTATACATCATTAGTTGCATAATATCATGGCAGAATTCAAAGCTTTTAGGGTGTTTTACAGCTTAGTCATTGGTGCTACATTTCAAAACCAGTATGCAATGCAGTGGCGTATTGTCTTAATACTCATTAATAAGAAGAGAAAAAAAAACAAAGTCAATGATAATAGGGTTAAAGTAAAGAAGATCTTAACTTCAACCAACATGAACAACTATGTTGTATAACAAGCACTACATCGTCTATAAGCCACGCATATTGATAATATGTACCACCCTGCCCTGCACGGTGAATACGATTACATGTCATTGAATTGTTCCAGCCACCCACCTTCGCATATATACTGTGTGTTTGTACATGCCTGGGCCTGCCAGCGACCAGGTTTATTAACAGTGCGCCCTACAGAATTTAGTTAAGCGCCAGCTGTGTTGCTGTCTGGTCCTCATCGCTCGCAGTTGTGTCCACCTCTGACTCCGAGTGTTCCTGCCCTGCTGTGCGAAAATCTAATAAGATTGCATCACATGTCGGCACCAGTGGCTGCTTCCGTGGCCCAATCGCATCTTCACGATGGAGTGTTATGCTCTCCGCCTGCGCCCAGCATAATAGGGAGTGATTCCCTGCTTTCATTGCCGGGGAAGTGAGGGATTTCCAGCGACGTGTTAGTAATCGCTTAGCCACTATAAGACCCAGATTGATATACCTAGACGTCACTTTATGTTTCTTAGGTCTATGGTAGAGGCCCAGAATGACCACCTCCCACGTCCAGTTCAATGTTCGCTCTGTACACCGGGCCTGGCACCTAGTTACCTCCTTCCCATTATGTCTGAATAGCTGTGCACATCCACAGAATATGTAAGAGGTCTGCTCCTGTCTCGTGGCATCTTGCACATTTGGCGTCTGCATGGGCAAATAATTTGTTTATTTTTGCCGGTGTTAAATAGGCTCTGTGTATTATATAGTAATGGATGAGCCGGAACCTCATATTACTGGGAATCCGTATGGGACTTTCAAGTATTTAACCCCACTCTCGGTCTGTGGTGGGCCTCTTTAGATCCGCATCCCCGTGGGGGCGCAGAGGGAGTAATTGCGACACTGTGTGAACTCTAAGAGACTCTGCAAACCACTTGGTAAGGTGACGACCAGTGCCTAGCTTGTGTAACTATTGTATGGTTAGATGAGTGACGGGATCCTGCGCTATGTTTCTCCACAGAGTGCCAAGCACATGGGTCATTGCGGCGTGAAGGAGGAACTGGCCGTGTGGTAAACCTGAGCTTTCCGGCAGGTCCTCGAAGGGGACTAGCTGCCCATCTTTCTACGGGTCCCCCACTGTTAGAATGCCCGCCTCCTCCCACTGCACAAGTTCCGTGCTGGACATCGCAAGCTGCCTCCTGGGAGTGCCTCCTGGGAGTGCCTAGTATAGGGAGAGACAGTGCGAGTGGTGTAACCTGGCGCGTGAGGTGAAGGCAGCGGCGATAACACTGATACGCCACATGTAGCAGCGGCTGTGTGGGTGCACCACCTTTCCTGTTGGGGTGGAAGAGCGCAACTAGTTGGGGTTGGGTGTAACCGGACGCCTACGTCGCTGTGTCCTCAAGATGCCACTCGCTGACCTAGTGTGCTATCCACTGTAGCTGCGCTGCCAAATAGTATTGCTCCATGTTGGGGAGTGATAGGCCTCCCTGAGTGGTCGATGTGTACATTTTAGTCATTGCTACTCTGCTCCGTGATCCATGCCAAATAAACTGTCGCATGTCTGACTCCTGGTCTCTGAATAGTGGTGGTCGGAGGTGCAGCGGCAAGTTCGTGAAGTGATAGAGTAAACGCGGTAGGACCACCATTTTTAGGTCTCGCCTGACCAGCGCTTTAGCGCTGCTCTGGCGAGACTTATAGTAAGCGCGTTTTGGAAGTGCAAACAGTGGCTTTGCAGGCCTCCAACTACAGTGCATGTGACCCGTCCGGGCGCGCGCACCATTTGGAGTCCTGCAACCACTTGTTTGCTTTCACTTTAGCCGTGATTCATCGCACCATTTGGCAGCCTGCGTGCCCGCCCCCACTCCCCCTCCCACTCCGTCAGCTTCAGTGCGCGCTTGTTAACTATTGAAGCTACAAGGGCTCTGCGTACTTGATGCTGTTTTAAACTACTGGTTAATCTTGACGCTATATTGGGGATACTGTGTTGAGCCTTGGGCTGCTATTGACGCCGAATTGTGTGCTTTTTGAAAATGGTGGTTGGTCTTTGCATTATATTGGCTGCTGGTTAATACAATGGCTGCTCTTGGTGCTGAGTTGCTTAATGTTTTAAGACAGCATTTACTCTAGGCACTACATGACTGTTTCCACCCAGTGGCCGGGATTGACACCACGTTGGGTGCTGTATGATTCAGTATTTGCTCTTGGCACAGCTTCCAGCAATTTTAATTGCTTGTGACTTACCATTTGCAGCACCCCTCAGCGAAGCAGCTCTTTACTACTGTGCACTTTTAAATCAGGCATTTCTATTTTTCTTTACACAATTTAAATCTTGAATACTTCTGGGCCAATGGCCAATCATTCACTACACATGAAACAACACCATCGCCAAACACGTGTTCTTGTTTTACGTGGATTAAACCAATATGACGCTTTACAATCTGATTGAAAGTTGCATGATATCCTTTAATAAGAAATACAGTAACCTTGTGTGCTGCTAGACGCCATAGGCAGCGCGCCTGTAAAAGATTTGTTATTCAAGAGATCAGGGCTGAAGTGTTCGCCAGCCCCAAAGCTTGCCTTATGCAGGGCAGTGGGCTGACTCTGTCATCAAAAAGGGTTGCGGTTTACGAGTCTCGCTATACTAGCCTCAAACTGAAGAGTTCAATGGCAATATGTAAACCCAAATGTACAATATCTGGTGCCAATAGTATGGTATACTAGAGTACAATAAAAATGTTCTCTCAGCCCCACCCGCAAACTCCCCAGTCACATGGAAACTGATCTGGTTTAACAAAGTATTAAACCAAGATGTTGTAAACCTGTTGTAAGTATGTAAAGCTCAGATCAATACTGCCTTAATTTTGGGAGGTAGAGGTATCCTTTCTCCTTAAAAAAAAAAATGAAATATAGGAAAGCCAGCTAAGGATCAAGTGCGTAGGAAAAAAAGCATTTGCAATACAATAGGTCTCGTATTTGTGAGTATTTGAGCTACTGGCATTGTAAATGACAATGCCTTTTATTTATGTGTTTTGAAAATCTGTGAGTAGTGTGTACTTATGGTCCTTGCTTACGAGAAGCAAGGCTGGCATTAAAAGACGTGCAGTTACTGCCAGCCTTGCTTCTCGTAAGCAAGGACTATAAGTAAAATGTGCGTATTTATGCAACATTTGCAGGTTTGCAAAACACAAAAATAAAAGGCATTTTCATTTACAATGCCAATAGCTCATACTCTCGCAAATGCGAGACCTATTGCATTGCAAATGCTTGTTAATAGTGCAATTCTGCCCATGACTGCCAGTGGTAGGGTTTTCTGGAAGTTCATCTGCGCCCGCACTGCTGTGATAGCACGCGTCAGGTTGCCTTCAAGGAGATCCTGCTGGTCTCGATACATATGAACCCCAAGATACAGGGACACCGTAAGTTGCCAGCACACCGACTTACACCTGATGGTAAAGTCTGGGGCAGTCACAGCGAAGTGGTATAGAGAGGAATTGTCCCAGTTCACTTTCAGTCCAGATACTAAGGCAAATTGGACCAACGTATTTTCAATGGTTGTGCAGGACTGCCAAACAACTCTCAGATAGATGAGCAGGTCATCGGCATATAGCAAGATCGCGTGTGTGCTGTCCCCTAAGTGGATTCCTCATTCTGCTTGGGTGCTGCGCAGCACCTCTGCCAGTGGCTCAACGGCCAGCGTGAACAGCAGAGGGGAAAGCAGGCAACCCTGCCTTGTGCCACATTCGATAGGGACCTGCTCTGATACAAAAAGTCCAGTCTTTATATTGGCTCTTGGACACTTATATAACAACTTAACAAGGCCCAGGAACACTTCTCCCAGACCATATGTATGCAACACTGCAAATAGAAACCCCCACTCGAGGGTGTTGAATACCTTCTCTAGGTCTAAGACCAAACACCCAGCATGAGGCCAATTGTCTCCCGAGTAATGCACCACGCAGAAGAACCCACGCAAGTTAAATGACGTGTTACGGGACGGCACAAAACCATTCTGGTCTACATGTACCAGCTGAAGTATTAATGGGGCCAGTCTGCTCACCAATATTTTCGCCAGCTCTTTATAGTCGATGTTAAGCAGCGAAAGCGGACAGTAAGACCGATCAGTTCGGCATCTCTGTGAGGCTTGGGCAGAGACACCAGAAAGGACTCGCCTAGAGTATTCGGCAACATGCCCATCTCCTGCGCGTTCTGATACACCGCAAGAAGATGTGGCGCCAAGGTTTGCTGGTATGCTTTATAAAATTCGGCCGGATATCTATCCAATCCCGGCACTTTGCCTGTGGCAAATGAGCAGATGGCAGCCCGTACCTCCAGCAATGTAAGCGGCTCATTTAGCTCAGCTCGCTGCTCTGCTGTGATACAATGCAGTCAGGGGAGTAAGAAATGAATCGTCGTCTGCAGGCATGGCACGGTTCGTTGACCGATATGCTCTGGTGTAATGTGCGGTGAACTCATTGTGAATGTCGCGCTGTGTTTCAAGCACCGGTCATGATGCAGGTCGCAGTTTCAGTATTGGGGCATGCCATTGTTCTTGCTAAATCATGCGCACCAACAACCTGCCGCTCTGTCTGCCGCCATATGAGTGCGCGCAGCATGAGATGCGCAGGCGTTCTAGTACAACAGTGTGCTGTAGGCAGCTTGGGCAGTGCTCGTCTATATCTGGCTGTACTGCTCATCTTCTATGTGTTTAACCTCGTCATCTAGTTGCTTTTTCATACTCCAGCTCAGTCCCATGCACTGCCCCCTGACCACTGCCTTGCCGGAGTGCCACAGGACGCCCTTATCTGCGACCGATCCCTCATTGTTCACAAACTACTCCTCTAACGCTGTGCATACTGCTGTTCGGAATGGGGGATCCTCCAGTGCCACAGGTTGAAGCCTCCATATGTGGCAGACGGGACAGTCATCCTACCCCCTCAATGTCATAATCTGTGGGTTGTGGTCCGAATGCGTTTTGCCTAAGTAATCCACTTTGACACATTTTTCAAGAATTGTCGCGCTCGCAACAAAGTGGTCAATACAAACGTGTAGCCTGTGTGGATGTGAATAATATGAGTATAGCTGTACTTGTGGGTTGAAGGTTCTCCATACATCTGCCAGGCCCCAGTGGCTGAGCCAGTCCCCTAGCTGCCTAGCGCTAGCAGTCGCCGCTGTTTGTGGGAGTGGTGGGAATGATCTATCATGCTGTGTCCAAGACTGAGTTGAAGTCACCCCCCAGCAACCAAGGAATGTCGCACCAGCATGACAGTAAGTTTGTGCGTGTGTGCCAGAATGTACCCTGGTCCGTGTTTGGGGCATATATGCAGCCTAACAACTCACGCTGACCATTAAGAAGTCCTTTAGGGAATACATATCTACCATAGGTATTTACCACCGACTCCTCTGATTCAAAATGAGTGCCAGGTCACACCCATATTAAGGCTCCCCTTGCGTAGGCCGAATAACCTGTGGCCAGTATGTGACCTCTCCATCTCTGCTGCAGTCTGCGGATTTCTGGTAGTGAGATGTGCGTTTCCTGTAGGAACTCTATGTGTGCAGCATGACGCTTACGATATGCATATATTGCATACCTGTGGGCTGGCGTATGGATACCCTTGACATTCCAGATGACTACGTTGGTGGGCAGCATGTGGTATGACTAGTAGGGAGCGCGCCAGGCAGCCGATGTGTTGCATAAGGTATGAGGTGATGACACATTGAATGTTGTGTACGTGTAGAGTAGGAGCGTGAGCTTTGTAGACGTGCAAGTGCACTAACTGCAACCAAGGATGCAAACAACATGTTCTGGGGGTACAACTGGGAAAGAGCAGAGAGACAACGTGTGCCTGCCAAAACAATTACCAGCACCGTATGGTGCATCACGGCTACGCACGCCGCTTCAAACTTATTGGGGGAGATGGGGATAGGTTGAGTGTGAATCGTGCGGGTGTCAGACCTTGCGAGTCCAGTCCCGCGGTGTACGATGATATGTGTGCAGCCATGTCGTATTTCGTGGTATTCGCCTGGTACTTGCAGTGTGGGTTGCATGTGCATCTGTGCTAGGCTATTGGTGATGTGGGGCCACAGGTGCGCGGTGTGAGGGTACATGTGTGTGGAACATGTGTATTTTAGGCGCAAACATTGCCACATTCTTATACTTGCATATCTACGAGCCACATTTAACTTCTACATCAAATTGTCTGCAGTCTGGGGAGTCACATCAGGGAGCAACAGCAGGTCTACGTTGATTGGCCACCTGGCCTGCGAGCTATCCTCACTTAGTGACTGTTCAGAGGAAGCATCTGCATCTCTGCTGCTTTGCCGGTTCCTCAAGTCCGCTACTGCCTGTAGTGCATCCCTCCTTTCTCGCAGCACTTGTTCGTGCGTGGGGAGGGCTGCCGAGTGTATTGGTACATCAGGCATGCGCACCCGGCACCGACTGTTGCGATCCCCGCGGGTTTTCACTTGTGGCCCCGTGTTGCTATGCCGCTGGCTTGGGGAGGTGTGATGTCCCTTAGTTTCAAGCAGTCCCATGCATCCTCTGCCATGCTGAAGAAATGTGTAGCTCCATCAGCCACCACACGCAGCCAGGCCGGGAATATGAGAGAGTACCTGCGAGTTGTCCACTGTGATCGCCTCCATTTTCCTGGCTTCCCGGAGTACTGCACCTCTATCCTTGAAGTTCATGAGGCGAAACAGGAAGGGTCTCAGTCCTGCTCCCAGCGGTGGACGCTTCGACGGCACCCTGTGCGCCCTCTCCACGGCAAAGAAAGCAGAAAGCGTACCCTCCGGCATCAGAGACTGCAACCAGGACTCAGTGCTACGCAAACAAATGATGGACGGAATGCTAAATAAATCATACATTCACCCCCAGTCAAGAGATCTGGGTTAAATCAATTGTTCTTTTGCACACCATGCCACCCCAGTTTGGACCCAGCCATATGCAAATCAGACTTGACCCTGTGCCTAATGGGAACAGTCCAGACCGAACTGCCAAGCCAGGTCCTCCCTGGACCAGAAACAAGCATCCTGGGACCTGTTTCTGGGTATTACCTTTCATCAGCCCGGCTAGCTTGAATCCAGTGGCACAGTGAGCAAGGGACCCACGTCTGGGCATACCCATCCCACTTAGGGTGAAAAGTGCTATGCACACAAATGATGGACGGAATGCTGAATAAATCATACATTCACCAGTCCACCAGGACTCTGCATACGCCACCTCGTCTCCGCCCTCCATGCCCTCTGGCAGCCCCACTACATGCACGTTGTTCGTACGAGAGTGGCCTTCCGCGTCACCCATCCGCCCTGTCGCCTGGAGGTGAGATGGCGAACCTCCGTGGTCACTTCTTTTGCTATTGGGGCAATTTCCTTCACCCCTGCGGCTAGTTTATTGACTCTCCCTGACAGTTGCTGGTGATAGCGTGAAGGAGCATGAAGTCTGCGGTGACCTTATCTATGCAGCCTTCAAGGGACGTGGGAGTCTGCATCAGCGCCTCACTGATCTGCGTCACCGCTTGGAGCACCGTATCCAGTTTCGACTCCAGGCTAGAAGTCTTGCAAGTGCCTGATGTCTCTGATTCCTGATCAGATTGTGCCGACGCCGTTCTGTGGCTGTGCACTGTCTGCCCATCCCGCTGGTCCGGTGATGTCACTATGTGGGAGGGCAGGATAGTTTGTTGCGAGCTTCAATACGCATCAACACCTCTGGAAACTTCGCCCACAGGACCACGACTGTCGTTTAAAGGCTGAGGCCACTATTACTTGCACAGAGAAGCCGAATATTTGCTGTGCGCGATGACTGTGGTAGTACTCCATACTGCGGCACTGTGGCTCCTGGGGTCGATATTCATACAAATTACACCGCTGCGTCTTGAATTGTCAGCAAGGACTTGTATATGTGCATGTCCACATTGGGGATGTATATTTCCAGGTGCCCAGTCGTGTACTCTAGGTCGTTGACAATCGGAACTTCACCCAAAGCTGCAAGTCTGCGTACATGCACGGTACTGATTAGGGGTAGAGTCCGCAGTACCACCAGTGCTTTGGTATCAGCAGGAGCTCATCATTATCACCCGAGGGTGCTGTCTCTATGGTTTCCGCTAAAGTAGGCCCACAGTAGGTCTGTGCTCTGTGTGCGTAGGGCCCCCTTGCAACTTCAGCATAGTTGCAGCCTGTGCAGATGGCACACCTTCACTGTGCGGGTGTATGCACTCACCAGGCACCCAGGACAGGTTGCTCACCCACTGCAGCCAAATGCGGGTGGTCAGACAGCACAAAGCCACTCCGAGTGGGCAACACCCCAAGCAGGGCCCGCGGTGCGGCCTCAGGGCTCCACTCGCCGCAGATGACTTCTGCGTCTTCTTCCCATGGCACCGCCCGGCCCACGGGGGGCCTTTCTGGCAAATTTAGGGCAGAGGGCCTCCTTGCACTGCTAGGCTGAGTCTCCACAGGAGAGGGAGAAGGGGAACTGATTGCAGGGGAAGGTCGGTACCTCTGCATGCGTCCTCACAGATCCGGACAGAAGCTGCTGGAGTGAGTCAGCTCCGCAGTCAGGGACGGCCGCCGCTGCTCAGGTGCCCCTCGCCCCCGCCCCCGCGTCTGCCATGGGGTGCGGGAGGTCTGCTCCAATGTTGCCGGCTTCTGTGGTTCTATGGCAGCCTTTCTCGCCACCGCCTGCTCAGTCGCAGCCTGGCGATGTGAGACTCATCCCTCCAGCCAGAACCAGGCCAGAGTCTGTGGTGCCCTCACTACGCACAGGGCTGCAACTCGGCCTGCGTATCTCCTACCACCTCCAAACTTGTGGCGAGTGCATGCGCCCGTGTCTTAAGCCTGTCAGGCGGTAGCAGGCAGCACAATGGCACTTCTGTGCACGGGAGAAATGATGGATTAGCGGGTCTGGAGACGGAGCCTCGCTAATGAGCGTTCGCCATCATGGCCAGCTAGCCACGCCCCCTCCCCTATTGGCTCTTCATGAGGACCTATAGGAAATCTATCCCTATTGGTACCACTCAACATCCTTTTATAAGGACACAATGGATAGCATGCAATGCGCATACCCCTATTATACATCGGTAACTGAAATCATCAATCCGTATATTTATGATGCCGTGCTAAAGCATCATGTTCTCACCAGGAAGGAGGGGGCCTGTAGTCACACCTTCAAGAACATCCTCTGCCTTCTTGCCTAATAGGTATCCTTGGGGACTGCATCGTTTCTGGATGGGGAACCAGGTGCTCGGTGATGTGGGTCCTCCTGGGCAGGTTGAGAATCAGTCTAGCTGCTGTGTACTGCATCGTCTGGAGTCTTTTTATGAGTTCGGTGGTGATGCCTGCATAGAGTGGGTTGCCGTAGTCCAGCTGGCTGATGACTAGGCTCTGCATCACAGATTTCCTGGTGCTGATGGGGAGCCAATTGAAGACTTCGCAGAGTGTGTGGAAGTAGACTAAGGAGACAGCGTTGACTAAATATTTCATGGAGAGTTCACTGTCTAGGATGATGCCGAGGTTGCAGGCGTGGTCTTTTGGAGTGAGGGTGGGTCCGAGTTCCGATGACCACCAGAGGTTATTCCAGAGGGAGGTGTGTCTGCCGAAGACTAGAACACCTGCTAAATTTTATCCCATATATACATGCTCATACTGACGAGATCTTTCATTTCTTAACTCTTGCTCCCACCTGGGGTTATTCCAGAGGGAGGTGTGTCTGCCGAAGACCAGAACACCTGTTAAATTTCATCCGATATATACATGCTCATGGTTACGAGATCTTTCATTTCTTAACTCTTGCTCCCACTTCCTTCCCGAGGTCAGATCATCCATTTTCTTTTTATTGTGAGTACACCCCTCACAAAGATTGCATGTGCTACTGTTGTTTCTGACTGGTTCTATCTGTCGTGATTCTTCAGTGTTGCTGGTTGGATGTGTCACTTTTGTCCTTGTTCTATGTCCCCTGTTGTTAGTGCCAATGTAATTCTTCGTAAATATAATACTTCCACAGAAATTATAAATCCAGTCTTGCTGTTAGTGTTTTATTGTAATAAATATTTTCTAAATAACAGGACTGTTACTTTTCAGTGCCATTGTAACAATGTGCATGTATTGCGTTGTTTCATTTGCAGGATGCTAGTGATAGCCTTTGGTACTGCATTGGCACTTCAAGCGTGTGCATCTCATTGTCTGGATATCTAGTAGCAGCCTGTGTACTGCAGGCTTGTGCTGCTCACTGCATTACATGTGGCTTGACAGTGTAGCTTTCTGCCAGAACTCCTGTCACTGCTTTTCTCAAATATTCTTAAAATGAGCTGCAGTAGGGCAAACCTCTCATCTCCAGCTTTGGGCTATCTGGTCCATCATTCCACCTCGTATGAAGTGCTCCATTCATAATACATGAGGAGCATTTTTTAGGCCAAGCATTCGGGACCTCTTGTAAATACTTTAGTATATACTTATGTGTATGTAGTTTGTGGGCTCTGGAGTTCAGGCCTAGGACTTGTCTGCTTCCGCTTAGGGACTTTTTTTCGCCCAGTCAAGGTCAGTAAAATACCAGAATTGATTTCTGCTTGTTGAACTGTCTCTATTTAACTGTCTTGATAGAAAACAACCAGTAGAGGTCAGTAAAATATCAGAATTACTTTCTGCTGAGGGACTTTCTTTTTTAATTTTTCTGGCAACTGTCAGTGATATGACCACCGAATGCCCTGCTTTTATATTAAAAACAGAGCTTTGAACTATACCATTTCCCGCGGAAAGGCAATATTTCCCTCCATGTGTTCCCATACCTGGCAGGTCATGCAGTTTGGTGCTTACTTTCCCTCCATGTTAAAGAACAGTAGATGTTTCAGCACCCAGGCTAATGTGCTGCATAGCTAAATACATATAAGGTCCCAAAGGCAAGACCTATTGCATTGCAAATGCTTGTTATTTTACCTGCCCCTGAACACTAAAGATCCCTTACCACTGTTTACCACTACACCCCTAAACCCTAAAAATCCCTTAACTCCCTTTACCTCTACCTGCACCTGAACCCTAAAAACCCTTTGCCTCTCCTCACCTCTACCCACCACTGAACCCTAGAAACTGGTTATCTTACTTTAGCTCTCCCTACCCCTTAACTCTAAAAGCTTTTAACTTCCATTTCCCACTACACACCCCTCAACCATAAAAACCCACTTAGCGTGTTTTACCCCTAACCCACCCTTGAACACAAAAAAATCCTTACGTTCTTTTACCTCTACCCATGCCTAAACCCTAAAACCCCTTTCCTCCCTTTACCCCAATCTCTACCTGTGTTGTAAGCCTCAAAACTTCTTACCACTCTTTTACCACCACCCATCTCTGAACCCTGAAAACCCCTTAACTCCCTTTACCTCTATCCACCCTTGAGCCCTAAAACCTCCTTACCTACTTTTACCTCTACCCTGCCCTAAAATATTCTTACCACCTTTTACCACTACCCACCCCTGAACCCTAAAGAAACCCTTAACTACCTTTAACTCTACCCACCCCTGAACCATAAAAACCTTGTACAATAACGCACCACTGAACCATAACAATCCCTTTAAAGCCCTTTCCACCGCGAACCCTTACTCATCTCATAACACTTAAATCATGTTTTAATGACATTAATTATGGCATTTAAAAAATTGTTAACTTTATGGTTCTTTCAGTTTTGCCTTCTTTACTTATTTATTTCCTTATTTCTTTTTACCTTCCTTCTTACTATCTTTCTTCCCATCTTTATCTTCTTTGTTTGCCTTCGTTCCATTTTTCGTCTTTCTTTCTATCTTTTTTGCCTTCTTTCCTGTTTTCTTTTTTGCCTTCTTTGTTTTTTTCTTTCCTTTCTTCTTTCTTGCCTTTTTCCATTTTTCTTTTGTTCTTCCTTCTTTTTGTCTTCATTCTTTCCTCCCTTTTTGTTTCCCTTCCTTCCTTTTGCTATTTTTGCCCCTTCTTTCCTTTTTTGTGTACATTCTTCCTTTCATGTCTACCTTCATTCCTTTTTTTCCTTCCTTCCTTACTTTATTCTCTTCTTTCATGCCTTCTTTCTCAAAGGCTAGGCTGGCTGCTAATGCAGAATGATGGGTTTTTAGGCTTGTCTTAGCCAAGACCTTTTGATTTTACTAAAAGTATGAGTGAATGAATGTCATTTGAAAACCACACAGCTGCTTCCCAAGAAGCCCCTGGCACTGAAACATGTATAACATAGTTACTTATAGGGGTGTTCAGCGATGATTGTCTCATACACATTTGTCTACCACCCACTCCAGCATGTATCAAGGGGCAATGTTAGCCTGCTTCACTATGAAATATAACATGCTTCTCTTTTACAAGGAGACCATCCACACACAAGGTTGTTCCCTTCAGTGTCAGGTGTACTATGTTAATCTGTACTTTTTTGAAACCAGAAAAACACTTTTAACTTTAGCCACTGTTTTCTTTTAGATTTAAAGAGGGCCCAAGCTTCCTAAACAATAAAGTTTAGCAAAAACCATGACGAAACAAGAATAGACATACGGCTGGTAGCCAACGCCAGGCTGCTTTACCAATGCTTGTTATTACTGTTTTACTTGTAAATTTGCATATATCTTCCCCTCTGAAGCATTCGAAAAATGTATGTAGATTAACCATCTGCTTGGGCGTGCATGTGGGAGAGGGGCAAATGGAAGACTTGTAGGAGAAAAAGTAAACAGAAATTAAATGTAGTGGTTCTTGTACCATCAAAAGGAGGCACCCACTGTGCATGCAGCCATTAACGGAGTGTGCAAATCCTACTTATATTATGTATTCCTTCAGGAAGCATACAGAGAATTGACAATGCTTTAATTTTGTTTCTGTAGTTCCAAACGGAGGCAGCTTTAAGTCGCTTATCTAATCTTCATATCGTCGTTACTGTATCATATGTACTCCTGAAGAAGGGTTTTACAAACCCGAAATGCATTGGGTCACATTTGAATTTTTGTGTTAGCAATACATAGCACAAAGTAACTGTACGTGTTGTTTGTTATCCTTATTGACTTATGTTTCCAACATAAATTGCAATAGCGAGACGAAATAAGAAATATATGATTTCAAAACAAGTTGGTGTAAATATTTTATTATATCTAGGAGAAATGTATGAAACAAGATAAAAACGCCTGAAATCTTAGGGACTTTAGCTGTGCACTGCGTAGGTTCAGATGTTTCTGGGTCCTCGCGTATGCAAGCACTCCCAGCATGCCTTCGGAGCGACCCTTGACCTCCTGGTAGGTCGCTCTCCCCCCCCGCTGCAGCTCCGCCTGCACCCCCGTTGTCGCTGCTCGCTGATTGCTGCTGTTGCCACCGCCGGTGAATTCGAGGCCCTCCTCCACCCGCAGGCTTCCACCTGCGCCTCATCCCTGGTGGCCAGTGGTGGCCTTTAGGTTCGTTGTTCACTGTTTCGTTTTGCTCTATTTCCTTTTGCTGCCGTTGCTCTGTTCCTGAATCTGTCCGTGCCCTCTGCCCCCGCTCGTCGCTCTGCTGTGTGCCCCCTGTATTTTATATCCTGATCGCCGCTTTGCTATGTGCCCCTTGCCCCCGCTCGCCGCTCCACTTTGTGCCCCTCGTACTTTGCTTTCTGTATCCCGCTCGCCGCTCTGCTTTCTGCCCCTGTATTCTGCATTGTGTAACCTGATCACCGCTCTGCTTGTGCCCCCGTATTCTGTATTGTGTAATCAGATCGCCGCCTGCTCTGTGCCCCCTGCTTTTGTTCTCCTTTCGCTCCTCAGTGCCCCGCGCCGGTCTCCCGTCCTCCGTCCCCGCCGCTGCCTCCCATGCATCCCCGCCCCCTCCATGCCCATTCGCCACACCCGTCCCTCGCCTCCCACCTCCCAGCTGCTCCTCCCTCCCCACCTCCCCATATATGGCGCCCGCTGCGCGGTGAGGGGAGCAACCCTTGACCTCCTGGTAGGTCGCTCCCCCCCGCTGCAGCTCCGCCTGCACCCCCGCTGTCGCTGCTCGCTGCTGTTGCTGCTCGCTACTGTTGCCACCGCTGGTGAATTCGAGGCCCTCCTCCACCTGCAGGCTTCCGCCTGTGCCTCATCCCTGGTGGCCAGTGGTGGCCTTTAGGTTCGTTGTTGACTTTTGTTTTGCTCTGTTTCCTTTTGCTGCCGTTGCTCTGTTCCTGAATCTGTCCGTGCCCCCTGCCCCCGCTTGCTGCTCTGCTGTGTGCCCCATGTATTTTATATCCTGATTGCCGCTTTGCTCTGTGTCCCCTGCCCCCCGCTCACCGCTCTGCTTTGTGCCCCTTGTACTTTGCTTTCTGTATCCCGCTCGCCGCTCTGGTTTCTGCCCCTGTATTCTGTATTGTGTAACCTGATCACCGCTCTGCTTGTGCTCCCGTATTCTGTATTGTGTAATCGGATCGCCGCCTGCTCTGTGCCCCTTGCTTTTGTTCTCCTTTCGCTCCTCGGTGCCCCGCGCCGGTCTCCCGTCCTCCGTCCCCGCCGCTGCCTCCCCTGTGGCCCCGCCCCCTCCGCGCCCATTCGCCACACCCGTCCCTCGCCTCCCGCCTCCCAGCTGCTCCTCCCTCCCCACCTCCCCATATATGGCGCCCGCTGCGCGGTGAGGAGAGCGACCCTTGACCTCCTGGTAGGTCGCTCCCCCCCGCTGCAGCTCCGCCTGCACCCCCGCTGTCACTGCTCGCTGATCGCTGCTGTTGCCACCGCCGGTGAATTCGCGGCCCTCCACCACCCGCAGGCTTCCACCTGCGCCTCATCCCTGGTGGCCAGTGGTGGCTTTTAGGTTCGTTGTTCATTGTTTCGTTTTGCTCTGTTTCCTTTTGCTGCCGTTGCTCTGTTCCTGAATCTGTCCGTGCCCCCTGCCCCCGCTCGCCGCTCTGCTGTGTGCCCCCTGTACTTTATATCCTGATCGCCGCTTTGCTCTGTGCCCCCTGCCCCCCGCTCGCCGCTCCGCTTTGTGCCCCTTGTACTTTGCTTTCTGTATCCTGCTCTTCTCCTTTCGCTCCTCTGTGCCCCGTGCCGGTCTCCCGTCCTCCGTCCCCGCCTCCCCTGCGGCCCCACCCCCTCCGCGCCCATTCGCCACACCCGTCCCTCGCCTCCCGCCTCCCAGCTGCTCCTCCCTCCCCTCCTCCCCATATATGGCGGCCGCTGCGCGGCCGCATGCAGCGGGCGCGCCTAAGGCAAGCCCGTCTGCGCTCGTCCGCGCCTGGACCCCTCCCAGCGCCAGAACCCCTGGCCCTCGCACCTGCCAGGTCGACCACCTCCGCTACGACGCCAAGACCCTCATCACTCTCAACCCAGGAAGAAACCACACCTGCTGCAAGGCCGCCCCGAGGCGCACCCACGGCCCCTTCACCTGCTGGACCTGCAGCTTCTCCTGCCACGAAAGCTCCAAGACACTCACCACAACGGAAGCCAACCAGCTTAGATGCATCCTGATCAATGCCCGCTCCGCACACAAACATGCCGTCGAACTCTGGGACCTACTCGACACCACATCACCGGACGTCGCCTTCCTAACCGAGACCTGGATGAACGAAACCTCCTCGCCAGACATCGCCATAGCCATCCCAGACGGGTACAAGATCACCCGCAGAGACCGCACCAACAGGGCCGGAGGAGGATTCGCCATCATCCACAAAAACACCATCAAGATCTCAACAAACACCAACGACACCCTCAGCACCACCGAACACATGCACTTCCAGATCCACACATACCCAATGACCACCCTAAGAGGCACCCTCATCTACAGACTGCCAGGACCCCGGCCTCAATTCTGCGACTCCAACGCCGACCTCATCAGCACGCACGCGCTGACCTCCACCGACTACTTCCTCCTCGGAGACCTGAACTTTCACCTGGAAAACAACAACGACAGCAACTCCTCCACCCTGATCGACAACCTCGCCAACCTCGGACTGAAACAGCTCGTCACGACGCCGACCCACAACGCCGGCCACACGCTAGATGCCATCTTCTCCTCAAGCCCCCACGTCACCTTCAGCCACGTCTCCGAACTCACCTGGACAGACCACCGCTGCATCCACTTCTCCTTCCGTAAACCGCCCACACACCACCGCACCCTACAGACCCCCCGCCTCTGCTGGGGCAAAATCACTGAAGAACAACTACAAACAAACCTCGCACTCAACCCCCCAACGAACCCAACCAACCCGGATGAAGGGGCACTCGCCCTCGAACGCTGGATGAACGACTGCGCCAACACCATCGCTCCACTGAAAAACCCCACCAACACAGACACCAGCAGAAGGGTCAGATGGCCACAAAGACGCCATCCGCAACCACCACCACCTCATCAGGACCGCCAAAATAACCTCCTTCACAGACCGCCTTGACAACAACGCACACAACAGCAAGGAGCTCTTCACCATCGTAAAGGAACTCTCCAACCCCAGCTCCAACGCCAATGACATCCCACCATCGCAAGCCCTGTGCGACTCCCTCGCCACCTTCTTTCACCGGAAAATCACCGACATCCATGACCGCTTCAGACCCCGGACGACCCCTGCCGACCACACCGCACCGAACCCACCGCACCCCACCGCCCACGACACCCTGACAACCTGGGCCAACGTAAGCATCAAGGACACAATCAAGACCATGGGAACAATCCACTCCGGTTCCCCATCCGACCCTCTCCCGCACCACATCTTCAACGAAGCCAGCAAGTCCACCGCTCCCCACCTGCACAAAATCATCAACCTGTCCTTCGAGACCGCCACCTTCCCTGAGATTTGGAAGCATGCAGAGATCAACGCCCTACTGAACAATCCCAAGGCGGATCCATGCGACCTCAAGAACTTCCGACCCATCTCCCTGCTTCCGTTCCCAGCAAAGGTCATCGAGAAGATAGTCAACATCCAGCTCACCCATCACCTCGAAGACAACAACATCCTGGACCCCTCCCAGTCAGGATTCCACAGCAACCACAGCACCGAGACCGCCCTCATCGCCGCCTCAGACGACATCAGGACCCTGCTGGACAACGGCGAGACGGTTGCCCTCATCCTCCTGGACCTCTCTGCCGCCTTCGACACAGTCTGCCACCTCACACTACGCACACGCCTCCATGACGCAGGGATCCGTAACAAGGCCCTGGACTGGACCACCTCCTTCCTCTCCGGCAAAACGCAGAGAGTCCGCCTCCCCCGTTCCATTCCGAGGCCTCCAAGATCATCTGTGGCGTCCCTCAAGGATCCTCCCTCAGCCCGACACTGTTCAACGTCTACATGGCACCTCTAGCACACATCGCCCGGCAGCACGACCTCAACATAATCTCATACGCCGACGACACTCAGCTGATCCTCTCCCTCACAAAGGACCCCCTCACCACCAAATCCAACCTCCACCAGGGAATGAAGGCCGTCGCCGACTGGATGGAGGACAGCCACCTCAAACTGAACACAGACAAGACGGAAATCCTCATCCTCGGATCCAACCCCTCCGCATGGGACGACTCTTGGTGGCCCACTTCACTGGGGTCCCCCCCGGCCCCCACCGACCACGCACGCAACCTGGGAGTCATCCTCGACTCGAAACTCTCCATGAACAAACAAGTCAACGCAGTCTCCTCCACCTGCTTCAACACCCTCTGCATGCTCCGCAAGATCTACAGATGGATTCTGACCAGCACGAGGAAAACTGTCACCCAGGCCCTAGTCAGCAGCAGACTCGACTACGGAAACGCCCTCTACGCCAGAGCCCTGTCCAAGCTCATCAGCAGACTACAGAGAATCCAGAATGCCTCCGCACGCCTGATCCTCGACGTCCCGCGCCGCGACCACATCACCCCCCACCTGAGGCACCTGCACTGGCTCCCCGTCGACAAAAGAATCTCCTTCAAACTCCTGTTCCATGCACACAAAGCACTCCACAAAACCGGCCCAGCCTATCTCAACAGTCGACTCTCCTTCTACGTACCCAACAGGAACCTCCGCTCCACTGACCACGCCTGGCCACGGTCCCACGCATCCAGAGAACCACTTCCGGAGGCAGGTCCTTCTCCCATCGCGCCGCCAAGACCTGGAACGCCCTCCCCCTCGACCTGCGACAAACCGAAGACCTGCTGTCTTTCAGGAGACAACTCAAGACTTGGCTCTTCGACCAGTAACAGCACCTAACCCCCCTCCCCTCCCAGCGCCTTGAAACCCTACCGGGTATGTAGTGCGCTTTACAAATTATGTGATTGATTGATTGATTGACGTGCTGCATTTTTAAAACAAAAAACGTAGGTCAAAACTGAAAAGCAAGTGGATTTTACAGATTGAGAGCATTGCTCTTATGGAGATAAATCGTGAAAATGCTTTGCAAATATTTTGGGAATATGTTTAACACCATGAGCACATACAGTAAGAAAAAGAAAATCATTGAATTAAGTACCTCCACTTTCGTTTCAATGAAAGGACATTGTACTGAACTATTCAATATGTGTCTGCTAGAAAATGCCACAAGAGGGCGCACAAGGTACAAAAAAGAATCTCGTTCCCAAAACGAATAATCTTATTGGAATATATATGTGTATATACCAATTAAACGTTTGGAGTAAAGTATTGTGAATACATTTTCCAGTTGATTTGTTCGTGGCTGGCAGTTTATTTTATTTGGCATTTGTGCTTTCTGGGGTTAAATAGACTTAGCGTCGATCATATTTCAATATACGTGGAAATCAATTAAGAATGCGTATTAAATATGAGATGGTTATTACAAACAATCGTGATCAAAGTATTGTTTTCAATTGTTTTAAAGAGTTACTAACTGATATAAGAGTTGGCTCGATAACGGAAATCGCACATTGGAAACAACCGAGTTGCAGTGATAAACGTTTGTTGTTGATACACGAGTTCTTTGCTGTGCGGTAGAAGATAGGTGTGGAATAAAATTAAAGTCACTTTTGGTGAGTGTCTGAATAATTTACTGTGGCCTTCTTTTCTTCAAGTTGTGATGTTTCTCCAGACAGACCAGCAGTCCACAGCGACAGTGAGCATGCACGTGCCAGTATAAAGCTTTGATTGTAATCATCATAGTGAACTCAACAAGCAACACAAAAGTCATGCATAAAGTTGGAAATGCATCCAGTGACATCCAGTTATCGTCGAGTACAAAAATTCACACAAAGAATTAAACTTTAATGGAAATTAAGCAAATAGGAGTCCTTCTAAATGCACGAGTCATGTCATTCGTGAGATGACATTTACACTCCTAATCCAGCAACCCCACTTACTGTTTACTGCCGGGACACTGCTGAGACATTGAGCCATCAAAGAAATGAACTTTCTACTGATGAATTCTGAGTGTTCAGTCAAAGATATTTTCTGAACATGGTTTGATCAAACTGAGTGAGCTTCCTCTTTAGATCTGAAATGCAGCCCAGCAACATATAGAGTTTGAAAAAGTGTGAAGTGGAGACCAGGTGGCTGCTCTCTACAAAACACTCAAAGAAACCTGCCATTTGAAAATATTCAGTGTTGTCTTCGCATCATAGCAGTAGTATCAATGCCTGCTGGAGGCTAAAGCCCTCACAGAGAAATGATTCCTGATTATGGAAAACAACCTATAGACAGTACATGATCCGTAAGTCTTACTCCCCATGTCAGGACCAGCGTAGCCAATGAGTAATCTGTTTTATTAATGGCTTTGTAACTTCAAGACAGATTTAGTGCTTTCACAATATCTGAAATATGGAGTTCTGTCAGCACCCCAACGTGCATTAAAAAGGTGGGAGAACAATTTCTTAATTTATGTGGCTATCTTGTAAACCCGTAACACACCAAGAAATCTGAAGGGGAAGGGGGGTCCGAGGGTATAGATATTTAGAGACCTGCAAGAAGTTACACCCCCATATAAACACACTCTAAACACAATTAACTTCTTGGGTCTGATACAGCTTGAAACCAATAGAGCAAAGAAAAAAGTAAATCTGTGTCTCTTTAACAAAAATCTAATGGGGGAGCATTCCCTTTTTAGGACGAATGCCCTCACTCACCAAAGGTGACATGCTTCATCATTTGGGCTTTCTCCTCCCAGTGGGAAAACCTAGTCCCACTGAGGGCTACGGCCACCTCACTGAGAGGTGGGAGCTCTGAGATGTTTTTTTAAATATACCTCAAATACGGATGCTAAAATCCCAAAAGAGAGCAGTATAGTGATGTGAGGGAGCAGCGCAATAAGTGAGTGAAAAAAGTGTGAATCTAAAACTGCCTAGTGCAGATGAAAAGAAACTTTATTGGCTCATCTAGACTGGCAGAGTTAAAACGCAGTACTACGCAGTATCTATTAAAACTGCCAGATTGAAAAAAAGGGGGTCGACATGTTTCAGCCATTAGCCATCTAACAAGTATGTCTGGCTTTCTTCAGGACCGATAAACAAAGATGCTGCTGTGAAGTGAAAAATATATATATAAATCCTTAATACAAAACCAGTAATCCAAGTACAGAATCGGTATCACTGGAACTTGTCTAAAGAAAAAGAGACACAGAGGAACACCATTATTCTAGTTTCTTAGGTTTTGCCAATATGAGGATGACTCTCTATTCATTCCCCAAAATAATAACTAATTTAGATTTGGAGACGAGTGAGGGATCATTAACTCTGTCACCTCAACATCGAGCCCAGAAGGAGCTGCATGCGATACTATTTGACGTGGTGATTGAACATCTGACTTACAGCAACTGCTGTTTTCAAGGTGGAAAGGCAGTGTGTGGTCCTCCTTTACTGAAGCCTGCAGGAGTTGCAGAAGCTGCATCGCTTTCGTGAGATCTGGTGAGGAGATCGGTAGGCGGTGCAAGCGCTGAAACACATTTGCGTTCCACTGCAATCGGGCATCGGATTGTGCCCCATTGCCTGTAGAAACAAGAATGATCACAGCTCTGCAAGGGCAAAGTTCCATGAAAAGAGGTCCATTTGCTGCAGGGAGGACCTCAGGAACAAGCCCCACTCCCTGTGGAAAAAGAACCGAATGTCGTCACGCACGGCCACCATTTTTTTGGGGGGGGAAATGTATTTTTAATTTCAGTAAACAATAAAATACCAATAATCAGGAGGCACACGATCAAAACATGTAAGTATCCCGGTAATCCACCTAAAATGGAGCTTGGATTTTGAAAGACAGCTCTAGGGTGGGCTGCGTACCATCGTCATCATTATGGCGTCCCCTCTATGCACATAACACCTTACAGAAAAACCACAGTATTCATTTACAAATTGCTGTATCATATCGTTTCGTCAGGATCTTGTGCTACAATCGGTAACGTGCAGAGTTCCCCCCTATATATGTTCCATCCTTGCCACAGCCGTATCCATTTTTTCAGGCACCCGCTACCACGGCCACCATTTTAGGTGATTGGGAAGGCTCAAATAAGAGAGCAGTGACTTCATGTTGTTCTCAGCAAATAATTTTTCTTCAAGTGACGATTTAATAAGGAGCTTCGGTGATTAGCATACCATTTCCAGTATACTCTGCATTGGGTTAGTCCTCAGCTTGCTATTTGAGTACCCCAGCAAGCTCATTGGCAAATAAAAACTATTATCCTGCTGGAGTTGTGTTATGGGATCAAACACAGCTTCATTTTGCCATTGGTCTACATCTTCAGATATTGGGATCTAAGTCTGAAGGTTTGCACAGCTTTAAATGACAATTTGTTGGCCATTAGTTTTTATTACTTCAACGGTGACTTCAAAAAACAAAAAGGCACTGTTTTCTTTCATCTTCCAAATATGATTATGTTTGAATTAGAAAAGATTACAGAGTAAGTTTTTACCTGACAAGAGTGCAGGAGTTGACAGTTTACTTTGTACAATTAAGTGGAAGAAGTGGAAATGTTTTGTGTGAACTATGCAAGAGTTTGCAGAACAAACTTAAGTGCAGAACGCAAGCACTCTTTATTGCTTCATTGTTTAGGCGGAGAAGGTCAAGAAGTACTCGAGAATTTACCAGAACCAAGTGCTGCAGATCAGAGGACATTGAATGAATATGAAATATGTATATTACAATTAGATCGACATTATCTCCCACGTGTCATTACTAATATGAAGAGATACCATTTTGGTTTGTGAGAGCAAAGGAAAGATGAATCTGTCAAAGATTTTATAACAGGTTTAAGGAACTTAGCGGCCAGTTGCAAATTTGGTGGAGCAATAGAAGAGAGAATAAGGGACCAATTTGTGTTAAAGTGTGCATATGACAAAATAAGAGAAGAGTTATGGTTGAAAGAAGAACCGCCCTTGGATAAAGTGTTAGCAATTGCAAAACGTGTAGAACATATGATGAAATGTGCAGATGAATTGAGCAATGCTAAGAACAAGTCCAAAGAATCTGATACAAGTGTTGAGGAAGTAATCTGTCAAGTTAAGAGTAAGACTTCCTTAGATGTAGAAAATAGGATATCTACTTGTGCCACAGAAAGTAACACTACGCAGGATAACAGAGTAACCTGTTTTAGATATGGCAGGTTAGGTCAAAGAGCTAATCCTACTTTCTGTCCAGCGTTGCAGGTCATATGCAATGATTGTAGGAGGAAAGGCCATTTCAGAAAGTTTTGTAAAAGTAAGTTTAAAAGAAGAGATCAACCACAGGTTAAAGAGATTGTGTATCAGGTGGATGATGGAAAAGCCAAGCATCCATCTCATGTTGTTATGATTGAGGGAATAGAACTTGAAATAAAGTTTGATTTATGTTCACATCTGACTATGATTAACAAGGATACATATGATATTTACGTTAGAGATAGAGTGACACTTCAAAGGGCAGATATTTCACATGTAGGATATGTAGGGTTGCCGATAAATATGCAGGGGTATTTCACTGTGTGTATTGAACTGAGTGGCAGGATGACTGTTGGAAAGGTATATGTTGCAAAGAGAGGGGACGCACTATTAGGGTGGCCACATCAGCGTTTACTAGGTGTTATGCTGATTCCGAATGCTGATCCACAAGTGCAAGAAGTTGATGATTCATTGGCAATTCTGGATGAGCAGTTTGGTGATGTGTTTCAAGATAAGTTGGAGTGTCTTAAAGAGTATAAGCATCACATAAAGGTGAAAGAGGGTGCTTCTCCAGTTGTTGCCAATGCGAGGAGGATACCCTTGAACGAACAGGCTGGTGTGCAGAAGGAGATTGAGCATCTGATTTAGATGGGTGTTATTGAATCTGTTGAAGCAAAGGAGTGGTTGGCTCTGATTGTTTTTGCCAAGAAACCCAGTGGTGAGATTCGTTTGTGTATTGATTTACGTGCTCTTAATAAGGAGGCGGTTTTGGATAGGTTTCTTCTGCCTAACATTGATGAGATTATCAGCACATTGGCGGGTGCTAAATACTTCATCACTTGTAGATTTAGCTTCCTCTTACCATCAGGTGGAGCTTGATAAAACATCACAAGATTTGACAGCGTTCATAACACCCATGGGAACATTTAAATTCTTGAGAATGCCATTTAGCCTTGCCTCATGCAAAAACAAAAATTGATGGACAAAATGCAGAACAATGTCATACATTCACCCAGTACAGAGATCTGGGCCTAAATACATCGTTTTTTTGCTCACCATGCCATTCCAGTTTCGACCCAGCCATATGCAAATCAGTCTTGGCCCTGTGCCCAATGGGAACAGTCCAGCCCCAACTGCCAGGCCAGGTCCTCCCTGGACTGGAAACAAGCATCCTAGGACCGGTTTCGGGCTTTCAGCCCTCATCAGCCAGGATACCTTGACTCCAGTGGCATGGAGAGCACGGGACCCACGTCTGGGCATACCCGTCCCACTCGGGGTGACAAATGCAAAAACAACAATTGATGGACAGAATGCAGAACAATGTCATATAATCACCCCAGTACAGAGATCTGGGCCTAAATCCATTGGGTTTTTTCCTCCCCATGCTATTCCAGTTTGGACCCAGCCATATGCAAATCAGTCTTGGCCCTGTGCCCAATGGGAACAGTCCAGCCCGAACTGCCAGGTCAGGTCCTCCCTGGACTGGAAAGAAGCATCTTAGGACTGGTTTTGGGGGTTCAGCCCTCATCAGCCAGGATAGCTTGACTCCAGTGTCATGGAGAGCACGGGACCCATGCCTGGGCATACCCGTCCCACTCGGGGTGATAAATGCAAAAACAATTGATGGACAGAATGCAGAACAATGTCATACATTCACCCCAGCACAGAGATCTGGGCCTAAATCCATAATTGTTTTGCTCACCATGCCATTCCAGTTTGGACCCAGCCATATGCAAATCAGTCTTGACCCTGCGCCCAATGGGAACAGGCCAGCCCGAATTGCCAGGTCCTCCCTGGACTAGAAACAAGCATCCTAGGACCGGTTTCGGGCTTTCAGCCCTCATCAGCCAGGATAGCTTGACTCCAGAGGCATGGAGAGCACGGGACCCACGTCTGGGCATACCCGTCCCACTCGGGGTGACAAATGCAAAAACAACAATTGATGGACAGAATGCAGAACAATGTCATACATTCACCCCAGTACAGAGATCTGGGCCTAAATCCGTCATTTTTTTGCTCACCATGCCATTCCAGTTTGGACACAGCCATATGCAAATCAGTCTTGACCCTGCGCCCAATGGGAACAGTCCATCCCGAACTGCCAGGCCAGGTCCTCCCTGGACTGGAAACAAGCATCCTAGGACGGGTTACGGGCTTTCAGCCCTCATCAGCCAGGATAGCTTGACTCCAGTGGCATGGAGAGCACAGGACCCACGTCTGGGCATACCCGTCCCACTTGGGATGACAAATGCAAAAACAACAATTGATGGACAGAATGCAGAACAATGTCATACTTCCACCCCAGTACAAAGATCTGGGCCTAAATCCATTGTTTTTTTGCTCACCATGCCATTCCAGTTTGGACTCAGCCATATGCAAATCAGTCTTGACCCTGCGCCCAATGGGAACAGTCCAGCCCGAACTGCCAGGCCAGGTCCTCCCTGGACTGGAAACAAGCATCCTTGTCTCAGCAGCCTCGGTGTTTCAGCGAATCATGTTGAATGTGCTTAAGGGAGTGTCTGATGTAAAATGCTACCAGGATGATTTGTTAATTTATGGGAGCACAAAAAGGGAACACATTCAAGAGTGTACAGTGTATTGAAATGATTGAGGAAAGCTGGATTGACATTGAGGAAGGAAAAATGTAAATTCTGTGTCGAAGAAGTTAATTACCTGGGACATTGCATTACAGGGCAAGGAGTATTTCCAAAAAAAGAGTTAGTTAACACCATAGTGAGATTACAGGAACCTGGTAATAAAGAAGAGTTGGTATTCTTTTTGGGGGTGGTGGAGTATTACTGTAAAGTCATACCAGGTTATGCAGACAAGATACAAGGTCTTAGGAAGTTAACTGGGAAGAATGTGAGTTTTGAGTGGAGTTCTGAGTGTGACAAAGAATTCAATTATGTCAAGGAAGATTTGAAGAAAGCACATTGTTTGCTGGCATTTGTACCGGGTGAAGAGATACATATTATGACTGATGCTAGTGCTAAGGGCATTGGGGCAGTGTTACTACAGAAAAGAAATGGTGTGGAACTTTAATAGCTTGTGGTCCCAGGTGCTTGAGAGGTTCAGAGTTAAATTACTCTGTTATAGAGAAAGAAGCCTTGGCAATCTATTGGGCTTTGAGAAAGTACAGGAATTTGATTTGGAGTATGAAGGTTAAAGTGCTTTCAGATCATAACACTTTAAAAGAGGTTCTCTCAAACAAAGCATTAGATTCCATTTCGTTAAGAATTTGGAAGTGGATCATATCACTTCAAGAATATGATTTTGAAGTTGACTATATTCCTGGTGTGATCAATTGTTCAGCAGTTTGTTTGTCGCGTTTGGTGGATGCTAATGAGGTTTACCAGGAAGAGACAAAACATGTGGATGAAGGGATACATGTGTGTGAGGTGACGATGGGTGCAGTCGAAGAGGTGGAATGGAAGAGTGAGATTAACAAGGATATGGAAATACTAAAGTGATTGAGTGGTTTTTTTTTAGGAAAAAACAAACATCTTGAAAAACCCTTGGTCTATGGTTTGTGAAGCATTGTTGGAGATGGATGATATCCTTGTTCGTGGAACCAAACTTGTACTACCGTATGGGGTACGGAAGAAACAACTCAACTTTGCACATGATGGACATCTGGGCATAGTGAAGACCAAGGAGAGATTAAGGATGCAGTTCTGGTGGGCAGGAATGGATAATGAAGTAGAAAGGATGGTGAGAGATTGCATGGAATGTTGTGCGAGTGATAAGATTAAAACAAAATAAACAAATGCTCATGGTCGGCAGAAAGCTCCCAAAACATCCCTGGGATGAAGTTGCCATAGACATAGTTGGGCCCTTGCATAGTGTGAGTGACACACCTTATTTGATAGTTGTGTTGGATTTATATTCAAGATAGACTGAAGTAAGCTCTGTTAGAGACATTTCTTCAGCAAGTGTGATAAAAATTGTAGACAAAATATTTAAGAGGGAAAGCTATCCCAATTCCATTCTTTCAGACAATGGTCCTCAGTTTTGCTCAAGTGAAATGCAGAAATATTTGAAAGAAAGTGGGATAATTCATAAACGGAGTTCAGTGTATCACCCAGAGACCAATGGAGCTGTGGAGAGGGTGAATAAAACTCTCAAATAGAGCATTCAATTAGCTAGAGCAAGTAATCTAAATCTGTCCTGCAAGATAGGATAACAGCATCACCTGTGTTTTTTCTATCTGTGCATGTGGTGTTGTTCTGGGATGTTGAGTGTGTGTGCATTGTATGTAAGGGTTGTAGTTGTGGATCAGTGAGAGGTGTGTTTGGATGCGGGGTTGTGATGAATGACATTGTTTTACCTTTTGCAATTTTACTTATGTTGCAACAAATTGTGTTTTATGTATAATATTTGATTAATGGTATAAAGTGATATTTTTTGTAAATATTTAGTTGTCCTTTGAAAAGTATGGTATATCTGCTTCTAATACAAAATATCTGACAAACAAGTCTAAAAAAAGGAAAAATATGAAATAAAAATGTGTAATAATGATTTAGAATCTTTTGTGTGGAGAGTAATACTTCTTTGATGCCCTAATTTTGAGCTTTTCTTAGCCAGATATAAAAGAAATATAGGTCTAGAGGGTTTTCTATTTCCTGTTGTTGTGATTATTTTCCCCCCTGTTACCTGACCTGTTAAATAATTCTCTCTAGGGGGTTGCCTTGTTAATTCCAAATCCAATTCAGATTTTGCTTTTATGCAAAATGGTTGTGTTAGCACTCAATATTCTCGAAATTGGGGTGATTCAACACAAAAAGGGTCATATTCTTTGTTAGGCTCTGTCAGGGAAAGGAGCCACAGAGTGCGTAAACAGCCTTTTATATGAATGATTATGTGTGTTAGATTTAGTATTGATGATTTTATGATACATTTTGCTCATACATCTTAGTTTGTTCTTCTTATTTACCTATTATATTTGGAAACCTTATATTAAGAGATGTCATTGGTTCATTATGTTAATTTTCTTTTAAGTTGTAAGGAGGGAAGATGTGTTATGTGTCATAATCCAAGGTTCCACTTGGATCTTGGAATATATGGGAGTTCTTATGAGACAGTTGCTGGAGGCGGTTGATGGATGAGTTGAATAAACCTGAGTGGAGAACACCACAAGCACCTCAAAGGAGCGGTCTTCCAGCGATGAGGTAAGCCGTCAGTGCCTTTCCATGTATCCTGATCGCAAATAATCTGCCCAAGAGAACCTTCCGGGCTACAGTGTCGGAAGCTTCACTTAGATCTAATAAAATAAGTGGAGCAGAGCCTCCTTCATCAAGCAGCTGGTACAGTTCCTTAGTCACTTTTAGCAGGGCCGTTTCAGTGCTGTGAAATGGTCTAAAACCATTTTTTAAGGATGTAATAATAGATGTTCTGCCAAATATTTTGTCAGGTGGTTGTTTACATGTGTTTCCATCACTTTTGCATAAATGGCAGGCGGGAGATTGTCCAGTAATTATTCAATAAAGTTTGGACAAGGTTAGTTTTTTTTTGTTTTTTTTAAAGAAGCACTTTTGCATGTTTCCAGTCTCTAGGCACTTCTGCAACTGATATAGATAGGTTCACCAAATTAGGAAATATGGGAAGGAGGACAGACCCTGCTCTCTTTAGCACAACTGGCTTAGTTGGATCATTCAGATCAGATTATTTTGGCTATTAAAGTTTGTAGCCCTTCTAGGTCTACTGGCACAAATTCTTCCAAACAGAGATTAGAGAGATTAGAAGGCAGACGCAGTTCTAATCGGGTGGACTGTGCTGTATTTATCCTCACACGTGTTTCTGAAAAACTAGAGTGTATGTCCTTTACTTGTTCCATGAAGTGATCAGAGAGCAAATTACGTTTCTCATTAGTCACATCCTTCAGAGAGGCACTGTCACCTGGTTTCATTAGATCCTGCACACTCGCAAATATCTCTTTGGCAGGATTTTGACTTACCTCAATTTCAGTCACACAATAGTTAAAATGTGCCTTTTTTATAATTTTGTGATAGATTTTATTAACAGTACGGTAGATCATTAATATCCTAATGTTTCCTCCAGGTAAGCTCTAACACCCTACATTGTTTTTTTGAGCAATAATATTTTCACTAAACCAGGGGGCTTGTGCCTGCTAATTCTTTTTAATCTCCCTAATGGGACAGTTCATCAAGTGCTGAGTTCATCCAAGACACAGTATTTAGTGTTGCCTCATTAATACTTGGATTGACTTTCGGGGCACTATTTTGTAGTAGCTCGCAAAAATTACCATCACTTCGTTTATACCATTGTCTACCCCTAAAAGTTCCACCGTCTAATTGTCGGGATAGAGGTTGCACATCCAAAGTTAATGTAACAGCATAGTGATCAAACCAGGTGACTGGAACCAGGGTAAACACAACTAGCTGAGACATACTAGAAATCCCCAGATCTAACAGATAACCCACTTCATGGGTAGAGCTCTTAAGTTGGGGGAGCTCAATTGCTTCTAAATCATGAAGAAAACGAAGAATTTGAGCTATGATCTGTCTCTCGAGATGTAAATTTAAATTACCAACTATGTCAAAATTATCCAACTTCATCACCAGCGGGGAAATAATCTCCAAAATCCAGTGGCGTAGCAAGGGGGTTGGGGGCTCGGCCTGGGCGGCACTAGTTTTGGGGGCAGCGGACCCCCCCAACTCTTACCTGCGGCCGCAGGTGGCAAAAGCAGGGACTGTCGCCACCCCCACTCTCACTTGCTGCCATCGCGGGGCTGAAAACGCCCTGACCACCATGGGTGGCAAAAAGTCTAGCTACGCCACTGCCATACACTTTTCCTGAAAGTTTTTATCGGGCCAGGAAGTCTATACACTGAGATTCCAGAAAAGGTCAAATTCGTATTCAACCCATGGAAAATAGAGCACTTTCACAATCCAGGGCATTAAGAGGTGCCAGAGAACATTAATAGATATCTTTCAGTATTATTTCAATTCCTCCCCTATCGATTTTCCTGTTGCATCTATAGATCTTATATTCTACCTGAATTAGTGTGTTGATTAAGCCAGATCTCTGTAATGAATAGCATGTCCAGAGCCTGGTCAGGAATAAAGCCATGGAATTGCGCATACCAGCTCAAAATCGTCTTCCTTAGCCGATCTCATCCGAAGGGAGAGATGCCTCATAATGTGACAGAGCCCCTCCACCAAAGGAAACTTGCCAAGCGCAGAATCTAGACACTTCAATAAGAAGGCCTTCCATCGCCTGCTCTTTCTTGTTTGACTCGTCCCCAAGACCGCTGGATCAAGATTCGACGCAACACAATGCTGTTTATTGTAATACTGTATAACTGATTGCATCACGATATATGTTGTAAAGCGCTCCAATACCTCCGGGTCTGGCTAGCGCTATATAAAACTCTTAAATAAATAAATAAATACCTTTGAACAACAGTTCAGCCCAAACATGCACAAATTAATTTCTTTTTCCACCTTTTCTCTAGCGTTGCAAGTTAGCTTGATTCTGAAAATTACACACACCAAGGTTACACGTGCTAGCTTGATACAGGGGAGAAGCACAGGACTTAAATTTCACTTCTTCCTTCCCTGGAACCAGTGTGTTGCAGCAACCTGTGTTTATCGGGGGCTTAGCGTTTTTAATTGCAGAAGTTTAGATATTCCTGGTCAAATTGGCATAATTCCTGGCCCGTTTTGGGCTATTTGGATTGTTGACCCCACACTCTTCTTCAACACAAATTCTTCCACTAGTATATAGGGGCAGATTTATGAGCCCCTTACGCCTCATTTACGCCGCCGTTGCGTCACTTTTGTGGCACAGCGGCGGCGCAAATCCTGCGCCATGCTGCGGGGTATTTACAACGTGATGCATCTGGGAGATGCGTCACGTTGTAAAGCCCTGAGCCAGCAGTAGGCGTACCTGTGCAGGGGGGGGCGTTCTGTCGCAGGAACGCCTCCTAAAAGTGGCTGAGTGAAATCTACAAGATTTCAGTCAGTCACTCTTGAGCCCATGCTGCGTCAAAACCCTGCGCCTGCTTGAAGCAGGCGTAAGGATTGACGCAGCATTGTAATGATAGGGCACCCCCGAGCCTTGCTGGAGCTGCGTCGCGCTTGCGACGCAACTCCAGCAATGCGCCGCCTTTCCGATAGGAGATGCGTCACGCATCTGCCCATCCGAGTGCCACAGTGCGCCGCATTGTAAATGCGGCGCATCAATGGTGGCGCACGGGTGGGCAGATGCGGCGCAACTCTTCTGGCGCATTTCTGCTGATTAGACCACACATCGCAAAACACTGTCTCTCTTCAGTGGCCCAAACAAAATACCTGCTCAAAACCTCCCAAGGCCTTCCTCCCAACCTCATGTAAATAACGCACGCAGACAACATTTTTGAAAACGTATTAAAAAACAATTTTAAAAAACTGTTTTTGAGAAACCTCTGTAAGAATCAACAATCAGTTTATCAGGCATTAATAAATTACATTTTTAGGCAAACTTTCAAGATTTGTCAACAAAACACTTTGCCATTCTTCAGCTATCATCTAAACTCCTAGAGCGTGTCCGTGCATTGGCCGGCTGTTTATCAGCTATTGGGTTTGTTCTCCCCAGCATGTGGTAGCACACTAGACCGCACATCGCAAAACACAGACTCTCTTCTGTGGCCCAAACAAAATGGACGCTGAAAACCTCCCAAGACCTTCCTCCCAAACCTTGTGTAAATAACACACCCGGATTTTTTATTTTTTTTTAAATCATTAAAAACTATTTTTCTAAAGACAGTTTTTGACATTTGACATTATTCAGGTAAATATTAGGTAAAGGTTCAAGACTTGTCAGCAAATCACTTTGCCATTCATCAATATCTACCATCTGGAACACTTCAGCTTTGGTATCCTGGTAACACGTCATCAAGCTTTAGATAAAAAATTTAAAAAATATCTTTCTAGCCAAAATTGCAGTAACACACGAGAAGTCTGCTTGACACACTTGATGACGTCTTCCCTTTGGAGTGAACTCCTCTGACATATATGGATCTACATTCATATTACAAGACTGTCTTATCACCTACATTGGAATAGATTGTCTTCCACCATGTGCCACAACCTTATAGCTCATGTCCCTCTTCAATATCAAATATGAAAAAGTAGTTTATTGCGTCCTTGTTGACTTTTTAAAAGGTGCATGGACAGCTAGCCTACCTGTGTAACGTAGGGCATCAAAACTGTCAGCCACAGTGTTACCTTTCCAAGGACACTGGGAAGCCACAGTACCGTTGTCCTTTGTTGCACTGAGTCCTCACGTTGTGGCTGACAGCATACATTCAGGGTTGGGCACTGTGGACAACGCAGGATGATTAAATCTTAAAAAAATTGAAATTGATGCTTCTCTAGATGGGGCTGTTTGGAATGACATCATTTTTTTAATAGGAACTTTCTAATAGGATAAGGGTTTTTCTTTTTCCAGCCACTTTGCATCAGTGTTCATAAAATCAGATCTCATCTAAATACAGAACCAAACACACAGTAAATTACCCTACTTAGTGCCTTGATGAACCGTGTTAAGCATTAATAGGGCTATACGGAAACTGATGTTGTTCTATTGGTGAGGGATAACAGAGACCTGCAAAGCCCTCACATTGCCCAGGTACATGTATGAGTTGTTCATCCAGGCCAGATTTTGTTTGACATACTGGGGCTGGAAGACCTGTATATCCCATTATAAAATCAGAACAATAAGCCCCAGCATACAAAGCCAAATCCTGGACTGGATAAGCTACTCTCGGGTGAATCTGCTAAACCTGAGAGCTCTGCTCCTGACACCCGCTCAGTGGCAGTAATATTCACTTGCTTTAATGGTTCTGGTCCATGTGAGCTATAATGATGTTCATAATTATCATGGAAAGGTGACAAACACAGTACACCAACTCCGCACATGCGCAAATCTGGAAGAATTTCCTTCATCTTACTAAGGTCAACCCAAGATCCTGCATATTCTTCCCAGGTAGCTGACCAAGCCTTGCTGGGACTCAGGGGTCTAGCATCTGTCTGCAGAGACTCTCCGGTGAGTTCTGAGACTTAACCAGACTATTCTCTGGGAGCCCCCACTCCCACTCCCACCAATGCTTAACTGAGGAAGCCGAGCTCTTGTTGGACATCACCTATGATCTGGGACTGCTGATATGTTTAGCACTTTAGTTATATATATAAATATATATAAACAATGCGTGGTAAAGGCATACTTTGTAAGAGCATATGCGATCTAAACAAATGCGGGGTAAAACAAGCGTGGTAAAGGCATGATGACTATTTCACAGCGTTGTTCCATCATACAACCATCTGGAGAAGTGAGAGAAATGCGCAGCCTGGATCAGTGGACGCTAATCATATTTTGTCTTCAGGAGGGGATTTTCCTGAGTGGAGCATTTCCTTAAATTTTATATTTCTTTACAGAAAGCTCAAATGAAGTGGATCCACGGTGAGGTAATGCGCTGTGATTACCACCTGTTGGCCTTTTTCTCAGAAATCCACTACTGCTGGGGCCACGAGGCACAGAAAAAATGAGAATTTTAGAGGTTCCCTCTAATGGGGCTTTGGACACTGGGTCTGTGAGTGAAAGGTGGTCTCACTAAGCCTCCTTGAGGCACATGTAGATGAGCAGACAAGGCCTAACTTCAGGGATGTGGTGTAGGGTGAGTCTAGATATCTTACAATACAAGTGTCATCTTTGCAATTACTAAAAAACTCAGTTACTGAACTGCTGAAAGTATTGAAGAATGTTAACAAACAATGGATGAATGTGATAAATGACTGAGGTCAGTAGACTGCCAAAGAGAGGGCTCACCATTCCAAAAATGTTTTTTTAGAAGTCTGTAACGTTTTACAGTTGAGACCCTAATGGTCACAAACACCAAAAACAAAGCAAGAACAGACCAAACTTGAAAGCTAACAAATAACAGTGTACCCTTTAATCTGTAAAGGAAGTTGACAGTGTCTCAAACTTTAAAGACTGTTTGACTGGCTCCAGGGATGTAAGACTGTCTGCAGTATTGAGGGTTAGTTGTGTCTGTTGTCTTAAACGAGGCCTTCGAGGATGTGTGTCAGCTACCTCACCCTTAAAGAGGACCAATCCTGATAATCAGGGTTCAGACTACTGGCATAAATGGGCTCCTTCCGGGCCATACATGCCTTCCACTATCTGGTTAGCGGGTAAGTCAGCTGGGTACTGGACCACTGCAACAGTAGCATCATTGAACAACAAAGGAAAATAACAGAAGGCAGTGCAGGTAAGGTGTGTGCTCACCAGTCATTTCTCAGCCACCCTTCTCTTATCATTGCTGGTTCCTCCAAGATGATCCCCCATCTGCAACCTACATGTTTACAAAATTAAATAATGATGTTCCTTCCTATCACAGAGTACAGCGTGCTGTGCAACTATTTGCTTCTGAACTTACAGTCTTGATCAAACTATCCCACCACTTTTTATTTGATTCTGTTGTTAGGGCCTATGTCTACAGGGGCGAGTGTACTCTTGAATATTGAGTACAAAAATATTGCGGCACACTAATATCATGGGCAAAATATGGAGGGACAAACTATTGGAAGGTAAATGGACGGAGGAAGAATAGATTTCTGTTACTAACTCCACACCTATGTACCTTGAAGATACATAGACCTGGATTTCAAGGTAAATAGACCCGGATTTAGGTATTGAAAATCTATGCATACTTACCCTTCAATATTTGTCCCTGAATATTTTGTCGATGATATTAGTGTCCCATGAGATGCTGAACTTGATATTCAGCAGCTGCACCCACAGCAACTACACCGTGATAGTGACTATTCCCAATGCCCCTTCTCGCATCAACCCTAAGAACACAAGAGGATAGATACTGGAAATCAGGGGAAAGGGGAATTGGAAAAAATGAGACTTCTTCACATGTAAGCCTCAATTCTGCATCTCTGCAATCTTGGCTTCTTTTTGTGATGTGCCACCTCCATTGATTACTGCGAGCAAAGGTACATTGCTTGAAACAGAATGAAATAGTTAAACATCTCTGCCACATTATCACAAAGTTTTCTGATTTAACCTGAAAAAGTCCACTTTATGCAGGGACCAACTCTACATGGAACAGCTCCTATGGTACATTAAGGCTACTGCAAGCTTTGTGACACCATCATGAAAGGCCCCTAGAATTTAAACAAATTACCTCAAAAGACGCCTACTGGCTAAGTGGAATAGAGTGCTACAACAGCAAAAGGTATTTTTGCCGGAGGCACCGAAGTTCCTTGCGTCACAGCTAAGTCAGTCCATCCAAACAGCACTGCCTTTTAGGCTTCTACCCGTACCTGCCCCAGCCCTACAGAACCAAGATCTCCTTGTCGTCCTGGAGTTGACACCGATATTACCTCCACATTCATCGCACTTTTCCCATTGCATCAATCAGAAAAAGAGGACAATTGCAGTACAACATAACCTGACCCTTTACAGTAGCACAACATCCTAAGAATCTGACGATGATGTGCAACACAAATGGCTCCCTCTGTTCTGGTCACTCCCAGCCAGGGCCCCCAAAGTACCAGCTCGCGACTCGCGAGATGCCCTTGTCACACAAAGGCATCTGATCCTGTACGGGGAGGCACTGGCCCTTCCTTTCAGGTCTCAGCATCACACCAGTAAAGTGAATCGACTCGCCTCCCTCGAGTTGCCTGCACAGAGGCGTGGACAACAAGCATTGGCAGCACCAGTGGGTCTGACTTGAATGGGTCATTGCATGTAAACCCATGAGCTCACTAAACCTGTTCACATACGTTGTACTCACAGAAACTGTTTATTACATTAAAGCCAGCCCTTTTGGCTTTGTCACGACTGGAAAAAAACAAGAAAAAAAGATTGCTTCTGTGTAGAATATACGTCGGAGATAAATAAATTAATGTGACAGACAATTATGCACAACCTTCTCCACAAAGCCTATTCCCTCATTCATCCTTGACCGTCGGCATCTCGCTATAATGAGGAGCAAGAGTTCTCTATTAAACAAATTCATGTCAGTCATTTTGCAAATTTCAATGCCGGGTCTCAGAAATAATACTTCTCCTTTCAGATTCTTAAGAATGAAAAGTACATCTCATTCGCCAAGATTAAAGCACTTTATTGATCACATCTCTATGCAATGGATTGTGTCTACTGACCACGGGCATATTATCAAGCGGCAGCGATAATTATTGCTGGCCGCTCTTATCGAGAACTTATTTATCGCCGGCTATCGCTGGCAATTATCACCATGCTATCGCTGTATCAACAACGCATAGCGCAATGGCGATAATTTACCAGCGATAGCAGTGTTTTCCATGGAACATCACTGGTTTTCCAGCGATGTTCCATGAAAACGGTGATAACCTTGCTGATACGACCCTGTGGTCGTATCAGCATATTCCACCCCCATTGTTAGGTATAGGTAAGTCAGCATTTTAGCAGACGTTAGTTTTTGGCGAAAACCACGGTTTTCGCCAAAAACTAACATCTGCTAAAATGCGCGGGCCTCCTTGTAAATATCGCGAAGTACATCTAGCGATATTTTACAAGGTAGTCTGTCAGGGGTACGCCCAGTGAAGCCCACTTTGCATCTCATTAGAGATGCAAAGCGATGCGTCGGGAAAACGGGTGCTAACATGCGCTAATGCATGTTAGCACCACCTTGTAAATAGGGCGATGAAAATATCACTACTTTAGCGGCAAAAAGTGCCACTAAAGTGGCGATACTGCCCTTGTTAATATGCCCCCTAATTCCTATCTGACCTCAGATTCCTCAAGAGAAATCCTGTGGGCCAAATAGTTTAACTGTTTCATTGCTCCTGTAAAAGGCAGCCTGTAGTAAATGAAGATGCAGGGTAGCCAGAAGTGTAGGTGATAGCAGGATCACGTTTATTCTTAAGGTAGGAGAAATGTTACAATGTGGGACAAACACAGGAAAAGTGAGGAAAGCCATTGTATCAGAAGCAGGGAAATGAGAAGGACAACAAATACATCCAATCATGAGCAAGGGGCCAACTCTAAATATTTGTAATGTATTGGAAACAACTAGCCAAAGAACATCTAAAGCAATCTGTATCTGAGATCTAAAAATGTGTGACCCATTGCTGCTCAACTACCTTGTTTAATCAAAATCTGTTTTTTCCCAGAGTAAACCATTCTAGGGCTGTGTCACCTCTCAGTGGAACACATTCATGCCAGACAGCAACTCGCTTGAGGACTATCAACTTGTCAATAAACCAGGCATTAAACCATGAGCTATGGAATCAGACGTAGAAAACTGGTTCTTTATGGGTGACTGCCTTTGCTGTTTCACATAGGAAATTAGCACAATGTTCAAAGCAGTGGCTCATATTGTTTGCAAGGGTGGAGTGGTCTTCATGTCAGGACCGCGTGGGATGGCCTGGTCCCATGACAGGAAGGTTTGAGGGCTACTATGTGGGAAGCTTCTCAGAGAAAGAGGCTTCTCAATCCCTACCATGGTGGATGCTCAGGCAATGGTATATAGGACCTTGCTAAATACTTCAATTAGGCTGGAGTGGTGACTTGAAGGAAAAGTACAAAGTGCTAGATTTCACGTTTAAGTGATGAATCGGATGGATTAATGTCAGGAGTACAAGAACGAGGGGTGCACTGCACAAAACGTGATGCTAAATTAAATTATATTATAAATGTGTAATATTTTATATATTTTTTTAACATTCATTTGTATATATTCATATATTTAACTAGTTTGAATAATTTAATTCAATCTAACACTATTTCCTGTGGGGTTTTATTTTAAGTCCCTATCTTCATTATTTTTTATGGGTGAGTGTTGGTTTACTAGTGGTTGGCCACATGTAATGCTGGACTTTCTACAAAAGTGTAAGTTACTACAAAAGTATAAGTTACAACACAAGTACAGTTTGTAAAATAGCAAAAAGTAGTACACTTACTCAAAAGTGTAAACTTACTCAAAAGTTCAGTTTGTGAATCAAGCCCATAATGTTTTAGGCATTTTATGGTCTTTGACCACTAATTAAGCCCCTGCCTTGTGCCATGGTTGGATTTTATTGCATCCGATACTCACACATATTGCTGTGGGCACTAATTTATTAATATTATCCAATAGGGAGAGCAATCCCAGGAAGATATTGACTGGGGTGAGTCTGAGGGTCCCGAGTCGAATATCAGCTGGCGGCTGTGGTTGCTCACTGGATAATATTGCTACTGTAAATCCAACCTGCTATTTTAAATCCAACCCTTAAAACCTGGGATTCAGCGTCATTGAACCTGGGATTCAGCGTCATTGAAAGTAATCTGCGAACCTGCAAAACCTAATAGACCGTGAGGCGCTCCTGTTTAAACGCAAATTGACTGACCAGAAAATGTTCCATGGCCTATTCATTTACAGGCCTCTGGGCCCTAAGGCTAAGTTTTAGACGTGTTAGTTCAGCTTTTGGAGACCAGCATTCATACCCTAATTTTACTGTGCTTAGGGTTTTCAACTTCCATCTAGAAGACCTTGGAAATAGAGAAACGGAATCCTTAATTGAATATGCTGTTTTAACATGAGCCAGCTAGTGCTGACTCCTACTAACAAGGCAAGCCAGATTTTAGATGGCATGTTTCCCAATTTCCCTAACCTTACAGTAGAAGGGGTATTACCAATTGGTCAGACCATAGCACAGTTCATTTTAGATTAGATATACAGGCTCACAGTGATTTGGTATGGGAAAGTCAAAATGAGCTATGCTTGGAGCAAAATCAATAACCAAGAATTGGAGCAGAGCCTGGAAGCCCAATGCCATTCTTTGCAGGAGTCTCAAACAGTGGCGGTTTCTCTTTGAGGGCGTCGGGGCTCCGCCCCAGGTACATTTCTCAAGAGGAGAGATTAGATCACATTTTTTTTTTTTTAAATCCCCAAAGTAGAACACAGGGACTGCTTAGATCACATTTTATTTTATAAAAAAAAAATCCCAAAGTAGAACACGGGGCACTGTCTCACTGCAGAGTCTGCAGTCTCACCAATACTGGCGCAGCTCTGCTGTCACGTCACGTGACTGATTTGCTCCCGGACCCAAAGAAGCCTGCTATGTGTTTGCCGGGCCGACAACATCACAGCCCTGAAGGCTGTGATGTCATCAGCTCGGCAAAGACCTAGCTGGAAGGCCCAGTCTCCACCCCCTGATGACGTGGAAGTTAAGTTAGCCCCGGGCGTTTTAAATACAAGCCCGGGATCGCTAACTCTCCACGTCAATCAGAGAGTGGAGGAGAGCTTGTCAAGGTGTCACCCCACCCCTGACCGTCTGCGCAGGCTCGAATCGCTCGATGACGTCGATCTGACTGCTTCCCGCGTGCGTGAGTCGGCAGTTGGAGTATCAGCCATTTTACTCTCCACTCCAGATGGATGGACTGCAGAGCGGAGAACCAAGGTCGAGGTCGGAGGCGAGGCAGTGTGTCCTGTTGCTGTCCGGAGTAGGGCAGTAGTAGGAGGAAGGACTTGTGAACTCAAACAGTTCACACCAGGTGAGGCCCAGGCTGGCAGTTTTTAACTTATAGGCCCACCGCGTTACAGCTGAGCCTGCTGCCTGAGTGATTCGGATCGTTATAAAGGGCAACTAAAATTCTGAGAAAAGTGAGGGCAGTAAGAGCGGGGCGGTGTCTTCTGCAGTGACCCTGAAACTGCCCCTCAGTTTTTATTATTTTCAGCATGGTTCAGCAAAGAATTTAAGTGCAATGCTTGTGGAATGTACATGTATCAGTGCGGCTCCGTAGGAAGGATCAGGACCGCTCATTCCGTAGTATAACGTTCAAACTGGGAGAAAGTAGTATATATATATTTTTTTTTAGTTTTATGTAGCGTGAACTAGACCCGAGACATCGTGCATCAATCAGAGCGCTTCACATGAGCAACTGTTTCGTTACACAAGGACACATTCATTTTGTTAGGCACTAGGAGATTAAGTGATTTGCCCAGAATCACAGGATGTGGAGTCGAGCCCGAAACTCGAACCTTGGTTTCCCAGCTCCAAAGTCGACATTCTAGCCGTGAGACCACATCTCTGTTACCAGAGACACCAAGTGTTAAGTGAGGGTGCTTGCATTAGTTGAGCTATGCATATCAGCACAGAAGGGATAATCATAGATTTGATGGATAGGAGGTACTTCCTAAAAATGCGTCACTCGCATGCCAATAACCTGTTTATTGCTCACTGAAGGCTGTTTCTTAGCTCTGGAGTACATTTACCTATAAGCTGCACCTTATTGCTCTTCCTGCTGGTCTGATTCCACTGATCTCATCCTCAAACACAAAGCCTGCAAGATCTGTTTCTTCTGCAGCAAATTTACATTTATAACAAGTCTGTCGCTTTTCAACTGCGCCCGGTGTGTCTGAAAAGGTGGTTACTTCATGTGTGTCTTTTGAAGACTTTCATATTAAATTCACTGACTTGCAGTGATGGCAAATATGTATTTTAGGTCTGAGAAAGGAGTCTGTGTGAAAGAGCACCTTAATTCAAGGGGTCAGTATTTCAAGTGGTCAGTGTAGTGGCCAGGGTTTAAATAAATGTGGAAAAATACTAGATGTAGCCTCGTTTTTTACATGTGGGAAAAATAAATGTGGATAAATACAGATAAAATGCCCAATAAATAAATATGGATAAATACAGACGGAAATGGCAAAAAAATAAATACCATTAAACCGGGAGCCCTATTCATAATGCATGATTATTAATTCCATCTCCGTATGCTGCAAAGGCCACATGCTCGCGAGATAGGCAGGTAAAGGACTAGTTACAAAAAGAGTCATTTTAGTAATGAGGCTTAAACAAGGTTGTGCAGGTGTATTGATTTCATCTACGGATGTTCATATTTTTATAACGTGTGTCAGTCGTCCAAGTAGAAGTATACATTGCATCCTTTAGAAACGCGTCACTGCAGTGAGGGCACTCAAGGAACATAGGTCGACCATCTGCTATAGAAAGCTTTAAGTTGTAAACATGCGCAGCAGACAATGTCCAGGTTCATCTTATTACTTTTTGTTGAAGTTCAATATAGCCTGTGGAAGGTATTGGTGTGCTTTTTTCTTTACCTTGGCAGACTGAAAAGTACAATGCAGCAAACAAATAGGTACTTGCCATATACTTAGCAGATTCTCATGAGGAAACCGTTCTTGCCACTGCATCAAAGGAGGAGCCATCGACTGCTCTTCAATATAGAAACAAGCATGCAGGGTTGAAAATGTACCAGGTCCCAGTATAAAATCGAAGATGTTCCTTTAGAAACGCTTCACTGCAATGGACATTAATTACTTTAAACATTAGTCCAGATTAGAATACAGCGTATCATGCAGGTTTTGCATAACAAGAATTGAAATAAAGGGCATTGGCGTTTCGACGTTATATTGCACATACTGTGAATTTGTGTATTTCCACTTGTTTCACTGCTCCCGAGCAATGCGCTGTTCAGTTTTAGATGGTACACCAGTTGTACTTGTGTGTGTTCGATGAAAAACCAACTGGACATAAAGGGAACCTGTGGTGTTTAGTTAATTATCACTGCAGGTGAATTCATAGTTTGTGTCTGCCAAAACATTTAAGGTATTCACTCGGACTGACCCAACAGAACCATTGTTCTTTCCTAGTATCAGTCTTTGCAAGCAGCCATCTACCCTGTATGTAGCCCATCGGGTAAATGCTAGAGGCAGAATGGACCGTCCAGCCCTGAATGCACCATATACTTTGTTTTATCTCTCCTAGATAGGGCCACAGTGGCTGTAAAAGAGAGAATCTCTGCATGGCATTCAGTAGGGCAATCATGGAAAGTTTTGTAATCTTGGAATTTCCAAACCAATGATGCCATAGGTCTGATCTGTTACTATGAAAAGTTATGACAAAAGCAGAAGGACTGACTTATTTATCTTGAAAAGCACATTCTAAATTCAACAGGGCTGTATGGGTGTATTGTTATTTAATCCATACACAGGTATTTTGTTACAGATAATCTCACAGATATCATAAGTGCACAAGGATTTTGGTGTCGGTCACACTCTCTGACTTTCCCTTGAGATAAAAGACTGTACCATGGAACTCCCATTTCGGAGGGGTTGTATGTTAATTTGCCACCTGTAAATTTGATCGAATGTGTAATGCTATGACTGTAGGCTTGTGGGAAAGCATAAATTCAAAATAAGTGCACCTGAGTTGGTTATGTGGACAAGCTAACATTAAAGGCTATAAGCTTGAATGGTTCATTGGGGAAAATGTAAGTCAGATGCCATGGTCTGTTTATTATGAAAAGTTACAACAGAGGCTGTAGTAGGACTGCCTTATTTATAGGGATAACAAATTTTAAAAGCAATATCCTTGGCTTTGAACAAATGATTCATAAAGGAAACAGACAAGCACAGGTAGGGGAAACATTTTATGTGTTGCATGCATGTATATATTTTATCTCTGTATGCTATTGCTTATGTGTTTTTTGTTTATACATGGTGCCTTTATGCATGCTATTGAGTTCCAAAAAATGAACACTAACCAATATGAGATTCAATTCTATATGGAAAAAGAAGGCATTTTACTCTGATGGGCTACCTTGAATGCAATTTTATCTCAAGTAGCCACTTGGTCAGTAGGCAGATCCAACCTATTTATGCAACATTGTTAAAATTAATTGTGGTTTATTGCAATTTAGAATGGTTTATTCATTAGGCCTTGGAACTGATGATAGTTTTAGGGGAGGCAGTGGCCTGTTTCTGTTAAGCACAATGGCTTCCGAAAGTCTTGAAAATCCACCATTTGGCTGCTAATTTTTCAAAATTTTCTCGGGGGGGGAACCCCCCCGAACCCTCCGTAGGTGGTTCGGGCACGCTCGCTGCGCTCGCTCGCGCGCCATTCGACACCAAAAATTTTCAGCCCCACCACTTTAAAATCTCACCAGCCGCCACTGGTCTCAAATGAAGTATTGTCAACTTATATTAGTGGCTGCAGAAAGCAGGCTCTAACTTGGTGCCAGTAAGAAATGTGAAAACATTCAGAAACAGTCCTACAGCCCCTTGGTATACCCCTAAATTGAGAGATATGAAACGGAAATGTCGAAAGCAAGAAAACATCTGGAGAGCTGATTATGATATAAGCGAAAAAGCTAGTTATAATAGCTTAATTTAGGATCATAAAAAACGTATTATGGAGGAAAAAAAGAATTATTACACAGAGAAAATCAACCTTGAGGTGAGCTCATCAAAAGAGCTCTTCAAAACGGTTTGGAAACTTGTGAATCTTAATTCTGCAAATGATCCCCCTCCAAGTCAGGGTTTCTGTGACCAACTGGCTACATTTTGCAAAAACAAAGTAGAGACAGTTTACAGTGAATTTAGTTCCTCAAGCACTTTAGTCGACCCAGGCAAGGAATCCCCTTTGTTGAGTACCATCGAGGAAGAACTCTGCAATCTTGCCCCCTGACAGTTGACCAAGTGGCCGCGTTGAGCAGACAAGCGAAGTCAGGAGCCCCCCTCAGATCCTTGAACACCTAGGGTGGTTCATGAGGTCGCTGATAAGATAGCTCCAGCCCTCATATTTCTATTTAATACTATTGTCAAGGAGGGCAGCTTTCCTAAAGAATGGGAAAAAAGCTGGAGTAATTCCTTTCCTGGTAAAAGCCTTCCCTTAATGTCACGATCGACTTATATTGCGGTTACCTTTTCCAGCAAAAGTTATAGAGAAATACCTAAATAAAATTCTGTCAGAACATTAGAGAAAAATCAAACTCTGAATAAGGCACAATTTGGCTCCAGGTCTGGTCACAGTACCGAGACTGCTTTATTAGTAGTCTGGGAATGGGTTCTTTTGGACCTCTCCGTGGCTTTCAATGCGGTCAGCCATGCGGTCCTTTTGTAAAGAATGGCAGAGGTAGGGATTACAGGCATTGCCCTTGAGCTTCTTTCTTCATTTTTAGGTGAACGTGAGCAAGAGATCGCCATTGGGGACTTTCACTCTTATCCTTTCTCGCTGCCTTGCAGGGTTACCCTGGAGTCACATTGTTTAATATTTATGTGGCTCCTCTGGCCAAGTTAATCCACACGTTTGGCTTTGCCACTGTAGCTTATGCGGCTGACACCCGGAAAGTTGTATCAATCCCTAACAATGTGGACAGTGGCATAGCGAAAGTTGAGGGACCGCCCTGCAAGGTACATGGAGGGGGCCCCCTCTCCTGAGTTAATCCGGAGCTCTCAGGCCTGAGTACTGTGCTGAGGGGGCCCCCTGCATCGCGGGGGCTGCGGAAGCCTGTGTTACCCCACTGAACGTGGAGGAGGTTGCTGAACGGTTCAATAGGTACATGACAGCTATTGCTAGCTGGATCAGTAGTAATTGTCTAAAGTTGAGCTCTCAGAAAACAGAGGTCCTCCTGCTTTGGAAAGAAGTTTCATGCTGGAATAATGCTTGGTGGCCTCGGTCCCTTGGATCTCTTCCACCACCAGCATCTAAAGTAAAAAGCCTGGATGTAATATTCGAAGCTGATCTGTCTTTTGTGGACCAGATTAATAAATTGTCTTCATTGTGCTTCTATATAATAGGATTGTTGAGGAAGGTTTTGCCTTTCATTCCACCAGACCTACAAAAAGCAGTGGTCATCTCCATAGTCTTATCTAGATTGAATTACTGCAATTCACGTTACCTTGGTATTAAACAAAAGCCATTAAAAAATCTCCAGATGTTGCAAAACACAGCCTGTGGGTTACTTAAGAAAATTCCCAAATTTAGGTCCACTACAAACCTACTGACAGAGATGCATTATCTTCCAGTCACAAAGAGGATTGCCTTTAAGTCCTTTTGTCTGCCTCATAAAGCGTTTCCTGGTTCAGGACCAGAGTACCTTAAAAAAAAATACGCTTGCACTCTCCAAAAATATGTTTGTGGTCAGCATTGTCATGCTCAGTGATCACACTCAGAGTTAAGAGATTAACTTGGGTGGTCGCAGTTTCATCTACTCTATGTGTAACCTGTGGAACAGAATAGCACCTTTAAAGTCAGGCTGATTTTCTCATTTTTCAGAAGCAGCTGAAAACCTGCTTATCTCATTTTCTTTATAGTACTCGTGCTCCTTTCTTTTTGGTCAGGGTTTAACATTGAATTATGCTTTGTGCTAAGACAACCTCCAGTATTTGTGTGCTCCAGAAAACTCTAAATTAAATCAAATCAAATCACTAAGGGCCCGATTATGAGTTTGGTGTTGTGAGTCATCTGGTCCGCCCCGCCGCTGCACTGCCAAACCCGTGGTGAGGCCACCCGCCAGATTAGGAGTTTCCTCCTGCCTGGTGGGCTTTTTTTGGCTTTCCCCCGGCATACCTCTGAAAACAGGCACTGCAATGGAGACGCCAAAAACAGTTCCTGCAAGGCATGGACTGAAAAGTTCATGCCGCGCAGGAGCTGGTGTGTAAGCATGTACCTCCTGTGTGCATTCACAGGGCGCGGAGGCACAAAGGGGCCCAAAGGGCTCCCTTTATTTCCTCTCTGCCAGGGTTTACATGGAGGAGGAACCGCCATGTAAACCCTGGTGAAGATGAAACTTCTAACATGCTTGCCAGAACCACGGCAGTCCTGCCAAGCATATGAATGCCTTCACACCGCCGCAACACTACCAGGAAACGGCGGTTCCCTGGCGGCTGCGGTGGGGTTGTGGAAGTCCCACAACCCATCTTGTAAGAGGCCGGTGGGGAGACTACCACTTCTGCGCTCCCTCAAGTCTGTCAGTCCGCAGACTGCCAGACTCATCATCAGACCCTTAGTTGTTTGTTAGATTGTGTGTTTTTCATAGGACTATGTAGTTGGAAGTTGGAGCATTTTTGGTGATTAGTCTCCACCATTTTCGTCCCATTAAAATGTTTTTTAGTGAAAGTCTGGTTTTGAGGTATACAAATAGCTGCATATTTACATGGCGGTTCCTCCTCCATGTAAACCCTGCCAGAGAGGAAACAAAGGGGGCCCTACAAGACCCCTGGTGCCTCTGCGCCCTGTGGATGCACACAGGGGGAACATGCTTGCACAGGAACTGGTGTGGAAACCATTACACCATTATTTCCTGACATTTGGATAATTTTTTACCATACTCTATATTTGTCTCTTTTTAGTTTTAGGACGCTAAATTAGCGTTCTTTCTGCCATTACTTGTGGAGGCCTGAGAGCCACCCTACTGAGGTGCGTTCTTATGTTCCTCCCATCACAGTGCATGAGATGTATCTGCCTGCTTATGCCCTTAGATGTGTCAGCTGCCTGTGGGTGTGCATGCTGAAAGTTGAAATGGTGCTCAGTTTACTAGCAGCTGAAGTGTAGGGTGAAAGTAGTACTCCATGTTAAACAAGGAAAAGGCTGAGCACACCCAGTGTGGGCTGCATAGGTATGTTTCATATAAGAGTGTGGTTTAAAAGCCTGTTGCAAACAATCTATGAGAAAGCCCAAAGCTTCTGTTGACAAATTATCCCCCAATGGATATCTGGCCATGCGTCTATGTTAAATAGTTGTAACAGTGCCACCAGCAAATTCTATCTAATGAGGATGTTTATGAGGTGTGAATGTTTATTTCAAGGACTCTTAAGCAGAGGCATTGCAGGTATTTAATAAGTATAGAATGTGGAGGTGTCACGCTTAGAGATGGTTTATCACACACTGGAGTTGTATGCATGGCTCTAAGATTGTATGCCATTATGCCCATCCCAGAAATGTGTGTAATGGGGCCACAGAATTTTTTTCACAGTTGCAGCCAGCCAATCAGGTCACATGAGCCTGCAGGACAAGGACCAGTCCAGTGATATCGAAATGGCTGATGGGAGAAAAAGCTCCCTGGGACAATCAGAAGGCCATATTTTTTTAATTTTTGGTGTAGCAGGAGTACCACAGTACCAAAAATCCATAAATACAAAACTTTTCACGAGAGTTAACCACTTCATTCCAAATCCACACCCCTCTTAAAATGCTGAGTTTTAAAAAATGGGTGAACCATGTTACACAAAACAACAAAAAGCATGCATTCTCAGTAACATTTTTAGTTTTTGCTAAATTTAGTGTAATTCCTTTCAGCCACCTTTTTTGCATCAGAAAGCAAAGTTGGGGAATTAACATGGGAAATCAACTTTATAGGACAGCCCATTTTTCTTGCCCCTTCCTTGACAGATCAGCTCAAAACCTTCTATGGAGGAGCCAAGGTGGATGAACTTTGTTTTGGAAAGTTTTATGTAGATTTGTCAAACAACACCAAATGTATTAGCTAAACAAGAAAATGCTCTTTCTATGGAAACTCTGATCGATAACTACACAGTGGCAACCACCAGAGTTTAATATTGATATATATAATATATTGATGACATAATGATTGTTTTCTGGACTGGATAAAATATTATTACAGGTCCATAAATAATACCAGATGTTTTAACACAGAAACGTGTTCCAACAGGGGTCTAGTGGAATATCAGGAAAGGATGGAAGAAATATAGGGCACTTTTGGGGAGGGGTTGGGAGAAACAAACTTGCTAAGGTCAAAGGCGGTCATTAGAAAAGTGTGAGTCAGCAGTGGAAAAGGTGAACAAAACTTGAGGAATCAGAGAGAATAGAGGAGACATGTAGCCCACAAGGCGACTACAGCCTGAAATGGAGTCACAGCTCAAGCCTCTGGATGTTGGGCCATCTCATAAACTTCCAACTGCCTGTAGAGATGTGAAGTGAACCAATCCTCTTCTGATGGGCTCCATAAAGAGAAAATCATCGAGAAGACCTGGTGATCAGCATTAATCACTGGAATCCCAAGTATGATGGGACAGCCAATTTGCGACCCGATTGGAATAGCCAGCTCACCTCTTTATTGATGTTGATTGCTACTAGGAAGATGTGATTAAAGAAACCTCCTTCTCCAATGTGAGTTCCCGCATCAGGGAGCAAAGGGGACTTTGGAAGCAGCTAGAGGAGTTGAATTGGCGGTACCCCCAAAATTATTATTAAGGCCTGTTTGATGGTTTCTGACCACAGAAATTATGAAGAAATGCCTCCTCCCCACCACCCGGTTCATAGCCGAAATGTTACAGACTGGACCCAATGTGTTGCCAAGAAGGCTTGTGAAGGTTGCAGGGAGGATGCTGTTCTTCTGAGACAGGCTGTTTTTAGGAGCATAAACTCAAATATACATGCAGCTGTGATGAGCACAGGCGTAAAAGAACATAGATGCATCCAAGGCAGAGAGAGGACCTCGGTGTAGCGTGCTGTTACTGGGTGTGCCTTTTAAAGGCTGAGGGTCCTACCCAAAGGCTGAGGGTCCCAGAGGCGGAGTCTCATGGCCGTGGAGAAGATACACCAATTCCACATGATCACAGACTCCTTTGGTATCTCCCCTTTCATAATTCCAAAAGAGACCAAGGGAAAGGGGAAGAGGAAAGAATCTTCAGCTAAAAACCTCAGCTTCAAGTGGAGAAGTAAAACATATTTTGATGATATGGCGAGGCAAAATGGCTAACGTGTCGAGAGGTGGTGATAAAAGAACTTCGGGCTGCCTCATGCAATATATTGAGATGAGGTGGTGTCCATGGATGCAAAGATGGAAATGGTGCACACATGGTTGATGGAAAAGGAGCAGTGGTGCCTCAGTGACACTTCCAGGAAGAGATAGGAGATTGAAATGTTATTGAACTATTTAGGCAAACGGAACAAATTAGTGGCCGTTGCAGGCAAACGTGGAATGCTAGGACAATAACATCGTAACAAAATTAAGAACATTTGGCTGATTTGGACCAGTTGTTTCTGATGCTTCACATTCTCTAGTGTCTAGTGCTGTGAGGATATATAGGGTGTTTCGCCTTCCTATCCGGTGACCAAGTGGTACCTCCACAAAAAAGAAATTAATCACTGCTGAAGCTGACTCTCATAAAGACAGGGTCAAGGTCATCAAGGAGGCAACTGAAAAGGAGAACATTGCATGTACGGAAAGTAGGGTGCTTATCTTCCCGAACCTAATTAAGTAGGGAGACCAGTCAAACACTGTGCTTTTCAACACTTGAAAAAGGAGTTTTTGATTTTGGATCTAGAAGTTGCATTTTAGTGCTCGGCGTGTGTCAGGTTTGTCCATGCATAGATGGTGCATGTTGATGGAGCAAGGACTCGTAGAAAAGAGACTTGCTCGAAGGCAATCCTCTCATAATAACTCGTAATGCCATACTAATTTTGTATTGTGGAATTAATATGCACTACATTTAAAATATCAAGAATAGGAGAAGCTTGTGTACGTGTCTTATTAACAAGTAACTCGAGTGAAATCTAAAATGGCCGCTAACAAGGGAAAATTGAATCGCGCATGCGTCAACTACGCCTACGTAGTTATGACGAGCTTTTGCTTGGAGGGAATTTTCTGCACTTGTGCAGACACCTCCAAAATGGCCGCTTGAAGACTCACATGCTAAGCATCTGCTTTGCGGAAACTAAATGACACTATTTTACTAATTGCTAATGTGGGGAGAGCATTTATAAGTAAAGGGGATTAGAGTAGAGATAGGTGGTATACAGTGAAATCATTTTATTTTGAAACTAATATACATTTTCTTGACTTTTCTTATTAGTTCGTATTTGGACCTTTTGAGAGAGACCGTGGACTATATCCCATGTGATCGTTACACATGCACAGTCTAAGTGAGCCAGGAACCGCACTGTCATCCTTGAATGGCATCCAAGAAAAGAATCAGCAACATACCCTGGGACCCATCCTGATGTCCTGTGAAAGGAAGAAATATTGGACCAAAGGTATAGTTTATGATGATAAGAATGTGAATACGTATGGGAATAAAGATTTTGAATAAGAAATTAAGGGGCGGGATCACTAGACAATGAACTAAAGAAAGTTAACTGAAACCTGACATGGTGTGATGATCATCCCTTTTGCCTGGCCAACCAGAAGTAGGAGTTCTATGAGATTAAAACATTAAGGAGTGGTACATAGCATTAGAAGGGTATAATTGAGGTAGTTTAGTTAATTAGTTAGAACAGAGAGACCGGAATGCTGCAGAGCTCGGGATGCTGTCGGAGTATCGAGCGAATGCCGAAGAGGAATCATATTACAGACTTAGAATTTAAGCCAAATAATTAGAAGAAGATCGCTGAAGAATCGAGGAGGAAGATAGTGTCAAAGAGAGGTGCGACGCAGGTGTGGGATCTAGAAGAGGTCACCTTATCCTGTCGTGAATCCTGTCGTGAATCCTGTCCTGAATCCTGTCCTGTACCCTGAAACCTTTGTCTCCTGTCCTTTCCCGGGGGACCTTTCCCAACTCCTTGGCTAAGGGGTCAGTTCTCACACCATTCTAGGTAACTATAATGTTCTGTGGAATTTAATTTGTACTTCTCTCTCTATCCTCTCCTTTCCAGGCACCGTCATTGAAATTTTGATTAATCTGTATCATTCCTTTTCCCATGGGTGACGGAGACCGTTCTGTACTTTGATTTTTTGGCTCACTTGAATTTCTTTTAGATAAGCATTTAAAACTTTCCTGAGTCTGTGGTTATTTCATTGCAGGAAAAGAAGATATAATTCATGCCATTTCACCATCAACTAGTTCGACTAATAGTCCATTGACCAGAGGAAAGAACTTTTGATCTGTGAAAGATTGGTTAAAAATGTCAGATAATTAATCTGAGAGTGATGAATATAAAAATTGACTTCAGTGGATTTAACTAGTCTGTGTGAGAGTGTGAGTTTATGGGCCCAAGGTGAGTATGAGATATTAGAGTAATTGTGGCTGGTTTACCGCTGGATCAGTTTTTCTGGTAGCAGAGCTTTGGTTATTATTGACTAGTTTGGTGAAAGACATTGATTTTATTGATTATTGATTTAATGGTTTAACAAACCCATTAATGTCTTGTTCTATGTTGTCTGGAAATTCCCGGGAGATGAATAGCGGATGGTAAATGGAAGCTATACTGCAGTGAGGTTACTCGTCTGTTAGAAAGCACTGAGGAGCTATGCAGGGCTACCAGTGCTAAATTAGGGACTATTTTTCTGTGTGGAAGCGAGAGTGACTGAGAGCAAAGGGTTCGCGGGTGAAACTTTAGTGTTATATCACCTAAAAAGGGTAACACCGAAGGAGTAGCAGGTTCTTCTAAGCTTGGATGAGGAGTAAGCGGAAGGTCTTACTCGCAGTATATGAAGAGTAAGCGGAAGGTTTTACTCGTAGTGAGAGAAATAATCTATCCTTTGGGTTCTAGTGGAACAGACAGATTAGCGAATGTTTTTATGTTGTTAATAATGAGAATTTAAAAAAGAAAATATGTTTAGTATTACCTTGTGAAAAGTGGGCCAGTCAGCAGAGTTGTACTGACGTCACTGGGAGCCGCGCTGGGATTGGTTAAAGCAGCGAGTGTGTGTGACGAGAAAGGAAATTGTAAAGGTGGGGTCAGTTGTAAGGAGTACTCCTGACATCACAGAGAGCTGCACTGGGATTGGTGGAAATTTTATGTGTGGGACCAGCGCAAATTGTAAAGGAGGGGTCAGTCGTGAGGAGTTATACTGACGTCACAAAAAGGCCGTGCTGACATTGGACAAATTACGAGCGTGTGCTGGATTTCGATTGGAAGTTTGAATAAATGCTGATTTTGGACTCTGTAGGCGGAAAATTGTATGGTTGATTTTGTTGGTTATTTAGTACAAGTCGACCTGACAGAAAAACTTGAGGTTTGCAGACTATTGATTTATGTATTGACAGTACAGAATGTATGGAGAATAGAGAAAAATGTCACTTGTGAAGAGAATTAAGAATTTCTTTAAGAAAGACAAGCCAGTGTTGACTAGAGAGGGGATTCCTATTCCTCCGCCAAAAACGCCCGCTTCGGAGGAGGAGCCTAGCGCGCAACCAAGATGGCCGCGTAGGTGCGAGGCTCCCGAGGACCTCCGCAACCTCCTACGTTTATCCTGTCTTCATCCTGAATCGGTTGAGGGGACTGTGTCGGTGAACCTGAGCCGAGGTGGTACCCGTTTTCCGTTTTTGAATCGGACCCCGGGTGCCGTGATGAGCATCGACTGAAGTTTGCGGCCTGCTCCTCTCCTGACCCCGGACTTGAGTTTGGGGGTGATCCAGTGGAGAAGTGAATAACAACGGCGGGACGAGCCTGGCGAGCCGCGTACCCCACACTTTCACTTTCGCTTTTGATTCCCCTTGCCGTCATCGCGAGTGGGATCACGGCGCTTCTTTGTGTGGTGGTTGCCTCGCTGGGGGATCCTGCCTGCCTGCGGGGACCTGCTCCGCCTTCCTGAGGTACACTCCGGGGTCCTCGGCCTCGATTGCTCGTTCTCCGCTGCATGACTCGTGGGGGTGCGAGATACAAGACGATGGCCACGAAGCAGGATGGAGATCGGCTGAAGGCCAAATCGACCCGGCGTGGCGCCGCACTTCAAGTCAACATCATGGATCGCTACACCCTACCAAAAGGTTCTCCCGGCGGGTCGCATAAGTCTTCCGAGTGCCCTCCGGATGCCCCGGATTTGCCGACGGATCTGACTTTGCAGGACGTCATGGGCGCCATAGCTGAGATGAAGACCTCGGTGGGTCAACAATTCGACACCCTGGCGCACAAACTCGACGCGGTCCTCATCGATGTCAACCTTATTAGAGCAGATCTATCCAAGACAAATGACCGGGTTGACTCTTTGGCCCATACCGCGTCGGGCCTCACGACTGAGGTGGCGGCCCTCCAGACGGAGGTGCGCCGGCTCCGGCAGGCCAGTGCGCTCACGGATCGGCGACTGGAGGACTCCGAGAGCAGGGCCCGGAGGAATAACGTTCGCATTATCGGAGTGCCTGAGGGACTGGAGGATTCGGCGGCGGATCTCTTTGTGGAGGATCTGATTTCTACTCATCTCCAGCCCCGAGGACTGAGTAAATTCTTTGCGGTGGAAAGGGCCCATAGAGTTCCTGGCGGCAAGCCGAAGGTCGGAGCTCCCCCGCGGCCTCTCATTGCCCGTATCTTCAACTTTCGGGACAGGGATGCGATTCTACAAGCTTCCAGACTGCGGGGGCCGCTTAAGCTGGAGAACATGGAGGTGAACTTTTATCCTGATTTCACGCAGGCGGTCCAGAAGCAGAGACTGAGTTTCATGGGCGTCAAGCGGCGGCTTCGAGATATGAACTTAAAATACGCAATGCTTTTCCCGGCCAGGCTGCGTGTGGAGTCTGATGGTCGCACTCACTTTTTTGACCGTCCTGAGACGGCCGGGGACTGGTTGGACACTTTGTCTGGGGGACATGATCGGGATGGGATGGGGGCAGCGGGAGGAGAGTGCCCACCGGACCGGGTATGAGGTATTGACACTGGGGCTCATTCCTGATGATGCCACTTTTCGGCCAAGCTCAGGGTTCCTTGACTGTTGTGTCTCGTTCCCCCTCCATTGGAGGTTGTGCGGTGTCTCGAGGGGGTTCTCTTTCCTCCTCTAGGGGGTTTTTGTAGTTTAGTTCACACAGGGGCGACAGGCACACTGCAAGTTGGGGGGGCTGTTTGGGCTCATGCAGGGGTGCAGGGAGGGGGGAGTTTTGTTTGGGATGTTGGGTTGGGGTTGGGTATTGTTTGTTTGTACCACAAGGCAGAAGTATTGTTGTGCTATATCTAAAGTGCTCTCTGGGGGGAGACTGATCGGTTTTGGCTGTGATGGGGGGTAGGGGACTGAGACTTCTGTCCTGGAATGTTAATGGATTGGGGGACAGGATAAAACGGGGGTGGTCCTGCAGTTCTTAAAACGGATTTCACCTGATATTGTATTTCTGCAGGAAACACACCTTATTGGCAATTCCTTTCGTGCCATGAACAGGCGGGGCTATCGCCTTGTAGCCCATTCGGGCTTCACCTCTGGTTCGAGGGGTGTGGGCATTATGGTTAAAACCTCGCTCCCGTTGGAGGTTGATGAGGTGCTCCATGATGATAGGGGACGGTATACGGCTCTAGTGGGCAGATTGGAGGGTAAAGTGATTGTTTTGGTTTCTGTTTATGTCCCGCCGGGGTTGCAGACGACTACTTTCGCTGATTTGGGGCACCTTCTTCTTGGACTGCCGGAAGGGACTCTAGTGGTTGGGGGGGATTTTAACGCGGTAATTTCCGGAACTGAGGATCGTCACCCACCCAGGGATCTCCCCCGCGCCCAAGCTTGGTTGTCTGGCCTCTTGGATACCCTGGGACTGGTGGATTGTTGGCGGCTGAAACACCCTACGCAGGTACAATACACCTTTCATTCCGGGGCTCATGGCAGTCTTTCGAGGCTTGACTATGTTCTGATGCCAGCAGCACAGGCGGGGAGGGTTGGGGAGGTGCGGCATCTAGCTCGGGGTATTTCCGACCACTCCCCGCTCTTGTTGCACTTCGATATTGTCCCGAGGGGGGAAGGGAGGGTGGTCCCGATCAACCCCTGGTACCTGCGTAACCCCACAATCCGCGCAGATTTGGTTAAATCCCTTGAGCAATATTTTGGAGATAATGTGGGATCTGTGTCGTCTGCTGTTTCTCTGTGGGAGGCGTTCAAGACGGTAATCCGGGGGGAGGCCCTATCCCTCATTTCCCATTCCAGGAGGCGCGAGCGGGAGGAGGTGACCCGTATCGAATCTGAGATAACTGAGTTGGAGGGTGATCTGGATTGTGGTGTCACAGACGACAAACTGCATGCTCTCAGACTCAAACAGGTGGACTACAAGGCCCTAGTCACAGAGGCGGCCAGGGGCCTGAGTAGAGAGCAACAGGGGCGACTGTATGATGTGGGTGATAAGGCTGGTAAACTGATTGCGTGGCTGGATAAAAAGGAGAGAGCGAGTCGAGTTGTCCCGTCGGTTGAGAGACTGGATGGTGTGTGTGTCACTGAGCCGGAGGAAATTGTTGATTGCTTCGCTGAGTATTTACGCGGGGTGTATTCCCCGGTATCTTCCCGCTCGGAAGAGGATTCCCACGCCCTGCTTAAAGATATTGCGCTGCCTTCCCTTTCGGAGGAGGATAAATTGTTGATGGACGCGGCTCCGACATCTGAGGAGATTGCCCTCGCCATACGTTCGGTCGCCTCTGGCAAGGCCATGGGTCCTAATGGCCTTCCCATCGAATTGTACAAATTGCGGCCGGATACACTGGCTCCGCATCTCCGTGATATGTTCCTCGCAGCCCGTTCGGCGGGTACCCTCCCGCTGGACCAGCGTCTTGCCACTATTGTGGTTATTCACAAGGAGGGGAGGCCACGGGATCGGGTCAAGTCTTACAGACCTATTTCGTTGTTGAATGCGGAGCCGAAAATTCTGGCCAAGGTGCTGGCTAATCGGCTGGTCAGCGTGGTGTGCGATCTGATCCATCAGGACCAGTTCGGCTTTATCCCTCATCGCAACACCGCGCTTAACCTGCGGCGTCTGCATGGGGTGCTCGCGAGGGTCCCGTTCATACGTGAGCCAGCCATTTTGGCGTCCTTGGACGCCACTATGGCGTTCGACACGCTCGAGTGGCCGTATATCTGGGCGACGCTGGCGAAGTTTGGGTTTGGCCCGGGATTCATTGGCTGGGTGAAATTGTTGTATTCCGGTCCGCTGGCGCGGGTGGTGGTGAATGGTAGAGTATCGGCTCCTTTTGAATTGGGCAGGGGCACGCGGCAGGGCTGCCCGCTGTCGCCGCTCCTCTTTGCGCTCGCCTTGGAACCCCTGGCAGAGTGGCTGCAGTGGCACCCTTCGATTCGTGGTCTCCGATGGACTCCTGAGTATGAGGATCGCGTCTCCCTTTACGCGGACGATATTCTTTTGTACCTTGCTTCCCCGCGTGAATCGTTGATTTTGTTAGTGGATGTATTGTGTTCATTTGGCCGCAACTCCGGCCTAGTCATCAACTGGGCTAAATCCTGTGCATATGTCCTCTCAGGGGAGGCTCCTCTCCTTCCGCGGGGTTGTCCTATCCAGGTTGCTCCGCAGGGATTTAAGTATCTGGGTATCTTTATTACCCTGGACTCTGTGGCCCGATATAAACAGAAGCTACTCCCCCCCCTCCAGCGCCTGAAGGAGGATGTGGCGCGTTGGAGGCGCTTGCCGCTCTCGCCGCTCGGCCGTGCGGCGCTGTTTAAGATGATGTCGTTGCCACGTTTTTTATACGCTTTACAAAACATGATGGACGTCGTCCCTGCTCGCTACTTTCGGGAGGTGGAGGGTCTGCAGCGCCAACTGTTTTGGGATGGGAGGCCGCATATCGCCCTTGCGAAGCTGACGCTCCCGTGGTATGACGGGGGGGTCGCCCTCCCAGACATCAAACGGTATTACTGGGCCTCCCAGCTGGCTGCGATAAACCACGGGCTTTATGGGCCCGCCCTTAACCCGGCTTTTGAAATGGACAAATTGTTGTTGCCGGGTGGCGACTACAATCGTGCGCTCTACTCTAGATCGCTCGACGCACGTTTGACGGGTCCTACACGGGTCGCGGTACGGGTGTGGCACGCGGCAAACTTGGCGATGGGGTGGAAGGATCGGTTGACCCGGGCGACGCCATTGTATGCATCTGAGCGATTGGGCTGCTTGTGGACCACGAAAGGCTTTGATAAGTGGGACACGATTGGCATCAGCAGGGTGGGCGATCTCTGGACGAGGGGGGGATTTAAAACGTTTGATGTGCTGCAGACGGAATTCCAGTTGCAGGACAGGGAGTACTTCCGGTATATACAGGTTCGTCACGCGCTGTGTTCTGTATTCCCGGATGTGGCGTCCATCCCGGAGTGCTCCCCTCTGGAAGATAGAGTGCTAGACGGGCATGTACCGGATGGCACTATCTCGTTGATTTATAAAAAGCTCATCAACGATCGCTCGGGACTGCTGACTGGCCTTCGTGAGGCATGGGTTGCCGATGGATTGGAGCTGGATGACGAGGATTGGGTATCTGCGGTGGCCTCCCCGAAAGAGGTGGCCATACCGGCCCGCCTTCGTTTCGTCCAGCTCAAAATACTCCACAGGGTATACGTTACGGGGCCGGGTCTGATGCGTATGGGATATGCCGTGGATGGGATGTGTAAGCGTGGGTGTGGTTTGTTAGGGACCTTCTTCCATACTTTGTGGGAATGCCCGGAGGTGGCGCGGTTCTGGCGTGGTGTGCATGCGGTGTTGCAAGCGGTCACGCATGTGACGCTGTTTCCCGAGGCTAGGAGATGTCTGTTGAATGTGTGGGAACCGACTGATTACACGGTGCCGCAAACGTGGTGGGTGACACTGGGATATATGGTGGCCAAACGTGACATAGCACAATTGTGGGGCTCCCAGAGGTCACCAACGGTTTCGGTATGGAAGGACAACATGGATTGGTGTATGTTTCGGGAGAAGGTAGTGTATGTGGCGAGAGGTAAGCCTGGGAAATGGGTGAAGGTGTGGGGCCCCTGGAACTCCTATCATGGCGGGATTTGTACCCCGCCACTGACGCCTGACTTGGCAGCGGCCCAGTCTCCCTAGTCTGCTTGTTACCTTGATTCTGTGTCGTCATGCCCACTTTGTTTCTGTCCCGGCCCGTCCCCCCCCTATTCCTGTGGATCGGTGGGGTCCTCCCGAGTGGAGCACATAATGCTGCTTAGACTTCTGCTGCCTTGTGGGTTTGTTTGTAGTTTTTCATTTAAAAATGGAACCGCCATTTGGGGGGTCTGGACGGTGTGGCCGCGAACGCTTCCTTCGACTTCTGGGACCTTTACCACTTGCCGCTTGTGTTTATAACTGTGTTTTATGGTCCCACTGCTTGCTAGCGGCCGGCCTGAAGGTTGTAGGCCCATACTTGTATATCTATTGCATTCTGTAATAAAGGTTTCAAAAAAAATAAAAAAAATAAAATAAAAAAAAACGCCCGCTTCATTTATTATGATGGAAAGAGGATATCATACGTGTGTATGAATGGAAAATTGGATAGAGTATACGAAAGGCGATGGTGTTTTAGCTTTTCCAGAACATGGTACATTTAATGGAAGAATTTTGCGGAATTTGAGAATACGGATGAATGATTTAGATCCGAGACCCAGAATGACACAGTATGAGGTACTAGAAGAGTGGGAAACTGAATTATATGAGAGAGAAAAGAAAAGAAGTGGGAGGTATTTGGGTCATTTTCCAAGGTATTTGCATGAGTCACGTGAAGGTCAGATGAAGCAATGGAGAAAAGCAATGGTATCAGAAGGATTATATCCAGTATTGACCGTTGATGAACAGACAGGAAAAAAACTAAACACTTGACAATGACAGGTTTTGGAGAATCAGAGGACAACTAAAAACCCTCCACCATATCAGGAAGAACCGAGTAGGACTACTCCTAGTGCACCAGTTTTTGGAACACCTTTGGTTCCACAAATTTTACACGATACCACAATTAATAGGGTATTTCAGGATGGAGAAAAGGATGCTTTAAATAAGAATAGAGAAGAATTAATACAGAAAATAACACAATTGAATGTACACCCTGACGCATTGACTATACCCGTAACCATAGGTCCTGTTGTTCCACTGTATGGAGATAAAGCAAACTGTCCCAAACCGCCAGTTGCGAAAACCCCTTTGAATAAACCTTGAAAAGAAATTTTAATAACTGATGACCAAATTAGTGAATGTGATTCAGTGATATCTTTAATCGATTTGCCAATAAGAGAGCAAATCAATGAGACCCCTAGAAAAGTTATACCTAGTTGTTCAAAAGAATGAAGATCAGTGACATCTTCCGGAGTCAGAAGTGCTACAGCAGTGACTCCAGAGGATTTGGAGAGATGGGGACAGGGAGTAGAAAAACAAAGTTCAACCCCAAAGATTTTAGACATTTTCAAATTGAAAGTGGAATTAGAAGAGATGATGGCTGGAAATGTGGGCATAGATAGGCTAACCACTTACAGTGAAGAAGAGTTGCTGTTCATTTGTAGGAGCATAACTAGAAATGCTAAAATATTTCATGAAAAATTGATAGAACTTGCCTCTGAAATGGGGATTGAAATAGGGAGATTGAAGGTACCACAGAAGCCAAATAGAGCAGAATTTACTGATAAGGATTTGGAAAATATGAATGTGTCTGGAAGGAAATTGCAGATTAAGGAGTTAATGACCATTTTACAGAAATTGGAAGTTTTAGATAGGTGTTAGACTAGGTGGACAAAGAAGAAAGAGGAAGCACAGGCAAATCGGACCGCATCTGAATATTTACTTAAAGAATCAGGAAAAACAGAGAGATTGTGCCCGGTGAGAGAAGTTCCCGGGGGAGGGTATGTGCATGTTCCATGGAGTAGACAAGATATTTTATCATTTACAAATGATTTTCCCAAGTTGAGAGAAAAAAACAGTTGAATGGTACAAGCAGGTTGAAAGGTTTGTGAAGGTTTCTAAGGTTTTGTTGAAGGATTTGGATGGTCTGTTTGACTTAGTGGTGCCTGCTGATTTATGGACAGAATGTAAAATCACAGTGGATTGGCCTAGTGATGAGTACCCAAGAGACTCAAAAACAGGAGCCCCTTCAGATTAGGTAATGAAGAAGTATCACCAAGTGATTACTTTCTTGAAAGGGAAAATTCTACCAAAAGAAACAGATTGGGTAAAAATAGACAGAACAATCCAAGAACCAAATGAGTCTGTACATGCTTATTATGAACGCCTATTGCAAGTATTAAAGCAGTATAGCGGATTTGAAAACATTGGAGATAAGGACATGGGTCATTTTGTGTATCGATTTGTGTATGGTTTAAAACCAGAAATTAGTCAGATGATTCAATAGCACATGCTGTGCGGGAAGGGAAAACCTGATGACATACTAAAGTATGCCGAGTATTGCGGGAATGATATTGAGGCTAGACATAAGAAATTAAAAGAAAAGATGATGTGGGCACAAGTGAAATTGGCAGAACAGAAAGAACTTAAGTTAAATAGCCAGACTGATGGCCAATCAAAAGAACAGGGTCAGAATGATAATGCAGCGAATGAGGGCAAACCAAGAGGATGAATGAGTAGAGAGGATGCAAAGAAGAAATTTCCTTGTCATGGGTGCGAAAAGTTGGGACATTGGAAAAACGAGTGTAAAAATATTCAGAATAATAATGGCCCAAATCATAATTTAAATCCACAGATACAGAATGAGGAGCAAATGAGTCAACCGCAGCAGGTTGTTAATCAACTGTGTCAGGTGCCACCTGCCCCTATGCAAAATTTTGTGAACAAATCAAAGTACAGTGCGGACGCCGGATTCCCAGGAGGAAGTGGTAAGAAAAATTCTGTATCTTCACAGTTCCTTTTGCAAAACAGCAGCGACAGCGAAAACCAACAATGGCGGTGCCTGAGGGGGGAGGAAGAGGAGTGCGTACTTGGCGCATCCTTGCCGGTTGAACAGTCAGGTCCATTTATTGATGGGAAAGTAGAAGGAAAATATATCACTTTTCTGTTGGACACTGGTGGTACCCGTTCTACTGTAAGAACAGCAGACATCCCAAACCTACCCCTCTCGGGAGAAAACATCCAAGCTGTAGGCGTGTCAAATAAGCATATTAGAACTCCAATTACAGAACCCATGGAGGTGCGCATTGGCAATTTCAGAGACATGCACAAATTTGTGTTGTGCGACTCCAGTCCAGTAAACTTGCTAGAAAGAGACTTGTTGTGCAAGATGAACTGCACAATTATTTGCACGCCAGACAGTGTTGCGATTCAGACCCCTGATGAAGACAGTGTTTACAAAATAATGCTGGCAAAACAAGGCACAGAGGTAGACGAGATGTATTCATTAATGACAAAAGATGATTTACCAGAAGAATAAAAAATAACTGTGAATCCAGAAGTGTGGGATTTCACTGGAAAGGAAGTGGGGTTGATGGTAAATGTAGATCCAGTGAAGGTGACTGTGAAGGAAGGTGCAGTTTACCCAAATACCAGGCAATACAAAATGAGTCCTGAAGTTAAAGCAAGTGTTGCATCAGAAATTGATCGAATGATTAAACAAGGTATTTTGACAGAAATAATGAGCAGCCCATGTAATTCACCTATAATTGGCATTAAGACACCTAGCGATAAATTCCGGATAGTGCAAAATTTAAGAAAGATCAACAAGATTGTGGCACCTTGCTGTCCTGTAGTCCCAAATCCAGCAGGGATGCTGTATCAGATACCCTGGAATGCAGGATGGTTTACAGTAATCAATTTATGTCAAGCATTTTTCTCCATACCTTTACACCCAGACAGCCAGTATCTTTTCTCTTTTAAATTTGAAGACCATATTTTAGTATGGAATCGTGTTCCTCAAGGGTATACAGAAAGTCCGTCAATTTTTAATCAGATTTTGAAAAAGTGTCTAGAAACACTAGTTATGCCTAAAACTTCAGTTCTAGTTCAGTACATCGACAACCTCCTAATAGCATCAAGGTCGCGAGATGATTGTGTTACTGATTCAATTGCATTGTTAAATCATTTGGCTGATGGTGGACAGAAGGTATCTCCAGAAAAATTACAATTTTGTTGAACTGGAATTAAATATTTAGGACACCAAATAGAAAGAGGAGTGAGAAAAGTAACCCCAGAGAGAATAAAAATAATAAAACAGATGCAGTTACCACAAACTCAGATAGAGATCAGGATGTTTCTTGGAGTATTGGGATACTGTAGGCAGTGGATTGTAGGTTTCTCTTTCTTAGCGAAGTCATTAATTCAGATGACAAAGAAAAGAGCGAAGGACCCAGTAGTTTGGGATGATGAAAGTGTAGAGGCCTTTGTAAAATTACGAAATTGTTTATGTGAAGCCCCTGCCCTAGGTATGCCAGACTATACAAAAGACTTTGCACTATTATGTTGTGAAAGAGAAAGCTGTGCACTTTCAGTTTTGACCCAAAGACATGGTTTGAGCCGACGTCCAGTAGCATACTTCTGTGCTACCTTGGATCCTGTAGCTTCAGCATTAACTGGCTGCCTAAAAGCAGTAGCTGCTACTTGTATGAGTCTGGAACAAAGTGAGTCAATTGTGATGGGACATCCCGTGAAAGTGTATGTTCCACATTCAGTGGAAATTCTTTTGACTAGAACTCGAACCTTACCCCTAGTCGGATGACTAAGTATGAAAGAATTATTTTGGGAGCTAGGTGTACCATGTTAAACCCTGCTACTTTACTGCCAGATGTACATGGAGAAGAAGTGAGAGATGAAGTTGAGCATGATTGCCTGGATGTAACAGAGTTATGCACCAAACCCCGTCCAGACATACAGGAAGAACCCCTGGAAGAATCTGAACATGAGCTATTTGTAGATAGCTCGTGTATGAGACATGAGGAAGGAGGATTAAGTGCAGCTTATGCTGTATGCATAATATCTGGAGTAGTTGAAGCAACCCATTTACCAGGAGTCAAGTCTGTACAAATAGCCAAATTGATAGCTTTAATTAAAGCATACAAAATTGGGAAGAATTGGAAACTAACCATTTTTACTGATAGCCAGTATGGTTACGGGGTTGTGCATGACTTTGGCCAGCTCTGGATGCAGAGGGATTTCATGACTTCTTCAGGATCCCCTATTAAAAATGAAAAATTTGTAAAGAAACTATTGGAAGCAATACAATTGCCAAAGGAAATAGCAGTGGTCAAGTGTGCTCCTCATCAGTCAGGAAATGACTATGTGGTGGCAGGTAAAAGATACGCTGACCAGGTTGCTCAATACTGTGCCAGAAATAAAATGGCTATAAACAAGAAAATTGAAACAAGTGGAATCAGCTGCCAACTTATCCTATTCTCAGCTGTGGAGACATGGGATGAGGTGAGACAATTGCAAGATGAGGTAGAAGTGGGTGAAAAGGAAGGTTGGATAAAAATAGGGTGTCAAAGGAGAGAAGAAGATGACGTGTGGATTTATCCAGATGGAAGACCAGTTATGCCAGATTGTTTGCTCTCACAAATGGCTAAAATGTATCATGGAGACACACACATAGGCAGGGACGCCATGATCAGGCTTTTCAGACAGGATTGGTACAATCCAAGATTTAGGGCAGTCGCAGAGAGCCTTTGCCAGCGATGTCTAACTTGCCAACAGATAAATACAGGCAGAAAAACAGTGGTCAACTAGGGAACAATTGGAAAAGCAGAAGGACCATTTGTAGTGTTGCAGGTAGACTTCATACAATTACCACCATGCAGGGGGCTGAAATGCATCCTTGTTATAGTATGTTTGTTTTCACGGTGGGTGGAGGCATATCCTACTAGAAGAAATGACAGCATAACAGTTGCCAGACTGCTATTGAGGGAGTTGATTCCGTGGTTTGGTTTTCCAGTAACTTTGGAATCAGCTAGAGGATCTAATAATTTGGTTAATCTGTGAAGCATTTAAAATTGAGCAAAAACTGCACTGTGCATACCGCCCAGAGGCTTCTGGAGTGGTGGAACAAATGAATGGCACAATCAAGTCAAGACTGACAAAGGTGTGTGCATCCACATCACAGTGTTGGACAGATGCATTACCTCTTGTTCTGATGGGACTCAGAAGCATTCCTGACAGAAACACAGGATTGAGTCCCCATGAAATCCTCATGGGAAGAGCAATGAGACAAGCATTTATACCAGGACATAAACTGTTGAATATAACTGATGATCTGGTATTGGACTACTGTGAAGGATTGTCTGACCTAGTTTGTTCTGTCTCTCACCAGGTTGGAGAAGAAGCAGTTGCCAGGCAGCCGGATCAAGCACATGATTTGAATCCCGGAGACTGGGTGGTAGTAAAGATCCACACCCGAGAGTCGCGCCTAGCACCCAGGTGGGATGCTCCAAGACAAGTCATACTGGTCACAACAACAGCAGTGAAATGTTCAGGTTTGCTTAACTGGATACATGCCAGTCATACCAAAAGGGTTCCAACTTCTGAGAAACAGGAACCACAACTGACACAAGCAGTTGAGGCCGCTGAAGGTTGTGCAGCTGATGAATCTAGAATAACAGATTCTGTAGAAGCTGACAGAGAACAACCGAGCACAAGCCAGGACGACCGGATACCAGTGGTGGACATACCTGAGGTGATTGTTAAAACCAGAAGTAGAACAAACTTAGAAAGACAGGAAACTAGAAAGGATCAGTCAGGTGTACATAAACAAGCTCAGGAAAAGGTGAATAAAACTGCTGGAGACCCTGAGCAGGACCAGACAGGGAGAGAAATCAGCACTCAGACTGACAACACATTTATTGAACTCGAGCAGATACAGACAGGTGTTAAAGAACACATTCACGGTGCAGAAAACAAAGGTGCAGTAAGACCTGAACAGGACCAGTTAGGAAAAGAAGAGCGAGTTCAGGAAGAAGAACAAGCTGGGAAAAGACCTGAACAGGGTAAGATAGAGGAAGAAGAACGTGTTCAGCTGGATGATGCTCAGATAACAAACCCTGAACAAGGGCAGATAGAGAGGGACTCTGAAGACGAAGATAATCAAATTGTGCCACAACGTAACGAAAATAAAAGGGTTCTCGAAAGAGACGAGGAAAGTGAAAGTGCAGTGCAAGCCAAAAAGGTCAGAAAGGGTGATAACTGGCCAGGTGATGTCAAAAGGTTAAAATACCATTTAAAGACCATAAGTGAGGAACCTGAACAAGTGAATGAAGTCACTATTCAGTCTGGACAGTTAATTGAGAAAACTAGACGAAGAAGTCAAAGACTAAGAATCTTGAACAATAAGTTCAAAGGCCCTAAGTGGACCTATGTGATTCTTGAAGAACTTGAGAATCTAGATTTAAATGAAGAAAGTGATGAAAAAATAATGGCAAATAAGATTGACGAAGGAGAAGTGAGACCTCCTTGAAGTAGCAAAATAAAATAAAATTCGTAAAGCAAAGTAAAGAAAAGAAGAGAAATCTTCTTAGATTAAAATGGCTGAGGATAGAGTTGCTTGAAGACCAAAACGAAATTGTTTAAAGAAGTACTGTAGAATCTGTATATGTAGCATATTTTTAGTAATAATAGTTTGGCTAATATTAACAATAGCAATTCCTTATTTAATGATAACAGAAAGAAAAATGACACTGACACGAATGAAAAGTTAGCTGACATAAAAGGAGATAGAGTAGAATTAGAAGCATCAGATGATCTAGATTTACATCACACTGTGACAGATAATGACACTTCTTTAAATGTATTCACAAAGTTATTGTTTCAGTATGTAGACACCATGGAGATTAGTGATTGTTATGTATGTATGAAATTATCAGCTTCAATAGCAGAGGGCGTTACCTATCACCATTTACCATTAACATATGGCATTTCTTGTAGTATATTGACCAGTTTATTTTATAGAACAGGAAGCTTACAATATTATTATTCAAACGTAAATGTGATATTTTCAGAGACTCCTATTCGAAAGAGTATGAATCCAGTGCTTACTACTAAAGATGCACAGTTTATGGGTGAATATTTCTTAACTATGAAGTCAATAGATATAGCAAAGGCACACGAGAATAACTTAACTTGCTCATTAAAAGAAGAAGAAAAAGTATTTTTGAATTTAGTTGAAGAAAGGAGACAGTATTTTCAAAAGAAAGCTACTGAACAGAAAACCCATATCCCATCATGGGCTGGGAAAGAGAGAATTTATACACCTGGCAAGACTCATGCTGCGATGTCCCTAGATTTTGAAAAGAAAGGGAAAATCTGCCTCTATGGATTAAAGACTGACTATAACAATTTATTTATTGGTTCCAGTGAATGTGAGCATAACTTTTTGATTATTGGAGGTTCGGGACTAAAAGGGGGAACAGATCCAGTTTTTCATGGAGTTTATTATGTGTGTGGGAATAAAGCTTATTTTAAGCTACCTGCATGATGGTACGGGAGTTGCTATTTTGTAATAGTATTCTCTAAAGTATACCACATAAAAAGAATCACTGGAAGCGATGAAAACAATAAAGAATTAATCTGTAGTAAAAGAGCTAGTTTTTCAGAGATAGTAGGTGATATATTTAGTGCATTGATACCTTCAGTGAATTCACGTAGAATTTGTCAATTGTCCACAGTAGTTGATCGTCTATCAACTGATACTGCTGGGAGTTTCTTAATGATCAATACAGTTAGATCAATGGTTTTTCAAATTCGACTTGCGCTTGATATATTTTTAGCAAAAGAGGGCGGGGTCTGCAAAATGCTGAAAGCGCAACATTGTTGCACTTACATACCGGACAAAAGTGTAGAAATTGGAGGATACATTAAAAATATTTCGAAACTGGAAGAAGAATTGAAACCACTGGAAGTTGATAGTATGTGGAAGAAACTAACAAATAGGATTACCTCAATAGGGACTTGGTTTGCTAATGTGGGAAAGAATTTTATAGGTCAAATAATACTACCAATAATTGTTATAACAGTATTTGTCTTAGTAATGATGATATGGTGCAAATATTGTAAAAATAGAAAAAGATGTAAAATAAGTGGAAAGGGAAAGAAAAGAAAGTATGAAGAAATACAGTTAGAAGAAATGAAAGGCGAACTTTACCAGAAAATGAAAAACTTTAAAGATAAAAATGAAGAAGGGAAAGGAAAGGGAATTGAGATGTGCTAAAGTTGGCATCTGGTTGGTGATGGGTAATTTTGTGATGGCACAAAATGCCATCAGAGAGGGCATTGATGGAGCAAGGACTCGTAGAAAAGAGACTTGCTTGAAGGCAATCCTCTCATAATAACTCGTAACGTCATACTAATTTTGTATTGTGGAATTAATATGCACTACATTTCAAATATCAAGAATAAGAGAAGCTTGCGTACGTGTCTTATTAACAAGTAACTTGAGTAAAATCTAAAATGGCCGCTAACGCAGGAAATTGAATTGCGCATGCGTCAACTACGCCTATGTAGTTATGATGAGCTTTTGCATGGAGGGAAGTTTCTGCACTTGCGCAGACACCTCCAAAATGGCCGCTTGAAGACTCACATGCTAAGCATCTGCTTTGCTGAAACTAAATGACACTATTTTACTAATTGCTAATGCGGGGAGAGCACATCTAAGTAAAGGGGACTAGAGTAGAGATAGGTGGTATACAGTGAAATCATTTTATTTTAAAACTAATTTAAATTTTCTTGATTTTTCTTATTAGTTCGTATTCGGGCCTTTTGGGAGAGACCGTGGTCGATATCCCATGTGATCGTTACACATGCGCAGTCTAAGTGAGCCAGGAGCCGCACTGTCATCCTTGAATGCCATCCATGAAAAAAATCAGCAACATACCCTGGGAACCATCCTGATGTCCCGTGAAAGGGAGAAATATTGGACCAAATGTATACTTCGTGATGATAAGAATGTGAATGCGGGTGGGAATAAAGATTGTGAATAAGAAATTAAGGGGCGGGATCACTAGACAATGAACTAAAGAAAGTTGACTGAAACCTGACATGGTGTGATGATCCTCCTTTTTGCCTAGCCAACCAGAATTAGGAGTTCTATGAGATTGAAACATTAAGGGGTGGTACATAGCATTAGAAGGGCATAATAGAGGTAGTTTAGTTAATTAGTTAGAACAGAGGGACCGGAATTCTGCAGAGCTCGGGATGCTGTCGGAGTATCGAGCGAATGCTGAAGAAGAATCAAATCACAGACTTAGAATTTGAGCCAAATAATTAGAAGAAGATCGCGGAAGAATCAAGGAGGAAGATAGTGTCAGAGAGGGGTGCAACGTAGGTGTGGGATCTAGAAGAGGTCACCTTATCCTGTCCTGAATCCTGTCCTGAATCCTGTCCTGTACCCTGAAGCCTTTGTCTCCTGTCCTTTCCCGGGGGACCTTTCCCAACTCCTTGGCTAAGGGGTCAGTTCTCACACCATTCTAGGTAACTATGATGTTCTGTGGAATTTAATTTGTACTTCTCTCTCTATCCTCTCCTTTCCAGGCACCATCATTGAAAGTTTTATTAATCTGTATCATTCCTTTTCCCATGGGTGACGGAGACCGTTCTGTACTTTGATTTTTTGGCTCACTTGAATTTCTTTTAGATAAACATTTAAAACTTTCTCGAGTCTTTGGTTATTTCATTGCAGGAAAAGAAGATATAATTCATGTAATTTCACCATCAACTAGTTCAACTAATGGTCCATTGACCAGAGTAAAGAACTTTTGATCTGTGAAAGATTGGTTAAAAATGTCAGATAATTTATCTGAGAGTGATAAATATAAAAATTGTGGATTTAACTCTCTGTGTGAGAGTATGAGTTTATGGGCCCAAGGTGAGTATGAGATATCAGAGTAATTGTGGCTGGTTTACCGCTGGATTAATGTTTTCTATTATGAGAATCTGCTGTGACTATTTGAATGACTTCAAGAAAGTGGGTGGTCATGTTGCTTACTTTAGAAGTTAGTAGCTATTAGGTAGCTGAGGAGGTTCTCTTCTTTGGGAGGGTTTTTTCCTGATTTAGATGGCCTGACAGATTTTGGGCTGGGGAAGTTTCCAGAAATGAGATTAAATGATACTTGCCTTCTTTTTTTAGTTCCCCTTCCTCTAAACTTTGGTCTCCTCAACTGATGCACTAGTGATGTGAAGTATAATAGTTCATTTGAGTAGGTGTTATACCTTTTTTCACATAATGTGTTTGGATAGTGATACGTCCTCTCTTTTGATTCTTCTTTGCTGGAATACATGTTATTTATACCTTGTGCTAAGTGAATGACATGTAGCTGCATATTTTGCATTCAATAAAATCTATTTTTTTTTTAAAGAAAATTGAAAGAAATAGGAGGCTTAAAAGTGGCAGATTATTTTTAAGCTTTCATGAAAAAAGAAGTGTTTAATGTAGTGTTAGAAATAGGCTTTCTGGTTGGCGAGGGCATGCTTCTAAGCCAGGCAGAAACCACCTCTCTAGTCAGGGCAAGGGCGTTACACACTGAAGATAACCCTTGCTCTCCCCCTTGGTAGCTTGGCTCGATCAGTCAGACTTATCCCAGAGGCTATGTGTAAAGCGTTTGAGCATCACACACACACACACAGCAGCAACATACTAGGCACACCACAAAAATAACTCCGCACAAGGTTATATAAAAACAACCTACATGCTCTACAAGGAGTTTCAACATATTGCTTATTTTTCTGTGACGTATACAGATTTGTTGTCTTTTTAGGAGTATTAAATAGTGAGGATAAGTCTACAAATACGTCTAATTTTGATGATAACAGGGATAATCTACTAGAAGAATTGTTCAGTATGAACACTGGTGTTAAGCATGTTGCTGATAGTGGTTCAACACAAGAAGGGCTTAAAATGAAGTTTATACGTTTAGAACGTCTCAAAAAACAGGAACTCTCACGTTGGTGGGACGTCACTATTTTACAAAGGTATTTGGACATCAAACAAGTTCCTAGAGGACTGAGAGTGGTAACTTTCCCTTCCTTTGATGATCTGGGGGCGGATCTATTAAAGGAATGGGAACACTTGATTACGTCCTCTTCAGTTGGCATTGTATAGGAATACTAATAAGAGATGCCAATTTAAAAAGAGAGAGATTGTTGTTGGAGATTAAGGATCTAGAGGAAGAGATTAAAGCAATAAACCTACCTGAGGTGATAGAGAAAAATTATAAAATTCTCAAAGGAGTTTTACAAAATCACCAGTTGTACATAAAGGATAAAAAGATGCGCTAATTGAAGCGCGATGACAACGATTATCGGAATAGCCGAGTATTCACTTATGCCAGTAAATTTGACAATGTGAACACTAATAATCAACAAGACAGATTTAATAGACCTGAAACTGGTGTTTTGAATAAGGTTACATCCAGTGAAACAGAATTATCCAGTATCACCAGTTTCACAAGTGAAGAATCTAACTCCTCGGGAGGGCCATCAACCAGTGCCAATTTAGGGCAATCCAACTCGTTTTTTTTAGAGATGGAGAGATTCAGAAAAGGCACCAGACAGAGACCACAGAATGTGGTTTCAAACCCAAAAAGACAAGAAGAGGGAAAAAAAGAGGACAAAGGGGGAACAAAGGGAAAAGAAAGGATGACAACAAGATCCACGTCCAAAACGGTTCAGAAGTAAGTGTTGTACAGAATGGTGACAATGAAAATGTAAATGTGATAAATCTTTCCGATCATGTTCTAGATGAGAACGAAATAAAAATCTTGAGCAAAGGTTTGGGTTTTTGTCCTGCTTCACTGCCAGATTTCACTGAGTATCATATTGGTCTTTTTAGATTTGTCAGAAATCTGAAATTAAAAAAGTATTTTGCTAATAAGAACGAGAATGAATTAGATCAATCTAGAGGTCCTACGCGGTGTGCAATAACTGTTAGTGATGCCAAGAACATACAACTCCTTTTATCCCTGGAACAAATGGAAACCCCTGATCCCACTATCAGTCAAATATTGCATGATTTAGATATCAATCCACAAACTGATATTAATAGCGGGTTAAGATCAAGGTCACGGTTTACACCAAACCTGCCTCCAGACAATGTGATTGATATATTCTCAGACAAAATCACACAAGGACTGTATAAATTAGAGGATGAATATCAGAACAAATTAAAACATGTCAAATATAACATCAGTAAAGAAGAGAGGGAGGCTCTGTACAGAATTGCTCAAAATCAGAACCTAGTGATAAAAGAAGCGTACAAGGGTGGAAATGTAGTCCTCATGAACAGGAAAGACTATATTGCAGAAATTGATAGACAATTGTTGGATTGTGCATCATATGAGCAGGTTAACTATAATCCTATGACCATCGTAACCAATCTCATGGAAAGGAAGTTGGAGTTTTGGAAAACGCAAGGTCAAATGTCAGATGCTGAACAAAAATATCTTTTTAACCCTTTACCAACTGCAGCTTGCATTTACATTTTACCTAAAGTTCACAAGGACGGGGTTTTTCCCCCGGGCAGGCCTATCATTGCCGGGATTGGGTCCCCCACAGAAAAATTGTCAGAGTATATTGATCTTTTTTTGCAACCTCTAGTACAGAACCTACCTGCTTTTCTTAAAGATACAAAAGATTTGCTGTGTAAAGTGGAAGATTTTGAATGGACAGAAGTTCACTTTTTGGTCACGTTAGATGTAAGTTCTTTATTCACCTGTATACCGAGAGATAAGGGACTAGAAGCAATCCCACACTTTCTAGATACAAGAAGTGCCAATGCACATGAGCATAATATTATGCTTATGGACCTAATAACCTTTGTCTTGGATAATAATTTTTTCCTACATGAAGGCAAATGGTTCAGACAAAAGAAGGGTGTTGCAATGGGCGCAAAATTTTCGCCTTCTTTTGCAAACCTGTATATGGGTCTATACGAAATGATACATATCTGGAGACAATGTCCAGTCATCTATAGTGAGAACATCATTCTATGGACCAGATATATAGATGATGTTCTATTATTTTGGTCTGGAACTGAGAAATGCCTACTAGAATGTATCTGTTATCTGAATGATAATACTTTTAATATACATTTTACGTATCAACTTGATACTAAAAGTATTAACTATTTGGATACTACATTGTATGCAGCGGGACAGGCGATTAGATCTAAGATGTTCCGCAAGGAGACAGCTTGCAATTTGGTTTTGCATGCGACCAGTGCCCATCCACCAACACAGATTAAATCGATCCCCTACGGCGAAATGGTTAGAATGAGACGAAACTGCAGTACAGATCAAGATTTTTTTGGTGAACTTGAAAATTTGGAAAGGAGATTCAAAAACCGAGGCTATTCAGGACAAATCTTGGCCTCGGCAAAAGAAACAATTGTCTGGGTAAAACGATCTAATTTACTGTACAATACCCAACAGAAACAAAAAATGAAAATGGAAGATTGGGGTAGGAGGCCAGCACCAGTAGTTCCATATAGTGCAGCCACTCCAGACCTATTTTGCATTCTTAATAAACATTGGTATATTCTTTTTTTAAGTTCAGAAAAAAATTATTGAAAGAATATGCTCAAATGTTACAAAATAAGAAAAGAAAACAAGAAAAGTTAACAAGTAAAAGTACATAGTAGGGTAAGTAATGGCAAAAACATTGGCTGTAATATGAAACAACAAAAGTTGAGTATACTTATAGGCAAAAACTGGCAAGTGATATGAAACAAGGCAATAAAAAAGGGATATGAGATATAAATTACAAGCATAAAAAAAAAAAAAAAAAGGAAGTCATGGAGGTTTAGGGACTTCTTGCTGAAACGGCGATAAAGACAGAGAAGTACGAGCACTCAAGTAAAAAAAAACTGTAACTGGACTCCACAAGTCTCTTCGCTTAGCAGCTAAAGTTAAGGGATAAACAGAAGTCGTATCTAATCTGTGGTTATAGCAAACAGCATACCACCAAGCCTTATAAGATAATTTGGAATAATCCTTCCAATTTTTTGTTATTTGCTGGAATGCTACCGCTAATAACAAGTCTATTATTCTGGTGCTACAGGTGCAATGATCCCAGATGGGAGAGAGACTCCCTAAAAAGATGTGAGAAAATGAAAAGGAGTGAGTGGATGAAAAAATCTTAATAATTTGAGACCAAACCTGTTTCCAGAAACAAAGAGTAAAGTGACAGCTAAAAAGCATGTGAAAAAGGTTTGCACGTGGTGAGGAGCAGGACCAACACTTGTCGGAGGCTTCCGGGAAATGTTTGCTGAGAATGAGTGGTGAAAATAATAACCGATTATAAATAAAAAATAGTGTTTGAGTAGTATTCGCAGCTCTGAAAGATTTACGCATCGTCAACCACAACTTATCCCACAACTCAATAGGCCAAGAGATTGCAAAATCTTTTTACCAATCTTCCTCTAATGGGGTTTTAATGCGGGGGAAGGACAAAGTGTGAAGAAAAGCATATATCTTGGAAGCCTTAGAGTGCTTAATAAGTAAAGAGTTCAGCGAGGTAGTAACTGAGGGTATATGAGTTGATGGAGGATGCAGACCAAGATGAGCCTCGTAGGCCTGTTGTAATGCATGTGTCAATAACAAATATTTGGTTCGACAAGCGAGAGGTAGATTGAAAGAAGTGGCAGCTGAATCAAAGGGAATGATCTGAGTATGATGGAACAATTGGCGCACCCAAATAAGGCCACGTGTTCTCCAGGATTTCCAAAAAATTGGCTTATTTTTAATTAAGATAGACGTGTTATGCCAAATAGGTTGATCAAAAAAGGATGAAACAGGTAAAACAGGAAGAATTTTGGAGGTGTATTTAAGAATAGGAGTTGAAACGGACTGAGGTCTGCGAGAGAATATAAGATATTCTTTGAAGGAAAAGGGAGAAATGAAAGACTTCTCTAAGGTCAACCAGAGAGGGGAGAATAATGAGGAATCTTCAATCCAATGAGAGACTTGATGTAAGAGAAAGTACTTATGATATAAAGAAAAGTTTGGGAAGTTCAACCCACCTTCTTTTTTAGAACGCATTAGCTTAAATAAAGACATACGAGATTTTTTGTGCCCCCATAGAAAGGAAGGTAGAATAGAGTTTATTTTCTTGAAATATTTCAAGGGGATAGCAAGTGGTATATTGGAAATTGTAAACAAAACAATGGGAGAGAGCATCATCTTGATCGTGTCCAGTCTTCCCCACCATGACAAATAGAGAGGATGCCATTTGTTAGTGAGAGTGGTCAATTTTTGTATACAATCTTCCATACACTTAGTGATTGTACCAGAAAGAGAGGAATGGAAATTGAGGCCCAAATATTGAATATAGTTAGGGCTCCAAGAAAAACCTGAAGCAGAGAAATCATCTTTGAAAGTCACTTTAGTAAGTGGCAGGATTTCACACTTGTCTTTATTCAATTTATAGCCCGATACTTGAGCAAAAGAATGAACTTCGTCTAAAAATGCAGGAAGAGAGGTATCCGGTTGGGAGATAAATAGTAGGACATCATCAGCATAAGCTGCCATTTTAATGTCAGAATTATGAAAATTAAAACCATGGATATTGTCATTCTGACGAAGTTGCAAAAGGAAAGGTTCTAAAGCAAGATTAAACAAAAAAGGTGAAAGCGGGGAAACCCTGTCTGACTCCTCTTCCTAATGAAAAGTAAGGAGATAAGCCCCCATTTGCAGAAATTGCTGCTCTAGGACAAGAATGAAGGAAGAAAATTAGGGAGGAAATTTTTGGACAAAAACCAAACCACTTCAGAGTTTTAAATAAATAAGACCATTCAACCAGGTCAAAAACTTTTTCCGCATCCAAAGCTATGGCTGCGAGGGAATGGGGATAATGAGAGGACTTGGAGAGAATATCAAAAAATAATCTAGTATTATCTGACAACAGTCTGCTCTTAACAAAACCAGACTGCTCTTTCCCTAAAAGCTCGGGTAGTAAAGACTCTAAGCGCATCGCTAATGCTTTGGAAAAAAATGTATAATCGATATTTACTAGAGAAATGGGGCGATAATTTTTACAATACTGTGGATCCTTACCCGGTTTCGGAATAATACAAATAAGGGCATCAGAGAAGGAAACAGAAGCGGAACCAGTTTGAAGGAAGGTAGAAAGAAGTAAATGTAATTTGGGAATGAGCAAATGTGAAAAAAAAGAAAAGAACTCAACAGTGAAGCCGTCCGGGCCCGGAGCTTTTCCGTGTTTGAGAGTATGAAGAGCTTGGAGGAGATCTCTGTGAGTAAGATCAGCCTCCAAGGATGAAAGGTCCGGAAGAGTATCAAAAGGAGAAGATATGGTTGACAAAAATTGGGAGATGGAGTGCTCAGATGAAGATGCTTCGGAAGAATACAATGCTTCATAGAAATGTAAAAAGTCTTGTAGGATGTCCTCACTTTTGTGTTTTAATAACCCATCATGGCCGTAAATGGATTCAATATTGATTTTATTTTGTCTCACCTTTAAATAATCGGCCAACAACTTTCCAGCCTTATTTTGCCCACCATAGAACTTGGCGCTAGATTTTAAGAGAAAATTAGAGGCATTAAACGTAGAGTCTTTATTAAATTGAAATTTGGCAGAAATTAGATCATTTAAGCAATCTTTTGATTTAGAAGTATAATATAAATGTTCTAATCGTTTAATCTTAGAAAGTAGGACGTTGGTATCTTGTTGGGCTTTCTTCCTCTTGCGAGAGACATAATTCATGATGAAATCTCTAGCCGATGCTTTGAAAGCATCCCAAACTACATGAAATGGAACTTCACCCGTGTGATTAAGTAGGAAATATTCATGGAAAAAGGATGTAAAAGAAGAAACAAATTGTGCATCAAGAAGGAGAGCGTTGTTAAAACGCCATTTTTTAATAGAGGTAGGCTTTCGTATCACATCCAGAACAATGGAAACTGGGGCATGATCTGAAATTAAGATGGAGCCGATGTCAGAAGAAATAAGGGACTGGGTAAGGTGATGTGAAATAAACAAAAACATTGGTATATTCTTAAGATGGATACCACAATAAAGGGGTCAATTTCCAATAGGGCGAATATCATACACAGTAGGGGGAAGACATTAAAACAAACATTATGTCATAGCTACCTCAAACCATTGCCTATTATTACCTGGATGCCAGCGCCGCCTAGCGGTTTCCACAGATGTGGACAGTGCAGTAATTGCCATCTAGCTAAGAACAAATTAGTGTCTTTCAAATATAACACTTTTAAAACCTACAAAATCCATGATTTCATGACTTGCAATCCAAAGCATGTGGTGTATTGTATCGAATGCTGCTGTGGCAAAATATACGTAGGCAGCACTATACGTCCTTTAAAAGAACGTATTCAGGAACACGTTCGTGCTATTAGGAATAGGAATCTGGATTATCCTTTGGCAGTACACTACAACGAACAACATATGGTGGAAGGAAAAATTAATATTATGTTCCATGGAATTGAAAGCCTTAAAATATCCAGTCGTGGGGGTAACCATACCCTGCGCTTAAGACAGTTAGATAGTAAATGGTTGATCAGATTGAGAGCAGTGGATCTGGGTTTGAACGTTGATCGAGAACTGTATACGTTTTTGTAGACAAGTTTATTAGATGAAAAAACTATAAAATGTCTGCTTGATAACATCAAGATATTGAGAAAATGTGCGAAAGTACAAATGACTGCTTTGAATTAACATTGTTATCACTTTGGGGCTGATAACAATCTTTACCACTTTTACTTGCTTCTCCTTTCTCTCTCACACAGCTTGACTCCCAACTAGGAGTATTCCTCTAAGGATGCACTGGGGTAAATGAAAGTTCGTCTTTTGACTTTATGGACATGATCCTTCGGTGTGTCTAGACATTAATGTGGATTTGGGGTCGCATTCCGTTTTGATTGAAATGTACTAACACGGTGATATGTGTTAACACAATTCTGATCGAAATATCATGATGGGCTATGGATGTATACGGAGGATCCGTGCTAACTAGCCTAGAGGATATATTAAGGAAGGAAGTCACGGTGAAATTATCACTCAAGATTAAAATACATATCGACTAGCTGTACAACACGATAATTACTAGTTTCAAAATTGTGAATTCCAATTTGTTTTACATGCTGTATTGTTTGTGGGAATACTTTATAACCATTCCAAAATGGCGTAACGAGTTTCGAGTGCTACAACCCAGTCCGCTTTCTATGTTCATTTCCACGGACGTCCGGTATATTTGGAAATGCTAGAATTTGTAGACACGTCTTGTTCGGGCTCAGGAGTCGAGACGCCAACACCGGTTTTTTGAACAGGTATGACAGTAAAATCCAGCCATCCTCCGGTATTTCGATATTTAGCATGGGATTAGTATTTGGTTTGTTACTTACACACTGGGTAACGTTTTTTGGAGTATACAATCAAAAAACGGGTTGCAAAGAGCCACAACTACAATATGGAAGCGTTGGAGTTTTTGAAGTAGTTTTCCATGGTTCTTGCGTAACCAAAGTAGTTTGATATCAGGGGAGGGTGTGAATACAGGGACTTCGTTATTAACATGGAACTGTGCCCTTGTGTATATACCATTGGGGTAAATACAATGTCCAGATTGATATATGTTGTTTTTGTTTAAAGTCAAACCTGTATTAAAGTTCCCAAAAAACTGTTTTTATTGCTTTTAGGTGTATCACGACCTGTTGGCCATTTTATATATGGATAGGCTCTAAAAAGGGATATGCGATGCTTTGTCTCATCAAGTAAGGATCGATACAGACTTTCAAAGGACTTAGCTGTCCATACATGGGCAATCGATTGAGGATATTCATGACTTTCAATTGAATTGGCAGTAGGTGAGGAATGATGACTGGGGCCTTTCTGTTTCAATTTTGGTGTGCCACTTACACACGTTATATACGTGTTTAGAAATAATGATAATAACATCGTTGGCAATGCACCATATTTATAATACAAAAATCAGGGGGCCCGATTCACAGAACAAACTTAAGACTAAATCCTAAACTTAGTACCATTCTGGTATTCACAGAATGCACTTAGTACTTCTGGTATTCACAGAATGAACTTAGTACTTTTGCTATTCACAGAATGGATTTACGACTCCTAAACTTACGTCCGCACTCGGGCCGGAAATTCCGGCCCGGAGGCGGAGCTTCTGGGCCGGAGGCGGAGCTTCCGGGCCGGAGGCAGGGCTTCCGGGCCGGAGGCGGGGCTTTCGGGCCGGAGGCGGAGCTTCCGGCCCGGAGGTGGGGATTCCGGCCGATTTAGCTATGGCTGAAATCTCCACCTCCGGGCCGGAAGCCCCGCCTCCGGCCCGGAAGCTCCGCCTCCGGGCCGGAAGCTCCGCCTCCGGGCCGGAATTTCCGGCCCGAGTGCGGACGTAAGTTTAGGAGTCGTAAATCCATTCTGTGAATAGCAAAAGTACTAAGTTCATTCTGTGAATAGCAAAAGTAGTAAGTTCATTCTGTGAATACCAGAAGTACTAGGTGCATTCTGTGAATACCAGAATGGTACTAAGTTTAGGATTTAGTCTTAAGTTTGTTCTGTGAATCGGGCCCTTGGAGTTTTTAGCTAACTCTTTTTGGTTTTAAGGTTTTATCCTCATAACTGAAGGTGCCTACTATCAGGGGATGGTATAAATGTAGCTATCACCCCTTTCTACCAACATAAAAAATTTGGCCACCTCGGGTATATTAGAATGGGGCTAACACATTGTTTAGACCGTTATGCTAAGTTTTTAAATTCAAATTTAATTTCTTTTATTGCCGATAGGTGTATTAGGACCTGATGGCTTCGGTTTTTATGGATTACCATTAAACTGGGAAATGCGATTTCTTGGTCCACAAAGAAAGGATCGATACAGAGTTGCAAAGGACTTAGTTGTCTATAACTGAGCAAACGACTAAGGAGTTTCTTAACTTCCGTCTGAATACGTAGTAGGTGAGAAATTATTATTAGGGAGTGTTTGGTCCTTTGGTGTCACTTCGTGTACATTATGTCTGTTTGGTGACATTATAGGATTCACTTCTTTATAGACACTGTGGTTTTCTGGTGGTGGTCCTAAATCAGTTTTCTATTAGTCAGTAACAAGGTATTTCTGTTTGAGATATTTTCTTTTTAACAACTTTTGGACACAAGCCCCCCTGTCCTGATTTTTGTTTTTAGAAATAGCGATACAGTGTTAATGTCTTGACACCAGCATTTGTTGATGATTATTATGAAAATAATGCTTTTATAAACTATTAAATTTTGTTAATGTGTGCTTTTTTATGTTTGTGATTGTGTATTTGTATATATTTGTCTACAGCCTTGAAAAAGTCCTGATGGACGAAACACGTGTCGGCTGTTTTGTACATATATGTGGGCATGACAAGAAGGAGCAATAAAGAATAAAATTAAAAGAAAACTGTGGAGCACATTGTGGACTTTGAACATACATTTATGCACAGTGGAAATCATCTTAACTCAGCTAAACTTTTGTCTATGTGTGCCTCGACTGATGGGTAACTTATATAAAAACAAGCATTGGCATAACCAATAGGTCTCGCTTTTGGGACCTTCTAAGTTATGCAGCACAATATCCTTGGTGCAACCACATCAACTGTTGCGTGGCTAAACACTTATAAGGTCCCAAAGGCGAGACCTATTGGCTATACCAATGCTTGGTGTGGTTGTGTGTGTGGTTGTGTGTGTGTGGTTGTGTGTGTGTGGTTGTGTGTGTGTGGTTGTGTGTGTGTGGTTGTGTGTGTGGTTGTGTGTGTGGTTGTGTGTGTGGGTGTGGTTGTGGGTGTGGGTGCAGTTGTGGGTGCGGGTGCGGTTGTGGGTGTGTGTGGATGTGTGGTTGTGTGTGGTTGTGTGTGTGTGTGTGGTTGTGTGTGTGTGGTTGTGTGTGTGGTTATGTGTGTGGTTGTGTGTGTGGTTGTGTGTGTGTGGTTGTGTATGTGTGTGAGGTTGTATGTGTGTGGTGTGTGTGGTTGTGTGGTTGTGTGTGTGGTTGTGTGGTTGAGTGGGTGGTTGTGTGTGTGGTTGTGTGTGTGTGTGGTTGTGTGTGTGTGGTTGTGTGTGTGGTTGTATGTGTGCGGTTGTGAATGTGTGGTTATGTGTGTGGTTGTGTGTGTGGTTGTGTGTGTGGTTGTGTGTGTGTGGTTGTGTGTGTGTGGTTGTGTATGTGGTTGTATGTGTGGTTGTGGTTGTGTGTGTGGTTATGTGTGGTTGTGTGTGTGGTTGTGTGTGTGTGGTTGTGTGTGTGTGGTTGTGTGTGTGGTTCTGTGTGTGGTTGTGTGTGGTTGTGTGTGTGGGTGTGGTTGTGGGTGTGGGTGCGGTTGCGGGTGTGGCAGCGGTTGTGGGTATGTGTGTGGATGTGTGGTTGTGTGGTTGTGTGTGTGATTGTGGTTGTGTGTGGGTGTGTGTGGTTATGTGTGTGTGTGGTTGTGTGTGTGTGGTTGAGTGTGTGGTTGTGTGTGTGGTTGTGTGTGTGGTTGTGTGGGTGGTTGTGTATGTGTGGTTGTGTGGGTGTGTGTGGTTGTGGGTGTGGTTGTGTGTGTGGTTGTGTGTGTGTGGTTGTGTGTGTGGTTGTGTGTGTGGTTATATGTGTGCTTGTGTGTGTAGTTGTGGTTGTGGGTGTGTGGGTGTGGTTGTGTGTGGGTGCAGTTGTGGGTGTGGGTGTGTTTGTGGGTGTGTGTGTGGATGTGTGGTTGGGTGTGGTTGGGTGTGGTTGTGTGTGTGGTTGTGTGTGTGATTGTGAGTGTGCGTGGTTGTGTGTGGTTGTGTGTGTGTGGTTGTGTGTGTGTGGTTGTGTGTGTGTGGTTATGTGTGTGTGTGGTTGTGTGTGTGGTTGTGTGGGTGTGGTTGTGTGTGTGTGGTTGTATATGTGGTTGTATGTGTGGTTGTGGTTGTGTGTGTGGTTGTGTGTGTGGTTGTGTGTGTGGTTGTGTGTGTGGGTGTGGTTGTGTGTGTGGTTGTGGGTGTGGGTGTGGTTGCGGGTGTGGGAGCGGTTGTGGGTATGTGTGTGGATGTGTGGTTGTGTGTGGTTGTGTGTGTGTGGTTGTGTGTGTGATTGTGGTTGTGTGTGGGTGGGTGTGGTTATGTGTGTGTGTGGTTGTGTATGGTTGTGTGTGTGTAGTTGAGTGTGTGGTTGTGTGTGTGGTTATGTGTGTGGTTGTGTGGGTGGTTGTGTGTGTGTGTGGTTGTGTTGGTGTGTGTGGTTGTGTGTGTGGTTGTGTGTGTGGTTGTGTGTGTGTGGTTGTGTGTGTGTGGTTGTGTGTGTGGTTGTATGTGTGCTTGTGTGTGTAGTTGTGGTTGTGTGTGTGGTTGTGGTTGTGTGTGGGTGCAGTTGTGGGTGTGGGTGTGTTTGTGGGTGTGTGTGTGGATGTGTGGTTGTGTGTGGTTGTGTGTGGTTGTGTGTGTGGTTGTGGTTGTGTGTGTGTGGTTGTGTGTGTGTGGTTGTGTGTGTGGTTGTGTGTGTGTGGTTGTGTATGTGTGTGAGGTTGTGTGCGTGTGGTGTGTGTGGTTGTGTGGTTGTGTGTGTGGTTGTGTGGTTGAGTGGGTGGTTGTGTGTGTGGTTGTGTGTGTGTGTGTGTGGTTATGTGGTTGTGTGTGTGGTTGTGTGTGTGTGTGGTTGTGTTTGTGTGGTTGTGTGTGTGGTTGTATGTGTGCGGTTGTGTGTGGTTGTGAATGTGTGGTTGGGTGTGTGGTTGTGTGTATGGTTGTGTGTGTGGTTGTGTGTGTGTGTGGTTGTGTGTGTGTGGTTGTGTATGTGGTTGTATGTGTGGTTGTGGTTGTGTGTGTGGTTGTGTGTGTGTGGTTGTGTGTGTGTGTGGTTGTGTGTGTGGTTCTGTGTGTGGTTGTGTGTGTGGGTGTGGTTGTGGGTGTGGGTGCGGTTGCGGGTGTGGCAGCGGTTGTGGGTATGTGTGTGGATGTGTGGTTGTGTGGTTGTGTGTGTGATTGTGGTTGTGTGTGGGTGTGTGTGGTTATGTGTGTGTGTGGTTGTGTGTGTGGTTGTGTGTGTGTGGTTGTGTGTGTGGTTGAGTGTGTGGTTGAGTATGTGGTTGTGTGTGTGGTTGTGTGTGTGGTTGTGTGGGTGGTTGTGTGTGTGTGTGGTTGTGTGGGTGTGTGTGGTTGTGGGTGTGGTTGTGTGTGGGTGCAGTTGTGGGTGTGGGTGTGTTTGTGGGTGTGTGTGTGGATGTGTGGTTGTGTGTGGTTGTGTGTGGTTGTGTGTGTGGTTGTGGTTGTGTGTGTGTGGTTGTGTGTGTGTGGTTGTGTGTGTGGTTGTGTGTGTGTGGTTGTGTATGTGTGTGAGGTTGTGTGCGTGTGGTGTGTGTGGTTGTGTGGTTGTGTGTGTGGTTGTGTGGTTGAGTGGGTGGTTGTGTGTGTGGTTGTGTGTGTGTGTGTGGTTATGTGGTTGTGTGTGTGGTTGTGTGTGTGTGTGGTTGTGTTTGTGTGGTTGTGTGTGTGGTTGTATGTGTGCGGTTGTGTGTGGTTGTGAATGTGTGGTTGGGTGTGTGGTTGTGTGTATGGTTGTGTGTGTGGTTGTGTGTGTGTGTGGTTGTGTGTGTGTGGTTGTGTATGTGGTTGTATGTGTGGTTGTGGTTGTGGTTGTGTGTGTGGTTGTGTGTGTGTGGTTGTGTGTGTGTGTGGTTGTGTGTGTGGTTCTGTGTGTGGTTGTGTGTGTGGGTGTGGTTGTGGGTGTGGGTGCGGTTGCGGGTGTGGCAGCGGTTGTGGGTATGTGTGTGGATGTGTGGTTGTGTGGTTGTGTGTGTGATTGTGGTTGTGTGTGGGTGTGTGTGGTTATGTGTGTGTGTGGTTGTGTGTGTGGTTGTGTGTGTGTGGTTGTGTGTGTGGTTGAGTGTGTGGTTGAGTATGTGGTTGTGTGTGTGGTTGTGTGTGTGGTTGTGTGGGTGGTTGTGTGTGTGTGTGGTTGTGTGGGTGTGTGTGGTTGTGGGTGTGGTTGTGTGTGTGTGGTTGTGTGTGTGTGGTTGTGTGTGTGTGGTTGTGTGTGTGGTTGTATGTGTGCTTGTGTGTGTGTGTGGTTGTATATGTGTGTGAGGTTGTGTGTGTGGTGTGTGTGGTTGTGTGGTTGTGTGTGTGGTTGTGTGGTTGAGTGGGTGGTTGTGTGTGTGGTTGTGTGTGTGTGTGTGGTTATGTGGTTGCGTGTGTGGTTGTGTGTGTGTGTGGTTGTGTGTGTGTGGTTGTGTGTGTGGTTGTATGTGTGCGGTTGTGAATGTGTGGTTGTGTGTGTGGTTGTGTGTGTGGTTGTGTGTGTGGTTGTGTGTGTGTGGTTGTGTGTGTGTGGTTGTGTATGTGGTTGTATGTGTGGTTGTGGTTGTGTGTGTGGTTGTGTGTGGTTGTGTGTGTGGTTGTGTGTGTGTGGTTGTGTGTGTGTGGTTGTGTGTGTGGTTCTGTGTGTGGTTGTGTGTGGTTGTGGGTGTGGTTGTGGGTGTGGGTGCGGTTGCGGGTGTGGCAGCGGTTGTGGGTATGTGTGTGGATGTGTGGTTGTGTGGTTGTGTGTGTGATTGTGGTTGTGTGTGGGTGTGTGTGGTTATGTGTGTGTGTGGTTGTGTGTGTGTGTGGTTGTGTGTGTGTGGTTGAGTGTGTGGTTGAGTGTGTGGTTGTGTGTGTGGTTGTGTGTGTGGTTGTGTGGGTGGTTGTGTGTGTGTGTGGTTGTGTGGGTGTGTGTGGTTGTGGGTGTGGTTGTGTGTGTGGTTGTGTGTGTGTGGTTGTGTGTGTGGTTATATGTGTGCTTGTGTGTGTAATTGTGGTTGTGGGTGTGTGGGTGTGGTTGTGTGTGGGTGCAGTTGTGGGTGTGGGTGTGTTTGTGGGTGTGTGTGTGGATGTGTGGTTGGGTGTGGTTGGGTGTGGTTGTGTGTGGGGTTGTGTGTGTGGTTGTGTGTGTGTGTGGTTGTGTGTGGTTGTGTGTGTGTGTGTGTGTGGTTGTGTGTGTGTGGTTGTGTGTGTGTGGTTATGTGTGTGTGTGGTTGTGTGTGTGGTTGTGTGTGTGTGGTTGTGTGTGTGTGGTTGCATATGTGGTTGTATGTGTGGTTGTGGTTGTGTGTGTGGTTGTGTGTGGTTGTGTGTGTGGTTGTGTGTGTGTGGTTGTGTGTGTGTGGTTGTGTATGTGGTTGTGTGTGGTTGTGTGTGTGGTTGTGTGTGTGGTTGTGTGTGTGGTTGTGTGTGTGGTTGTGGTTATGTGTGTGTGATTGTGTGTGTGTGGTTATGTGTGTGGTTGTGTGTGTGGTGTTGTGTGTGGTTGTGTATATGGTTGTGTGTGGTTTTGTGTGTGGTTGTGTGTTTGTGGTTATGTGTGTGTGGTTGTGTGTGTGTTTGTGGTTGTGTGTGTGTTTGTGGTTGTGTGTGTCGTTGTGTGTGTGGTTGTGTTTGTGGTTTTGTGTGTGGTTGTGGTTGTGTCTCGGGTTGGGGTTGTGTATGTGGTTGTGGGTGTGTGTGTGTGGTTGTGGTTGTGTGTGTGGTTGTTTGTGTGGTTGTGTATGTGTGTGTGGTTGTGGTTGTGTGTGTGGTTGTGTGTGGATGTGTGTGGTTGTGTGTGTGTTTGTGTGTGTTTGTGTGTGGTTGTGTGTGGTTGTGTGTGGTTGTGTGTGTGGCTGTATGTGTGGTTGTGGTTGTGTGTGTGGTTGTGTGGTTGGGTGTGGTTGTGGTTGTGTGTGTGGTTGTGTGTATTTTTTTTGTTTGTGTGTTTGTGGTTGTGTGTGTGTGTGGGGTTGTGTGTGGGGTTGTGTGTGGGGTTGTGTGTGGTTGTGTGTGGGTGTGTGTGTGGCTGTGTGTGTGTGTGTGGTTGTGGGTGTGGTTGTGTGTCTGTGTGGTTGCGTGTGTGTGTGTGGTTGTGTGTGTGGTTGTGTGGTTGTGTGTGTGGTTGTGCGTGTGGTTGTGTGTGTGGTTGTGGTTATGTGTGTGGTTGTGGTTGTGTGTGTGCACAACAAACAAAAGAAAGGTGGTAGGGAGTCTCTGTGCAGGGAAGTGATATTTGTGGTAAAAGTAAATATCCCGTTAGAGCTACTGCTTCAAGGTCAACCATACAACGACCACCCAACGTCGCAAAATATGGGCAAAGCCCACTTCACAGTTAATTGAAAAGAGGTAAACTGAGCAAAACAGCTCTTATATCAGAAGGTCAAATAAAGTCCAAATATCCGTTCTATGTTCGTTTCTTCTTCTTTAATTCAATCTTGTCACATATATTTCTTGTTCATGTACATATTCTTCAAGCTAATGCCTTCAATCCAAGCCTGACGACAGGCCCCGCCCACAGTCAGGCAGCAGACGCCTGGCTTCGGGGCCGCGCTCGTGTCGGCGGCTCACTATTCGGCAACCAAGTGCGGGGTAGGCTCCTGCCGGAAAATACACAATTGCGGGGTACACAACAGGGGGGTGGGCTCCCGCTCTTCAATTTTGGCAAATGCGGCGGAGAGCAACAAATGCAGGGTGGGCTCCCGCTTTCTCCTCAATGTATGGGGGAATCCCCACACCTGGATTTCCTCATAATGCAGCGCACAATGTGGGGTAGGCTCCCCCTCTAAAGGACACAAATGAGGGGTGGGCTCAGACACCACTCGGAGGCAGTGTAGGGGAATCCCCACGCTGGGATTCCCTCGAGGCAGTTTTCAGCCCAGCGCTGCAGGACACACCTTGGCAGGATTGGAGTCCCCCTCTCTGGGGCTCCAGTAATAAAGATATAGCACTCACGAGGCACTAGCAGCTAGAGCTCCAGGGACACGAGGCTGGGCCCAGGTAGGCCAGCTCACAGGGCCCTCCAGCAGGGAGGCAGTCCCCTGTGGCGGTTACTCCTGGGACCCAGCGGCAGCAAGTCCCCCACAAGTCACAAGGAATCACAAGCACAACACTCTCATGGGATCACAGCCCCAATATTTATAGGACATTTTCTTTGTCTGCCCTTGGGACATGGCTTGGGGGAGCCAGCCTGAACTGGGTCTGGGGGTGTGGAGCACTTTGTTTACAGGGCTCTCACACTCCTTTGTCAGGTTGGGGTTCTGTCATCAGACACATCACAGGGGGGCGGAGCCAGCATTCACCTAGGCAGGCACAGACCTATTCAGGGTCAAGTGACTACTCCTCGCACTACTCCCAATGCAGATCTCCCCTTCAGCCTAGTGCCGACTCATCCTGCCCTCCCTGGAGCCACACACACCTCACCAGCCCCTGTCACTCCAAAGCCAGACATGAAATCCACATCAGGCAGGCAGACACCTAGCACACAGAAATGTCAACTTCTAGAAGTGGCATTTCTAAAATAGTGATAATAAATCCGCGCACAGCATTGCGCAGCATTTATTATTACTGATCCAACCATACCAAACTTGACCACGCTGCTCCTCTCATATCAGAAATTACCACTGAAACACTTATTAGGGAATCGCCAATGTATTCCTAAGGGAGGCCTGCCTCATAGCAGTGAGAAACCAAAATAACGGTTTGTCACTACCAGGACATGTCACACACTACAGGTACATGTCCTTCCTTTCACCTACAATGCACCCTGCCCATTGGGCTAGCTAGGGCCTACCTTAGGGGTGACTGACATGTAGTAAAAGGGGGGTCACAGACATGGGACACACTTTAGGTGCCACGTCACACTGCGCGCACAGGCCCTGCAATGGCAGAGGCCTGAGACAGGTTTGAACGGCTACTTTGGTGGATGGCGTAATCAGCGCTGCAAGCCCACCAGTAGCATTTAATTTACTGGCACCGGGTATTTGAGATACCACTCTACAAGAGACTGACAGGTAAATTAAATATGCCAACTAGGTGTAGACCAATCTTACCATGTTTACCACAGAGAGCACATGCACTTTACACTGGACAGCAGTGTGTTGGACCCGGCCTCGTGGCGTGGCCCATTCCGACCCGTAGCAACACCACCCCTGATCCCCCACAGAACCCGGGGCTACTCCCGTCCTTCCCTCCATCTTCCCGACACCGGGCCCCCTCCCTACTCAATCGGCCTCGCGTCCTCCAGTGACCAGGCCCTGCACCCCAGATGGCCGCCCCCGACCCCAGCGCAAGCCCGGCCTAGTCACGCCATGCCGGCTGGGAGGAGAGAGAGCTCCTGGTGAGCAGGAGAGGGAGGAGTAGTTTCACTCACACCTCTGGCCTCCTCAGAGATGGTTTCGATCGCCCTCCGGCCAACCTGAGGGCTGGCTCCACGCCTGCTGCGTGTCTGGGATCCCTCCCGACACCGCCTTGAAAGGATCAAAGGACCACGTGGCAGGAACCCCCAGCAAACTACCCCCAGGGCTAAGACCCCTGCCCGTGAGGACTCCGGACATCAAAGAGGAGTCGACCTATAACAATGGGCGCTCTGGGACTATCGGCAGATTGAATCCTGGAACGAAGAGAGCCCTGCTGACGTGGTCGCGGCTAAAAGAACATCCTCACAAGATCCGATGGAACTCTTGGAACCTCGGTGAGCCCTGCAGACAGCGTCGCGGCTCCACCTGACAGAGACGGACTTCTGCCTAAGTAATCTGAGCCCTGCAGACAGCGTCGCGGCTCCACCTGGCAGAGACGGACTTCTGCCTGAATCATCTGAGCCCGGCAGACAGCGTCGCGGCTCCACCTGGCAGAGACTGACTTCTGCCTGAATCATCTGAGCCCTGCTGACGCCGTCGCGGCTCCCCTCGCAACCTTGAGAATTCGAGCTCTGCAGACTTGGTTGCACTCAAGTGCTATCCTGGTCCAGCTGGACCCCAAAGACCGTACCGTATCCCCGGCTCGAGGATTGAGAGCCGTGTGCCGGATACGCACCTGCATTGACCCTGATCCTAAGACTATCCCGCTACCCCTACCCCAACCGAGACTCTATGAGCCCTTGCTCTACTTGTACAGACGACTCTGCGGATCATAAAGGTCCTGATATTTCTAGATAAAGAATACGTGCTTCAGAATCTACGGTGTGGTGTCTCTGTGTTGCATGGTACTAAATCAGCGTGTACGATCCTAGATACGAGACCCAGCCCTGAGGGGGTCTCCCGCCAGTGTTCGGCTACATCTCCCGGGGAGGGTGGGTCGCAGGGCGGTCAGGTACACATTCTGTCCTTCCCTGGGGCTGGCCCTTCTAACACAGTGCTAAAGTGCCCAGAGTCCTAAAACCATTAACACCATGTCAGAAAAAAGGCTAGGAGGAAGGCAAAAAGTTCAGGGATGACCCTGCAAAAAGGGCCAAGTCCAACACAACCCCCTTCCAGCCAAAACGCAGGGTAGACCAATTACCACCTTCATGGGCTTCCCTGCTTTGGGCGATAGAACATGGATGCGGGCCTGAAACTGTAGGGACACCTTCCAGTTCTATGCCACTCTGAAACCATGTGGTTTCCTCTGTCAAAGCTCCCAGGACCAACTAGGCTACCCCACTGGTGCTCCCTAGTTGTCTGCGGCCAGGACCAGGCCCCAGGCCATCCAGATGTCTTTGGTCCTTGCCATTCCACAGAGTGGGGGGCAGTAACCCCTGGCACATAGTAACCATTCTCCACTCTTCCTCTCATCAGTGCAGTTCTAAGCTGCCACTGATCCTCCAACTCAGGCTGACCAGAAGTCCCGGGCGAGGCTCTTCTCACCCTACCTCTCCTTCTGCGGTTCTGCACTCTCCTCCTATGAGAGGCAACCTCAGAACACAGCTCTCCCACCAGTTCAGGACCTCTCTCCAGCAACCGATCTACCTACCTGGAATCTAAACCCTCAGGTTGAACCGGGGTCAGAGGTGAGGACTCCCTCCCTCTGCACCCCGTTCAAGAGTTCTGCACACTCCCAACTGGAGTGGTACCCCTAGAAGCTACATCGGTCAGGACACTGCTTACAGTTGTCCTTCCCTCCAGGTCAGGCATAACCTGAACCTGGCCTCCCAACCCAGGGACTAAACCCTGCGGTTGAACACTTGCCCGGCAAACCAGGACTTCCTTGGGAGAACACATGCCCCTCCCCGAGGATAACACATAACTCATGGGTCGTGTGACAGTCTGCTTGGTGCAGCTCTCCCGACCCCTGTCCATCTGACAGTGTGTGAAGATCCCCCAGGACAGAAGTGGTGTCACCATGGTCACTCCTAGGAGACTCAGCCCTTCTGGCTGGCCCTTGAGATCCCCCTCAAATGGACTACTAGTACAGCTTCGGCTCCCTACCTGGTGTTCCCTTATGGAACTACCCAGGCCCTGAGACTGAGGTTGGGCACTTTCGGGACACATCCTAGTCTCACTCCTTCTCCTAAGAGACAGGACGTGAGGCCCTACAACCTTCCCACTACAACGGGACCTAGCTGTGCTACTCTAAACCTCTCCCACCACTCTGGGCTGGAAGATACCTGAGCCACTCCTCTTAGGGTCACTCCCCAGTGCCTCTTCAGAACCTCTGGCATCAACCCAGAGGTCTGCCTCCAATGCAAGTTCCCTGGGATCAGAGAACTCACACTCCAACAGGTGTTGGCGCAACCCCAGACAACAATTACTGAACATGTGCTCTCTGACAACCCGATTGAACAGCCCTTCAAAATCATTTGCCGTGCTACCCATCACCCAATCCTCCAGTGCATCACAACACACATCCACAAACTCCCCTCAAGACTGGTGAGACAGTTTCTTACTGCCCCTGAACCTCAACCTGTATCCCTCTTCCTGGGAACCAGGCACCATACTCTGGGATCTGGGAGTGGGACTTCCTGCACTGGACTCCATATTGCTGCCACCACTGGACCCCACCCCCACTGGTGAATCCAGACAACTAAAACTGCACTCAGGGGATAATCTACACTCCAGAGCTAGTTTCTCCCTGGCAAAGGTCCTCTCTGCCTCCGCCATCCTCTCCTGTGCTAAAACCCTCTTAGTCTCTAGCTTTTTCTCTTCAAGGCACAACGCCTTGAGACTCAACTCCTGGGCCAACAAGGCCTTTTTCTCCTCTAAGGCTAACTTCCTATGCTCCAACTCCAATTTCTGAGCCTCCATATTCTCATGACTCTCCTTCTGGAGCTTCTCTAAATCCAGCTGATGCTCCCTTTCTTCCCTCCTATCTACCCACTCCTCTGGGGACAGGGAAAGGGATGGAGCGCTGTCCCTGGCACTGGACCCAGCAAGGGACTCCTTATCTATGGGGTCCTCACTATCTACTGGCGTCCCTGCCCTGTCATTTTCTCCCTCCTGCTCAAGCTCTCCAGTATGCTCACTGGCCTTCCTAGATTCCAACCAGGCCCTCAGCGCCTTTTGGTGTTCCTCCTTTGGGGCAGACCTTCTCACTTGACACCCAAGACCCTGACATAACCTCTTTAGGTCCTTCACAGTATACCTTTGCAAAGCCCTTACACTAAATGCACTTTCTGTCGCAACAACTGCTGGATTATTATGGTGAGACATGACTGACACTCTAGGGGTATCACCAAAATTTAGCAGAGCAGGAAAACACAATTCAAAAATGACACTTTTAAGGAGAAATAAAACTCAGCTTGTAGTGCAACCAGTTGTTGCTGTGGTACTGCGCAAACGCAAGCCCTATCCCACCGCTGCCACCAATGTTAGAAATGGGATTTCTGTTTTGCTAGGGCTTGCGTCTAAGCCAGGCAGAAACCACCTCTCTAGTCAGGGCAAGGGAGTTACACACTGAAGATAACCCCTGCTCACCCCCTTGGTAGCTTGGCACGAGAAGTCAGGCTTATCCCCGAGGAAATGTTTAAAGCGTTTGCGGAACACACACACACAACAGCAACACACTAGGCACACCACAAAAGAAACTCCACACAAGGTTATATGAAAAAATAGCCTTTGTATTATCCAAAACGCATTAGAATGACAATCACACATATCCACTGTGCCAGCTGTCACTAAGCAATATTTACAGAGGATTATATACAAGACAGGGTCAATCGGGCCACTGTCAGAACCATCACAAGCACAAGTAGTAAATTTAAAACACAACCAGTAACTACTGGCAAAATACTGTACTCAGCATTATCACATTAGCATTTGGGCATTTTCATCAGCATAACCACATATGCAATCTCTGTAGGCATCAGCACATTGTGCATAAACCTCCTAAGCATAAACACATTGTGTAATCATCATATTAGGCATAAACACATATACCATCTCATTGGGCCTCACCATAAAAATGACCCCAGGCCAACTGGCCTTTCACTAGAGCCCAAAGGCCCTTTGTCCCAAATGTCAGGGCAACCAAGGTGCGCAATGCGCCGGGGCATGGGGTGCATCTCACCCCTTTCTTATCCAGAAAAGAACTACCCCCGTGGTTGCAGCTACCCGCGCTCTCGCGATGCAGCTGATGTAGAATGAAGCACTGGCACCACTGTGCCTCGTGAGCCCCCGTTACTGGGGTCTCCCGGTGCTACTCCTGGCACTCTTCAAAAGGACTCAGCACTCACTGTGCTCTGGGGGTAGTCCCACTCTGGGACTCTACAACCCAAAATTGCCCCCTCGATGCAGCTGCCCGCAACTACGGCACAGCTAAGAAAACCAACAAGTACTGGCACTCACAGTGCCTCAGGAGCATCAACAAGGCACCGCTCTCAGCCCCCACTCACCGGGGTTCACTGGCAGTCTTCAGGCACCGACAATGTGCCTCGACAGTCCTTGCTCCACCGGAACTTCTCCGGACTCTGCCCGGTCCCTTTTCCTAGGACACGGGACTTCGATGTGGAACCCGCGAGGCTCCGGACGGCTTCCCCGTGGCAGAGGGTGGCAGAAATGGAGCCCGCGAGGCTCTGGTCAGCTGAAGGCAGGCCCCGCCCACAGTCAGGCAGCAGATGCCTGGCTTCCGGGTCGCGCTCGTCTCGGCGGCGGCTCACTTTTCGGCTACCAAGTGCAGGGTAGGCTCCCGCCGGTAAATACACAAATGTGGGGTGGACTCCCGCCAACAGTAGAACACAACAACGGGGTGGGCTCCCGCTCTTCAATATTGGTAAATGCAGCAGAGATCAACAAATGCGGGGTGGGCTCCCGCTTGCTCCTCAATGTACGGGGCATTCCCCACACTGGGATTCCCTTCGGAATGCAGTGCACAATGCGGGGTAGGCTCCCGCTCTAAAGGACACAAATGCGGGGTGGGCTCCCCACGCCGGGAATCCCTCGAGGCAGTTTTCAGCCCAGTGCTGCAGGACACACACGCTCCACTTTTCCTTGGCAGGATTGGAGTCCCCCTCTCTGGGGCTCCAGTAATAAATATATAGCGCTCATGAGGCGCTAGCAGACAGAGCTCCAGGGACACAAGGCTGGGCCCAGGTAGGCCAGCTCACAGGGCCCTCAAGCAGGGAGGCAGTACCTTGTGACGGTTCCTCCTGGGACACAGCAAGTCCCCCCCAAGTCACAAGAAAGCACAAGCACAACAGTCTCATGGGGTCACAGCCCAATATTTATATGACATTTTCTTTGTCTGCCCTTGGCACAAGGTTTGAGGGAACCAGCCTGAACTGGTTCTGGGGGATGTGGAGCACTTTGTTTACAGGGCTCCCACCCTCCTTTGTCAGGTTGGGGCTCTGTCATCAGACACACCACAGGGGGGCGGAGCCAGCATTCACCTAGGCAGGCACAGACCTATTCAGGGTCAGTGGACTACTCCTCCCACTACTCCAAATGCGGATCTCCCATTTAGCCTAGCACTGACTCATCCTGCCCTCCCTGGAGCCACACACACCTCACCAGCCCCTGTCACTCCAAAGCCAGACATGCAATCCACATCAGACAGGCAGACACATAGCACACAGAAATGCCAACTTCTAGAAGTGGCATTTCTAAAATAGTGACAATAAATCTGCGCACACCATTACGCAGCATTTATTATTACTATTCCAACCATACCAAACTTGACCACGCTGCTCCTCTCATATCAGGAATTACCACTGAAACACTTATCAGGGAATCCCCAAAGCATTCCTATGGGAGGGCAGCCTCACAGCAGTGAGAAACCAAAATGGCGGTTTGTCACTACCAGGACATGTCACACACTTCAGGTACATGTCCTACCTTTCACCTACAATGCACCCTGCCCATAGGGCTAGCTAGGGCCAACCTTAGGGGTGACTGACATGTAGTAAAAGGGGACACACACACATGGCACACACTTTAGGTGCCACGTCACAGCGGCAGTAACCTTGCGTGCAATGGCAGAGGCTTGAGAAAGGTTTGAAAGGCTACTTTGGTGGGTGGCGCAATCAGAGCTGCAAGCCTACCAGTAGCATTTAATTTACTGGCCCCGGGTATATGAGATAACGCTTTACAAGGGACTGACAGGTAAATGAAATATGCCAAACAGGTGTGGACCAATCTTACCATGTTTACCACAGAGAGCACACACAGTTTACACTGGACAGCAGTGCTAAAGTGCCCAGAGTCCTAAAACCACCAACACCATGTCAGAAAAAAAGGCTAGGAGGAAGGCAAAAAGTTCCGGGATGACCCTGCAAAAAGGGCCAAGTCCAACATATAGACACATAAAGAAAGTATGACACACTAAATAATCCACACATCCCTCTTAACGTCAGGGAACTAGCTCTATATGGAGCAGGATCCATTAGCTTCTCTGTCCCTTCTACGAGGGGTGATTATTTTTCTGTGTGACTCCCAAATGCAGCACAAGCTACTTCCATTCACCCCAAAGTTTATGCTTTGCCTTAGGAGCTCACCAGGACCTCGGTGCTAAGTGTGTGCAAGTCCTCAGCAACACCAATGGCCTGGTACATTCTTTGCCGACCTGTAGGCAGTCAGCGATCCCCAGAGGACCAACCCAGGGTCGGCCTTTTTGGTGGCATATGTCCTCTTGTGGCTCCAACAGCAATCAGTGAGTGTCCTCTACAGCATCGTTATCACGGCGAAACAGGGCAACGGCCCTGTCTCCGCGGTGACCTCCTTCACGCACATGGGGTGATCAAATCCAGCTCCCTCATGGGAGAAAGTCTTGTCTTTACAGTGAACCCCTCCTGGCACACTGGGTCACTGACTCCCACGTGAACTTTTGTGACAGTCCACACTTCATGGTGGCCCCCTCCGGGCACACAAGGCCCCAGACTACAGTGCTCTCATTTATGATGGCCCGCAATTCACAGGGGCCCCTCGTGGCACATGTGGACACCGAGTACATCGTTCCAACTGGCAAAGGCCTGCTCGCATTGTTGGTCCCCTCCAGATCCATGGTGTCACTGACTATAGCGCGCACAAGGTAAGGTGGTAGCCCTAGCTTCCGCAGGATCAAGTAGACGGCTCCCATTTCTGCAACAATGCAAACCGGACCCACACCTTCCACTATGCTCACCAGGATCCAGTCAACGGAATCCCTGGTGGACCTCACTTCCTCCAGGCACTCTTCTCCTTCTCACGTGGCTCTCTGGCCTTGGCAGACAGACAGCCTTTAGGCACTCTCCTCCTCACAGGGTATTCTGATCCTGGCAGACAGGCAGACTCAGTGCTTCTCCTCCTCACAGGAGGGTCTGGTCTTGGCATCTAGGCAGAGGCTGGTGCTGCGGGCTCAGGGTATTTGGTCTCAACATTCTGGGTGGCAGCTCCTCACTCAGCAGGAAGACTGGCAGACCTTGGTCCCCCGCCCAGGTTCCAGCAGCAAGAAGGTTTGGAGATCTTCCCTCTCTTGATGAGACAATGCTGTTCAACCTTTGAGATTATGTTTGAACACACCCTCCACAAGGCATCCTTACCTTGGGCACCTCACACAAACCTATGACAGGCTATGGCTTTATATCTGTCATACAGGGTTAGACTGGTTCTATAGGGCAATCAGGCAGTGCCCGAGAGGCTGGTCTCACAGATACGTTTGTGGGGCGGTGTTTTTGGCTGTTTGTGGGTCTGTTTATGGTCTGCTGGGCCAGTTTTCATGTAGCTTTCCCTTATATTAAAACAAACTTTCCCTGCAGCAAGCTCAAATCAATGCAGTCTTCCATACCTTGCAAGACGCTTATAGAAAGTGTCTTTAAAAGTTCATACTTGCCCCAATGTGCACCCATGGGCCACTTTTTTAGTGTTTTAATTCACTAAAGGGGCCACTTTTATTGTGGTTCCCTGGCGTATTTTATGTCCCAGTCCCTGCAGTGCCATAGTGAAGCCAACAAAACAAGAGACTGTTTATTTGGAAGTTATAATCTCATCCTAAACACACCACTAAATTTGTTTCTAATCCTCCTTTGAGAAAGTCTGACAGTCTGCCAAAATGTGAAATAATTAGGACTAAATATACAGCAACTCGGTGACTGCCAGTTTTTGTTTGCACTGAAAAGCAGATTGCTTAGCCCACATAAGCGGGTTTGTTTTTCTTATCTTGTGGATTTGTTTATCTTTCATAATGACTTTAGCAGATTACCACAAAGCTCGTGTAATAGAGCACTCAGACTGCAAGGGGCAGGGAAAACCATAAAAAGCAGGCATGCAGCTTGAGTGTCTAAAACTCTGATAAAATGAAGGTTCACAGCCGCCCTAAGCAACTCTTACTGCTACTGATAATGATACTAAAAATCACACATATGCAATATTGTTCACCCGTTGCACATGGATCACGTTGTTTAAATCATAAAGATAGTATTACCAGGAATCCATGGAAATGGGATAAAAAATAAATAAAGGGCTTGAGAGTAAAAACTACAACGCGTATACTTCAGGGCAACATTCTAACTGTGTCACTCCCACAGAAAAAAAGATATAGGGAACCAAAACAGAAATACAATAAAAGAAATAATACTACATTTACGAGTTTGACCCCATTTCTTGTGGTGCATCGAAGCGAGCCTCGTGTCCATCATACTCTGCTATTTAACATCAGACTACCATCTTCCTATCTCAATTCTTCCTCTCCTCACACAAGGTATCCTCTTCACAACAATCTTTGTCACAGCTCTCAAGCCAATGTCCACACTTGCTGCACTTCTTTCTCGAGATCTCTCTACACACAAATCCTCCTCGTCTTCCACCGCCTTTCTCGCTCCAGATCTCTCCATTCTTCCTGTTAAGTTTACAAGAATATAACGCCAATGGATAGTGAAGAAAGTAAGCGTTTATTCAAGTAGGATCCTTCCGTCCTGCCCCAACCTCTACACACCAACATTCCACGGTCATCCCCGAAGTTCTAAAGCAGGGCAGTACCAACTCCCAGGGCAGGAAGGGGGGGAAGGGGGGGAAGGGGGGGAAGGGGGGAAGGAACAAGGGAGATTACAACACACCTCCCTACTAAAAGGAGGATAGCCGAAGACATGGTAAAATGGAAAGACTTAAATCCCTAATGGGAAATAGATGAGTAGTAAGAAATTACAAAAGAGAAAATACAAGTGTAATATAATACATAATTGACAACAAAGTCTAACTAAAGAGGAATTGTATGACATAAGAGGAATTCAGAGAGAAATTATACCAATAGGTTACATCTTATAATCGGCTTGCCAAATAGGTGGTCTGCGTAATCTTGTACATTTGGGATCGCTATTAATGGAAGTTGGACTGCTTTGACTGTCTCCACTAAAAGACATGGAACCAAAAACACTTGGGCAGCCCGCTATGTTGTCCATGCTCCAAGTGCTTCCGTCTTCCAGTACTACCAAATTGTTGTGAACTCGTCTTATTCTCAGTGATTTAGAAAATGAGGAGATCTTAGATTTGGTAACATTGGGCTTTTTGACAACCACCCATTGGCCTTCTCTCCAACACTTGATAGATGTTCCCCATCGTCTGTCATACCTGTGCTTATATTCTAGTAGATGTTTTTCAGCTTTTCTAAGAACAGCATCCCTGTCAACCCAAACAGGAGACCCACCGTTAAGCCAATTGGGTGTGAGTTTTGAACCAGGGTTCCTTCCTTTAAGTGAGATAAATGGAGAGACTCCAGAGACTGCATTGGGTGTCGTATGGTACGACCACAACATTTTTCTAACGGCTTCTTCAACCGGTTCTTGTGAAGACAATGCTAGTTGAATGGTGTCCTTTAGCATCCTGTTAGCCCTTTCTACCAGGCCATTAGCTTTGGGGCAGTAGAGTGGGGATCTGAGGTGAGTAATAGATAATGTGGTCATAAACTGCTTCATTTCATCTGAAGTGAATTGAACCCCATTGTCTGATATTATAACGCTCGGAATGCCTTCTTTAGAAAAAGTATCTCTCAAAAATTCGATCAATGATGTGGTAGAGATGGAAGAAACCATTTTCTTAACAATCCAATGGGAATGGTAGTCAATGAGAACAAACAAGAACCTATGAGAATGACATAGCAGGTTCAAAGCACCAATAATATCCAGCCCTAACTTGTCCCAAGGTTTGGTGGGGATTGACACAGACAAAAGTGGTGATTTGCGGATGATTTTAGTTTCGTCGCTAGTGCCACAAGCCACACAATTCTTTACTTGACTCTCGACCAGAGAGTCCATATTAGGGAACCAATAGTCTTGTCTGATTTTGCTCTTCGTGATGTTTCTACCAGGGTGGCCTTCATGTGCAATTTGAATTAACCGCTCATACATACTTTTTGGAGGGATGATTCTACTACCTCTATAAATAAGGTCTTTTACAATAGACAGTTCATCTCTTACAATCCAGAACTTATGGATAGCTTCAGGTAAGTCTGTTATAGTTTTAGGCCATCCTTTGCAAATGATATTCTTAAGTGTAACAAGATCACAGTCATCCTTTAAGGATTTCTCCCATTCGTCTTTATTGATGGCTGGGATTTCAATTGCAAGGATGGTCTCATCAGGAGGGTTATACATGGGATCTTCACTGGACATAGGAAGTCTCGAAAGACAATCAGCTACCCAATTGTCAGTGCCTGGAACGTAAACCATGGAGTAGTTAAAACCTTGCAGACTCAGTACCCACTTGGAAATACGTGGAGTAGCATTTTCTAGACGTTTTGTGGAGAATAAAGGGAGTAACGGTTTCTGATCTGTCTTTAATGAAAATGGAATTCCCCATCGGAAATACTTAAAGTGGTTTATGGCCCAATAACAGGCTAGGGCTTCTTTTTCTATTGTGGAGTAATTGAGTTCAGCATCTCCTAAGGTTCTTGAAGCAAATGCTATCACTTTCTCTTGGCCATTTACCCTCTGTGTGAGTGAAGCTCCTTACCCCTTCATGCTAGCATCCGTAGTCAGGGTGGTTTTAACGTTAGGGTAAAATGCGCTGAGGATGGGTGCCTCAGTAATGGCCTCCTTGATGTGTATAAAGGCATGTTGGCACTGTTGACTCCACTCAAATGATGTTCCCTTTTTTAGCAGTTCCCTGAGAGGACGGACTTGATCAGCAAAGCTCTTGACAAACTTGGACATATACTCTACTAAACCTAAAAAGGATTTAAGTTCTTCTTTATTCTTGGGAGCTGGAGCCAGCTTGACAGAATCTACCAGGTTGGATTTGGGTTTGATTCCCTCACTTGAAATAGTGTTACCAAGGTAGACTACAGATTCCACCCCAATTTTGCATTTGTCTTTCTGAGTGGTGAAACCTGCTTTACTGAGTCTAGTCAAAACTGCTTCTAAAGTTTTGTTATGCTCCACCGCTGACGATCCATGAATTAGGATGTCGTCTTGGAAGCAAAGCACTTTGTCTAGACCTTGTAGTAAGTGCTGCATAACACGTTGAAACACTGCCGCAGCAGATGCTAGACCAAATGGTAATCTAGAGAACTGATAAGCTCCGAACGGAGTTATAAAGGAAGTGAGAGGTTTTGACTCTGGATGAAGAGCAACCTGATGGTAGGCTGAGGATAGATCTAAAACTGTAAAGAATTTAGCCCCTTGTATGGCAGAAAGCATTTCATTAATGTTGGGGAGAGGGTGTCTATCCACCCAAATGTTGGAGTTTAGATCCCTAAGGTCAACACATAGACGAATACCCTTGCCACCACCCTTAGCTGCTACCACAATGGGGGCCAACCATTCTGAACTTTCAATCCTTTCGATGACTTTGCTAGATTCCAATCTGTCAAGTTCCTTTTTAAGTGGTTCTCTTACAAGTAACGGGATAGACCTGGGTTTGTGGACAACTGGTTTAGAATTCGCTTTGAGTTTAATTTTGTGAAGAAAACCTTTTAGGAGACCTAGACTGTCCGTAAAAACCTCTGGAAATTTTCCACAAATTTCCGTCCCAATGTTAGATCTATCCACCAGGTAAACTGGTTCGGGCGCATTCGGGTCCAGTTTAATTCCTAGATCTTTTTGATGTTTCCATCCGAGTAAATTAGAACCATTTTTAGTAATGTAGACCTTTCCAACAGTCGATCTGTCCTTGAAGTCTATATGCATAAGTAGCATCCCCACAAGTGGTATGGGATCCTGATTGTATCCACCCGGCCTGATGTCTGGAGGCAATAGATTATACTTTTTTGCACCTGAATTGGCATGGAAAGTAGCTTTGTTGATGAGGGTATATGAGGAGCAAGAGTCTGCATACACCTCATACTTGACACTGTCTAGTAAAATTATACTTTGAGTACGAATTGCTACTACATTCAGTATAATTAAATACTTGGAAAACAATGTCCTCCCCAGGAAGCTGTGGAACAGGATCACCCGATTAAGCCTGGGCAAAGCACTACGCTACGCTCGCGTAGTTTGCGCTACTTCGCACTACGCGAATTGCACGTAGCACAGTGCAAACATGCGTAGCGTAGCATTGCATAGTGCAGCGGTCATTTTTTGCTTGCTCGCGGTCCTCAACATCAAGTTGGCGACCGCGAGCAAGCAAAATGACATCCCGGCGAGACTTTTTCCTTGTTCGCGATCAGCAACATCAAGTTGTCGATCGAGAGTGTGGAAAATAAACATCCCGGCGAGATTCTCAACGCGAGGAGGTCAGGTTTCTCATTGCGAGCGGTCGCGTATGTTCGCGACCGCTCGCGATGAGAAACTACCAGTCCGCGTTGAGAAATCTGCTGCTCGAGTAAAAATCTACTCGAGCAGCAGAAAACTACAGCTCGCACTGTGCAAGATGCCGTTTTCTATGATTGCACAGTGCCAGATGCTTGTCCGCACTGTGTAATCATTGAAAACGGCATCTTGCACAGTGCGAACAGGGTACTACGCAGTTCGCGAAGTGCTACGTGTAGCTCGCGTAGTGCGAAGAGCACTTTGCGTAGCTTCGCGTAGTGCTACTTCGCGAACTACGCCCAGGGTTATATCATGTGGGTTATACCTTTTTTTGAATCATGACACACTTTAGAGAAATGACCTCTTTTCTTACATTTGCTACACGTTGCGCTTCTCGCGGGACATTTCACATTGTTAGCTAAATGATTAGGATTACCACACCTGAAGCTTCTTAACTTGTTCCCAGAAGTAGTATGTATTTCAGGATCTGTAGGTGGGGATTTATGTTTAGTGTCCTTGCTAGAAATCTTGTTTACATTGTTTTCTGAAACATGCTTAACATCAACTGCTTCTTTCATCTCGTTCATACAATATGCAGTGTGTTCTATGCTCTTAGCAATGTCAATGGCGCGTTTCAAATCTGGGGCTTCCGCTAAAAGTCTTTCTTGTATTTTCTTGTTACTAGTACATCTTACAAGCTGATCCCTAATAAGAGACTCAGTTACATTCCCAAAATCACAAGTAGAAGCTAAACCCCTCAAAACTGCTATATAATTAATCACTTTTTCATTTTTCCCTTGAACACGCAAAAAAAACTTGTGACGCTCCAGTACAATATTAATTTTTTCCCCAAATTGTGCTTCCAATTTTTTTAAGGTTAATTGATATACATCATGTTGAACATCACTCTCACCTTCAACACCAACATTCACATTTTCAATAATAGAATCAGGAAGGTCATCAAAAATTTCCCTACTCTGCTTCCCCAGGTTGTGCAGGAGGACATGTTGTTTGCGCACAGCGGAAAACCTGTCACCACCTATAGCAATAAGATAAGATTCAAATAGACCCACTTTTTCCATGGAATGAGAGGTTCTCCAGCTTCATCAAGAAATGAAGGAGGTTGAGACATTGCAAACGCAGACATGATGGAGGCAAGAAGGAAATTAAGGAAGAAGAAAAATAGGAGAGAAGAAATAGGTGAAGGAAATAAAATGAGGAAAGAACAATGATAATATAAAGAAGAGTAAAGGAAAAGAAAGAGAAGCAACAATAGTTGAACAGGTATAGCGAAACATACAACATCCAATAATAAGCTGTGCCTGTCAGCGAGTAGGAGTAGGCAGTCAAATGAGTGAGAATAATAACATCCAACAGAATTAGTTCATAGACTTGGCAAATAACTTTGTTAATAAAGCGACAAACGAAGTAAAAGCTGAGCCTGTCAGCGAATGTAGCACTATCCATTGGCGTTATATTCTTGTAAACTTAACATTTTGTCGACGAGTTCAATTTACCGTGCTGGGGACGGTGTGGATCCTTTCCCCAGTCTTCTTGCTGCCTGCTCGCTTGTACTTTCTGCTTCACCGGAGGACTACTATTTATCCCATCCTCGTCGCCAAAATGTTAAGTTTACAAGAATATAACGCCAATGGATCGTGAAGAAAAGTAAGCGTTTATTCAAGTAGGATCCTTCCGTCCTGCTCCAACCTCCACACACCAACATTCCACGGTCAACTTCATCCCCGAAGTTCTAAAGCAGGGAAGTACCAACTCCCAGGGCAGGAAGGGGGGGGGAAGGAACAAGGGAGATTACAACACATCCAAACTCCTTTTAAGAGTGAGACCCAATTTACATTCTCATGGACCAATCCTCAGTATTGGGGTTTACTGAAAACTGCTTAACCCTTGCATAACCACGATCTTTTCATGAACCTCACCCATTTCCTCTCTGATCATTTGTGGACTCGAGCCCTCTCCTTGTTGCCAGGCTGTGGCTTGTCTGTTCCTCGGTTTAGACCAGAGTTCTTCAAAGTCGGTCCTGGAGGGCCGGAACCATGCAAGATTTTTAGAATATCTCCATTTAGATAAATGTAGTTATCCTAAAAATCTAGGATGGATCAAGCTCTCCAGGACCGACTTTGGAGAACCCTGGCAGACGGTTTTTCTATTGACCTTTCTGGGGACCAACTCAGGGGCATATTATCAAGAAACGGCGTTAACATTATCACCGCTTTAGTGGCAGAAAACTGCCGCTAAAGCGGCGATAATGGGCTTGATAATATGCCCTTGAGAATTCCCATAGAAGCCCATGTTCTGGTGTCAACATGGATTTCTATGGATTTTCTCTGCGGCATATTATCAAGCCCATTATCGCCGCTTTAGCGGCAGTTTTCTGCCGCTAAAGCGGCGATAATTTTAACGCCGTGCTTGATAATATGCCCCTCCATTTTTTTGTTGCACCCAATCTTCCACAATTCTACAGTTTGTATTGCACCCTCTTAAATGGTTGAACAGGAACCATGCAGCCTAACTGGAAGCTATATTTTTCTCCATCTGTCTTGATAAGTTCATCCTTCTAGACTTACCTGTTCTCTACAGCCAGCGTGATTAATTGAAAAAAGTATTTTCTTAACAACATTTCTATAATTACTCCTTTCATTCTTTCCATTTTTGTCGTTGAGAAAATGCTCCTATTCTTTCCATATTAGAGTTGTTTCAACTGGCAAGGGAGGTTAAGGCTAAGGTGGTATCACTTTTTGAAAGTTATGAAGAAAGAAAACTCACTGAAGGCATAAGAGTGTGCAATGTTTTGAGATTATTCCTTCACCAGGGAGTGGAATTGTGCATCCTTATTTCTTGACCCATGTAAGTGTAATTCCAAATAGAACACAGGGAACTAAAGAATGAGTTTTTTTGGTAGCAGTCAAGGCAGTAACTCCCTTTGTGGGTGGAGCTGTACAGCCAAGAGGAAAGCTTTTCCAAACCACCAACTCTGCCAGCACCCTAAAATCTGCATACACCGAGAACAGTAATTCACCACTAGGCCTAGATGAGTTGTAACTAGAGGAATGCAACCTAAAAAGGACATAATCGTAAGTAATGTTACATGTTCTGAATGTGATCCTACACAAGTGGAAGAATGTCCCATTCCCAAGAAAGAGAGGTGGATCAAGGCCCTCCCTCAAGCCTTGAAAAAAGCAGGAGCCATTGCCTTGATGGTTGCCACAGTTTCTGCTGTGAGCTGCTGGAAATGAGCTGTATAGCTAACAAGATCCCTTGATACTTGGCATAGAGTTAACTGCCCTGTGTGGGCTAATTGCAACATTTCATATTTACCAAACATTGCATGAAATTGATGGATAAAACTACCATAATTTTCCATTAAGGACTTATCTCACACCATGGCATCGTTCTTCAAACAGGAGGGAATAAAGTCAGGCCTTAAAAATTAAGATTGCATTGAGAGAGGAAAGCCTGAAATGTATGTGGATCACCTCCATATTTATCAGAGGAAGCTCCCAGGGTGCCACACCCACGATTGCCTCCAGAAGGCATAACATTATTTTAAGGGGTGGAATCAGAGCTGGCATTACTGCTGAACTGGGGACTTGAAACAACCGAGGCACAGGTTGTGACTGATGCTGGGAGAAAACCAACTGAATGATCCTGTATAAAATAAAGATCCTCTCTTGTGATGCCATCTCCAAATAATCTTGAATTTTAGATAAGGTATCAGTCATTGCTGGTAAAAGGTTCATGTTTGAATTCATTGCGGCCTCCTACATTGTGCAAGTCCAATACGGTTGCGAATCTGACACTGGAGAATCAAACTTGAGAACGCACGGGGAGGGGCCCCCTCCGGACTCGATCAGGAGTTCTCCAGCAACAGTATTGTGCTGAGGGGGCTCCCTGGAACTTGGGCCTCCCCCGCACAGCTGGAGCTGCAGGGGCCTGTGTTACTCCACTGGAATCCAATATGAACCCAACCTTGCTTTCACCATCGTAAGTGTTGCCAAATGATGGCTAAGTCACAGTGGGAAGTAAGTGGAGAATGAAGGAGGGAGAGTTGTGGCCCGTGCAGGTAAGTGCAGTGGGGTGAAGGTGAGGTGGGGGTGGAAGCCGACATATGAGGGGATAGTGAAAATAAATAAATAAAACCACTTACCTTGCGCTTGCTGCATTGCTGAGTCAGCGATGCAGCCAGCACACGGTAAGTGGTATTATTTAATTTCTTTCACTATCCCATCGTATGTCGACTTTCACCCCCCAACCTCCGCCCACCCCACCTCACCGTGCTTACCTGTACAGGCCGCCACTGAGAACGGAAAGAGAGAGAAAGAGAGAACATAGCTGCTCCAGTGTCTCTCCAGGTCATGGCTCATGGCACGAAGGTAGCAGGAGACCTGCCTTCTGGTAAATGGCATTCGCGAGGAAGGACTGTACTGAATAGAAGCTCTTATCTTAAAACAGGGATGTGTGCCACTCATAAATGGAAAAGTGTTTGAAGAAATAACAGAAGTAGACAATTTTCCAATTTGTTATGCTCTTAACAGTATGCCTGCCAATGAAGCAGTGATGATTGCTGCAAGCTCTAAGGCCCTGATTATGAGTCTGGCGGTCCCAGGACTGCCAGACTCGCGGAGGCACGATGGTGGCGATACAGCCACCTCCACACCGGTGGTCCAACCACCACATTACGAGCTGGGCAGTTGGACCGCCCTGGGACCGCTGCCACCACCAGGGAACCATAGTTCCTTGTATGTGGCGCGGCAGTCATAGGCCGCAATATGCTTGGTGGGACCACGGCAGTCCCATCAAGCATATTTTGAGTTTCCTCTCTGCCGGCGGTGACATCGAGGTTTCTTTTCCATGTCAACTCTGATGGAGAGGAAATAAAGGGGGACCAAGAGGGCCCTATGTGCCTCCTCTGCTTTCGGAGGCACACAGGGGGCATAACATGTGCCCCCCTGTGTGCATGCACAGCAGTTCCTACATGCCATGGACTTTTGAGTCCATGCCTTGCAGGAACCTTGTGAGGCGTTCTCATTACAGTGCCTTTTTCAAAGACACCACATCCTTCGAAAGATGCAGCGCCCTGGGACTGCCACATCACCTGCCTGCCAGACCACTTTGCAGTCTTAATCTGCGTGGACGGGCAATAGCGGTGAATCTTGGCTGTGCAGGGGTGTGGCGGTGGTGTACTGTCCACCCTCGCACTGACAAAATTCATAATCGGGCCCTAAGAGACATTACCAACAATAATTTGAAAATCGAGGGAAAGAGAGACCCAGGACCTGCATAAAGAGGGGGAGATAAAAGAGCTAACAAAAAAGCAAAGCAGAAGAAATGAGGAACTAATAAATGGAAATCACAAATACCATGAGGGACAGGAAGGCCGGACAACAAGCCACAGTGAATTGAACAACTTTCAGGGAGTGATCAATTGACTTATGCGCCTATTTGTGCAGATGGACCGGCGCTGGCCCAGAAGCCGGAACTAAAGAGACAGAAAACTTTTCCTGAGGTGGCAGAACACTAGAACACTAATCTATTCACCTGGCTGCATGTTCCTATTCTCGATAAACTCCAGCCGCTCTGTTTCGTAATCCTTGACCCTTCTCATTCCTCACATTTCTGACACTTTGAATATGAATTTGGTATGGATTGCATTGAAATATGCAAGCTTTTCTCTTTGGATTTATAAACAAGTTTTTATTTATTTGGCCAAAAGTACCCACCATGACCGCTAAGTAGCCCAAAGTGACTCCACCAGCGTCCCCATATTGCAGCGTGTTTACGTGGGCAGCCCCAGACAAATAAATAGGTTCTTCCATCTTAGCACACCAGTCCATGGCGGCGTGGCATGCAGCAGTACTCGGGCAAGCAATCAGGAGCTCTCCAGACAGACTTTTGTGCTGAGGGGTCCCCCTGGATCTTGGGCCCCCCGCACAGCAGGGGCTGCATGGGCCTGTGTTACGCCACTGCCCTGGGGCACTTTCGTATTACAGCAGGGGCTGCCAACATTTGTGCGTTCCCTTCTGTGATACCGATAGCACTGACACACATAAAGCGTCTGCACTATCTTCAGAGGGCGTTCCCTCATTTGCATGGGGGCATGACCCCATGCAAATGATAGAATCCCTTTGCCTCTGCACCCACGCTGTATTACAGATGTGGTTTCAGATTCGAAGAGCCTGTCAGAAGGCACACTGACAGTGCACCACCTAAAAGGTGGCACACTGTCCGTGCACCCCCTGATGGCAGCACCCTGGAGGGGGTAAAGACAGTCCCATGCACCCCCAGACATCCCCTTGCAGGCGGGTGCAGTCACTCACTGCAACCACCTGCAAGGGGATCACTAATCCCCCTATAAATGCATGCCAGTTGCCGCCTGCACTGTGAAACATGGAGCTGCTTCAAAGTAGAAGCTCCGTTTTTCACATGAATGCACTGGCCACAGGGCAGCGCGAGTTTGCGGCTACTCTGGGGGCAGCGCATTCATTCCAGTAAGGTGGATTTTCCTTGTTTGCGACCGGCACACCTTTTAAGGGGTAGACCCAGCGCTATCAAGGAAAATGTGCCGTTTGTATGATGCCGGCCCAGGAGGTGACATAGAATGTCCAGCAGATGGGAGACAGATGCAAACTCCAGAAGCAGTGCATGGACTCTGCGTCCACATCCCTGTTGGAGTGGGGACACAGGCCCAGGCCTCTTAGCGGCAGCAACATTTGGAAAATTGGCCTGCCCCTGTGACTAGTAATTGGTGAAGATTTTCCTGAGGTAGAATTACTGTCCTCTGGCATCATTTCAATTTTGCTACCTATTTCTGAATACTTCCACTTAATATTACAATTGCCCCATTCCCATTGGCCCTCAGCTAGGACTCCAGTCTCTTACTTGTAGTAGCTCTCTTAAATATACAGAGATTTGTTACCTGTGGGTAATCGCCATTATGCTACACATGCTGGGCTCTTCTGTCAGATTGTTAGCTCCTCTGCATAAATGGGTTCTTTAATTTATTAAATCCTCATGTTTTGCTACCTGGCCCACAAGTTTGGACATAAATGATCACATCAGACATGGACGATGAAAGAGGAAGGAAGGATAAGATTGAAAGAGGAGCAAGAGTGTGGACCATGTTTATGTGGAAAAGGAGAGCAGCAAGAGGATAGAATAGAATCGATGTAAGATGGAGGAACATGACAGTGATAGATGTTTAAATGAGATGGAAAAGGTGTATAGTTGAAGCAAGGGGAACAGTGAATAAGTACTGGTGAGAAGCAGACTAAATAAGAGACGTATAGGAGAGAGGCCAATGATACCAGGGATAGGGGAGAAGAGAGGCGGTGTGTAAGACAGAATGCAACAATATAGCAAACATACAGAAAGGCCAGACAAAAGAGAAGGAAGGAGATTCATGAAAAAGGGAGAATATCAGGATAGTGGTGAATACTTAAAGGGAAAGATAGTAGAGAGAGGAGGGAAGCTTGTGTGAAGGCAAGAATGGGACCAAGAGGGTAGCAGAACAGTGGGAGATGTGCAAATAGGAAGGAACAAGCATGAAAAGGGGCGGGAAAGTAAGACTATATATATATATATATATATATATATATATATATATATATATATATATATATATATATATATATATATATATATTACCTACTGGCGGTCGCCAGTAGGTAGTTATAGTTAGGACCCCTTTTCCATAGGAAAACCTCAACATTCTATTTTGAATAACTTTGGCGCCGGTCGATGAATCCTCGCGAATTTCTCAAAATAGGTGGGGCGCTACGCTCCGCTCCTACCCTGAAAGTCTCGGGGGGATTCGTCAAGCGGGGACTGAGATAAAAGGGGGGTCCCAAAACGCGTTTTTCCCATGCATTTTTCCATAGGACCTTTAGAACGAGCTACAGCCCGAACGGCTGAACAGAATTACTAGAAATTTGGCAGAGAGGTAGTCCCTAGGTCAAGGAAGTGCCTTTTGTAGGTTTGGTGTAAATCTGTTCAGTAGATTCTGAGAAAATAGCCTTTAAATCAATATATATCTGAGCCCGCTTACGGTACGCTTACGGTACGCTTACCGTAAGCGTACGGTGGCGTGCGCGAGCGCGATTCTGATTGGCTCTTAGATCTTAGTAAACATTCGAATCGGCCGAAACCAGGAAGCGGCGGCCGCCATTTTGTCTCTCGCACTGAGTGTTGTTTATCAAACAAGATGGCCAAAAACATGTTACGGGGCTGTTTTGACAACTCCCTCCCACATAGTCATGTTGAGGGAGTCCCCAAACATACCCCAAGAGCAAAAACGGTTTTATTTTTTTTTCGGCAATTTCGCCGAGTACGCTTACCGTACGCTTACCGTAAGCGTACGGTAAAAATAAATAAATAAAAAAACACTATCCACACTTACCCCACCCCCTGTGCTTTTGGTGGCCGTAGGCCACCAAATGTACAGGGCTTATTAATAGGTAAAAAAAACTAAATTTTGGCAACATGAAATTATAAAATCGAAATAAAAAAAACACTATCCACATTGACCCCACCCCCTGTGCTTTTGGTGGCCGAAGGCCACCAAATGTACAGGGCTTATTAAAGTTGATAAAAACCGTGCACGGAACGAACTGCGTTAAGTGGGCGCGCACGCCTCGAATGGCGTAAAGTAACTTAGCATTTAAAAAACCGTACAAATTCACTGAAAAAACCATAGGTTTCACACACGTTATAGTTAGGAATTAGCATTTAAAAAACCTTGTAAATTCACTGAAAAAACCATAGGTTTCACACATGTTATAGTTAGCGGAAATTTTACTGATAAAAAACCAGTGAAATTGCCCCGTTATAGTTAGTGCTGGCAACTATAACTCACGCGACCGCAATCTTCTGCTGATGACATATGTGTCTTTATGAAAAAAAAATATTTGTAATATATGTATAGCTAAAAATGTATGGAAGAAGACATGGGCAAATAAGTGTCTAAATACAGTATTAGCATCAGCAGAGGATTGCGGTCGCGTGAGTTATAGTTGCCAGCACTAACTATAACGGGGCAATTTCACTGGTTTTTTATCAGTAAAATTTCCGCTAACTATAACATGTGTGAAACCTATGGTTTTTTCAGTGAATATATATATATATATATATATTCCGATGCGATGGTAGTCCTTTCTTGGGAAGCACTCGAGACAATGGCGGAGGTTACCAGCCTCGGTCACAGGTACAGATGCAGATTGTGTGGTTAGTTCAATGGAAAGCAGACTTGCGTGTATGCCTGACGCGTTTCGTATAATACTTCCTCAGAGGCTTAACACGGAATAACGTGCTGCGGTGTGCAAAACCTCCTCCCTTTTATTGACCACAATGACACACCCCTGTATGAGGTAGCTCCAATGAGTCTGTGTATGAGGCATTCTGGGGGCTGTAGTGCTAATATTCACCTTGCGTGGTAGCCGTGCACAATTCCTGCATGATAGAGCCCATCTTGAGCCCCAACCACTCCAAAACCTCCTCCCTTTTATTGACCACAATGACACACCCCTGTATGAGGTAGCTCCAATGAGTCTGTGTATGAGGCATTCTGGGGGCTGTAGTGCTAATATTCACCTTGCGTGGTAGCCGTGAGGTATGATGCACGAACCTCGTATCGGAGAAGTGGCGCAGGAATGAAGATGGTTTGGAGTGGTTGGGGCTCAAGATGGGCTCTATCATGCAGGAATTGTGCACGGCTACCACGCAAGGTGAATATTAGCACTACAGCCCCCAGAATGCCTCATACACAGACTCATTGGAGCTACCTCATACAGGGGTGTGTCATTGTGGTCAATAAAAGGGAGGAGGTTTTGCACACCGCAGCACGTTATTTCCGTGTTAAGCCTCTGAGGAAGTATTATACGAAACGCGTCAGGCATACACGCAAGTCTGCTTTCCATTGAACTAACCACACAATCTGCATCTGTACCTGTGACCGAGGCTGGTAACCTCTGCCATTGTCTCGAGTGCTTCCCAAGAAAGGACTACCATCGCATCGGAATACAGAGACGGCGGTCCGGCCGTCGGGTAAAGCACCACCCCGGAATCAGGGGGCCGTGAGGTATGATGCACGAACCTCGTATCGGAGAAGTGGCGCAGGAATGAAGATGGTTTGGAGTGGTTGGGGCTCAAGATGGGCTCTATCATGCAGGAATTGTGCACGGCTACCACGCAAGGTGAATATTAGCACTACAGCCCCCAGAATGCCTCATACACAGACTCATTGGAGCTACCTCATACAGGGGTGTGTCATTGTGGTCAATAAAAGGGAGGAGGTTTTGCACACCGCAGCACGTTATTTCCGTGTTAAGCCTCTGAGGAAGTATTATACGAAACGCGTCAGGCATACACGCAAGTCTGCTTTCCATTGAACTAACCACACAATCTGCATCTGTACCTGTGACCGAGGCTGGTAACCTCCGCCATTGTCTCGAGTGCTTCCCAAGAAAGGACTACCATCGCATCGGAATACAGAGACGGCGGTCCGGCCGTCGGGTAAAGCACCACCCCGGAATCAGGGGGCCGTGAGGTATGATGCACGAACCTCGTATCGGAGAAGTGGCGCAGGAATGAAGATGGTTTGGAGTGGTTGGGGCTCAAGATGGGCTCTATCATGCAGGAATTGTGCACGGCTACCACGCAAGGTGAATATTAGCACTACAGCCCCCAGAATGCCTCATACACAGACTCATTGGAGCTACCTCATACAGGGGTGTGTCATTGTGGTCAATAAAAGGGAGGAGGTTTTGCACACCGCAGCACGTTATTTCCGTGTTAAGCCTCTGAGGAAGTATTATACGAAACGCGTCAGGCATACACGCAAGTCTGCTTTCCATTGAACTAACCACACAATCTGCATCTGTACCTGTGACCGAGGCTGGTAACCTCCGCCATTGTCTCGAGTGCTTCCCAAGAAAGGACTACCATCGCATCGGAATACAGAGACGGCGGTCCGGCCGTCGGGTAAAGCACCACCCCGGAATCAGGGGGCCGTGAGGTATGATGCACGAACCTCGTATCGGAGAAGTGGCGCAGGAATGAAGATGGTTTGGAGTGGTTGGGGCTCAAGATGGGCTCTATCATGCAGGAATTGTGCACGGCTACCACGCAAGGTGAATATTAGCACTACAGCCCCCAGAATGCCTCATACACAGACTCATTGGAGCTACCTCATACAGGGGTGTGTCATTGTGGTCAATAAAAGGGAGGAGGTTTTGCACACCGCAGCACGTTATTTCCGTGTTAAGCCTCTGAGGAAGTATTATACGAAACGCGTCAGGCATACACGCAAGTCTGCTTTCCATTGAACTAACCACACAATCTGCATCTGTACCTGTGACCGAGGCTGGTAACCTCCGCCATTGTCTCGAGTGCTTCCCAAGAAAGGACTACCATCGCATCGGAATACAGAGACGGCGGTCCGGCCGTCGGGTAAAGCACCACCCCGGAATCAGGGGGCCGTGAGGTATGATGCACGAACCTCGTATCGGAGAAGTGGCGCAGGAATGAAGATGGTTTGGAGTGGTTGGGGCTCAAGATGGGCTCTATCATGCAGGAATTGTGCACGGCTACCACGCAAGGTGAATATTAGCACTACAGCCCCCAGAATGCCTCATACACAGACTCATTGGAGCTACCTCATACAGGGGTGTGTCATTGTGGTCAATAAAAGGGAGGAGGTTTTGCACACCGCAGCACGTTATTTCCGTGTTAAGCCTCTGAGGAAGTATTATACGAAACGCGTCAGGCATACACGCAAGTCTGCTTTCCATTGAACTAACCACACAATCTGCATCTGTACCTGTGACCGAGGCTGGTAACCTCCGCCATTGTCTCGAGTGCTTCCCAAGAAAGGACTACCATCGCATCGGAATATATATATATATATATATATATATATATTATATATATATATATGTATATATATATATCCACTCTCACTCGGTTCACTGGCGTCTGACCTCCTGGCGCTCTCTTAGGTGCGTAACCTCAGCGGTAGAATCACAACCGTAATAATTTGCTCACAGTCTTTTGATCCTAAAAGACAAAGAGGTCGCACTCTTGCAGTTCTTGTTAAAGCATAGTTAATTAATTCTTAAATCCATTTTGAATATAGGTAGCAGGCGATTAACCAACGCGTTTCAGTATATTCTAATACCTTGATCACGGTCGATTTCACAGTGACTCATTCGTTTTTTAGAATTCAAACGGTTGTTACATCACTTCCTGTTCTTTTGGGAATAAAGGACTGTGAGCAAAATATATATATATGTTCACTGAAAAAACCATAGGTTTCAGGGGCGTTATAGTTGGACTTTTCACTCGTACAAAACCATTGAAATTCCCCCGTTCTAGTTAGTTCAGCTAACTATAATTCGCGCACCCGCAATGCACTGCTGATGACGTCAAATCACTCATGACATAGTCAGTGACATCACTCATGACATCACTGATGACATCTCAAATGACATCACTGATGACATCATCCAATGACTGTGTGTTTTTCTGAACATTACATATGTTTTATATATGTATATCTCAAGGTCGATGGAAGAATAAATGGGTATATAAGTGTCTAAATGGATGATTTGTTTTTGAAAAATTGATTGTATAACTGACTGATTAAGTGTATCTTAGTGAATACACGGCTTAGTGAGTAATGTTTAAATATGTAAATATCTGTATCAGTCGCTCACTTTGTGTATAAGTGGCTGCATGGGTTGGTGAGTAGCTACATGAGTGTCTATATAGGTTATTAGTTGGTTTTTTGAGAATCAGTATGAGTGATATGTTTTAAACTAGTATATGTGACTATTGCTGTATATAAGTGAGTATATGTGAGAGTGAGAGATTGGAAGAGTTCCTGTATGAATAAGTATGTGTTTCTATAAGTGATTGTTTAAAAGACTAAGAATGTGTAAGTTTCTATAGATGTAAGTGTGGTGGTGTGTGTATAACTGTATATGCAAGTAAATGGATGTTTGATTCTTTATTAGCATGAGTGACTATGTGTGTGAGTAACTCTATGGATGAGTGGCGTTGTGTAACAGGATGTATAGGTGTATGAGTACATATGATGAGTGAGTACATATATGAGTGACTGTATAGGACTGTTGGTGAATGAGTGGATGTGTATGTGGATCTTAGAATTACTGAATAGGTCGTTGTAACTGGTATTGGTATGTCCATTGTTTTGAAAATTTTAGTTTCTATTTTTGAATTTTTGTATCAAAGGTTGTATTAGGGGGTGAGGAGGTCTACCACTCTATCACAAGGATGATGTCATCAGTGATGTCTTGAGTGATGTCGCTGACCATGTCATGAGTGATGTAATATGTGACGTAATCAGCAGTGCATTGCGGGCGCGCGAGTTATAGTTAGCTGAACTAACTATAACGGGGGAATTTCAATGGTTTTGTAGGAGTGAAAAGTCCAGCTAACTATAACGCCCCTGAAACCTATGGTTTTTTCAGTGAATTTCTAAGGTTTTTTAAATGCTAATTCCTAACTATAACGTGCCTGAAACCTATGGATTTTTCAGTGAATTTCAAAGGTTTTTTAAATGCTAATTTCTAACTATGCCTACAGAGATAGGACATGTGAAGAAAGAAGAAAAAACACACAGAAAGAAAAAAAAGAAATGCAGAAAGAAGCAACCGAAGTCCTCAAAGACGAAGAAAAGTGCAGAAAGAAGGATAACGTGCAGAAAGAACAAACGGAAGAGCAGAAAGAAGCCTTGTTGCAAAATCATCCTGTATCCTCAACTTTTTCAGACGGATACTGGTGGTAACTGAGTCTGACTAACCAGTCCTAGAGCCAGTGCTATGTTAAAAGACACTCAGAATACAGTGAAAACACCTACATACACTAGGGAACACTATGCGTTGGGGTCCCCCTGTGATTAGCATGACCTCCTCTGTAAGCCCCTAATATATAATAGGGCAGGGGATTAAAACTACCTCTTAAAACGCGCCACAGGGCGTGTTTGCACACGTCACCTCAGGCCCCGTCCCCTCCCTTCCCCACTGTGTAAACACGTCCTGTGGCCGTTTTAAGTTGGGAGATTAAGTCCCCTTGAATTCTGAGGGTCCCTAGGGTCCAACTAGACCACTAGGTACCTCCAGTAAGCGCCACAGAGCTGCGTTGCAGAGAGATGTAAAAAGGGGCACGGCCTAGACCACCTCTCTGCAACGCAGTGCAGTGGCGCTTACTGGAAGCACCTGGTGGGCTAGTTGGCCTCCAGGGTCCCTCAGGATTGAAGGGGAATTATTTTCCCAACTTAAAACGCGCCATAGGGCGTGTTTGCACATGTTAACTCAGGCCCCGTCCCCTCCCTTCACCACTGTGTAAACACGCCCTGTGGACGTTTTTAGTTGGGAGATTAAGTTCATTTGAATCCTGAGGGTCCCTAGGGTCCAACTAGCCCACTAGGTACCTCCAGTAAGCGCCACAGAGCTGCGTGGCAGAGAGGTGTAAAAAGTATTACGGCCTGGACCACCTCTTTGCAACGCAGCTCAGTGGCGCTTACTGGAAGCACCTGGTGGGCTAGTTAGCCCCCAGGAGCCCTCAGTATTGAAGGGGAATTATTTCCCCAACTTAAAACGCGCCATAGGGCGTGTTTGCACACGTCACCTCAGGCCCCGTCCCCTCCCTTCACCACTGTGGAAACGCGCCCTGTGGCCGTTCTAAGTTGAGAGATTAAGTTCCCTTGAATCCTAAGGGTCCCTAGGGTCAAACTAGCCCACTAGGTACCTCCAGTAAGCGCCACAGAGCTGCGTTGCATAGAGGTGTAAAAAGGGACGTGGCCTCAGAACACCTGTCTACAACGCAGCTCCCTGGCGCATACTGGAGATACCTGTTGGGCTAGTTGGCCCTCAGGGATCCTCAGTATTGAAGGGGAATTAATTCCCCAACTTACAACTGGCCAGGGGGAACGTTTGCAGTGTGCTGCAAGGAGGGGGCGTGGCCTCCGGTGCGATGCCTGTCTTTTATTTATTTTATTTTTTTAAGAAGGAGGGCTGTGTGACCCCCCTTCTTTTTCTAATTTATTGGCCCTGGGGACCCCTTCCCCCAGTGCCTGCACCCTCATTTGTTTTGTTGAAAAAAATAAATTTGGAAGGGGGCCGTGTGGCCCCCCTCCCAAGGCCTTAATCAGCCCCGGGGACCCCAACCCCCGGGTCATGGCTTTTTTTTTAATCTTTAGGAGGGGGGCTGCGTTGCCCCCCTCCTCAGGCCACTTATGGCCCCGGGGACCCCATCCCTCAGGGCCAGCCTTTGTTTTTTATTATTTTTAAAAAATATATATTTATAGAAACACCTAGGACATGCTAGACAAACCGTTTGTACCTATCACCATGAAGATTTCCGTGATATTCATTAAAAGGCGACTATGCATACAATGAATCCACGTGGAATGTATTTACACCGCTAGTAAAGCTCTGATGTGTCTGACGCCCTACCATGCCTAATCCCGGCGCCCCCACCGGTGGGTACTCTCCAAGTAGAGACCCTTGTTGTTTATTTATACAATCATGGGTAGCTATTGACGGGAACATTTAATACACACGCACACCAAGCCATTCAAAGGGGATTCGACAAAAATGCGACCAAACTATGCAAGAAACCCCCCTCATGGTTAATAAAACACACATCCACCGCCGGATGTGTAATATTTTTTATTTTACTCTCTGGAAAGGAGACGAACCTCACTTGAGAGTCACAGCGTGCTCCTGGCTGAGCCCAATGCTGTGTTACACCCACAGTGCCCGCCGAGTGCCACACACCGCTATGCCATATATATTACAATCTAGGATCCATATCTTTGTCACAGTGCATATGCAACGTTACACTGACCTGCACATATTTTATATTACAACTTTAGAGACTAGTTAGGTTACACAACACTGCCCTGTGCATATTACACTGCAAGGCGCATATCGCATAGCACGCGCTAGTGCCTGTGCTATCTCGCGCTCTCCAATGAATCTGTCATTGCGCACAATGTATTGCATATTATATTTCATGCCCGGTTCATCTTATATCACACTTTTTGGTGCATAGTTTATACCATATACTATATCTAGTTTTCATTTTCAATCGTGCTCTCAGGACTATGTTGTATATAACATTGCGTCCACCTACCCTTTTCACGGGCATTACATTTTGCGATGGGGGTTGAGGGTCAGGGGGTGTTTCTGCCAAGAGAGCCCGGAGTCACAGTCACAAACGTCCTCTTCTTCCTGAATAAAAGTGAGATTATGCTGCATACTTGTTTATATTTTAAGTAGTTCGCACAGACACACATTTTAAAAACAATAAAGTTCCTAATACCCACCTTACCTGAACAGTTAGCTTGCTGCCCCATCCACCTCCTCCCTATCCTCTGTTGTCTGAATCCATGGACTAGCCTCCTCCCTCCTGCCATGCATGGTCTGATGTGCTGCCACTGCCCTCCATTTAGCATGATGTACCAGTCCACTCCTCCTGCCCTCCATTGCCCAATTCTATGGCCCATCATTGACCTCCTGCTTAGCCTCTGTGCTTAGCTTGCTGCCCCTATTCTCCTTCCCCCTGCCCTCCGATGTCTTTGTGCATGCCCCTGCTCCATCCTTTTTACCCATCATGTTCCATGGACCTGCCACTCCTATCTACTCTGAGTGTTCTGTTGAGCTGCCACTCCCATCCCACCTGCCTAGCATTGTCAGATGACTGAACCTGTCCCTGCCACCTCCACCCTGCCTGTCCACATGCCATGCCCCTATCCTCTTCCTCCTGTCCTCCATGGTCCATTTTACTGTCACACCCTTCTGCCCTCCCTGGTCTGTTGTGCTGCAACTGCTCCTCCTGCCTACCCCACGCGGTCTGTTGTGAGGCCCCTTCCCCTGAACTCTCTTGTCTGTGCCCAGGTCCTGACCCTCCCTTCTATCCTCCGTGGTCCTTTGTGCATGCCCCTGCACCCTCCTTCTTGCCCATCATAGCCATTGTGCTGCCACTAACCCTCCCGCTTGCCATGCATGGTCTTGTGCTGCCATGGCCCCTCCCACCTTCTCTCCATGGTCTGTGTGTATGCCATCATAGTCTCACTGTTGCTCTCCATGGTGTGTCTTGATTCTAGTGCCCATCCTGCCTGACCTCCATGGTCATCTTGCTGCTCCTGCCCTGCCTCCTTGCCGCCAGCCCTCTGTTCCATGTGTAGACCCCTATTCCCTCCCTCCTGGCTTGTCTGTTCCATTGTAATGCCCCTGATCCGTCCCTCCTGCCCTTTATGGTCTGTTGTGCTGCAGCTTTCTCTCCTGTCTGTCCATTATGGTCAGCTAGCTACCATTGCCTCTTTCCCCTCTGTTCTCTGTTGTCCATGTGCATGGTCCTGTCCCCTCCCTATTGCTTTCAATGGATTGTTGTGCTGCACTCCCGTCCCGCATGCCCTGTGTGGTGTATTGTGCTGCTGCAAACCCTGATGCCTGCCCTGTAGGGTCAGTTTGGTGCACCTCTTCATGTCCCTCCTGTCCTCTGTTATCTGAGTCCATGTCCCTACCCCAATTCCTCCTGCCTACCATGATCCAATGTACCATACTTGCGAACATTTTGAACTTGGTAAGAGGGAGATTTTGAAAAAAAACTGGGGTATTGATTTTCCCCTTTGAGTTACATTGAAAAAGAGGAGATTGTAGACAGGAGACAGATCAAATAAAGCCCATTTGAGCTTAAAAACATTGGACGTTTCCTGGCTGAAACGGGTCTGTTGGCATGTATGGTTGTACTACCACTGCCTCTTCCTTCCGCCCACAATGGTCTATTATATTGCCACAGCCTCTCTTGACAGTCCTGTATTGTTGGTTTGTTGCCCCTGCCTCCCTTTCCACTGCCCTCCATAGTCTGGTGTGCTGCCACTGCCCTTCCTGCCTGCCCAGTGTGGTCAAATTGTTGCCTCTGCACTCTCCTACCTGCCTTCAATTTTTAGAGTCCGTGCCCCTGGCCTCTGCCTCTCAACAGTATCCCAATGAACAACTAGATTGCTAACATTCTATATTTATTACAAAAGTGTGGAACGCCTGACGTCATCTTGATGTAATCAAAACTGTAATACCTAGAGCTTTTCCTTTAGAAATTACATATATGAGAGGGTCTTATTTGCATCAAAAGTATGGTTAGTTCTCTAAAAAACTAAAATGAGGACATATTTTCTACGTTTTCAAATAGCGACAAAGAACTTTTAAATTATTTGTAATCTTTATGTTTTTTTTATCCAGTTGACTACTTGATTAAGTATTGCACTTAGGGGAAAGGATGTGGTGTTACTTCCAGAGCTTCAGACTTTGCAACTGGGGAACCAGGTTGGAGTTTCTGCTTCAGCTCAACATTCTGTGATTCTGGTCAAATCACTTAATCTCCCCATGTCTACAACCAAAATGAATTTGATCTTGTGTGATGTAACCAATGCTCATGTAAAGCACTCCAATACCTGACAAGTCTGCACTATATAAAACTGCAAATACACAAAAAATAAGGGTTTTGCACACTTCTGTCATTGAGCTACATGTGGGCTACATCTGGGTGATATTTGTGCTGCATTTGGGCTATTTTGTCTCTGGTGCCCATCTTGGGAGATTTATTTGTTATGAAGTTTCCTAATTTCCTCATTTACTGCAGTCTCCTCAGCAGGAAATGCTTTCAGTGTTTTACTTTGATTCCATCAAGCAGATATTCAGATATGTCACACATTTGCCATAAATTCTGAATGTTAGCACTCTAGTTGCTCATTAGATCACTGTAGTAAAGCTACTGCTCACCACGGAAGTCTGCTGCTGGTATTAAAAGTGCATGTTTCAGTCTGCATATCAGACTTTTTTAATGAAATAGAAGAGGATTTGAGAAGTCACTCAAAATGTGCCCTCATTTTTCTTTCTTCAGCACTAATCATAATTTCTATGGCAAAATGAACTCCCTCATTGTGTTCCTTTTTCAATTAAATGTTTTAAGTGTTACCAGTTTATTCCAATCAAGATGGCTTCAGGTGTGCCATAGTGTTGTCATAAGTAAGACAGTAAGCGCTCTAGTTGTTCTTAAGAACACTCTGGGACATTCTGTCATTGGGCTATACATGGGCTACATCTGGGTGATATTTGGGCTACATTTGGGCTCTTTTATCTCTGGTGGCCATCTTGGGAGATTTATTTGTTATGAAGTTTCCTAATTTCCTCATTTACTGCAATCTCCTCAGTAGGAAATACTTTCAGTTTTTTACTTTGGTTCCATCAAGAAGGCATTCAGATGTGTCACACATTTGCCATAAATTCTGAATGTTAGCACTCTAGCTGCTCATTAGATCACTGTAGTAAAGCTACTGCTCACTAGGGAAGTCTGCTGCTGGTATTCAAAGTGCTTGTTTCAGTCTGCATGTCAGAATGTTTTTATGAAATAGAAGAGGATTTGAGAAGTCAAAATGTGCCCTAATTTTTCTTTCTGCAGCACTAATCATAATTTCTACGGCAAAATGAGCCCCCTCATTTTGTTCCTTTGTAAATGAAATGTTTTAAGTGTTACCACTTTATTCCAATCAAGATGGCTTCAGGTGTGCCATACTTTTGTCATAAGTAAGACTGTTAGTGCTCTAGTTGTTCGTTAGAAGACTCTGGGACATTCTGTCATTGGGCTATACTTGGGCTACATCTGGGTGATATTTGGGCTACATTTGGGCTCTTTTGTCTCTGGTGGCCATTTTGGGAGACTTATTTGTTATGAAGTTTCCTAATTTCCTCATTTACTACAGTCTCCTCAGTAGGAAATACTTTCAGTTTTTTACTTTGATTCCATCAAGAAGGCATTCAGATGTGTCACACATTTGCCATAAATTCAGAATGTTGCACTCTAGTTGCTTATTAGATCACTGTAGTAAAGCTACTGCTCACCACGGAAGTCTGCTGCTGGTATTAAAAGTGCATGTTTCAGTCTGCATATAAGACTTTTTTAATGAAATAGAAGAGGATTTGAGAAGTCACTCAAAATGTGCCCTCATTTTTCTTTCTTCAGCACTAATCATAATTTCTATGGCAAAATGAACTCCCTCATTGTGTTCCTTTTTAAATTAAATGTTTTAAGTGTTACCAATTTATTCCAATCAAGATGGCTTCAGGTGTGCCATAGTTTTGTCATAAGTAAGACAGTAAGCGCTCTAGTTGTTCTTAAGAACACTCTGGGACATTCTGTCATTGGGCTCACGTGGGCTACATCTGGGTGATATTTGGGCTACATTTGGGCTCTTTTGTCTCTGGTGGCCATCTTGGGAGATTTATTTGTTATGAAGTTTCCTAATTTCCTCATTTACTGCAGTCTCCTCAGTAGGAAATACTTTCAGTTTTTTACTTTGGTTCCATCAAGAAGGCATTCAGATGTGTCACACATTTGCCATAAATTCTGAATGTTAGCACTCTAGTTGCTCATTAGATCACTGTAGTAAAGCTACTGCTCACCAGGGAAGTCTGCTGCTGGTATTCAAAGTGCATGTTTCAGTCTGCATGTCAGAATTTTTTATGAAATAGAAGAGGATTTGAGAAGTCAAAATGTGCCCTAATTTTTCTTTCTGCAGCACTAATCATAATTTCTACGGCAAAATGAGCCCCCTCATTTTGTTCCTTTGTAAATTAAATGTTTTAAGTGTTGCCACTTTATTCCAATCAAGATGGCTTCAGGTGTGCCATACTTTTGTCATAAGTAAGACTGTTAGCGCTCTAGTTGTTCGTTAGAAGACTCTGGGACATTCTGTCATTGGGCTATACTTGGGCTACATCTGGGTGATATTTGGGCTACATTTGGGCTCTTTTGTCTCTGGTGGCCATTTTGGGAGACTTATTTGTTATCAAGTTTCCTAATTTCCTCATTTACTACAGTCTCCTCAGTAGGAAATACTTTCAGTTTTTTACTTTGATTCTATCAAGAAGGCATTCAGATGTGTCACACATTTGCCATAAATTCAGAATGTTAGCACGCTAGTTGCTTATTAGATCACTGTAGTAAAGCTACTGCTCACCAGGGAAGTCTGCTGCTGGTATTGAAAGTGCATGTTTCAGTCTGCATGTCAGAATTTTTTAATGAAATAGAAGAGGATTCGTGAAGTCACTCAAAATGTGCCCTAATTTTTCTTTCTGCAGCACTAATCATACTTTCTATGGCAAAATGAACCCCCTCATTTTGTTCCTTTTTAAATTAAATGTTTTAAGAGTTACCACTTTATTCCAATCAAGATGGCTTCAGGTGTGCAATATGTTTGACATAAGTAGGACTGTTAGCGCTCTAGTTGTTCTTTAGAACACTCTGGGAAGCTGCAATAGAACACAAAGGAATCAACTGACAGTCTCTGCCCTTGTTGGATGTACATGTTTTACTGAGAATGTCAGACTTCATTCTCACATAACTGAGAAAGATAATGTGAATTTACAGAAAATATGCTCTCAGTTTAGCTTATAGATCACCTTCCAAACCTCTGTGGGAAAAGCATGAAAAAATTGTTTTCTCTCAAACATGATTCATGATATCACAGCAGAAGGCTTTTTCACATGGTAAAATCACCTTAGAACACACCACAATTCCTAAAATGAGTATGGTACCATCAACAAATGATTTATAATGTAACTAAATTCTTAAAACCTTCTATTAACTGCAATGCTTTTAAATGAGGTGCTATCATGTATATTGGTCCCAAGATGGCTGCCAACACTTCTAGGACGAAGTACTGACAGCCAATCAGATCTCACGATGAGATGTGTGGTTAGGCTCCGCCCAGATATATCTAGCTTTTTAACTCTAATTTTCCCAGGAACTGCTGAACGGATTTACACCATTTAAGCAAAAGGCACGAGTCTGAACTGAGGACTACCTCTTTGCCAAATTTGGTGTAATTCCGTTCAGCAGTTCGGGCTGTAGCTGCGTCAACAGGTCCTATGGGAAAATGCATGGGGAAAATGCGTTTTGGAACCCCCCTTTTTTCTTGGCCTCCACTTGACGAATCACCGTGAAATTTTCAGGATAGGAGCGGACCGGAGCTGGCCAAAAGTTTGGAAAATTTCGCGAAGATTCGTCAATCGGCGCTAACGTTATTCCAAATAGAATGTTGCGGATTTCATCTGAAAAGTAGGCCCTAACTATAACTACCTACTGGCGACTGCCAGTAGGTAATATATATATATATATAGCCTTAAAACGAAGTCCCACTCGCGCTCTCAGAGTCTTCTGACACAATAAACCAGGCTTAATTCACAACCATGTGGGGGTTTATTTCAGTCATAAACCCGCCGTGACGCGTTTCGCCACCGTAGTGGCTTGTTCACACAGCGTTTCTGCATAAAGTTTGCCAATACATACATTTCCGCATTACTTGGTTCATAAACACAGTAAAAGGACTACATGTTTGTACCAAAATGACCACAAAATAAGCGCCATCTTACAATGTACTTTTGGACTATACGATGTCATTTAATAATGGTTGACCTCTTTGTTATTCAAACGAAACAGCTTTGATACCAATGTAAAAGAATACCAATGCATATTATCATCATCGTTGCTGAATATATCCTTAGTGTGGCCGTAGACCTTCGTAACGATTTTCGTAACGCTTACGTGTATTGTGGTGTATTCTATAATGAGGGATGATGGTTATAGCAGTTCCTCTATTGTTTGAGAATGTTGTATATCTCGAGTTGAACATGTATGTAGGTTTGGACAATATATTAGTGTTACCTTATTCCCTTGATAGTGAGTAAACATTGTATCACGCACTCAAACCTGTCGTGTGCGCCTCATCTTACTTCACTGGTTAAGCATAAATTGTCCTTGGTGTGGCAATTAAGATCTATCATAAGATTATCCTTGCTAGTGGGTATTAACTCATAGTATGGCAACATGCATCAATCAACTATCCCTTTATATCTATCTATTTCTATTGTAAGGACCTACGTATAGACATATGCAAATGTATGTTAAAAGAGGTTATGAAAAAGTGTTCGATTACCCTTGTTAGTGGGTATGTACTTGGTCCTCCATTAAGGTGATCATCTGTTACAAACATTATATCAGTCATGTTCAAATGTCTCATGGTCATGTATGAACAATATGGCATTATTACCAACACCCCCTAAAAGAAGTACCCAAAACTCATAGTGTTCACAAATATAAAAAGTGCAAAATCTTATCTTGATTCATATACGACCGCAGGATGGTCTGAAGAAAAGGGTAGGGATCTCGTTGGCATCATTAACGACAATTGCCTTCCTGATCACCTTAATGGAGGACCAAGTACATACCCACTAACAAGGGTAATCGAACACTTTTTCATAACCTCTTTTAACATACATTTATATTCTTTGTCAAAATGGATCCAAAAGAAATATATTCCTCAGGAGGCATAGGATTTATCCTATCTAGGTTGTATAACGCAATAGAGCACCAACAACTGAGACCATCTATAGAATAATGTTCAGCATATCAGGCATTGATGCAGATATTCATACATGTGCTAAAAAGGTTTGTGGACAATAATAATTGTTAGTTGTCATGTCAATATCAACAACTACAAAGCCACCAATTTATGGTTTGTTATTCTGTGTCAAATACGCAATTTTTGTAGACCAAAGAAAGCAGACTAGCGCGAAATAAGGATGTTTTTTATGTTTAGTATCACATGACAGAAAAGAAAAAAACACACAAAAAAAAAAGTTACACAGGTATAAAAACTGTTGGCGGACTGCACTTCCGTATGTGAACAAGGATACTGTGTTATCCGAAACTCGTCAGAAGAGCTGCAATTTTGAAATAAAGACCTGATTTTGCCACGAAGGAAACTGGTGTCCGTGACTCTCTCTTCTCTCTTTGCCGGATGGGAAGTGGGGAGAGTCGGGAAAGTGTTTCGGATTGAATAGCGGAAGTTGGTTGATTCCGCTGTACGGACCCCCTCCTGGGACGAGGTAGCCACCCACAGCCACACTCGAAATTCGGATCTTGCAAGGATTTTTGGCGGCAACCCCCGACAGCAGCAACCGGACCAAAACCGTAAGGGGTGAAGTTTGCAGCGGGGTCGGAGGACCCTTCAGCGACGCACGAACGACGGTGAGTGTCCGGTGATACTGTTTTCGGTTGGGAGGTGTGGCCAGGCAACGCCAACTCCACGATCGGAGTTGGGCACGTACAACAGCTCACAATGTCAGCGGAGGCTGTCCGAGTTCGGGAGGCAGCAGCTGAAGAATTATTCAATCAAGTACCTAATGTAACAGTATTGGGGAACAGAGCACATAATATCATTAGCACTAAGACGGATGATACAGCAAAAACATTACTAAAACATTTGGAGAAATGTATGAGATCAGAGATAACTAAGTGGTGGGAAAACAAGTCACTCACTAAATATGAAGAAGCAGGGCGGGTACCCCGGGGGCTCAGAATACTTCTGGCGCCAAGCTACGAGAGCCCAGACCCAGCCATGTTGAAAGAATGGGGCAAGAGCAATCTAGATGCTTCAATGAATTTAGTACATATCCTTATTAAATATGCTGAGTCGGATCGGGTGAAACTTATCAAAGAGATTGATGATACCAATGAGGCTTTGGGAAAACTTGAGCCCAATGATTACATAACCAAAACAAGGAAAGAAATACAGGAACGATTATTTAAAAATAAAACAACGTAAAATATTCAAATTTGCACGGGACCGGGCAGATTACGAACAAGGCCAGATCTATACGTTTGCCAGAAAATACGCAACAGCAAAAAAACTTAAATTGAATCCTACAGTTGCCAGCACTAGTCATCACCAACAGGCAGGTCCTTCTACAGAACCTATATCAGAGGATGGTTCACTCACCAGTGACACAGGTTCTGACTACAGCAATATAAGTGCGGATAACATCAGAGAAGAAAGAAGGCTACATCTTGGAGAGGAAATTGATTTTTTAGTCGAGGACCGGCGCAACACCTTGAGACCGCGGAAACAAATATAGCCTCAGGGAAGCGCAGAAATACAAAAAGGAGAGACAGACGCAAAAAAAGGCAATTCAAAGCCAAAAAGAAGATATTGGCGCAAGTAAGAATGAACATGGATGAGGACAAAACAATCATCAATTTATCAACGATGCAACTAAGTGACAAAGAAAAGCAAGTACTGATGTTGGGTCTCTCCTTTTGCCCACCAAATGACTTCGACTATCCGCAAGCTAGAATCGATTTATTCAGTTACATCCGAAAACTCAAACTAATGAAGTTCTACACCATCAAAAACGGAAATGCAAACCACACTGTCCCAACATCCAAATCTAAACAGCAACAAGGTAATGTCTTACAAGTTGTTGATGTCCCCGTCCTGTTGGCAGCACAATCAATCTTGCTTGAACCAACTGATGAATACAACAGTAATACTCAAGCAACCACATCAGCGCAAGAACTGTTAGCACAAGCAGACATTGGCCAAAGGGGGGCAGGAAGTAGCCCCTACAAACAGAAATCTACGTTCATTCGCCAAATGCCAAAAGATGCAATTGATCTATTTCATGAAAGGGTGACTGAAGATATCAAACATCTATATCACCGGGTCAAACATCAACAACGAAAAAACAGAACAAGGAAATTGAATATATTAAGCTAATCAATAAATTGAGCAAAAATCATGAGGTGATAATAAAACAATCCGACAAGGGAGGAAACATCGTACTGTGGCCCCAAAGTGACTACCTAAAGGAGGCACAACGTCAACTATCTGATCTGCTGTGCTACCAACAAACCAGCATGAAAGAATACACCAAAGCCAAAGAGTCACTAACCAAACAGCTTCATCAATTTAAACGTGACGGTATGATCTCAACAGAAGAATTCAAATTCTTATGGATAGAATATCCAATCATCCCATCTATTTATTTCATACCTAAAACGCACAAAAATGTGAACCCAATACCTGGACGACCAATCATCTCCGCCATCAACAGCATGGGTGAACACATATCACAATATGTGGACTACTTTTTGAAGGATCTAGTAAAAAAACTGCCAACTTACGTGAAGGATACAGGCGACTTTCTTAATAAGATGAAAGACATACAATGGGAAACAAATATGAGATTCATCACTCTGGACATTGAGTCCCTCTATACGTGCATTCAACATGATATAGGGCTTGCAGCTACCAAGTATTTTTTGGACTCAAGACCTGTAGAGTATTACGAACACAACAAGATCATAATCAAATGTATTCATTGGTGTTTGAATAATAATTATTTCGGGCCCGATTCACAGAACTAACTTAAGACAAAATCCTAAACTTACTACCATTTTGGTATTCACAGAAGGCACTTACTCATTTTGGTATTCACAGAAGGCACTTACTCATTTCGGTATTCACAGAAGTTAGGAGTCCTAACTTTAGGACTCCTAAATGCCTTCTGTGAATACCGAAAGTCTTAAAATTAGGATTTTTCTCAGTTTAGTAGTAGTATAGTTAGGACTCCTAACTTTAGGACTCCTAAGTGCCTTCTGTGAATACCCAAAGTCTTAAAATTAGGATTTTTCTCAATTTAGTAGTCCTAAGTTTAGGACTCCTAACTTTAGGACTCCTAAATGCCTTCTGTGTATACCGAAAGTCTTAAAATTAGGATTTTTCTCAGTTTAGTAGTAGTATAGTTAGGACTCCTAACTTTAGGACTCCTAAATGCCTTCTGTGAATACCGAAAGTCTTAAAATTAGGATTTTTCTCAATTTAGTAGTCCTAAGTTTAGACTTAGGACTACTAAATTGAGAAAAATCCTAATTTTAAGACTTTCAGTATTCACAGAAGGCATTTAGGAGTCCTAAAGTTAGGAGTCCTAACTATACTACTACTAAACTGAGAAAAATCCTAATTTTAAGACTTTCGGTATTCACAGAAGGCATTTAGGAGTCCTAAAGTTAGGACTCCTAACTTCTGTGAATACCGAAATGAGTAAGTGCCTTCTGTGAATACCAAAATGAGCAAGTGCCTTCTGTGAATACCAAAATGGTAGTAAGTTTAGGATTTTGTCTTAAGTTTGTTCTGTGAATCGGGCCCTTCATGTTTGGGTCACAAATGTACAAACAAACCAGAGGCGTAGCGATGGGATCCTGCTTCTCCCCCAGCTATGCCTGTTTGATGGTAGGCTGGTGGGAGGAGCAGACCCTCAAGAAAACCTGGTCTGTACAATATACTGGACATGACAAACACTGGTTCAGATATATTGACGACGTGTTTGTCATTTGGCAGGGTGATGAAGAAAATGCCATCTCATTTGTTAACAACATCAACAACAATGCAGTTAACCTTAAATTCCCCTCACACATAAGCGAAAAAGAGGTTGACTTTCTTGATGTAAAAGTGTATATCCATGAGGGCAAGATCAACACCACCCTACATAGAAAGGAGACAGCAGGAAACTCGACGCTACATGCGTCAAGTGCCCATCCACGACACCTTGTGCAAAGCATTCCCTATGGTGAACTCCTCAGGTTAAAAAGAATCTGTAGCACCAGTGAGCAACAGGAGAAATGCACCAATGAGGCACTCATAAGATTTAAGCAAAGAGGATACAGCGCACATACTCTAAATCAGGCAGTCATTAAGGTAGCCGCAAGGTCCAGAGATTCCCTACTAGAAAGAAACAACAGCATCTCTGAGCAAACACTAGAAACCAACACGCCTAGACTGATCCTTACCTTTAATTTAACCAGCAGGAACGCCAAATCAGATCTATAATCAAACGTAACTGGCCGATCGTCTTGACAGACGCAGTTCTAGCTCCTGACCTCCCGAACAATCCCACCATTACATTCAGAAGAGGCTTGTCTATGAGATATCAAATAGTCAAAAAGAGCCCTGAGAATGTAGCGAAGAAATCCACTTGGCTGCAACCTAGACAGGGGTTTTATAAGTGTGCTTCATGCCGGGCGTGTAGATTTGGAGAAACAACTACCAAATACATGACTCCCTTTAGCCCCATTGAATGCAAGATTAAGGGCAGCCATAACTGCAAAACCGAATACGCAGTGTACGTTTTGACATGCACCTGCGGCCTCAAGTATGTAGGCAGCACAAAACTGCAGGTGCATGTCAGAATCTTGCAACACCTGCGTGCAATTGTTAACAATGACACGGCGTACCCGGTTGCACGTCATTTCAAAGCAGTTCATGGAAATGATCTTAAATGCCTGAAATATTTTGTAATCGCAGCTGTCCCAAATCCCCCAAGAGGGGGCAATCGGGAAAGATCCTTACGGCAACTGGAGTCTAGAATGATTGTTGAACTTGACACCAAGCATCCCAATGGGCTAAATAACACTGAAGATCTCCATAATTGTTTATAATGTTTATAATGTATCCCCTCAGGTTACCCTCCAGATAGCAGTAAATGTAACAGAAACTCATCCTCAGCTGCTAACACAAAACTCCCCCCCTCTTTCTCTCTTTTTTTGTTTTTAATCTTAAATCTTTTTATTCATAAACTTTGGAATCTGATAAACCAATTGCACTATTTGCACAAAAATTCAGCACCTTATAAACTTAGCGCTTTGCACTTTTAAGCACAACATACAGGATATGGGAGCTTCTAATGGTTTACATAAATGCATAGTTTTGCACAAGAACTTTGGTGGGTAATAATATGTGTTTTTACCAATCTCTCTGTTTTTTTTGCACTAATATTAATGAATTTTATTCGTAGATGATTTTGTCTGGAAATAGCATTTATATTCTTATAGTAATTATATTCTTTGTCAAAATGGATCCAAAAGAAATATATTCCTCAGGAGGCATAGGATTTATCCTATCTAGGTTGTATAACGCAATAGAGCACCAACAACTGAGACCATCTATAGAATAATGTTCAGCATATCAGGCTTAGATGCAGATATTCATACATGTGCTAAAAAAGTTTGTGGACAATAATAATTGTTAGTTGTCATGTCAATATCAACAACTACAAAGCCACCAATTTATGGTTTGTTATTCTGTGTCAAATACGCAATTTTTGTAGACCAAAGAAAGCAGACTAGCGCGAAATAAGGATGTTTTTTATGTTTAGTATCACATGACACAAAAGAAAAAAACACACAAAAAAAAAAAGTTACACAGGTATAAAAACTGTTGGCGGACTGCACTTCCGTATGTGAACAAGGATACTGTGTTATCCGAAACTCGTCAGAAGAGCTGCAATTTTGAAATAAAGACCTGATTTTGCCACGAAGGAAACTGGTGTCCGTGACTCTCTCTTCTCTCTTTGCCGGATGGGAAGTGGGGAGAGTCAGGAAAGTGTTTCGGATTGAATAGCGGAAGTTGGTTGATTCCGCTGTACGGACCCCCTCCTGGGACGAGGTAGCCGCCCACAGCCACACTCGAAATTCGGATCTTGCAAGGATTTTTGGCGGCAACCCCCGACAGCAGCAACCGGACCAAAACCGTAAGGGGTGAAGTTTGCAGCGGGGTCGGAGGACCCTTCAGCGACGCACGAACGACGGTGAGTGTCCGGTGATACTGTTTTCGGTTGGGAGGTGTGGCCAGGCAACGCCAACTCCACGATCGTAGTTGGGCGCGTACAACAGCTCATAATGTCAGCGGAGGCTGTCCGAGTTCGGGAGGCAGCAGCTGAAGAATTATTCAATCAAGTACCTAATGTAACAGTATTGGGGAACAGAGCACATAATATCATTAGCCACCAATTTATGGTTTGTTATTCTGTGTCAAATACGCAATTTTTGTAGACCAAAGAAAGCAGACTAGCGCGAAATAAGGATGTTTTTTATGTTTAGTATCACATGACACAAAAGAAAAAAACACACACAAAAAAAACAGATACACAGGTATAAAAACTGTTGGCGGACTGCACTTCCGTATGTGAACAAAGATACTGTGTTATCCGAAACGCGTCAGAAGAGCTGCAATTTTGAAATAAAGACCTGATTTTGCCACGAAGGAAACTGGTGTCCGTGACTCTCTCTTCTCTCTTTGCCGGATGGGAAGTGGAAAGAGTCGGGAAAGTGTTTCGGATATATATATATATATATACCTTTGAAATTCACTGAAAAAACCATAGGTTTCAGGGGCGTTATAGTTAGCTGGACATTTCAATCGTACAAAACCATAGAAATTCTACTGTTATAGTTAGTTCAGCTAACTGTAACTCACGCCCCCGCAATGCACTGCTCATGACATCACATATTACATCATTCAAGGCATGGTCAGTGACATCACTGATAACATCACTGATGACATCTCAAATGACATCACTGATGACATCACTGATTACATCATCCAGTGACTGTGTGTTTCTGTCATTTTTAAATATGTTTTATATATATTCCTAGGTGTATTGAAGAATGAGTGGGTGTATAAGTGTCTGGATGGGGGATTTAGCAGGTGTGTGACTGATTGTATAAGAGAGTGATTAAACGTGTTATACTGAATGCATGGGTTAGTGACTAAACTGTGTGAATGTCTGTATCAGTCTGTCTGTTGTTGTGTTAGCTGCTGCATGGGTTGGTCAGTAGCTACATGAATGTCTATATGAGTTATTGATTGTTTGTCTGAGTATTTGTATGGGAGACTGAGTGTGTATGTGGGTTGGTTGGAGGTGCGTGACTCTGTGCATAGATGTGTGAGTGGTTGATTCACTGGGTGTATTGGGTTCAAGAGTGCATGTGGAAACAGCTGTATGGGGTGAGAGTGTGTATGGGTGTGTTGGTGAGTGAATGGATGTCTCAGTGGTACATGTGTGAGTAACTGTATATGTAAAGGGCAGTATATGTGCGTGATGGTGTATATAAATAACTATATGTGAGAGTGAGTGATTGTGAGAGTGGTTGTATGGATGAGTGTGTACTTGTATCAGTGATTATATTAAGAGAGTAAGTATGCGTTAGTATCTGTATGAATTAGTGAGGTGGTGTGTGTATAACTGTATGGGTGAGTAAACGGGAGTGTGATTGATTCTTTGCATGACTGACTAGGTGTGTGAGTAACTCCATGGATGAGTGGCGGTGTGTGAGTGTCTGAATAGGTGTATGAGTGCATATGATAGTGTTGTATTGATGAGTGACTGCATGTATAAGTGATTGCATGGGTGAATGAGTGGATGTGTGTGTAGACCTAGGAATCAGTGAGTGCGTATATAGTAACTGGTATTGGTGTCTTGATGGTTCTGAGAATGGTAATCTGTATTTTACAGTGGGTGTATCAAAGTTAATATTAGACTGTGAGGAGGTGCATTAGATTTTCATGTGGATGATGTCATCAGTGATGTCATTTGAGATGTCATCAGTGGTGTCTTCAGTGATGTCACTGACCATGCCATGAATGATGTAATATGTGATGTCATGAGCAGTGCATTGCAGGGGCGCGAGTTATAGTTAGCTGAACTAACCATAACTCTGGAATTTCTATGGTTTGTACGATTGAAATGTCCAGCTAACTATAATGCCCCTGAAACCTATGGTTTTTTCAGTGAATTTCAAAGGTTTTTTAAATACTAATTTCTAACTATAACATCTGTAAAACCTATGGTTTTTTCAGTGAATTTCAAAGGTTTTATAAATGCTAATTTCTAACTACAATGTCCCTGAAACCTATATTGTTTTTAAGTAAATGTTAAAAAGACGTGCATAATTTTTCTAGTGAAAAACTAACTGTAACAGTAGTCTGTTATAAGTTATAATTTAACAATGTTTAAAACTTAATTAACACTAATTAATATATAAGTGTGGAAAAAGTGTGACGCAGCAGCTATGATACCTGACTTCGAACAACAGCGTTCACAGTTCGATTCCCGGCTCCAGCGGCACGTTAGCCCACCACTATGTAACTGTGGGCAACACCTTGTTTAATCTTTCTGATGCCCCCGAGCGCTGGCACACCTTTCCAGGGGTAGCTGTACACTTTACCAATGCTCTGATTTTTAAATTTAAAACCATAGTGATGAGAAATACTAGCACGTTTTTTTTTCTTCTATTCTGAAAGATATTTTTTTTTATGTCTTCGATTTAGAATTACGGCAATTAATAGATGTATTTAGTCATGAGAATGGAAATGACATGGTTTGCCGGGTGACAGTTTTTAAGCTCTCCAACGTATGTACATATTAAGAACCCTATATGTGTTAGGATCGTAAAGGAAACCTTTACCGCTTTACATTTTGTAACTTTTCCAAACACGTGCACAAGTTAAACAGTTAATACATAAGCATGTGTCAACTGTAAAACGTGACATCTAAATAGGTGGAGCTGCATCATCCTTCCATAGACTACTCAATAACCAAAAAGTATATAAACCACACCCGTTGTTTGATTAGTTTAGTTTTTGCGAGTTATTTACGCGTGTTCATTCAATGATGCAGGTGCTCTTTTCTAGAGTCGGATTCTTCTTTTGCGGCCACAAAACATAATCCAGAGTTGTAAGTTGTTTGATTATGGCATAGTAGATATTTATAATATGTAGCTGTAGAAAAAAGTGTTATTGGTTGTTTTTGCCATTTATATGTAACGTCAGCAGCTTGTTTTCAGAAACAGACAGAATACAGCAAACATTGTTCCTTTTCTGGCTCCTTTGAGCTCATATAGTGTGACTTTGTATATTAGAATATTGGCACTCTGCTTCACCTCAGAAGTGTTGGTGACCCATCGGCGCGAAGACTAAAGATTTATATGTAACGTCAGCAGCCTCTTGGTCTTAGTCTGTTTCCCCTTTGGGATCATATAGTGTGATTATGTATATTATAATAACCACCTATTATGATCTCAGAGGAGTTTATGACCCGTCGACACGAAGACTAAAGATTTGTATGTAACGTCAGCACCTTCTGGTTCAAACTCTGTTTCCCCCTTGAGATCATATACTGTGAATATGTATATTATAATATTAACAGTCATTGTGATCTCAAAGCAGTTTATGACCCGTCGGCGAGAAAGATGAAAGATTTAGAAGTCCCGGAGAAAAGAAGCTCTGAACATATTCATCGCTGGAAAGTATTTCGTTAATGATCTTGTTTTGTATTCATGAATTTATGTTCCTTTTCCTTTTTGTGTGGCATCAGTGACACTCTGTAGATTGTAATAGAGTGTGATATTTTCACACAATAGGAATTGGAGATTTGTCGCCGCCAGGAGTAAACCATCTGAAATAAAGCTTACAGACCTTTCATAACTTACTTGATCAGATATTTTTAAAGTGAGAATATTTTTCGAAATTGCGGTTTAAAAAAACATAGTTTGCATACTTTCTTAGTGAATACCTTTGATATACCCTACATTTCTGAATGTTCTTTTGGTATTTCTATTTTTATTTTTCTCTGTTGCAGTTCCTTTTCACCTTCTCCCTATAAAATACAAAGGCCCAGTAGTGTATTATTATACTACTATCCTATATATTCTTAAAAGAGTGTGTGATTTGTTAGCGGAGCAGTGAGCAACCTCTAAGCACTACGACAGAACTTTCCCGAATTGTACAGAATAGAAATTGTAAAAAATGATAATGCGTACATTTCTATGTAATATAAAGTCATTTGTGTTTAACTGTTATTGTTCTTGTGACCTGAGATGATGTAGTGCGGGAGTGTTTCTTGTAGCACTTCTTTTCTACTTTATCTAAAAGTAACTCATGCCCTCTTATATTATCAAGAATATGGGGCAACACTTTTATAAACTATAGCAGAAAAAAAGGGAGGGTGTGGCCATGCTTAAGGGATATTTTATGAATTGCGTTTTAATTTGTCACCCCTTTGATATATATAGCTTCAGTTTTCGAAGAAAGTATATTTGTAACTGCTTAATAAAAACTGTTTCAAACCTAGACAGAACTTTTTGCTGCGCAACCACAGCTCCCTGTCAGAAAAGTAAACACCACATTATAAGTAAATAGTGCTCCTGCGAAGTACCCCACCCGCAAACTTAATAAAAAGAAGACTGCAACACACTCTGTTATTTTCCCGCCGTGATTTGTACAACCCATGCCAATTATATAAATAGCCCTTAAAATATATAAAAAAAAATTTTACCTTCACAATCCCTGTCCACCACCTTGTGACCACTGTGCAGAGTTAATAGTGTTCCTACCCTCCCCGCTCCTACTTTTTTTCCTGTACTCCATTGAAGTGCGTCACAAAATGGTTCACAACATGAACCATTCCCAGCCAACAATGAGAAAACTTGTACTCGGAACACTTTACCCAATAAAATGTCCATAGGTGTTCCGCAGAGGGGGAGGGAATCGCTGCCAACACTTCTACTTTCAATGCTTTACAGCCAATGAACATTAAGCTTGGGAAGGTCCTGCTTGGAACACGTTACCCAATCAGATGTCCCTGATGATCCGCAGAGGGGAGGGAATGGCTGGCAACACTTCTACTTTCAATGGTTTACAGACAATGAACATTAAGCTTGGGAAGGTCCTGCTTGGAACACGTCAGCCAATCAAATGTCCCTTCTACTCCGCGAACGCGGAGAAAATGGCTAGCAACACTACTACTTTCAATGGTTCGCAGCCAATAAACGTTAAGCTTGAGAAGGTCCTGCTTGGAACACGTCAGCCAATCAGATGTCCCTGCTACTCCGCGGTCAGGTAGGAAATGGCTGGCAACACTTCTACTGTCAATGGTTCGCAGCCAATGAACATTGAGCCCGTTGTTGGAACACCTCAGCCAATTAAACGTTAATTTTGTTCCATGCACAGGAACAGAACACGCCCTCCCACATAATATTAAATTTTGTCTAAGAAAGTGACACTGTCCGTGATAAAAGTGAACACCGCCTTATAAGTAAACATTACTGCGCATTATATTAAAGGAAGGCTGCAGTACGGAGCATTGTTATTTTCCCGATATGATTTACACTGCCTACTGAACATTGCCGCAACACCGCACATTCACACTACCTGTGTGTGCACCCTACACACTGCTTGCCGCAATACGGCGCATTGTTTTTCCAACAGGATTTCCAGACCCTACGCAACCTTGCCGCAATACTGCGCACCGTTGTTCTGCGGACGTGATTTCCACGGCCTACGCAACATTCAAACTCCCTGCCTCTGCACCGTAAAGACTGCTTAAACTAAGACCACAGTGTTCCTACTATACCCGCTTATACAATTATTCTCTTTTTTGTTGCCCTACGCCTTTCAACTCAGTCACAAAATGGCTGCCAACACTTCCTAGTTTCAACAGTTCGCAGCCAATGAGCCGCACGCTCGTGCTCGTAGCACCTCAGCCAATCAGATGTCAGAATTCTCAAATATGGATATCTGTAAATTTTGATATTTCTCTAAAACTACTGAACGGACTTACCCATTTAAACAAAAGCGTGCTTTCTGGACCAACACCTTTTTCCCTGCCAAATTTGGCATCATTCTGTTCAGCAGTTTGACCTGTAGCCTTGTCTAAAGTTTCCTATGGAAATTGCATGGAGAAAACACGTTTTGGGGCCCCCCCTGTTTTCTCAGCCCCCCTTACAAATCACCCCCAAACTTTCAGGATTGGAGCTGACCTGAAAAGACGAACAATTTGGAAAATTTCATAAAGATTCCTCAAACGACGCCAAGGTTATAAGCACATCAAAAAATGCTTTTCCTATGGAAACGTGGTCCTAACTGTAACTATCTACTGGCGACCACCAGTAGATAATATATATTGTCCACGAACAGATAAACGCGGCTCTCAAGGAGTTGTTTTAGTTAAGCAGTAATATTTATTTATTTATTGGTGGCCAACTATTGCCACACAAAACACCATCACCAACGCGTTTCAACAAACCAGTCTTGATCACCTTGATCAAGACTGGTTTCTTGAAACGCGTTGTTGATGCTGTTTTGTGTGGCAATGGTTGGCTACCAATAAATATTACTGCTTTAACAACTCCTGGAATGCTGTGTTTATCTTTTGGTGGACAATACATTACAGGGCATGCTTCAGCCCTGCTCGCCGGCACCAATCATGAGCGCACTGAAATTGGAACTAAATTGGTGAATCATATATATATAGTTGTAACGATGCTAACTTGCTACAGGTATGTTAGATTTACAACATATTATGTGAGGGGGAGCAGACTAACCGGTATGCTCTTACAGATATTAAAGAGAAATGTGAGTATGCCAGTGACAGACAGTTGAAGACACTTGTCAATGCGTATGTTTCACAAACAAATCACTGTGCATAATGAAATCACCATGTAACACCACTGTGTATTGTAGGCAGAAAGTTTGATTAATGATGAAAATAAGAGTCATAATGGGAGAGTATTGTATATCGGCACCCGAATAATATGGTCATAATTTGATGATGATATGAGAAGTATATATGTGATTCTTGTTTGAATTATAACTTTATTTACCAAATATTTGGTTTACAACGTAAATGAGGCTGTTCAAAAATGGCCGCCACCTTTGATTCACGGACTGAAGTGTAAGTCTGTTGTTTATGTTCATGTATATGACGTCACACGCAACAAGAAGTCTTAAAAACTTTAATTTGTGGTTTTGAAGACGTACATTACCCGTGACCAAGGCGAGTTCGCCGAAACGCGTTGGGTATTAACTGGCTAATGCTCTTTTTTATGGAATAAAAACGATCTTTCTGTGACGTTTTGGACTCATAGCGGTGATTGTTTCTGGACAAGAGTGCAATAGTACTTTGGTACTAAGTGACAATGATTTAATTAATCGGGTGACTTCGGACCCGTAATTGCACCGACGTAGAAAGTGTCCCGGATGTTCTACCGAAGAAGTGAATAGTGATTTAATGTGGATTCCGGTTGACCGCGTTTGCTGAATGGCTTAATGCTCACCTTTTTTCATTGAGCGAAGGTAACAGGAAAGCGTTACCGGGGTTTTCCGAGACGATTTGGGGAGGCGGAAAGAAAAGAAGGTGAGGAGTCGCCTGGCTGCCCCATTCTCTCTTGGTTACGTGATGGACACAAATGCAAGCAAGCAAAGACCAGGAGTGCCTTTCCGGCACTGATTGCGCAAGCACTTGAGGAATACCTTTGTGGGTAGCGGCGCGGGACGATGGTTGAAGCCTACATCTCTTCCCTTGTCTGTTGTAAGTCTACTCTACATTTTTATCTTTATTTCTGCTTGCATCTGTTTGCGCTATAGACATTAGTTCACCACGTCGTTTTTTGGATATTTGCCCCTTTTGTGAGCACATACGCTTCGCCCAGTCATTCTTCCTCTAACATATTTATAAAGCAACGTTCCCCATTCACCACTGCCTTGCATTGCTTTGGCTATACGGTGACGGGTTGTCGAGAATACCGCAAAAACCCCCCCTTCCCCTTTGGGCAGGGGGAGTATTAATCATTTGGAGTCCAGTCTGTGGAAGTATTGGTGAAATTAGCTAATTGAGCGTATCACAAGCCAGCAGAATGGATGAAGATACTGAGTCACGCAGGAGATTGAGAGCCAAATCTATGTTTGTTAAGACAGGGGATCTGACATTGGAGAAAGAGGAACATAGCACTCCTACCTCGAGCTATCAAAGATATCAGAAGCTTGAAAAACTACTGAGGAAAGAAATCTCTAAGTGGTGGGAAGCAATCACCTTGGAAAAATACCAAGAAGAAAAGAGGGTCCCACGGGGCCTTAGAATATTGATTGCACCCTCATATGAGGATCCTGACCCGGAACTAGCCGAGGAGTGGGCAGAAAATCTAATGGGTTGTTCCAACCGTATGTTATCGATCCTAATTAAGTTTGCGTGGAAGGAAAGAGCTTTATTATTGACACAAATTGCAGACTTAAAAAATGAGATTCAGAAAGAAGTATCGGAGGAGTCTTTCAAGAGTAAATTGGAGGAAATCATGACGAAAATTAACAAGCATGAGGAGGAAATCATTGCGAAAAAAGAAAGAAAATTCTTACGTGATAAAATTGACTATTTGTCTGGGAGAATTTTCACTTTCAGCCGGAAATATGATAACATGAAACGGAAAGGGGTCCAGGGAGATCTGGACTCGGTACAGGTTACTGGAGGAGCTGAGAGTGAAGACATTGAGAGTGACATCTCAGAAGACGGAATCCAACAAATTAGTGAACCTGTAATCTCCAAAAAGCCGATAAATTTTTGGGAGGAATTCCGGCTGATGAATCTCTCATCAAATCAACCGAACTGGCAAATAGACAGGGGACGAGGCAGAGGAAGGGGCTCTCGAGGACGAGGCAGAGGAAGAGGAAAATCCGCAGGAACAACGCCGCCCACAAACAATAAAGAAGGGGTGGATGGTGGAAGAAAAACAGTAACCCCAGTGGGAGTGGAAACAAGGGGGCAGAAGAGACGCGGAAAATGAAGAACTGGCGTAATGTGGTAAATCTCTCCTCACGTTCCTTAACTGTGGTTGAACATGATGTTTTACAGTTTGGTTTATCCTTTTGCCCAACCTCTTTACTTTCTTATCCCCAAGAAAGAATTGACTTATTTCATTTTACTAGAAAGTTGAGACTGCGTAAATGGAATGAATTAAAAGTAAAGAACGTGGTGCAACACAAAACAGGAAGTAATCAGAATCCTGTTGTGGAAACTATCAACGAAGTACAAACTTTGATTGCACTGAAAGAATTGGAAGCAGAGAGTGGCAATGATGGTGAGGTATCACAAATAGATGCGATGTCATTGGGTTTTAAGATAGATCTGAATTCCCCAAATAAATTTAAACCAAAATCAACATTTAATCCGTCTTTACCAGCATGCGGGATAGACATTTTTGAAACATTAGACATCAAAGATCTAAAAGACCTTGCCAGAAAAAAAGTATGGCAGGGCGATAATTTGTCTAAAGAACAGCGGCTGGCTTTAACATCTTTGCAGTCTGATCCGAACATTGTAATCCGCCAGTCGGACAAGGGCGGCAATGTGGTCATTCAGAACACCAATGACTACATTAGTGAGGGAGTTCGCCAATTACAATGCAAGGACTGCTATGAACAAGTGTCACTTACTACCATTGAAGAATCGAATGTAAGATACCATGGGCTTTTGAAATCATGGCAATCGATTGGCATTTTAGAATGGGATGAATTTGCCTTTTTGATGAATCGGAATCCCAAAATTGCCATATTATATCTGTTGCCTAAACTGCACAAAAATGCGGTGAGTCCCCCAGGGAGGCCCATTGTCTCATCAATGGGCTCCCTTCTGGAGAAAACATCTAAGTACATTGATTACTTCCTTCATCCTTATGTAGAAGAACTACCCTCATTCCTAAAGGATAGCAGACACTTTCTGAGTCTGATTAAGGATTTTGAGTGGAGAGAGGGCTATTTTCTGATTACATTGGATATCTGTAGCCTTTATACGTCAATCAGACTCGCACAGGGTATTCAAGCCTGCCAACATTTCCTCAACTCTCGCTCTATCTCCTTTTTGAAGCATAATGAGATGCTTTTACAGATGATGACCTTCTGCCTGGAAAATAACTTTTTCATTTTTGATGGAGTTTATTTTAGGCAGAAGCAAGGAACTGCGATGGGCACCTGCTTTGCTCCCAGCTTCGCTAATTTATTCATGGGGAGCTGGGAGCAGCAGGTGTCGAGAACACAAGATTTATACCGTAGCCATGTGAAACTCTGGCTGCGGTATATTGATGATTTGTTCATCATTTGGGATGGGTCAGAGTCACAGGCTAATGAATTCATTTCTATTTTAAATCGAAATGAGATGAACCTAAAACTTGAAGGCACTATAAGCAATTGTAGTGTGGAATTTCTAGACTTACAAGTACAGGCAGTAGGAAATAGATTGGTTTCCAAACTCTTTCGGAAATCTACGGCAGGTAACACCTTGCTGTACGCAGAAAGTGGACACCCTAAATCATTGATCCGCAGTATTCCTTACGGGGAATTTCTCCGGGCTCGGAGAAACTGTAATCTGGACAGTGATTTCATTTTGGAAAGTGAGTGTATGACTCAGAGATTTTTGGAGCGAGGGTACACTTCCAAAGTTATTGAGGAGGCATTATCTAAGGCGAAAAGTTTCACACAAAGTGAATTGCTGGTACCCAAAGATAGAGAGGATGAAGGTTCGAATAATGGGGTTATTAGATTTATAACCACGTATCATTCCAATTCTTGGGAAATTTGTAAGAGTCTAAACCAACATTGGAAGATTTTGTCAGTTGTTCTTCTGCCTCCAGTACTTTTCCCTCTTTCTCCTTATATCGCAGTCTTTCTGTTTTCCTCTTGAAGGCGCTATAACTACACGTTTCACCGCGTGCTCCTGCCTTAAAGGCATCCCATACTATGCCAACTGCAGCAGTTCCTCTATTATATTCAAAGAATTCAGTAATCCATTTAGACATATGTTTTATATAGTCATCATCTAAAAGCAATCCCCTTTCGAATGTCCACTCCCTTCTTATTGTTGTTCCCCCACTCTGCTTTATCGTTAGGATTAGGGGATTGTGGTCACTAAGTATCCGAGGAAGTCTATCAATTTCCACTATACTAATTAAATCATTGGAAACCAGGAAGTAATCCAGCCTAACGCATATCTGATGCGGTGCTGAATAATATGTATAACCGAGTTGTTTCGATCTGATTGACCCCCAGACATCTCGCAATGTATTATTTTCTAAAAGATCAGTAAGGGCCTTGTAGACCTTTTTTTTCCTCCCCTTATACTGTCTTATTGAGCCTGATCCTAGACCCTCCGCTCCGTCAATATTTAAGTCTCCACCTATAATAACTCGAGGGGCCCAGTCTGCCAACTCAGAATCCAAAAATTGCAGAATTTCTGGATCGTCCTGTGTAGAACCATATGCTGCAACTAATGTTGTCCACACCCCCCCTAATAGTACCTCAACCATCGCCCATCTCCCCCAATTATCTCTTAACTTTCTCCTTGTTACTACATTTTTATCCCTCGATAGAATCGCTACCCCTCTCTGTTTAACTCCTTGTTTAGAAGCAACTATTAATTGAAACCCCAGCTGATTAAGATATATCTCATGGGTACTCATTACATGTGTCTCCTGAAGAAACACAAAATCTACGTTCATTTGCCGTAGCCGTATTCCTATCTTCTGCCTTTTCGTTACATCATTTAGGCCGCATACATTCCATGTCACTAATCTAATAGACATTTTTCATTTTTTTTTTTTTCCCCCCAGCCAGTTCTCTTCAAACCCTATCTGCTTGCTTTTATTTAATGTTCTAGAAACGATATACAATACTAGGCCTAGCACACAGCATAAATAGACTTCCCTGTTAATTTCAATATTGTCTTCCACATCTTCAGTGTCACTACCCATATCATACAGTTGATACAAATTACTTTTGTCAAATCCTCTTAAGTGTCTTGTACCTTTGTGCCCTGTCCATTTCCCTGCCCATCCCCAACCCCACCCCAGACTGCCCACCCTCAGAGTCCCACCCCCCCTACAGGCAAATAGGTCCAACGGACCTATGTCTGGCCGACTTTTGCCTCCTGGATGTCAAACCCGTAAACCCCCCTAACTTTCCCTTCATCTTACTGTGCTCAGTGTATGTCCAACAAATACCACGCCTATTCGTGCTCAACCTCTACCCCAATTCTTCTTATATTAATACCAATCTTTACTTATTGAAGCAGAAAAAGCTACAACTCAAGAAAACCATCCGATAAAGAGGAGTAAAACATCAAATAAATTTTTCATAGACCTTGAGCAAACAGTTTCCTCTATTATTTTAAATAAGTCCTCATATGTAGCTTTCGTCCCCAAAAATTACTTTACACAGTCTCTATTTTCCATATTATATTTATCTTCGTTTCTTTTGGGGAATATCCCTAAGAGCTACTGCATGATCATTATTCTCAACATTCTCCTTGTGCCTTGTTTTCCGTTGGTCTTGCAGAAAGTTAAGATATTCTTGTACAAGTATCTCAGAGTAAAAAATTTTAAAGTTCCCATTTACTCCAATCTTCAAACGAGCGGGATACAAAAGGTAAGCCTCACAACCTATGTTTTGAAATGGGGTAATGAGCTGCCTCATCCTCCACCTTCTTTCCACAGTGGTGTGGCAAAAGTCAGGACGTGCAAAGAACTCTACGCCGTTGTATTTGCATTTAGCTTGGGGCTTTGCTTTGTTAATTATCTCTTCTCGCAGAAGAAAATTCCCCACGTATAGAAGTATTGCGCGAGGCTTACTCTGCGCTGCTTTCTGGATCAGAGGAAAACGATGCGCCCTTTGTATTTCATGGTCAAGATCCCATGTAGACAACTCTGGGAGGGCACCCTTTAATAAGTCAACAACATACCCCCGAACATCACTTCCTTCTTTCCCTTCCTGTATTCCAATCAGGCGAACATTGTTGCGTCTTTGTCTGTTCTCAAATTCCTCGAGTTTCCATAGCATGTCGGCCGTAGTCTTATCTTGTTCTTTTCTGTCATCCTTCACTTTGACCATATCATCTTCTAATTTCCCGGTTCTAGTCTCTACTTCAGAGACTCTCTCAGCCATCTCCTCATACAACCTGCTGACCTTACGCAAGGAGGATTGTATTTTCCTATTCGCCTGTTTAGCCCTGCGCTTTGCTTTTTGGCTCTCAATGCGAGCCTCACTCTGCATTTGTTTTAATGTTGTAATAAGACTTCAAAATTAGACATACCACCATCCGCTCCACGGTCCGCAGAGTCCAGAGTTTCACCATTTACAAACTCATCTGCCGGTATTCCAGAATTCTCTGCCATCTTATCCAAATTTAGTTTTTTTACTACTGTTTTCATATTGCCTCTGTGTTCCTTTGACAATCTCTGTTGTCTAGATTTCCCTTTTCGTTTGCTTGACTTCCTTTTTTTGCTCTTAGTTTTAATTTTTTCCACAGATCTGATACTGCCCTCAGGATTTGTCTTTGATCTAGAAGAGACGTCTTTTTGCAATGTTTTTTGAACTGAATCCTTATATTCTTTATCAATAGGCTCTATCTCACTACTGATAGGAGTTGAGGAGTTTTCAGAGTCAGTCCCTGATACAGTCTCATTACTTCCCGTGTCAGTATTCACTGTTTCATCATCTGAACTCTCCGTCTCTGACTCCGTGTCTGTCGTTGATCCCAGACTTCCATTCATACTTTCCTCATCATCCGCCTCGTCATTACCAGTGAAAAAAACCTCATCACTGGGAGAGGCAGGAAGTGCATCAGGTAATTTGCGTGTGCTTGCATCCCTCTTATTAATTAAATCCAAGTTAATATCTTTATCAACCCTTAGCTCTGTTTCAGTTAAGTTAGTTGCAGCCTCAGAATTACGTTTTTCCACAACAGTATCCTCCACCAGGCTTTGTTCTGCGCCTGGCCCTTTAACTCCAGATACCACTGGTGCCAAATGAGTTGTGGCTTTCTCCTTTAAGAGCTTGGGTCCGCCCACTTCCACAGCAGTAGAAAAGTCTCCGCCTTCTGCTGCCTCTGTAACTTCAGTTAGAGGCTGTACCTCGAGCATGCAGGTACCATCCCCATCTGCTCCTGCCTGTTCAAACGGTTCCCTCTCCACAGCAGGCTGCAACATCCTGCACAGGCTCACCAACGTGGGGACTCTCACTCCTTGTGGCAGATTCGACTGCAGAGTTGTTTGGTCAGTCGTTACTGGTGTTGCTGCGGGCAAAAAAGTCTCAACTATGGTCATCTGGCGGAGTGCAGTTTCCTTTCCAAGTACCTCCCCAGCGGTGAGTTTTGCTTCCTCTCTTCTCCTTACAATAGCTGATACTGGGACAGTCACATTCTTTTTTTTCCCTCCTTCCACTTTTTCACGTATTTTCTTTAATTTATTTTCCTTTGCCGCTTCTCGCCTTTGCTGCGCTTTAGATCGTGCTTTCCCTCTTAAATTAAGCGCTGGGGCCCCGAGGTTATCCATATCCTCCTCCACCTCAGAGTCACGGCTCCAATCGTCTCGGTTACGATTCTTCCTTGAATAAAGTGCAGGTTTTGTAGCCATAGATTTTGAAGCAACTTTCCAATAGCGACTTCCAGGTAGGGGCGAATGGGAAATCAAAGCTGAACAGTGTTTGTGCAGATATTTCTGCAGAGCCCACCTTTTCTCTTGTGGAAAGTCACATATCAAAAAAAGCAAACCAGTGAGTTTTCTCAACATCGCTTTTTATCAGTATCGAGTGCTCTTTTCTCCCAGTAAGAAAGGCAAATTTTCCACAGCAGATTAGATTAAATCAACTTAGCTTGGTAGTAGATCAGTGAATCTGCAAATCTGTAAGTCTGCAATCTAAGCATATGAGCACGTAGTACACCTCATCTTCCCAGTCAGGAGGGTTACAGGGTGCGACCATCCACTACGGCGTCTCGGCGGCCATCTTGCCCCACCCGGCGGCCATCTTGCCCCCAGGGGAGAGCCGACTGAACAATTCGTAATAGAATTACTGAAGGTGAAAAGTGAGGCAGAGGAAGAACTTGTTAATAGAGCCGCAAAGCAATATACAATTAGAAGGGAGAGATGTTACGAGTTCAGTGAGAAAATAGGGCGAGTCCTTGCTATACGAACCAGACAGATAGCGGCGGCAGGGACGATTAAGGAAATAAAGGATGAAAAGGGACAACTACATTCAGATCCAGAAGAAATTCGGGAGGTCTTTAGGAAGTTTTACCAATCTTTATATGATGAGAAAGATCCCAGTAGTATCGATAGAATAAATGAATATCTCCAGAACATTGAGGTAAAAACTATATCCCCTGAAGATGCAGAGGAATTAGAGACCGTATTGGACGAAACTGAGATTAAAGAAGCAATGACTGCTCTACCCTCGGGGAAGGCTGCTGGACCTGATCAGCTACCGATCGAGTTTTATAAAACTTTCTGGGGATGTTTAGGTAATAATTTAACTCAAATGTTTCAAGCTGCACAAAGTGGGGTATCCATTCCCAAATCCTGGAGCGGGGCAGATATAGTATTAATTTTAAAAAAAGAAAAGCCCCCGAATGAACCAGGGTCGTACCGCCCAATAACATTGATGAATAATGACACCAAAATTTATTCAAAGGCACTGGCTGCAAGATTTGCAAGAATTATAAGTAACCTGGTTAGTGATAACCAACATGGGTTTATTCCTGGTAGAGGGACAACTCACCATATTAGAAAAGTTATAACTTTATTTGATGTGGCGGAAGTAGCAGGAGACCCGATGGCAGTTATGCTTTTGGATGCGGAAAAAGCATTTGATCGGGTCTCCTGGCAGTATTTGTGGCAGACCCTAGCTAGAGTTGGGATAAGAGGAGGCTATTTGAAAGCAATTCAGACTCTATATATGGATCCAGGTGCAGCATTAAGGATAAACGGGGGTATAACTGGTCAATTTAAAATCAAGAGAGGAACTCGCCAGGGATGTCCTTTCTCTCCCTTGCTATTTGCCATCTATATGGATCCCTTAATACGGAAGATAGAATCAGCACCAGAGATCACCCCAGTCAATACAGTTCTTGGGCCATGCAAGATATTAGCCTATGCTGACGACGTTGCGGTGATAACACCTTGCCCAACGGAAGCAACCACATTTGTAGAGGCCGAGGCCTTAAGATTTGGACAAGTCTCAGGGTACTCATTGAACGCGTCTAAAACCCAGATTATTAAAAACTCTTTTACACCTTGTGAAGATAGAAGAGTAGTACCGGCAGGGAAATACCTCGGAATTAATATTATGTCTAATTTAGATAGTTTGGTGGATAATAATATTGCCCCAGTAATCGAAAAGGCAAGAAAAGATTTGGATCGTTATGAGAACTTACATTTATCATTAGTTGGGCGAGTTAATATTATTAAAATGCTGATCTTACCCAAACTGTTGTATCTTTTTAGGGCAATCCCTCTTCTAATTGAAAATAAGTGGTTTAAAATTTGTGAAAGTATGGTAAATCGTTTTATTTGGGCTAGAGGTAAAACCCGGAGGGCATTGAGGTATATGTCCCTTCCCAGGGAGAGAGGGGGGTGGTCACTGCCGGATCTAAAGGTATATTATTGGGCTGCAGCAATACAAGGAATGGCTGGATTAATTGGGGGGGCTGAGATGGATGGATGGGATAAGACAGGCTCGCTGGCTATATATGGTTTAGCTCTGGGTACAAATGCTGAAAATATTTTTTTAAGATTTACTGATGGAAGTTACTTTAAAAGAACACGTTTCAAGATAATTATGGCGGCCTACAGCATATGGAAAGGATTTTCCAAAAAAGTTGGAATAGGGAAATATAGTGTATATACTAGATTCAAAAATAATCCCTCATTACCTAGGGCTGTGTTCTCAGGAATGGTATATGAGGAATGGGAGAGTCAAGGTATAAGAATGATTGGTGATATGTGGGAAGATAATGGCATCTTACAATTTATAGATTTGAAAAACAAGTATATGTTAAACACAAATCATTTCTTTAAATACCTTCAAATAAGGAGTTGTATATTAAATAAAAAAGGTGGAGCTCTAGGCTTTGGGAGGAGTATAATGATGGATCTCATACAAAAAGGTAATGACTGTACTATAAAAAGATTTTATTTAGAAATGACAAAGTTAAAAAAGGATGATCTTGACAAATGGATAATCAAATGGTCCTCAGATTTAGATATAGCTAGAGAAAGAGATATTTTCTCTGAATCACTTGAGATGGGATGTAAATTACTATGCTCAGCGTCTCTTCAGGCCCAGCACTACAAGAGCCTGTATCACCTGTATTATACGCCATGGAAAATTGCTCAATGGGGGGCTGTGTCGGGCATCTCGTGTTTTAGATGTGGCAGTATGGAGGCCAATTTGTTACATATTTTCTCTACTTGTCCACACTTAGATAAGATAAAACAAGATATCGGGAATTTTTTTCGGAATGCCTTAGACACAACAATAGAGTTGGACTCAGCAACTATTTTGTTGGGAATATCCCCCAACGGACAAATTAATTGTAAATATTTTCTGTTTGTAGCAATGTCGATTTTTAGACTGCTTGTGGCCTCAACTTGGTTAGATCCAAATCCTCCTACGTATCATCAATGGCTAGGAAAAACTTTGTCAATACAAAAATTGGAAATAGCTATTTACTCTAGGAAAGGGAGAAAGGGTAAAAAGCTGGGTATACAAATCTGGGGTCCTTTGATTCAATGGAAGGCTGGAACTGAATAAGGTATTTTGAGGAATGTATGTATTATGGAATGTTAACATATATTATTTGTATCCGTATATATTATGATAGGATCTGTATGTAGTATGTATATTGTAATATTTCACTTTCCATTTTTCTTTTGAATATGTAGTTGAGTATGTGGCTGCCTTATGAAACGTATTGTGCCTTGTCCATGTAATGGGGGAGGGGGGGGAAATAAAATGTGGGGAAAAAATTTATCAATAAAAATATTTAAAAAAAAAAAAAGGAAGATTTTGTCAACTGAACCCACATTGAAAGACAAGATAGGTTCCCTTCCTAATATTACTTATAGGAAAGCGGATTCCCTCAAAGACAAGCTTTGTAAGAATGAGGTATCTAGTCATCATAACACCAATAATGACATCCAAGGATTTTTCACCTGCATGTCTTGCAAGGCATGCAAGTTTAGCACCAATGTCAAGAAAGTGCACTATCCTGTCAGTAACACAGAGAGAAACATAAGTAAACATTTGACTTGCATGTCAGACTTCTGTGTATATGTTCTGATTTGCCCATGTGGAAAGAAATATGTGGGTAGCACGATGTTTACTGCTAAGAAAAGGGTTTTGGAGCATCAAAGGGCAATCCAAAACAAGGACAAACTGTCTCCAGTTGCCAGACACTTTGAGGGGTTTCATAAAAGCAATCGAAATTTACTGAAATTCTTTGTAATTGATAGGGTGGTGGCAACAGTGAGAGGAGGTGACAGGATACGCAAACTCAGGCAGTTGGAGTCTAGGTACATCATAGACCTAAACACGAAAATTCCTGAAGGTTTAAATTCTGAAGAGGAGTTGTCCTGGCACCTAGGTGAATGAGGATAAATGTTGTGTGAGGGATCCTTAGTGTCTAAACTTCAACCATTACCATGCTGATATTCCATTTAGGCTTTGAAAGATACACATGTTTGGAATATATTTCCTTAAAACAGTCTCTGTAGAACCTTTCAGTAGTGATGAATTTGTCAACAAGCAATTTTGTGTATCTGTGTGATTATATGTATCTGTTAATCCATTGGTTTATTTATGTTGCATGACGTCCGTGGAGTATCCTATGGTAGGGGGAGTTTTGTAATATGAAGTACAGTCTCTTTTCTTCTGTCGTCTTGGTATGATTCATGGTGTGATTTCTTCATTCAGATCTCTTCTTCCTTTTTCAGTTTCTGTAGATCTTCATGAACTGTGAAGGAGTCCTGGAATTGCTATTACGTGCTATTGGAACACACTTTTGTCCACTTGGAATGAATGGGTTTGCCTTCTACGTTGTAGCATGACTGATATGTAGACAGAGAATCTGTCACTTGACTTTGATTTTCTAATACCAGTTAGCAGTGTGTTTTCAACATTGTAGTATTTTGACAAATGGCCAGGGATTCTGTCTATTTGGATTTGGATTCTGTTAGTTATTTGTGTATATATTCTTTCATTTATGAATTTTCATTACGCAATGCATATGAATTTAACCCCACTTGGGAAGGCTTGTCTAGTTGTAACGATGCTAACTTGCTACAGGTATGTTAGATTTACAACATATTATGTGAGGGGGAGTGGACTAACTGGTATGCTCTTACAGATATTAAAGAGAAATGTGAGTATGCCAGTGACAGACAGTTGAAGACACTTGTCAATGCGTATGTTTCAGTGCATAATGAAATCACCATGTAACACCACTGGGTATTGTAGGCAGAAAGTTTGATTAATGATGAAAATAAGAGTCATAATGGGAGGGTATTGTATATCGGCACCCGAATAATATGGTCATAATTTGATGATGATATGAGAAGTATATATGTGATTCTTGTTTGAATTATAACTTTATTTACCAAATATTTGGTTTACAACGTAAATGAGACTGTTCAAAAATGGCCGCCACCTTTGATTCACGGACTGAAGTGTAAGTCTGTTGTTTATGTTCATGTATATGACGTCACACGCAACAAGAAGTCTTAAAAACTTTAATTTGTGGTTTTGAAGACGTACATTACCCGTGACCAAGGCGAGTTCGCCGAAACGCGTTGGGTATTAACTGGCTAATGCTCTTTATTATGGAATAAAAACGGTCTTTCTGTGACGTTTTGGACTCATAGCGGTGATTGTTTCTGGACAAGAGTGCAATAGTACTTTGGTACTAAGTGACAATGAATGAATATATGAATGAATATATATATATATTCACTTAAAAAACCATAGGTTTCACACATGTTATAGTTAGCTGGGCATTTCACTCGTGAAAAAACAATGAAATTCCCCCGTTATAGTTAGTGCTGGCAACTATAACTCACGCGACCGCAATCCTCTGTTGATGCTAATACTATATTTAGACACTTATTTACCCATGTCTTCTTCCATTAATTTTTAGCTATACATATATTACAAATATTTTTTTTGCAGAAAAACACATATGTCATCAGTGATGTAATATCTGACGTCATCAGCAGAGGATTGCGGTCGCGTGAGTTATAGTTGCCAGCACTAACTATAACGGAGGAATTTCATTGGTTTTTCACGAGTGAAATGCCCAGCTAACTATAACATGTGTGAAACCTATGGTTTTTTAAGTGAATTTGCAAGGTTTTTTAAATGCTAATTCCTAACTATAACGTGTGTGAAACCTATGGTTTTTTCAGTGAATTTGTACGTTTTTTTAAATGCTAAGTTATGTATTTATTTATTTATTTATTTATTTTAAGGTTTTTCACCGTGTGCGTACCGTGCGCGCACTGTGCGCTTCGCGCACCGTGCGCGCGCAGTGGGCACTCGATGGGCTTCGCGCACCGAGCACCCACGTTACGTAGTTCACGGAATTTTTCCGTTTCTACCGTGCGCGTACGCTACGCGCACTCCGCGATTTTTCATAAAAAATTTAAAATACATTTTTGCCCTGGGGGTCCTTCTGGGACCCCCTGACCAAGGCTAGGGGGTCAGGAACTGTCCAGCCTGCCCCCTTTACACTTTATCCGCCTTTGTTTTTCACCCCCTCAGACTGCGAGAGACAAAATGGCGGCCGACACTTCCTGGTTTCGACCGATTTGAATGTTTACTAAGATCTAACAACCAATCAGAATCGCGCTCGCTCACGGCGGCGTGCGCGTACGGTAAGCTTACGGTACGCGCTCGGAGCGCGCCTATAGATATATATATTTATGCTATTTTCTCAGGAAATACTGAACAGATTTACACGAGACCTTCAAAAGGCACATCCCTGACCTGAGGGCAACCTCTCTGCCAAATTTCAAGTAATTCTGTTCAGCCGTTCGGGCTGTAGCTCGGACTAAGGGTCCGATGGAAAAATGCATGGGGAAAACGCGTTTTGGGACCCCCCTTTTTCTCAGCCCCCGCTTGACGAATCCCCCCGAGACTTTCAGGGAAGGAGCGGAGCGGAGCGCCCCACCTATTTTGAGAATTTCGCGAGGATTCGTCAATCGGCGCCAAAGTTATTCAAAATAGAATGTTGCGGATTTCCTATGGAAACACGGTCCTAACTATAACTATCTACTGGCGACCGCCAGTAGATAATATATATATTTTTCCACAACACGACCCACTTCAGGAATCATGGGCGCTCTGTGGCGGTGCGTTCAAGGTACGGCAGGGTCAAGCCGTTATTAATTCAAATTCGTTTTCCCTTTGAGGACACCCTCGCGCACTCACGGAAGCAGAAGCAGCTTTGCCAAAATGTATATATATATATATATATATATATTTTTTTTTTATATATATATATATATATATAATTGCTAAATGTTATATTCAATTTAAGATATATATAAATTAAATCAATTCTTATTTAAAAAAGTATTTAAAATAATCTAAGAAACCGTTTGCACTTTTAATAAAAAATACAATTAATTAATATCTAAGTTTTAATAACATGTGCTAACTAATAGTTAAATATAGAGATTGTGAGGGTGTTTTAGAATTATTTTAAATATAATTTTTTTATTTAGTTACTATATCTTATTTATGCAACTATTTATTAAGCATTAAATTTGTTTGTCTTAGTTTAAGAATCATTATTTTAAGATAATTTACATACTTATCTTACAATAAAATATTTTAAGATTTTTTAAAATAATTATTACATTTTATTTATTTTCCCTATACTTTGCCTCAGGGAGGTCTCCGCCTCAGTAGCGGAGACCTCTGCCTACATGTGAAAAGTTACTAGCAGTACCTTTACACTTGCAAATGCTGTTGTAACAGGCTCCACCCCTTGTTCTGAGGGGGTAGAGACATGTAAATCTGCACCTTGTAGCAACTTCACACTGGGAATTGATGAATAGTAAAAAAAAGTATACATGTACTACTATATGCGGTTTACATGTGAGTACATCTACATTTGTTAAATTTACCTTTGTAAACAGGGCCCACAAAGTCAGAGAGCCTCTGACGGCAAACACATGGTATATTCTAATTTGCAGAGATCTGAATGTGGGAACAAGCACAGGAATAGATTACATACCCACAGAGGACCACATCCTGGAGAACATCAATCCCGATGTACACCAAATCAAGCAGCAATGGGAAGAAATGGATACACTTATCCAGGTTTACGGGACTCCGGATGCCAAAAGGCAGAACAAGAGGAAGCTCACTGGAATATTTCACATTGAATCTTGATGCAGGCTGCAGTGTGATAGATCATTATGCCATCACCACCATTTCAGCAAGAAATCATCAAGAGAAATCGAAGTAAGTCTTCTATTTGCAAGCCTGCAGGTGAAAACAACAGAACCACAATGTCAAACAACATGCACCAACCACACACTAAAGTACAAAGAGAGAGACACAGCTGAGATAAATGGAAACAACCCTTGACAGAGAGGAGACAGAAAAGCAAATATAATCTTCCTATCTGCAAAATACTGTCAGAACTCAGAGGAGATGCTGCTGGCCTCAGTAGACTTCGAAAACCTCACAGAGAAAGCATACACTACAACCACACAGAAGGAAACCTAAGAAACGACAGACTACTGCCTGTCTTATAGAAAGTGTTGCAGGGGCTCAACGGGTATTTGCTGCAGTTGTTTGCGCACTGGGACACTTTGGTATTACAGAAGAGGCAAAGGACACTTGCCCAGCTCCCCCTGTAATACAGATAGCACCCCCACAATATAAGCATCATCAAGACCACAAGGGGCATGTTCTAACTTGCAAGTTGGCGTGGTCCCACATATAAAAGGAGGAAACAATCTACTGTACACATGAAAGCTCAACACGTCAAGAAACCAAAGAAGTCTTTTTTGGATGTATTTTGAGATCAATTGAGAAAATACAAACTTCAAGTTGAAGGAATGCAGTGGGACTGTGTGCCAAACAATTACCCTTCTAGTAATCCAAAAAACGAAACTGCATGTATCACACCAGACCAGATACACACTCTTCAGAGGTGGAACAAAGTAGAACGTCTGATTACGACATTCAAATTCACTTAGAGACCCTATGGTCAAAAGCAGAGGTGCAGGACCTACTAAGAAGCTGAAAAACAGGTAAAACATCCGAAAAGGACACAATATTCAACAAAATGGTGAAATATACTACCAGCCCACTGTAACAGGAACATTTGAAGCTATTCAATATTTAATCAGCACAGGTCAGTTTCAAAGAGCTTGGTCGGAGTGACGTATCACCCGCAGCTATTATAACAAGCATTAGCAAAGTAGACAGGTCTGTCTTTAATGTGCTAATGCACTCAAGCACTTGCACGCACACATGTTACTTGTATACGTTAGCACGTTAAGCCAGGCCTATAGGCTTTGCTGGTGTTTTTGCCCAAGATATTATTAATCGGTTTCTCGAATGCGCATCTTTTCACCTTTACTTGTGGTATATTAAACGGCCATTTGGCAGTCGATGGAGGGTGCAGTTGAAGCCAGCCTTGCAGATAAATCTCAAGCGGAAAAACAAATGATGTGTGACCGTCTGCTCCAAAAATAACCCCAATGACCATACTAAATCTCCAAGGATGTACTGTGCAGAAAACCTCACAATGCAGGGCTTTCTCACAAATCAATGTTAAGAGTTTAATGAGAACGTGTTACGTTCTATCTATACCGCACCTACCACACTGCTTCCATGTCTACGCTCTATAAATGACAGGTGTTAATATTATGTAATTAAAGGTAAGCATTTTATCGACCTCAGAAAGATGGTAGGCTAACACAACCTTGCTGGGACTCGAACCTGTGACTTGCAGATCGCTGCATGTTTCAGCGTGGAGCATTCAACACACGCAGCCATCTCTCCGACTCCAGTTATTTATGTAATGCTGTTACTCAGCACTAGCGCTGCCCCCCCCCCCCACAGCTTTCTACAATACCATATTTTTGCTAACGTAGACTCGCTCACATTACAGATTCCAACTCCCTCAGTGACCTCCCACTCCTCATTTTCCATTACATCCATACTCTTCACAAAGGCATGGTGCTGATGGTTCTCCGAGCTCTGGGGTCGCCTGGGATGAAATACAATCTCTGTGTGATCTAGGTGAGCTGTGACAGGCAACGTCATATCTCTGTTTGTTACCACTTTTGAGCAGATAGCCCCCCGCCCTGTGCCTCCAGATCACCCCTTGCCTTCTATGGCGATGTCACCAGAAGGACGCCCGAGAGGGGGCATGGTTCTCGGATGGGCATGTCCACGGTGCAGTAGCTGTATCCCTTCTGACAGCGCTCATGGGCAGGCCCTGCGTATTGAACATGCCCTTGACGTCCTTGACGGGTCTGAATCGTGTGTATTTTAATAGCGCCTTCTACTGTAATGATCATCCTACAAGTATTTGTCATCGCCCCTTCCAACAAGTTTAAAAAACATAAAAAGAGGTGCAAATGCTTCCCTTCAAGAAATGCATGAATAAGTCTCCTTTTATCATCTTCTACCACTCTCTAGAAAGTCTGTCTGTATCCCCATGCTCTAATTACTCTGATGTTCAGCAAACCATCTCAATTTAAATGTGCACAGCTGAGAAGGAACATCAGAAGTAGCCACCTTTACTCAGTTCCACTTGTTTATAGGCTGTGTCCCAGCTCAATGTGTGTCATTGACCAGGAGCAAGGTGATGCTGGAACCGGTGAGCCCATGCTGGTTTCTTGTTGCCACTCCAAAACTTTAAATGTAGCCCTTTGCCCACCGTGCACACCCTTCACCGGGGTGCCAGAGATTCAGGAGTATAACGCTGCCCACTTGCCAGCTGTCGTCATTTGTATCCGGTGATGCACAAAATGGTGGCCCGGCCAAGCCTCAGTCTCATGTGGATTGGGGAAGCGTGAAAGGCTGCGTTTATTGGAAGCAAGCGGAGCTCACAAACATTAAAGGCACTCCTTTGCTTTAGGCCACACAATCTGAAATGTCTCCACTAACCTTTCAACATAAACAGCTAACCCTTTCCCCTACTAAAATCTTTTTACCACATAACCTTTAAAGCCCCTGCTCCTTACTCAACTTCATTTAGCCCAAATATCACATTTTCTACCCTTCCAGGTTTCTCTTGCTAACCTCCTAATATGCAACTTCAAACTTTCCCAACACTTGTGTCCAGCCTGCCTCTTATCCCTTATACCCATTCAGGTCCCTAGAATTGGACCACTACTAGTGCTGGAATATTTTTTATAAATGCGATGCTGTCGCTCATAACCCTCAATTCTTTCGGCCAGCTCTCTGCCCACCATTGCTCCTTCCAGTACGGGCCGAAACTATCTGCACCCCATACGTCCCCAAAAATATCCACGGTCCAATAATGTTATCGTCCAACATCTAGATCATCACTTCATTGTAACAAGACACCTTCACAAGTAAGATTAAAAATTAAATTAACTACAATGTAACCTGACATAATGTTAAAATGCAAATCTAAAAATACAGTACTAAACTCTCGCTTTTCGTATTTATAATTTAACCCTGGGCGTAGTTTGCGAAGTAGTGCTACGCGTAGCTACGCGAAGTGCACTTTGCACTACGCGAGCTATGCGCAGCTACGCAAACTGCGTTGTGCACTGTGCAAAATGCTGTTTGCGATGCTTGCACAGTGCCGGATGCTTGTCCGCACTGTGCAAGCATCGCAAACAGCATCTTGCACAGTGCAAGCGGTCGTTTTCTGCCGCTCGAGTAGATTTCTACTCGATCGGCAGCTTTCTCAACGCGGACTGGTAGTTTCTCATCGCGAGCGGCTGCGAGCATACGCGACCACTCACAATGAGAAACCTGACCTCCCCGCTTTGAGAATCTCACCGGGAGGTTTATTTTCCACGCTAGCGATCGGCAACTTGATGTTGCTGATCGCGAACGAGGAAAAAGTCTCACCGGGATGTCATTTCGCTCGCTCGCGGTCACCAACTTGACGTTGAGGACCGCGAGCAAGCAAAAAATGGCTGCTGCACTACGCTACGCGTGTTTGCACTGTGCTACGTGCAATTCGCGTAGTGCGAAGTAGCGCAAACTTCGCAAACTACGTGAGCATAGCGTAGTGCTTTGCCCAGGCTTCATTTATATTAACCCATATATTGTGATGAAGCACTTCAGCGGGAACAAAGCACTTCGCAACGAAAAACCTGAACTAAGACACTATCAAAGTAAGTAAAATAAACACAGGTCTACAAATAAATCAACCACTGTAGCCGAAATGTAAAACTAAAACCCCCAACCTCCCCCCCCAAAAACTGTATTTTTAACACATAACTAAAAAAAACTTTAGACTGGAGTTTTGAAACAATACAACAGATGTTAAATGATCCCATTACTGGGCAGTGGGCATTTTTAGAGAGGGAAACATCACTGCATTGCCAGCTGACAACGTATGTGAACTAGAAAGATTGTTATGATAAGTGTTTAGCAAACTTAAGCATAAATTGAGGGCATTACAACAGTGAAAAATAGTAATGTTTTTTTCTGTTTTTATAGTTTTTACTTAAATAGGTTTGTGTTTTTATTGGTTAGTTTTTTTTACTGGCCATTTTATTGGTTGCTTTGTGTGTTTGTAATTTTTTCCAGTTGTTACCTTTTTTGGCAGACACTAATTAGAGCTTCTATTTTTATTTTAAATATGTGCATTTGTTGGATTGTTGTAAAAGTAATATATTTTAAATGCTACATTTATTTCATTTATTTTAATATGTGCTGTCATATTTATTATCCTGTAAAAATGCCTATTTTAAAAAAAGTTGTGTTTGAATATTTTTCAATATTAAACGTATGGTGAATCTATATGGTTATATATGTGAATAATTATATGTGTGTTGTTTTAATGGATGATACATTTTTGTGTAGTTTGTTTATTCAATGTTTTTATCTATATAAACATATTTTAATTTAAAAAAAGACTTTATGATGTAAAAAGGAATTGGTAATTATTTTTAGCAATTTTATTGTAGTGATATTGTGTGTTTCATTGTTATGTTATTTTAGTATTTCAGTTTGTTTTAATAGTGTGTTCAATATTGTTAAACTCAGATCGTTTTGACAGCAATATTTTTCTCATCGATTTTTTTATTTTTTGTTCAGTATAGGATGACAATATTTTAGTAATGTATATTATTTTTTAGATATTTTGGTGAGTTGATATTGTTTTCCACGATATTATGCCATGGAACCTAGTAAGTAACCATTTGTTTGGGAAATACCAACCTTTGGATGTGCATATTAATTAGAGTCCCAGGGCAAGGCTATGCCAGATACGAATTTCTATGCAGATACGAATTTCTCTGACAGGCTTGTCTCACTCCTGACATTCCTTGGCTAGCAGAATATAGCTCACTAGAGGAGAGATAAGTAACACCTGGCAGTTCTCATTTTCTCCAAAAAAGAAATGTAACTTTTTTGGGATACGGGTATCTTCCGGCTCTAACCTCAATAAAATTTGACATGACACTCTAATGGAGACAAACTACACTGTGAAATATGAACCACTATGTTTTCCTTGTAGTACATTTTTTTCTTTCTCCCCTCTGGGTTTTCTTTTATGTGCAGACCATCCCCTATAGGATCTCTATGGAATTCTTGTATGGATACTTTAGATTCATTCTACAACGTATGTATTGATGTAGAAGAATTAAGCCCCCCGTCTCTTATTTCCATAAGATTTTCTCCAGTACAGCATGCAGCATGCATCCATATTGGTATCAGTCTTACCTTTTTGTTCTGTTTTGTTTTTTATAACCATATCTCTATTTAGACTACAGTCTAATTATACACTTTGTCATTTTTTAATCTACTGTATCATGTCTGAAATTGAGTTAATTTGTGTTGATCTAAATCATTTTTGTAATCCTCTATCTTCTCTTTGAATTGAGCGTTTTTATTGTGTTGATTTTTGCTTCCAATTTTCGGACAGCATTTGATAGTTGTACACTTGTTTCTGTGTAGTATCATGTCCTCTGCATGATAAGGGTTTTAAAGGAGTACTTAGAACTCTAGGGATCCTTTGAACTTCTTTTTGGTGCATTTCATCTTGGTCAGAAAACAAGCAACATTTCTTGGTGGATAAACACATTTACAGTTGTCTGAAGGTTGACTGTAGATAACATGAGGAGGCAAACTATAGAGTGCGGGTGTATTGAAGCATTGTAGTATCGAATTATTGTAAAAAATGTCGGCGATACCTAATATCTTTAGGCACCTGGGTATCAACAAAGTATTGGTTCCTTAGGTTTTATTTCATTAGAAATTTATTAAATTGGGGTGCAGTCAATTTTACCAAAAACAGCCGGTACAAGTTTATTTTCACTATGCCTGGAAGAACTACCCTTCTGGATGACTAACAGCTGTCTTAAACTGAACAGCAACAAAATGGAGGTACTGATAGTTAGCAAATCCCCCTCCATTTGGACGTCGGCTTGTTGGCTGGATGTCCTGGGTCAAACCCCCATCCCCAAATCCAAAACCAAAAACCGGGATGTATGATTCGACCCCAAACTGATGTTTAAGAATCAAATAAATAGCGTAGCGAGAAAATGCTTCAGAACCCTTAAAATCCTGAGGAAGACCCTGGACCAGCTGCCAACAGCAGCCAGTAAAACCATTATACATGCTTTAGTAACCTCTCAAATAGATTACTGCATTGTCCTACACCTTAGGGTTGCCAAGGGAAGCCTGAAGAAACTTCAACGGATACAAAACGTGGCAGCCTGCTTAGTTCTGAATCCCCCCAGAAGGACATCGATCTAGAACGCCCTGGTTTCTCTCCACTGGCTTCCAGTGAAAAAGAGAATCACTTACAAGGTTATGTGCTACTGCCACAAAATCCACATGGACAAGGGCCCCAAATACTTATGTTACATGGTAAAACCTTACATACCTTCATGGAATTTAAGATCTGCTAGTGTCAACCTAGTGAAGGTACCTTGAGTGCAGAGGGCCAGGCTAGGGGCGTGCTGCTTCTTCCATCTGCGGCTAAGACATGGAATTCCCTACCAATGGATCTGAGAGCAGAACCAGTGGAACTGACTTTTCTCAAAGGAATTAAAACGTGGCTGTATTTGTCAGCTGTAACTGTCTAGAAGCTAGTCCTTCCCCCACCCTCTTCTTTCATTGAGGTTAGATCTCAGCACGGGGACACACCGTTTGGGTGTAACCATGGCGCTTTATAAAATGCTTTATTTTATTATAATGTTCCTCAGAAGACCTACGCTTCTGAGGAGAGTGACAGTCTGTGCTGCCCCCACCCATACATTAAATATGGCCTTATTTAATTTGACTATTCACTGTTAGCCATGGTTTGGCTCACAAGTCAATCTCCATTCCAGTATTTCTCTGCTGATTCCTCATTGAACAGCAGCCAGTTATTTGTGAGATATGTGAATCTCCCTTTGGATTCTGAACTGCCTGAGTTTTGCACTGCCATTATGTTTGGCAAGCATAATTTAATATTTCTCCACATTGAATGGTGGCTACCTTTATTCCCATAGAAGGGTTGCTACATTTCCAATGCTGTACTAAGAAACTAAGAAGAATGCCCTAGCTGAACGAATAGAAGCCAGAAACACTGCAGAAAAGAGCTCTTCACCAAACCCGCAACGGGTGAGAACAACATCACCCTCTACCAAGAACTTGTGTGACACCCTGGTAGACTTCCTCCACGACAAGATTGCCGTCATCTATGAAGATGTTATACAACAACCTCCTGCCGTCAACAGCATCAACCTGCTCACACCCTGGAACACAAACACCTGCTCACCCATTGGGGCCCTCTCACAACTCAAGCCACAATCTCCATTATGAACTCTGTGCACTCTGGAGCACCCCGAGACCCCAGCCCCCACCACGTCTTCAACTTCGGTAGCAAGACATTTGGCAATGAGCTCAAGAAAGTCCAAAACACCTCCATCACCTCTGCCTCCTTATCTGAGGATTGGAAACACACTAAATTAAGGCCCCTCCTGAAGAAACCATCCACCGACCCAGCAGAACCAAAGAACTACTGGCCATCTTCTGCTCCCTTTCCAGTGAAGGTTCTCGAGAAGGCAATCAACCACCAACTCAATGAACACCTGGAACACAACAACTTCCTTAATCCCTCTCAATCCAGATTCTGAGCCAACCCTAGCACAGAGACAGCACTGATCGCAGCCACTGACGACATCAGGGCCCTCCTGGACCACAGCAAAACAGCAGCCCTCATCCTCCTTGACCTATCAGCCACCATCACATCCTTGTCAACAGACTCCACCACATCGGAATCCAGAGAGACACCCTCAAATGGATCACATTATACCTCACCGGAAGAACCCAGAGAATCTGTCTCCCACCATTCATCTTCGAACCCAAGAAGATCATCTGTGGCATCCCCCAAGGATCATTCCTCTTGCTGTCAGAAGACAACCCCACCACCAGAGCCAACTTCCACAGATGTATAATGAACATCACCGACTGGATGAAGGACAACTGTCTCAAACTTTGGGAGCAGCACCTTCCCATTGAACGACGCATGGTGAACCCAGCCCATCCTCCACCCCAATGGACCACGACCACAACCTCGGCATCATCTTGGACAGCAAACTTCCCATGAAGAAACAGGTAAACGCGGTCTTCCACCTGCTTCCACACCCTCTGCATGCTCCATAAGCTCTTCAGGTGGCTTCCAGTCAACACCAGAAGGACCATCATGCAGGCCCTCATCTCCTGCAGGTTGACTATGGGAATGCACCATACGTAGGAATCATCATGCACCACTTGAAGAGACTGCATACAATATAAAACTTGCCTGCAAGACTCGTCCTCTACCTCCTCAGATGGACCCACATCACCCCCATCTCAAGAAGCTATACTGGCTCCCAATACAGAAGAGGTGTCATTTCAAGATGTTGACCCACATATACAAAGTCCAGCACAACGAAGGACCAGCTTACATCAACAAACGCCTGACCTTCCACCAACCAACCAGACACGTATGATATGCCTCCCTTTTCCTCACAGACACCCTCGGATTCGCCGATGCAACAGCGGAGGACACTCCTTCTCATAAATGGTGGCCAAAGCCTGGATCGACCTTCCGCTGCACCTCAAGTAACGCCCGATCGTTTCAGCAATTCAGAAAAGGACTCAAGACCTGGCTGTTCAAATGAAGATCACCACAAATCAGCTAGCAACTCCAGCGCCTAAAGACCCTCACGGGTGATTTGTCAAGCTTTATAAATCCTTATTTGATTGATTGATTGATTGACACCGTCCTGATAATGATATTGTTTCAATAAACACCATATCCATCCTTTATAACTGGGATTATCGTAGGACTTGATTTAATGTTTGGCAGGTGGCACACTCCATCACAAGTGTGACAGTCGTCTTATCCACCTTATTTCAAGTTCATTATATCCAATGGCACTTGTTATGAGGTGGATGGGATATTCATCATGTTTGTGAAAGAGTAACCCATCCGTCAAACTCTAAATCAGACCCTTAATCTATTTTCAAGGGGCTTCCCATGGAGTGAATCAGTGTATGTTCCCAAGCCCTAACCATCTACTGAGATTGGGACAGCCAATGTTCATCCTGCATGTTGATCCTCTTTTACTTTACCGCACATTGCACGTTTTATTCACATGAACACTGCAGCGCTTTACTGTTCACTAATGAAGCACCTTTACAATCTGACAAATGTTTGCATAAAACTGCTTGTCTGATAACATTTGACATTTACCTTAAACATTGATTACTCCTGTGTATTCGTTACATAGTGTTACAAACTATGTAATTTAGTTGAAACATAATCAAACCAGTACAGGTCATTTGGGTACAATTTCTTTCAACCAGAATTTAAAATAAGTATAATGAAATGAACACAAAGGAACAACTGTTTTGTCAATTGCTGTATGGTATTATGGTAGGATGAAATTGATAACAGATTCTGAATTTTGGTTTCTTAGAGGGACATTGTTGTAAATGTTTTAGAGAGGGGTAGAAATAGGATAACTGTCAGATTGAGGTACTGCAGCTACAATTTGTAGCATTTGATTTGTTTTTTTATGCTTTTGTTCACAGTAATTATATAGCTTAAACACTGACGAAGGGAAAGCTGTCCCAAAGCACTGTGCATGACGACCGAAAAAAGAAATGAACAAGGGAAATTTGTAATGTGCGAGATTAAACAGTATAACGGTATAATATGTAGTGTGTTTCCTGCATGGACTTTGTCATTTTCCCTATGTTAGCCTAACTATGCACATTGTAGGACACTTTTGTTTTGCACACGTTACCAAACCGAATGCTTGTTTTTTGTGCCTCATTATATATTCACATATAGTTAGCACACGTTTTTGTCCTGTTCCTGGGATTTGTTCTGCACAGCCTAGGCATGGTCAAACAACACTATTTTTTGTTATTCTCTGTGGTCGGACACTACCACCTAGACATAATAGAGACAGCCAGCTGCTGTTTTTAAAAAGACGTGTCAAATAACCCAGGACAAGAGATCTGAATCAGCTGGGATGCAGAGCAATTATCAATGAAAGCTAAAGTATGGGGTCTGCTGCCAAACTCAGAGATCTATAATCTATAATTATTTCGCTTTTGTAGTGTCAATGACAAGAACCTTGTTGGCTTAAAACCCCAACTTTCACCCAAAGCAGGTCACTTGAACTTACCTTCCAACATCACCCTCAAAGAACACATTGCCAAAAATACAAAGAAAACCAGGTACCAGCTCTCTCGTCTAAAGAAAGTGAAACTGTTCCTCCCAGAAAGCAGCTTCATAACTGCTGTTTATGCCCTTGTACTCTTGCATCTGGATGGTGCAAACATCCTGCTATATGGCATTGAGACTCCCCACTGCCGCTCTCCCTTAAGTGCATCCTACACTCACAGGCGCTGTAAGCTGCAGCACCCCCAAAATAAGCAAACTGAAGTCCTGGTGGTAAATAAGCAATAAAGATGCCATTACATTTTATTTTTATCTTGTCACATTTGCTGTGCATTCAACGACAGAGGTCAAATGTCAGGATATGTCTTCTGACAAATTGTTGCTAATTCTTTTCAGATGGAGATTGGCGTTGACTTTTCTCTGACTGCAAAGTTAGAGGATTTTGTTAGGTGAGTTGTCTGGTAAGGTTGCTGGGGTACAGGGAGCATGAAAGGAAAGACTGTACAATGTCAGATTTTTTTATAACTCACGACTACATTTAAATATTGTAATTGAACTGTACAAATATTTCAAAATATATCAGCAGTTAGGAGAGTACAAATGTAGCCCTATTTTGTAATTTTGAAGTGTGTTTGAAACAAAGAGTTTGATCGGATCAAGACAAAACAAGATCCTTTTCTTGGTGCTGATCCAATGATATGTCCACACATTATCCTTTATGCACTATATAGTTTTATCAGTAAAACTGCAGTCAGTGCGAATTTTGTAGCCATTTCAATGGAGAATGTGCTGTCTGTATATGATAGTGCACTACCACACCATGCTTTATTAATATATTTGTGAGAGAGTGCTCTAAAATCCACCACTGGCTACATGTCACACCCTTAGCACAATCCTGTTGAATGGGCAAGGATTATTTGCTATACTTTGTGTGACACTTGGATTTTTCTCAATCTATATGACATCAGTGATGTAACATTGATGACAGCCCCCCCACTCTGAAAATTGTTCAAGCGCCACTGCCTACACACCCCAGCACCACTCATCCAGGGCCTCAAGAAAGACGATCACATCAGCCCCATTCTGATGGAACTCGACTTGCTCCCCATGCTGGCCCTTACCATCTTCAAAACCAGCTGCATCCTTTCCAAAGCAAGTATCACCAGCAACCCTGCATCTCGGGAAGCCCTGCTCACCATCTCTGGTTGCTTTCGGTACACCTATAGCCAGAACACCATCAGACTGGATACATCCCTGTATCCATCAGCAACGCCCCAACCCTGCAGCAATTTAGTAATTTAGTAAAGAGTTGAAGATGCACCTATTAAAGAAAACGTCATCACAATGCAGTAACAATAAACTTTTGCTCCCAGAACCCATCTACCTCGCTAATCACGCATTGACTGTATTATTGCTTTTAACCCTGTACAGCGCTCCCCTGCTTTTTTGGCTAGTTTCACTCTACACACATACCACATTCCTTCACACAAAGATACAAATATTGCTTTACTTCATTAGAATGGCAGATTCCTTCCAGTTCACAGTGGAGGCACGGTGTTAATCATTGCTCCAAGCCCGAGGTAGGTACCGGTGATCTACTGACATGCCACTTGATCCAAAGTCAATCTCTTCTCCTAAAATCTGAGGCAACACTAAAAGACGATTGTTGGGCTTGGCCCTTTCTGTAGGGTCATCCCCAAACGCTTTGCCTTCACCCATTTTTTTTCTGATCCCTTTGTTGTTGTCCTGAAGGACTCTATGCATGATACCACTGCTAACCGGGGCTAAAGTGCGTGTGCTCCCTCCTTTACACCTGGTTAAATTGACTTACACCAAATTGGCACATTTAATTTATTTAGAAATCCACAAGTGCCAGATGGCGAAGAACATTCATTTCTCAGAGCTGAGTGTAGGACTTAGAAGTGTTTAGCCAGGAGAGCCCTAGGGCGCCATGGGCCGGGTTATAGAAAGCTGCAGGTCTATTGTAGCTCCCAGCTCTGATCGTGACCGCTGTGCAACTGCAGTGAGACAGTCTTTCTTCCACTGCAAGCTGGAAGATGTCTTTACTCATTGATGACTTTGTCCCAGCAGCTCTTTATATGTGTGGCCTTTACTCTCTTTTATATTTTAGCACAGGGGTCGCTTCTTGTTTAGTTTCTCCTGTTCAGGCCGCCTGACAACATTCCAGTCTTTCCTCTGATGCCCGTGCACAGTTCACCCACCGCCGAGGCCCTGCCCGCCTGGGCTCCTGCTCGGTTTCACTAACAACTGAAAAGAATGCGCCGGTGTCCACTTTCATGTCAGATTATGCGCTCGAGGCTTCCTTTCCTCAGATTCAATTTGCTATCCCTTTCAAGCACGGACAGACAAGCGAGGTGAATTTGTACATGCTCCAAAAACGATTGAGGGCCCTGAAAAATCCCCTTTAAAATTCGCAATAACCTTGTTAGCTGTACAAGGGCAGAACCTTCCAGGTGACACCGGATCTGGCATGTGGATGCTAAGGGGCGTTTGTAGCAGGCAAGGCAGATGTGGCCTGGCTGCCCACAGCCTCTCAGTTAACTGCAGCCGCCATGCGTGCAGCATTTTTTTATTTATTTATTTAGTGCATTTTTATAAAGCGCGGACATTACCCAAAGGTGTCAGAGCGCTGTACAATAGAGCTAGTTACGTTACAAGAGAAAAGTGGTACAGAATATAACATTACACAGACTAAAAATGAAGGGTACACAAACACAAAATCCAACACAGCACACAGGGGTGAGGACTGTACAGGAAAAAATACAAATTTACAACGAAGAGCAAACTTCCAAGAGGGGCCTGAGAATAAAGGGTACACAAACACAAAATCCAACACAGCACACAGGGGTGAGGGATGCACAGGAAAAAATACAAATTTACAACGAAGAGCGAATTTCCAAGAGGGGCCGTAGTATGAAAGTATTAGTTCTGAAAGTGTCTTTGGAAGAGAAGAGTTTTGAGTTCAGCTTTGAAGATCCGGGTAGAGGAGGTGGCACGGAGCAATGGGGGAAGTGAGTTCCATATTCTCACCGCATTGCCTGAGAAGGATTGCGCCATCGATCTTTCCCTTTTGAAGACGGGGGGCTCAAGCAGAAGCTTTTCCGCATTACGAGAGGGTCGAGAGCCTCTGGACAATTTCAATTTATTTGCCAGGCAACGAGGGGAGGACATGTGCACGACTTTGTGTGTGATGCAGGCAGGTTTGTAAATAGATCTTGCCTCAATCGGAAGCTATCGAAGAGAGGACAGGATAGGAGTGATGTGGTCGCTTCGTTTAGACCCTGAAATGAAGCGAGCTGCTGAATGGAGGATGGATTTGAGAGGGGAGAGGTGGGATTTGGGTAGGCCCGTCAGAAGAGAATTGCAATAATCTAGTCTTGAGAGAACCAGCGATTGTACCAAGGTTTTTAAGCCATTCTCCAGGAAGAACCGACGGATCCCCCATAGAAGGCGCAACTGGTACCATGCGTTCTTGGCAATAGAGTTGATGTGGGAGATTAAGTTGAGTCTTTTGTCAAGAATGACACCTAGAGATTTAGCGCTGTCGACAATGATGGGTTTGTTGTTGAGCAGGTTCAGCTGATCCATCCACGATTGAACAGGAGGAGGTGAGAGAGAGGTCAAAAGGAGGAGGAATTCAGTTTTGGCGGGATTTAGAATGAGTTGGTGAGCTAACATCCAGTTGTGGATGGAGTTGAGAGTAGAGTCGAGTAAAGAGAGATCGTGTGCGGAAGACACCTTGAGGTAGATTTGTGTGTCATCCGCATAAAGATGGTAATGTATCCCAGATTTGCTTAGGAGGTTCCTAATGGTTCCAGGTAGAGATTAAACAGAGTGGGTGCCAGGATAGAGCCTTGAGGGACACCTTGACCTACAGCCAATGGAGATGAAAGACTGTTCGCTATCTTAATCATTTGGGATCTGTCTGAGAGGAAAGAGGCAAACCATTTAAGCACTGTGCCATCCAATCCCATTCTCTGTTGAAGAGTGTTGAGGAGGGTGCTGTGATTAACAGTGTCAAAGGCTGCAGAGAGGTCAAGAAGAATCAGAAGACAGGATTCCCCGGAGTCAAGTATATGCAACGCATCATCAATCACTTGCAGCAGGGCTGTTTCAGTGCTGCAATTTTGGATGAAGCCAGATTGGAAAACATCGAGGAGATTATTGTCCACAATATGTAGGGAAAGTTGTTTCGCAACACATTTTTCAGTGATTTTCGAAAGAAAAGGGAGGTTGGTGATAGGGCGGAAGTTGTTGATGTCGGTTGCATCAGCGGAGGTTTTTTTTAGAAGAGGGGTAACCTGTCCTGATTTAAGGGCAACAGGGAGGGAGCCTTGACTGAGGAAGAGATTAACTAGCCCGGTCCAGTAAGAGTGAGTAAGGGTGTAGAAATCGATGGCGATGATGCTAGTGATGGGGTCAGAGGACTGGTTGGATGGTTTGGTTTCAAGGATGCATTTGAGGAGGTCATCTTCCGAGATGACGTCAAAGTATTGCCAGGTGACTAAGGATTTCCGCTCCTCAAAGGGGGTGGGGTGGGCGACTTGATCCACCAGTGCTTTGACCTTTTCATCAAAGAAAATGGCGAAGTCGGCTGCTTTCTTTGTGGAGTCCTCGGGCTTAGTAGTTAGGAGAGAACAGATTGGGTTTTTGATGGGGTCAAAGAGTTTTTTATGTGTTTCATATGTGTGCAGCTGACTAGAAACCTCTGCCTCTGCAGGGGGAGTTGTTTCCATCTGTAGTTCTTAACTCCATGTCTATGTACCTTGGAATATATATATATATATATATATATATATACAGGACGCTGCATTATTCGTCTTTTTACTGGCATCCTATGTTCATCCACACACGTTGATAATCACTAGAGTTCTAGTGAATAATTCTAGCATTAGTTGCGCCCACATGGGCATCATCGTTAAGGCATATCTCATATTTTGTATTTAATATGAGGGAGTTTGAGTTGTATATATTGTACAGTTTATCTCTGCACATATTGTCGTTTTATCTATACTTCAAGCGTTTATCTCACGTTTGAATTAATTATGGGTAAAACGCTTTAATTATCAAATCCGTGTTACGGAGAGCATTTGTTACTATGTGCGCATAAAATCGGTTTGCTCAGCTTTGTCACCAGTAAGATTTATTTATTTTGTCAGACTTTTGTGCACCTTTCATTGTTCAATCTTTATTGATTTAACAGAGCGGCTTTGTGAAGTAACGGAGAACCGCATAGTCTGTTTTCACTGTTATCTATAGTCACGTGATTATTTAAATGCTTCTTGGCAAAACATCATGATACTCGTGAAAAAGGGAATCTGTCCCGAAACGGGTCGAGTTGGTCGGCGTCTGTGCTCTGAATAAAATCACTGCCTGGAAAGCACAAAGTTGTTCGCGGTCTGCTGTTTCTTCAAAAGACGAATAATGCAGCGTCCTGTTTACACGTAGAGGATTGCCACCTCACTGCGGACCACCATCGCAAGTGAGTAAGGGAAAGGCTTTTTACAGTGCGTTAGCGTTGTTTTGCGGTTATATATATATATATATATATATATATATATATATATATATATATATATATATCATCTACTGGCGGTCGCCAGTAGATAGTTCAATTCAATTCAATTCAAATAGACTTTATTCGGATTTCAAAAACCATCCATAAAAGCACAAAACCAAAATTTAAAATACACAGTTTATCACTACAATTTTAAACCGCAAATTAAAATAGCACATAAAATATAACTTTAAAAAACCAACAATTAAAATACAATTATACAGTCTTGCTAAACTGTACATTAAGCCATCATACGTGCAATATATAAAAATATACAAAAATGTAACCACTAACTTTGTAAAGATAGGGCAAATACAATGCATTCAATTTGTACAAATTGGCTTTAAAGTGCGTGATGCATATGTAAACTAACATTGAGTTCGTGCAAATTGGCTTTAAAGTGCAAAATGCATATGTAAACTGACATTAAGTTTGTGAAAAATAGGCTTCAAAGTACAAAATACATATGTAAACAAAATCACTCAATTTTCAGAGACCTGCGTGAACATACAATTGCTTTGAGAAAGCCACTAACTCTAAAAATTAGTTCGTCCGATCCAAGCGTTAAAAATTGGCTATAAGCATGATTGTGGTCAATCAAATCATGTTTCCTGCAGTAGGGGATTAGGTAATGTTTTGTATTTTTCCTATAAAAACCACAGCCAAAAATAAAATGGAGCATACTCTGGGTTCCACCAAGATCGCAAGGACAATGTAATTTTTCCAAATTTTTAGTGTAACCCAGTGGAAAACAGATAAGGTTTACAATGCTCCTGTCTCTAAATCTAAATAGTAAACTCCTGTTCCACCTGCCCAATTTTTTACGTAAATAGGGCTGGGGTAGCGTCGGAGGTACAATATGTGGCTCCCGGATCATTAAATAATTTATTGTGGATAGTTTCAGTGAGTCCACTCTTTCCCTCTCATTATAAAAGTATTGATAGAGTGCCCTTCTCACCAGGTTTTTATGGGAGCGGTCAATCTGTTCGGGATCTGTGAAAAGGTGACCATAGTTAACACTCACAAAGCTCCTTTCCACCACATTTATCCAGGGGATTAAACTCGAGTTCTCACTTTTCAAGCAGTCCATAATGATCTCACGGGAAAGGGAAGCTGCTGGGTTTTGCCAAATCCTTAACCAAAATAATGCAGGTCTGGCCCTTATAAAGTCCTCGATGTAATGTAATTTTAGTTCTTTATGACATACGAAGGTCGGTGCACTGATAACCCCCCCCAGGATCTTCCGACAGAATCTATTCTCTTCTCTTTGTAATTCTGAGCAGTTCGAGAACCCCCAGACTTCTGCTCCATACGTTCCAGTTGGGAGGCATTGAGTCCGGTAGATTTGTAATAGACTGGAAACCACATCTGCTCGACGTGGTTGACGAAGTGAGGTAACAGAATTGATAGATTTAGAAAGTTGTTCCTCCCCATTGCAACATGTGGTTGCCATGAACCGCTATTAGAGAATAGCAGACCCAAATAAGGGAAGGTGCAAGTGCTTTTTAAAGTGTTTTGACCTATTGTAATCTTTGAGATTTTATAATTTTTAGGGCCGCAGGTCATTATAAAAGATTTGCTAAAATTAGTGCACAAACCTAGATCAGACATGTAGTTAACAAATCCCGATATTAAAATGCGCAGAGCATTCGGGGTGCGGCCCATGAGGACCGCATCATCTGCGTAAAGTAACGCCGGGATGGGTCTCTGATTAATGATAGGGACATCCTTTGTCAGGTTACATAAGGAGTTAGTTAATTCATTGATGTATAGTATAAAAAGCAAGGGGGCCAAGACGCAGCCTTGTCTCACCCCCTTGCCAATTAAAATATCATTTGAAACCTCACCTTCATTATTTATTCGTACTCTAGCTTTCAAATTACGATGGAGGTTGGCCAAAAAGTGGACTAGAGGTTCATCTAAACCATAATTTAAAAGAATAGACCATAAGCGAGAACGGTTTACAAAATCAAAAGCTGAACTTAAATCCATAAAGCCAAAATATAAGGGGGATTGTTTGGCTCTTGTATATTTAGCCATTAGGAGATTGAGGTTCAGGCACTGTTCCACCGTACCAAGTTTACTCCTAAAGCCCAACTGGCCGCGATGGATAATGGAGTTCTCATCGGCCCAAGTACTAATTTTATTAAATAGAACCCTTCCAAGGACCTTCAGGGTGTTATCAATCAAAGATATTGGTCGATAACACCCCGGGTCCATCCTATTTCCTTTTTTAAAAATGGGTACGATGGTACTGTTGGACCATGTCGAGGGGATGGATTTCTTACTCAAGTTATTAAAAAGATTACAGAGTAAGGGGGCCCAGAAACAGATGTTAGATTTTATTTGGTCAATGGACAAGCCATCAGGGCCAGGAGCCTTATTGCCGGCACTATTGTTGATGGCTTCCTCCACCTCCTCTAATGTTATAACTATGGTACTATCAGGGAAGGTGTCCTCGGTTGGATCTCCAACCGCGGCATAAAGCTTAGAAAAATGGATAACCCATGAATCACCTGTGATGTTGCAGTTTATCGGGGTAATATTACTACCCAGGGCTCTCAAATCCTTTACTTCACTCCAAAACTCTGTCGAGTCTTTTAGAACAGCAGTTTTAGTTAGATTGTCCCAGTGGCTTATTAACAACTCCTCAGATCTAGCTTTTAGTGTATGTTTATATTTAAGACGTAATGATCTGACGAGGAACACATCTCGGGGATTAGCTTCCAAGGCCCTTCTGAGCTCTCTATTAGCCCTCGAACAATTGGTGTCAAACCATCTATGGTTGTTTATGTTGTTCTCTTTTATGGGTTTGGAGATTGCCCTTTTTATAACTGCACATAAATCGCAAAAGGACTTGATTATAACAGTGCCGCCAAATGTTAAACAGTTAGCAATCAATAGAGGGTGATTCTTAATCACATTAGCTAAAATCCCTTGGTTATCAATCCCTCTCCATACAATCCTTAATCTATCTGTAGATGTAGTAATGTTTGAGGCCCCAATCTCATGTGGGCCTATAGGATTTTAATGGATTTAAGGTAAATTACTATTGGCAGATGATCACTATATGAACTGCTGACAACCTCAGATTTGAGTAACACACTACTGAGGAGGGAGGAAGTAAATATATAGTCAATAGTTGTTGAACTTCCTCGGCCAATGTAAGTGGGAGCCGGTGCTTTTTCCTCAGCAATTCCACCGTAGCCCATTACATCATCTAAATCCCTGCTATATAATAAGTCCAATAGTTCGGATCCTCGTCTACAAGGCGGGGATACAGAATGGATGTGAGCATTGAAATCTCCACCTACACAAATACCATCAAATTGGCCATACTTTTCACCATTAGCAATTTCATCAATGAAATTAAACAGTTCTAAAAAAATAGGATTGGGATGGTTAACGAAATCATTGTTATAAAAATGTATAAAACACATCTTTAACCTTGCAGCATATTTCACGGCTATCAAGTGTTTACTGACCACATTTAATTGTTCAATCTTCACATCCTTGGAAAGTTTTGCCCAGATAGATAGACCGCCACTGGGTCGCCCCATGGCAGGAGATGGTACAATAAGGTTATGACAGAAAAAGCCCTCCAATAATTGAGCACAAGTGCACCAAGTTTCTTGCAACATTACCACATCAAAATTACTTATCCAAGTAACCCATTCTTTAATTTCCATCTTTCCTGGGAGCCCAGCGATGTTCCAACTAATGATACTCAAGGTATCAATTGGTAAAATAATGGGCGAAGAAGGAAGGGCAATGGGAAGATCGGGGCATACTACATGAGGAGGTACTAATCTACCTGGGCGTATCTTATCAATGCATGTGAGATTTGGTTCTTCCAGAGGGACAGTACTAGTAACCTCATTGGATATGCTAGAGGATGTTAGTGGTAGTCAATCTAGGCTTCCTAAATCAGATAGGGCGGAAAATCTATTAAATAAAGGGAAAATAGTAGGGGCCGTTTGAAGTGGTCTATGGGGTGGCCTATAGAAATAACCCAGTGGAAGGAGAGTTATTGCAGTGTCGAAACTGACGTGAGTGTTATGATTATCCATAAAAAATCTAACTGAGTTTGGGTGTCTAAAATTAATCACTATACAGTCCCCACTAATATTTTTGTACTGTGGACCCACCCAACACACCCGACGGGTTGATATAATTTCATTTGAGATGTCCCATCTTGCCCCTTTATGTTTGGTCAACCAATCGATACATTTGTTGTGTAATTGAGCCCATGACTCATTTTGACCTTCTTTAAGGGCAGGGACACCTGCTAAAACTAAAACATATGGGCTGGCTTCTGGGGGTAAGTGAAGTGGTGGCCCTTGATTATTAGTGGGTCTATTTTTTACAGGTACACCTCCACTGTTACTTGCACCATCCATGGTGATGCCTGTCCTGGCTAGTGAGGTGACTGATGGAATAGTAATAGCCTTGACATTTGAACTTACAGTTTTGGCTGTTGCAGTACCTGCTACTTCAGAGGGGTCATAAGTTAGACCAATGTTCCGTACGGGTGGGGTATTAACTATGCTACAGTTAGAGGAAGCATTTTTAGAAATAGTTGGGCCTTTGATGTTACTAGACCCAAGGTCAGCAATAACGGCCGGACCCCCCTCCCTCATACCATTACATAGTAATTCGAACTCCTTCATAAATTTCTCGCCCGAAGAGCATCTAAACTGATAATACCTTTCCTTTTAGTTTCCTCTTTTTTTTTTTTTTTTTTTAAACCTTTATTACAGAAGTCAAAAGAGTTACAAAAATGGGCCTACAACCTTCGGGCCGGCCGCTAGCAAACGATAAGAGCACAGAATACAAGTGGGAAACACACGCTGCAGCGTGAGAGAGATCACAGGAGTTGGAAAGAAAAAACATTGGCGGCCACACCGTCCGGACCCCCCAGATGGCGGTTCCATTTTTATGTAAGAAATAACAAACAAATCCACAAGGCAGCAAAAATTCGAAGCAGCAGTATGCGCTCCCCCGGGGAGGAACCTACCGATACACAGGAAAAGCGGGGGGGGGACAGGCCAGAGCGGAGACAAAGTGGACTCCGTACCCAGAACCAAGGAGACAAGGAGACTAGGGAGACGGGGCCAGTGCCAGTTCAGGCGTCAGCGGCGGGGTACAAATTCCGCCACGGTAGGAGTTCCAGGGTCCCCACACTTTCACCCATTTCCCAGGCTTACCTCTCGCAACACTTTTTCCCGAAACATACACCAATCCATGTTGTCCTTCCATGCCGAGATCGTTGGCGACCTCTGGGAGCCCCACAGTTGCGCTATGTCACGCTTTGCCACCATATAGCCCAGAGTCACCCACCACGTCTGCGGCACTGAGTAATCAGTCGGCTCCCACACATTTAGCAGACACCTCCTCGCCTCAGGAAGCAGCGGCACATGTGTGACCGCCCGCAACACCGCATGCACACCACGCCAGAATCGCGCCACCTCCGGACATTCCCACAAAATATGGACGAAGGTCCCCAATGAACCACACCCACGCTTACACAACCCATCCACGGAATATCCCATACGCAGCAAACCCGGCCCCGTAACATAGACCCTATGGAGTATTTTGAGCTGGACGAAGCGAAGGCGGGCCGGTATGGCCACCTCTTTCGGGGAGGCCACCGCAGACACCCAGTCCTTGTCGTCCAGCTCCAATCCATCGGCGACCCACGCCTCACGAAGGCTAGTCAACAGTCCCGAGCGATCATTGATGAGCTTTTTGTAAATCAAGGAAATCGTGCCATCCGGCACATGCCCATCCAGCACTCTATCTTCCAGAGGGGAGTACTCCGGGATGGAGGCTACATCCGGGAATACGGAGACCAGCGCGTGACGGACCTGTAGATATCGAAAGTACTCCCTGTCATGCAACTGGAATTCCGTCTGCAGCACATCGAATGTTTTGAATCCCCCCCTCGTCCAGAGATCGCCCACCCTGCTGATGCCTATCATGTCCCACTTCTCAAAGCCCTTCGAGGTCCACAGGGAGCCCAGCCGCTCAGAGGCATACAGTGGCGTCGCCCGGGTCAATCGATCCTTCCACCCCATCGCCAAGTTTTAGTTTCCTCTTTTTTGACAAGGTTTTCGATTTTATCTAGTCTCTTAAAAATTGTATTAAATTGTTTAGCTATTTGAATTTCAACTTTTTTTAAAACGGTATCTACAATAGTTTCAATCAAGTTGCCATTGGGTTTAGATTGAGTAATTCAGTCGGAGAACTCAGTCTGCGTACAGACAGAGTTGTCAATTCCCTCAAACGGCAACATGTAATCCCCACAATTGCCTTTGTCCGAAGCTGGAGGCTGTAGTCTGCATGCACAAACAGGGAGTCTCTCAGAGCCTTTGTCCAATAATGATAGTGGAGGCAGTAAATCATCAGTGTCAATTGGTGTTACTATTTCACAATCTTTATCTTTGTGTCACATACTCTGTGGGGTGGGTTGATTTCTGCAGCGGCTTGGTTGTTTCCTTTTATTTACAGCATTTTTGGCAGGGCCTCTCTTACGTTTTTCCCCTGCTGTTTTGTTAGTAGATGGCGTTGTATCTGTTTCAGGTTCCAATGAAATAACAGTGACAGGAGCACTCGCCAAACTGGTAGCTCCGGGAATGGGGGCTAATATGTCAACTTGGACAGTTGGTTTGGTGACAACTACAGCAGGGGAGAGTGGAAGGCCATGATTAGAAGTAGCCTTTAAAGATTGAGAACATGGGGGAGTAATAGTAGATTGTCCAATGGACATCCTTCTTTCGGTGTCTGCTATCTCATTGGTAACCATAGTGAGGGCGTTGGTCAACAGTGTATCAAACGATATAGGCAACTCAATGGGAACAGCAGGAGCTACAGGTACGATCGTGTTAGTGCGTTTCCCCATACTATGTTTAGTTACCTTCGCAGCCTGTTGTCGAAAGAGGGATGGCCCGCCCGACCGCTGGTGACCACTGAGGGCCACAGAGGGCCTGCCCTTTGCCCGGGCTTTGTCGGGCGCGTCCCGCGCGCGTCCCGCGAAGCGGGTCTCAGCGGCTCTTGTGCGCGCCTCCTGGCGCTTGCGCTGCGTCAATGGACTGCGCCGCCGCTGGGACAGCCGGGAATTGTAGTCCCGGGGCGGCGACGCTGTGAGGTGCTGCTGGAATGGACTGGCAGTGGCGGCGTTGCATGCAGGTCAGGACCGCAATGAAGGAACTGCTCACGAGGCCCCCTTGACTCTTGGCGGTGGCGGTATGGGTAGCACAGGTAAGACTACTCCCCCCCGCTCCGCCGGTCTCAGCGGCTCTTGTGCGCGCCTCCTGGCGCTTGCGCTGCGTCATTGGACCGCGCCGCCGCTGGGACAGCCGGGAATTGTAGTCCCGGGGCGGCGACGCTGTGAAGTGCTGCTGGAATGGACTGGCAGTGGCGGCGTTGCATGCAGGTCAGGACCGCAATGAAGGAACTGCTCACGAGGCCCCCTTAACTCTTGGCGGTGGCGGTATGGGTAGCACAGGTAGATAGTTATGGTTAGGACCTATTTTCCTTAGGACATCCGCAACATTCTATTCCCAATAAGTCTGGCGCCGGTTGACGAATCCTCGCGAAATTTTCCAAACGTTTGGCCAGCTCCGCTCCGCTCCTACCCTGAAAGTTTCGGGGTGATTCGTCAAGCGGGGGCCGAGAAAAAAGGGGGTCCCAAAACGCGTTTTCCCCATGCAATTTCCCATAGGATCTGTTGTCGCAGCTACAGCCCGAACCGCTGAACGGAATGACACAAAATTTGGCAAAGAGGTAGTCCTCAGTTCAGACTCGTGTCTTTTGCATAAATGGTCTGAATCCGTTCAGTAGTTCCTGAGAATATTAGAGTTAAAAGTACATAAATATCTATGGCCGGGGAGGATCCGCGGACCCTACACGCACCGTAAGCCACCCTCCCCGAACCGAGCGCGCACCCTCCCGATCGTGCGCTCAACGCTAATTGGCTGTCGAGTGTCTGTCTACATTCGAAACCAGGAACTGTTGGCGGCCATTTTCTGCCTCGGTAGAAGCGAGGCTGAAGAAGCAAGGGGAATAAGTGTGTAAAACATATAAAGGGGGCAGAGTGGAAATACTCTGACCCTCTAGAGGTGCTTAGGGGGTCCCAGAAGGACCCCCTGGAGCCCCCTTTTTAAAAAAAAAAACGCCGAAATGCGCACACGGTGCACGCATCCTATCACGTTGGATGCACGGATTCTCTCGCGGGGGGTTCGTGGATCCAAAAACATTGAAAAAAATATATAAAATAAAGTTTTGCACATATAGTTAAAAAAATATTTTGGAAAATATAAAAAAATATGTTTGAAAAACCCATTAAGTTCAAATAATATTTTCTAATTTTTAAAAGAATTAATTGAAAAAATAAGTTTAAAAAATGGTGATAAAAAAGTATTTTTAAAAAAATGTAATTAATGAAATTGACACACTGAATTTGAAAAATATACAAATCCAATCAAAGTCATTAAACATGATATCTTCAGAGATAGGTTATAGATAGGAATTAGCATTTAAAAAACCTTTTAAATTCAGTGAAAAAAACCATAGGTTTCATGCACGTTATAGTTAGGAATTGGCATGTAAAAAACCTTTGAAATTCACTGAAAAAACCAAAGGTTTCAGGGGCGTTATAGTTAGGAATTGGCATTTAAAAAACCTTAGAAATTCACTGAAAAAACCATAGGTTTCAGGGGTGTTATAGTTAGCTGGACATTTCCCTCGTACAAAACCCTAGAAATTCCCCTGTTATAGTTAGTTCAGCTAACTATAACTCGCGCCCCCGCAATTCACTGCTGATGACGTCACATATTACATCACTCATGACATGGTCAGTGACATCACTGATGACATCACTGATGACATCTCAAATTACATCACTGATGACATCACTGATGACGTCATCCATGTGCTAAATTACTGCATCTTCTCACACCCTAATTTAACCGTTGATACACCAACTCAAAATTTCAGACATCCATTCTCAAAACCATAGATACTCCAATACCAATAACTACATACCCACTTATTAACTCTTAGGTCTCCATACACCTCCACTCATTCACCTGTACAGTCACTCATACTTACAGTCACTCCGTACAAGACTATCATATGCATTTATACACCTACATAGACACTCACACACCACCAATCATCCATAGAGGTACTCTCACACCTAGTCAGTCATGCAAATAATTAATTACACTCCCATTTACTCACCTATGCAGTTATACACACTCAAGTTCACTTACTCATAAAATAGTACCACATTCTTACGCTCTTATACAATAATTGATACAAGCACACACTCATCCATACAGCCACTCTCACAATCACACAGTCTCACATATACCCACTTATATACTCTTACACGCATATATACTGCCTTTCACATATGTAGTTAGTCACAAATGTACCACTGATATATTCATTCAATCCCTAACACACCCATACATACACTCACTCAACTATACAGTTCATCACAGATGCACTCTTAAAACCATGCACCCATAGAATCACCCACTCACACATCTATGCACAGAGTCACACACAGCCTACCCACACAAACACTCAGGCACCCATACAGATACTCAGACAACCAATCAATAACCCATATAGACACTCATATAGCTATTCACAAAACCATGCAGCCACTTATACACCAACACACAGACACATACAGACATTCACACAGTTTAGTCACTAGTCTGCAGTAAGATACATTTAATGACTTACTTATAGAGTCAGTTACGCACCTAGAAAATCATCCATTCACACACTTGTACACCCACTCATTCTTCAACAGGCCTTTCCCTATATAAATTAAACATATTAAAACTGTACAGAAACACATACTCACTGGATGATGTCATCAGTGATGTCATTTGAGATGTCATCAGTGATGTCACTGACCATGTCATGAGTGATGTAATATGTGACGTCATCAGCAGTGCATTGCGGGGGCGCGAGTTATAGTTAGCTGAACTAACTATAACAGGGGATTTTCTAGGGTTTTGTACGAGGGAAATGTCCAGCTAACTATAACACCCCTGAAACCTATGTTTTTTTCAGTGAATTTCTAAGGTTTTTTAAATGCCAAGTCCTAACTATAACGCCCCTGAAACCTTTGTTTTTTTCAGTGAATATATATATATATATATATGTATATATATGTGTCCCGCAATCTGTACACATTACATATTCAAATGTAAAATGTTGGCTGGTACTAAATTGATTAACATGCCGTGATAATGTTTAAACATGCATTGCTTGCACAATTTTCTGCTCAAGCACTCGTCACTTTAAATGTTTAACAAAATGTGTAAAAAAACAGTACAAAAAAGAGAGTAAAGTTGAGAGAAAAAAAGAAAGAAAGAAAAAAACTTGAGGAAATGATGCACAAGGGTATTTAAACCAATCATGTACTGTGTTTTGTGTCATGTGATCAAGGCCCTTCGGGGTTGAAACGCGTCATGCTGGTGGTTATTTTTTGGTGAAATAAATTAATTAATCTGCACGGCATCCGCACAACAGGCACAAGGTAGGCGAACACGCATCGTAGGGCACGGAGGGTCGCAACCGTGAGTGCGTGAGTGCGGTTGATGCCAAGAATTGAAAGGCAAACCGGGTTCGGAGGTGTGCAGTACCCATACATTGAGAGAGAACTATTTTAGTCGTATAAAACTGCTCTCCTTTGTACAATCTATTTAATTTCAAATTAGACCAAAAAATACCATGTCAGCTGACACGCTCAAGGAAAGGGAAGAAGCGGCTGCTGAAATGTTTGACGATGAGAGGACTCCTAGGCAGAAATCTGTATCCCATAATGCACCAATCACGACACGTAACACCAGTCTCAAGGAAAAAATGAAAACTCTGGAGAAATTAATGAAATCAGAGCAGAGCAAGTGGTGGGAGGCAAAGTCCCTCCAAAGATATTTAGATGTCAGAAGGGTGCCCCGTGGATTGCGCATTTTAACTGCCCCCAGCTATGAGAACCCTGATCATGATATGATGCGGGAATGGGCGGAAACAAACCTTGATTCATCCAGACGGTTAATTGTGATACTGGTTTAATATGCAGAAAAAGATCGGGCCAAGTTACAAGAACAAATAGAAATATTGAACGCAGAATTAGCAACGCTGAACTGCACTGAAGGAATTGCAAAACTCAGAGAATAAATTGGTTAAATGATTAAAAAAGGAGGAGGACAAAATTCGCGAACGGAAAACGTTCAAATTCCATCGAGACCGCGTCGACTTCGAAACAGGACGGATCTTCACATTTGCAAAAAAATATGATGCCCTTAAGGTGACTACATTTGGGGAAATACGAACAACTGACAGCAGTGAGGGCACTAGTTCAAGACCACACATGGTTTCTCACACAGTGTTCAACTCCAATCTTAGTTCAGCGCCGGATAGTGAAACTGAAAATGAGGAATGCATTCAAGCGATGAATTCAATTCCGGTGAAACTCTCACTAACACAAGAAGTCGATTTTTTAGTATACGAAAGGAGAAATACGTTACGCCCCAGAAATCAATCAACAAAACAAACAAAAATAGATCCACCAAACGCCGGGAGAGGCGAAAGGCAAAACAACGAAGCCGAAAAAGAATTGGAGACGTTACCGGCAGTAACAAGTGAAGACCTCATTAATAACCCAATGGTTATTGACTTAACTGATGTGGTTTTAAATAAAGTGGAAAAGCAGCTTTTAACATTGGGTCTCTCATATTGCCCTGCTGGAACATTCAACTATGCAACAACAAGGATGGACATTTTTGAGAGCATTAGGAAACTCAAGCTGAGAAAATACTTCCTCCAACGCGGCTCAAATAATGAGAATAGTGCAACTGAAACTGATCAAATCCACACAGGATTTCTGGTGGCAAGTCCACCAGGTTGCAGTCTAACCGCTTCTGATTTGCCTTTTCTATCAGAACTACAAGAACGGGCCAATGAAAATATTAACGTCACACCAAATAGTGAAAGGAAGTGCACTCAAGTAAACACAACGGTGCAAGTGGTTTCAAAAACAACTCCATTTAAACCAAAGTCTACCTTTAATCCCATAACTACAAGGGACTCAATTGAAATCTTCCAAGAACAACTGATTACAGGCATTAAGCGACTTAATCATAGATAATCAAATATCATACGCTAATGAAGAAATTAAAAGACAACAATGATATAATCATCCGCAGTGCCGATAAGGGTGGCAATGTTGTGTTGTGGAAAAAGAGTGAATATATAAATTAGGCAATGAGTCAACTTTCAGATAAAGACTGCTACCACAGCAGTGATCATCTTAAACTCAGATGCATTTACAATGACTATTAATTGAAATTAATAGCCTGGAAAAATGCAGGCTTGCTCTCCTCTCAAGAATATAAGTTTTTATGCAATGACAAACCAGTAACCCCAGTACTATACTTCATACCGAAGATACACAAGAACCCTGAAAAGCCACCAGGTAGGCCTATAATATCCGCTCGCAACAGTCTTTTGGAAAGGACTTCCCAATATGTGGATTACTACCTGCAAGAATTCGTTCAAAGCCTACCCTCGTATATAAAAGACACGGGCGATTTCCTGTGCAAGATTCAAAACATCGAATGGCAAAGTGATTATTTACTCAATGCAACGGACATGACTTCACTCTACACGTCTATCCATCATTCTGATGATATCAAGGCATTAAATCACTATTTGGCCCAAAGACCATCCAACTGCACACAACACAACAAGATGTTGACCAATATGGTGGACTTTTGTCTGAATAACAATAATTTTCGTTTTCAGAATGTGTTGTATATACAACAACGCGGTGTAGCGATGAGAGCCAGCTTCTCCCCCAGCTATGCCTGTTTACATATGGGCTGGTGGGAGGAGCTGGTTCTATTGAAAGATCATGCCAATATCTTCAATAGCAAGGTTAAAAAATGGCTGAGATTCATAGACGATTTGTTTATAATATGGCATGGTTCGATCAGTGAAGCGGAAACATTTGTGAACGATTTGAATGTCAACAGCCTTAACTTGCACTTTACAGCTTCCATTAGTGCCACCACTGTGAATTTCTTGGACGTACAGTTATATATTAGGAATGGCCAATTGGAAACAAAATTACATAGGAAATCAACAGCAGGCAATGCAATTTTACATGCAGGTAGTTTCCATCCCCAACATTTGATACATTGCATTCCCTACGGGGAAATGCTACGTATCAAACATATTTGCAGTCAGGAAGATGAACTTAATCTGTCCCAACAGGCTAGCAAGGAGAGGTTTCTGGCAAGAGGCTATTCACGTAGCTGCATTGACAGTGCAATCACTAAAAGTATAGCAGTGACCAGAGAGAGCCACATCAATAAACATTCTAATGAGATTGAAAAAGATACAGATGAGGCCTCTCCTTTTAGATTTATCTTTGAGTATAACAGACAAGAAAAACCCATCAGGAACATCATCAAAAGAAAGTGGCCACTCATTCGAGAGGACCCAGTGATTGGCCATCTACTCCCCAAAAATCCGTTAATAACTTACAGCAGGACATCCTCTATGAAAGATGTCCTAGTAAATAACGACCCGTTCATACCATCAGGGGATACTTAGCTTTCACAAAGGACAGGCTTCTTTTCTTACAAAACATGCAAAGCCTGCCAACATGGCATTAAAAAATCCACCTATAGCACTCCTTTTAGTGAACAGAAAAAGAAGATTAACAAGGCCATGACTTGCAAATCTGATCATGTGGTTTATGTGCTGGAGTGTTCCTGTGCCCTACGATATGTAGGAAGCACAATACTACAGGGGCACAAGAGGATACTCCAGCACATTAGGGCAATTAAAAACAAAGACACAGCCTACCCTGTGGCATGACACTTCGGTGAAGTACACAATGCCAATCCTAAAGATCTTAAATACTTTTTAGTGGATACCATCCCGCCCAACAAAAGAGGGGCTGATAGAGATAGGAAACTGAGGCAACTAGAAACACGCTACATACTAGACCTCGACACTAAGGCCCCTGGGGGCCTTAATTTAACCGAAGAACTCTACACCTGCCTCTGAAAGGAGATAGTCAAACAGAGCAAAGCTATTACAGCATAATTTGATAACTGAACCTAGGAGCTATCTAGAACCACATATTATTTAAATCCAATCAATTCGAACATTCAATTCATTGTGATTCCAACTGAAAGAAACCCAAGTAGTCGCTGACTTCCAATTATATATAGTTTTTGCACAAATTATTTTGCACATATATTTTATACAGATTTTTAAGGGGTTTTTACATAAATTGAATGTGGCTGTCACACTAGGTATTTGCACACAAATCGAGGGCTGAGCAACCGTGCTAAAAAGTAGCAAGTTATTTAAAATGAACACATAATGTATGAAGCAATTGCACGTTTTCCAATCGACCACAACTAGTACATTTAAATATGAGTTAATACATTGTGACAAGTATTGTAAGTACTTTTATACATTTATATTTAAAGCATTAGATGGCTTCTTTCAGGGTACACCAATAGGAATTATTAATATTTGGAAATATGGTTCCCTTTGAGAGATACTTTTATAGCTTTTTAGCAAATATTTGCAACAATATTAAATATAAATATTTATATATGGATATTTATTTAATTATTTATTTATTTAGTTATATATTTATTTAATATTTATTGTATAAACAATTTTGTGGTCTTGCAGTACCAGGGCCGAGGTTAAACAGGTATTTAGACCTGGATGTCCCGCAATCTGTACGTATTACATATTCAAATGTAAAATGTTGGCTGGTACTAAATTGATTAACATGCTGTGATAATGTTTAAACATGCATTGCTTGCACAATTTTCTGCTCAAGCACTCGTCACTTTAAATGTTTAAAAAAAATTGTAAAAAAACAGCACAAAAAAGAGAGTAAAGTTGAGAGAAAAAAAGAAAGCAAGAAAAAAACTTGAGGAAATGATGCACAATGGTATTTAAACCAATCATGTACTGTGTTTTGTGTCATGTGATCAAGGCCCTTCGGGTTGAAACGCGTCATGCTGGTGGTTATTTTTTGGTGAAATAAATGATTTAATCTGTATATATATATATATATATATATATATATATATATATATATATATATATATATATATATATTATCTACTGGCGGTCGCCAGTAGATAGTTATAGTTAGGACCGAGTTTCCATAGGAAATCTCAAAATTCTATTTTGAATAACTTTGGCGCCGATTGACGAATCTTCGCGAAATTTTCAAAACTAATGGGGCGCTCCGCTCCTACCCTGAAAGTCTCGGGGTGATTCGTCAAGCGGGGGCCGAGAAAAAAGGGGGGTCCCAAAACACGTTTTCCCCATGGATTTTTCCATAGGGACTTTAGTCGCAGCTACAGCCCGAACGGCTGAACAGAATTACGTGAAATTTGGCAGAGAGGTAGCCATAAGGTCTGTTTGGTGCCTTTTGCAGGTTTGCTGTAAATCTGTTCAGTATTTTCTGAGAAAATATCATTTAAATCAATATATATATCTGTACGCGCGCAGCGTGCGCGCAGAGTGCGCGTACTCGGCCGTCCGCGAGCGCACTTCTGATTGGTTGTTACATCTTAGTAAACATTCGAATCGGTCGAAACCAGGAAGTGTCGGTCGCCATTTTGTCTCTCGCACTGAGAGGGTGTTGAAACATAAAGGAGAAAAACATGTAAAGGGGGCAAGCTGAACAGTTCCTGACCCCCTAGCAGGGGTCAAGGGGTCCCAGGAGGTCCCCCTAGGGCAATTAAAAAAAATTAATTTTTTTCGGAAAATCGCCGACTGCACGAAGCGTGCGCGCACTATTGAAATGAAAAAAATTCTTCAAGGTTCGCGCAGCGTGCGCGCACGGTATATATGCTTTAAAAAAAAATGTCAATATCCACCCCCCCGTGTGCACATGGTGCACGCAGCACAGCATGTGTGCATAGCTTAACTTAAATGTAGCAAAGTATACCACAACCCTTAACAACAAAGCGTATCATGTGTCCTCCTTGTGCGGACGGAGCGCGAAGTGCACCGTGCGTACATGGCCCATTAAGCGTAACGTGGGCGCGCGGTGCGAATAGCGCACTGCGTGCCCACCGTGCGTGCACGGTGCGCAAAGTGCACCGTGCGTGCACGGCACTAACTACGTAAAGTGGGCGCGAGGTGCGCAAAGCGCACCGCGTGCTCACCGTGCGTGCACGGAACGAACTGCGTGAAGTGGGCGCGCGGTGCGTGCCCACCGTGCGCGAAGCGCACCGTGCGCGCACGGCACGAACGGCGTAAAGTAACTTAGCATTTAAAAAAACGTACAAATTCACTTAAAAAGCCATAGGTTTCACACACGTTATAGTTAGGAATTAGCATTTAAAAAACCTTGCAAATTCACTTAAAAAACCATAGGTTTCACACATGTTATAGTTAGCTGGGCATTTTCCTCATGAAAAACCAATGAAATTCCCCCGTTATAGTTAGTGCAGGCAACTATAACTCACACGACCGTAATCCGCTGCTGATGACGTCAGATATTACATCACTGATGACATATGTGTCTTTCGGAAAAAAAAAAAATATATATGTATAGCTAAAAAAAACAGGAAGAAGACATGGGTATATAAATGTGTAAATACAGTGATGTAATATCTGACGTCATCAGCAGCGGATTACGGTCGCGTGAGTTATAGTTGCCTGCACTAACTATAACGGGGGAATTTCATTGGTTTTTCATGAGGAAAATGCCCAGCTAACTATAACATGTGTGAAACCTATGGTTTTTTAAGTGAATATATATATATGTATACACACAAAATACTGTATCAATATTGGGGACGAAAATATTGTTAAGGTAAGTTGCTATAGGTAAGCAAAGTTTTACTATAGATAACACATATATGTACCTTGACAAAATATATATATGCGTGTGTATATATATATATATTCACTGAAAAAAACATAGGTTTCAGGGGTGTTATAGTTAGCTGGACTTTTCACTTGTACAAAATCATTGAAATTCCCCCGTTATAGTTAGTTCAGCTAACTATAACTCGCGCGCCCGCAATGCACTGCTGATGACGTCACATATTACATCACTCATGACATGGTCAGTGACATCACTCATGACATCACTCATGACATCACTCATGACATCTCAAATGACATCACTGATGACATCACTGATGACATCATCCAGTGAATGTGTGTTTTTCTGAAATTTAAATATGTTTTATATATGTATATCTCAAGGTCGATGGAAGAATAAATGGGTATATAAGTGTCTAAATGGATGATTTGTTTTTGAAAATTTGATTGTGTAACTGACTGATTAAGTGTATCATAGTGAATACATGGCTTAGTGAGTAATGTTTAAATATGTAAATATCAGAATCAGTCTCTCACTTTGTGTATAAGTGGCTGCTGGATTGGTGAGTAGCTACATGGGTGTCTATATAGGATTTTAGTTGGTTTTTTGAGTATCAGTCTGAGTGTCTGCATGGTTTGGTGGGGGGTATTACGTAGTGCATAGGTGCATGAATGAGTGACTCACTGTTTGTATTTGTTGAAGACCGCATGTGTGCAGGACTGTATGGGTGGATGAGTGTGTGTATGGGTGTGTTAGTGAGTGAATGACTGTCTCAATAGTGTCTTTATGAGTAACTACATGTTTTAAACTAGTATATGTGACTATTGGTGTATATAAGTGAGTATATGTGAGAGTGAGAGATTGAAAGAGTTCCTGTATGAATAAGTATGTGTTTCTATAAGTGATTGTTTAAAAGACTAAGTATGTGTAGGTTTCCGTAGAAGTAAGTGTGGTGGTGTGTGTATAACTGTATATGCAAGTAAATGTATGTTTGATTCTTTATTAGCATGAGTGACTATGTGTGTGAGTAACTCTGTGGATGAGTGGCATTGTGTAACAGGATGTATAGGTGTATGAGTACATATGATGAGTGAGTACATGTATGAGTGACTGTATAGGACTGTTGGTGAATGAGTGGATGTGCATGTGGATCTTAGAATTACTGAAGAGGTTGTTGTAACTGGTATTGGTATGTCCATTGTTTTGAAAATTTTAGTCTCTATTTTTGAATGTGTGTATCAAAGGTTATATGAGGGTGAGAGGAGGTCTACCACTCTATCACAAGGATGATGTCATCAGTGATATCATCAGTGATGTCATTTGAGATGTCATCAGTGATGTCATGAGTGATGTCACTGACCATGTCATGAGTGATGTAATATGTGACGTCATCAGCAGTGCATTGCGGGCACGCGAGTTATAGTTAGCTGAACTAACTATAACGGGGGAATTTCAATGGTTTTGTACAAGTGAAAAGTCCAGCTAACTATAACACCCCTGAAACCTATGGTTTTTTCAGTGAATTTCTGAGGTTTTTTAAATGCTAATTCCTAACTATAAAGTGCCTGAAACCTATGGTTTTTTCTGTGAATTTCAAAGGTTTTTTAAATGCTAATTTCTAACTATGCCTACAGAGATAGGACATGTGAAGAAAGAAGAAAAAATGCACAGAAAGAAAAAAAAGAAGTGCAGAAAGAACCAACAGAAGTCCTCAAAGACGAAGAAAAGTGCAGGAAGAAGGATAACGTGCAGAAAGAACAAAAAGAAGAGCAGAAAGAAGCCTTGTTGCAAAATCATCCTGTACCCTCAACTTTTTCAGACGATACTGGTGGTAACTGAGTCTGACTAACCAGTCCTAGAGCTAGTGCTATGTTAAAAGACACTTAGAATACAGTGAAAACACTTACATACACTAGGGAACACTATGCGTTGGGGTCCCCCTGTGATTAGCATGACCTCCTCTGTAAGCCCCTAGTATATAATAGGGCAGGGGGATTAAAACTACCTCTTAAAATAGGCCACAGGGCGTTTTTGCACACGTTAACTCAGGCCCCGTCCCCTCCCTTCACCACTGTGTAAACACGCCCTGTGTCCGTTTTTAGTTGGGAGATTAAGTTCACTTGAATCCTGAGGGTCCCTAGGGTCCAACTAGCCCACTAGGTACCTCCAGTAAGTGCCACAGAGCTGCGTTGCAGAGAGGTGTAAAAAGTGGCACGGCCCGGACCACCTCTCTGCAATGCAGCTCAGTGGCGCTTACTGGAAGCACTTGGTGGGCTAGTTAGCCCCCAGGGGCCCTCAGTATTGAAGGGAAATTATATCCCCAATTTAAAACGTGCCATAGTGCGTGTTTGCACACGTCACCTCAGGCCCTGTCCCCTCCCTTCACCACTGTGTAAACGCGCCCTGTGGCTGTTCTAAGTTGAGAGATTAAGTCCCCTTGAATCCTAAGGGTCCCTAGGGTCAAACTAGACCACTAGGTACCTCCAGTAAGCGCCACAGAGCTGCGTTGCAGAGAGGTGTAAAAAGGGGCTTGGCCTCAGAACACCTGTCTGCAGCGCAGCTCCCTGGCGCATACTGGAGATGCCTGTTGGGCTAGTTGGCCCTCAGGGACCCTCAGTATTGAAGAGGAATTAATTCCCCAACTTACAACTCGCCAGGGGGCGCGTTTGCAGAGTGCTGCAAGGAGGGGGCATGGCCTCCGGCATGATGCCAGTCTTTTATTTAAATTTTTTAAAAAGGGGGGCTGTGTGGTTCCCCTTCTTATTCTAATTTATTGGCCCTGATGACCCCATCCCCCAGGGCCTGTCTCCTAATTATATTTTTTTGACCCCAATCCCCAGGGCCGGCCACTGTTTTTTATTATTTTAAAAAAATATACATTTATAGACACACCTAGGACATGCTGGACAAACCGTACGTACCTATCACCATGACGATTTGCGTGATATTCATTAAAAGGCGACTATGCATACAATGTGTATTTACACCACTAGTGAAGCTCTGACATGGCTGATGCCCTACCGTGCCTAGTCCCGGTAGACACCCTTGTCGTTTATTTATACAAACATGGGTAGCTATTGACGGGCACATATAATACACATGCACACCAAGCCATTTAAAGGGGATTCGACAAAAATTCGACCAAAACTATGCAAGAAACCCCCCTCACGGTTAATAAAACACACATCCACTGCCGGATGTGCAATACTTTTTATTTTACTCTCTGGAAAGGGGACGAACATCACTTGAGAGTCACAGCGCGCTCCTGGCAGAGCCCAATGCTGTGTTACACCCACCATTGCCTGCTGAGTGCCACACACCTCTGTGTTGTATTCCACTAGCTAGTGCATATGCTATGACACTCTCTAGCCCATGTGCACTGTAACACCACCCCGTGAATATGTCATGCCACACTTGTCTTCGCACGGGTTATATTGCCCCATCTAACGTGCCTTCCTCGATGCCTATGTTATAACGCACAGTACTATGCCATACATATTACAATCTGGGATCCATATCTTTGTCACAGTGCATATGCAACGTTACACTCCCCAGCACATATTTTATATAACAACTTTAGAGACTAGCTAGGTTACACAACACTGCCCTGTGCATATTACACTCCAAGGCGCATATCGCATAGCACACGCTAGTGCCTGTGCTATCTCGCGCTCTCCAATGAATCTGTCATTGCGCACAATGTATTGCATATTATATTTCACTCCCGTTTCATCTTATATCACACTTTTTGGTGCATAGTTTATACCATACACTATATCTAGTTTTCTTTTTCAATCGTGCTCTCAGGACTATGTTCTATATAACACTGTGTTAACCTACCCTTTTCAAGGGCATTACATTTTGTGATAGGGGTGGAGGGTCAGAGGGTGTTTCTGCCAAGTGAGCCCGGAGTCACAGTCACAAACGTCCTCTTCTTCCTGAATAAAAGTGAGATTATGCTGCATACTTGTTCATATTTTAAGTAGTTCGCACAGACACACGTTTTAAAAACAATAAAGTTCCTAATACCCGCCTTCTCTGAACGGTTAGCTTGCTGCCCCATCCCCCTCCTCCCTATCCTCTGTTGTGTGAATCCATGGACTAGCCTCCTCCCTCCTGCCATGCATGGTCTGATGTGCTGCCACTGCCCTCAATTTAGTATGATGTACCAGTCCACTCCTCCTGCCCTCCATTGCCCAATTCTATGCCCCATCATTGACCTCCTGCTTAAACTCTGTGCTTAGCTTGCTGCCCCTATTCTCCTTCCCCCTGCCCTCCGATGTCTTTGTGCATGCCCCTGCTCCATCATTTTTGCCCACCATGTTCCATGGACCTGCCACTCCTATCTACTCTGAGTGTTCTGTTGAGCTGCCACTCCCCTCCCACCTGCCTAGCATTGTCAGATGACTGTAACCTGTCCCTGCCACCTCCACCCTGCCTGTCCACATGCCATGCCCCTATCCTCTTCCTCCTGTCCTACATGGTCCATTGTACTGCCACACCCTTCTGCCCTCCCTGGTCTGTTGTGCTGCAACTGCTCCTCCTGCCTGCCCCGTGCGGTCTGTTGTGAGGCCCCTTCCCCTGAACTTTCTTGTCTGAGCACAGGTCCTGACCCTCCCTTCTATCCTCCATGGTCCTTTGTGCATGCCCCTGCACCCTCCTTCTTGCCCACCATAGCCATTGTGCTGCTGCTAACCCTCCCACTTGCCATGCATGGTCTTCTGTGCTGCCATGGCCCCTCCCACCTTCCCTGTGTGGTCAGTTAGCTGCCCCTGACCCCCTCCCACCTTCCCTCCATGGTCTGTGTGCATGCCATCACAGTCTCACTGTTGCTCTTCATGGTGTGTCTTGCTTCTAGTGCCCATCCTGCCTGACCTCCATGCCTATCTTGCTGCTTCTGCCCTGCCCCCTTGCCCCCAGCCCTCTGTTTACATGTGCAGACCCCTACTCCCTCCCTCCTGGCTTGTCTGTTCCATTGTAATGCCCCTGATCTGTCCCTCCTGCCCTTTATGGTCTGTTATGCTGCAGCTTTCTCTCCTGTCTGTCCATTATGGTCAGCTAGCTATCATTGCCTCTTGCCCCTCTGTTCTCTGATGTCCATGTGCATGGTCCTGTCCCCTCCCTCTTGCTTTCTATGGATTGTTGTGCTGCACTCCCATCCCGCATGCCCTGTGTGGTGTATTGTGCTGCTGCAAACCCTGATGCCTGCCCTGCAGGGTCAGTTTGGTGCACCTCTCCATGTCCCTCCTGTCCTCTGTTATCCAAGTCCATGTCCCTACCCCATTTCCTTCCATGATCCAATGTACCATACTTGTGAACATTTTGAACTTGGTAAGAGGGAGATTTTGAAAAAAAACTGGGGTATTGATTTTCCCCTTTGAGTTACATTGAAAAAGAGGAGATTGTAGACAGGAGACAGATCAAATAAAGCCCATTTGAGCTTAAAAACATTGGAAGTTTCCTGGCTGAATCGGGTCTGTTGGCATGTATGGTTGTACTACCATTGCCTCTTCCTTCTGCCCACAATGGTCTATTACATTGCCACAGCCTCTCTTGCAAGTCCTGTATTGTTGGTTTGTTGCCCCTGACCCCCTTTCCACTGCCCTACATAGTCTGTTGTGCTGCCACGGCCCTTCCTGCCTGCTCAGTGTGGTTAAATTGTTGCCTTTGCACCATCCTACCTGCCTTCAGAGTCCGTGCCCCTGGCCTCTGCCTCTCAACAGTATCCTAATGAACAACTAGATTGCTAACATTCTATATTTATTACAAAAGTGTGGAACGCCTGACGTCATCTTGATGAAATCAAAACTGTAATACCTAGAGCATTTCCTTTAGAAATTACATATGTGAGAGGGTCTTATTGGCATCAAAATTATGGTTAGTGCTCTAAAAGACTAAAATAAGGACATATTTTCTGAGTTTTCAAATAGCGACAAAGCACTTTTAAATTATTTGTTATCTTTATGTTTTTTTATCCAGTTGACCACTTGATTAAATGTTGCACTTAGGGGAGAGGATGTGGTGTTACTTCCAGAACTGCAGACTTTGCAACTGGGGAACCAGGTTGGAGTTTCTGCTTCAGCTCGACATTCTGTGATTCTGGTCAAATCACTTAGTCTCCCCATGTCTACAACCAAAATGAATTTGTTCTTGTGTGATGTAACCAATGCTCATGTAAAGCACTCCAATACCTGACAAGTCTGCACTATATAACACTGCAAAAACACAAAATAAGAAGTGTTTTGCACACTTCTGTCATTGGGCTATATTTGGGCTACATCTGGGTGATTTTGGGCTACATTTGGGCTCTTTTGTCTCCGGTGGCCATCTTGGGAGATTTATTTGTTATGAAGTTTCCTAATTTCCTCATGTACTGCAGTCTCCTCAGTAGGAAATGCTTTCAGTTTTTTACTTTGATTACATCATGAAGGTATTCAGATATGTCACACATTTGCCATAAATTCAGAATGTTAGCACTCTTTTTGCTCATTAGATCACTGTAGTAAAGCTACTGCTCACCAGGGAAAACTGCTGCTGGTATTGAAAGTGCATGTTTCAGTCTGCATGTCAGAATTTTTTAATGAAATAGAAGAGGATTTGAGAAGTCACTCAAAATGTGTCCTAATTTTTCTTTCTGCAGCACTAATCATACTTTTTATTGAAAAATGAACCCCCCTCATTTTGTTCCTTTTTAGATTAAATGTTTTAAGAGTTACCACTTTAATCCAAGCAAGATGGCTTCAGGTGTGCCATACGTTTATCATAAGTAGGACTGTTAGCGCTCTAGTTGTTCTTTGGAACACTCTGGGAAGCTGCAGTAGAACACAAAGGAATCAACTGACAGTCTCTGCCCTTGTTGGATATACATGTTTTACTGAGAATGTCAGACTTCATTCTCACATGACTGAGAAAGATAATGTGAATTTACAGAAAATAAGCTCTCAGTTTAGCTTATAGATCACCTTCCAAACCTCTGTGGGAAAAGCATGAGGAAATATTTTTCTCTCAATCATGATATCCCAGCAGAAGGCTTTTTTACATGGTGAAATAACCTTAGAACATACCACAATTCCTAAAATGAGTATGGTACCATCAACAAATGATTTATAATGTAACTAAAGTCTTAAAACCTTCTATTAACTGCAATGCTTTTTAATGAGGTGCTATCATGTATATTGGTCCCAAGATGGCTGCCAACACTTCTTGGATGAAGTGCTGACAGCCAATCAGATCTCAGGATGAGAGGTGTGGTTAGGCTCCGCCCACATATATATATGATTTTACTTTTGATTTTCTCAGGAACTACTGAACAGATTGACACCAAACCTGCAAAAGGCACATCCCTGAGCTGAGGACTACCTCTCTGCCAAATTTCAAGTAATTCTGTTCAGCCGTTCGGGCTGTACCTTGGACTAAAGGTCCCTATGGAAAATTGCATGGGGAAAACGCGTTTTGGGACCCCCCTTTTTTCTCAGCCCCCGCTTGACGAATCCCCCCGAGACTTTTAGGGTTGGAGCAGAGCGGAGCGCCCCACCTATTTTGAAAATTTCGCGAGGATTCGTCAACCGGCGCCAAAGTTATTCCAAATAGAATGTTGCGGATTTCCTATGGAAACACGGTCCTAACTATAACTATCTACTGGCGACCGCCAGTAGATAATGTATATATATATATATATACACACGCATATATATATATTGTCAAGGTACATATATGTGTTATCTATAGTAAAACTTTGCTTACCTATAGAAACTTACCTTAACAATATTTTTGTCCCCAATATTGATGCAGTATTTTGTCCCATGGTATACTTGTTTCCGAACACGGGCACAGTTGCCAGCAATAATGTAAAAAATATATATATATAATATTAGTAATAGGTCTCCAAAGTGCCCTATGATTCATCACTCAAACATCAGTTATAATTAGAATATGAAAAATCAATCATTTTTCTCCAAGTGTCAGCTCATGATTTCTTGATATCTGAAAATAAACACACTTTCACCTCAAATACACACTTTTCAATGTTAATATACATTTATTAATGCAACTAATCAAAAGCTTCTAATTTGGTAGGCTGGGCTACACACAGGATACTTACTTACAGGCAGCTGGAGTGACAGCCCCCAGCAGCCCACCAGCTACACCTTTGAAAAGTCTAATCAATTGGCCTGCTAGGGAGCAGTTGCGAGAAATGCAAGGAAAACCCGGTTTCTAGTTTAAAATATATTTTTTCTTGGTAACCACAGCCGAGTTTTGGAAATCAATCTTCTTTCCAATAATGTGCAGTTCCATACACTGTAATCTAATATTTAACCAATAATAAATGATATGGGGTTGTGTGTCATGGTTTGTTGTGCTGTAAGTTAAACCGCGTGACTCAATGTCTGTAAAGGAACTATTTTATGCTGTTCGGAACAGAAGAAGCCTTTATACCTGGAATTCCCAAGAGACATGGCACTTTCAGCACGACTCTCCTGTTGTTCACCTGCACAAATGCATTCATTCTGGGTTCCTGCTGTAAGCTTTCGTTATGCGTGGGTCAGCTGAAAGCTGCGTTTTACACCTGGAGGAAATTAAGTATGGTTATTGGTGTGCATATTATAGCCGGACTTTAGAAATAATTTGCAGTTCCCATTTTGGCTCAGAAATGTGTGTATATTTATTTTTCACAGCTTGATTACAGCCAGCTGAGAAAAATATAGTGCATCTAAGCTCTGATTTGAACAGGTCTATGTTTGCAGTCTCAATACAAACAGCTTCAGCTGTCTGTCAGGAACAGCACTGCATACAATACTAAATACAAATGCCAATGCGCGGACGCCCGCGCATGCGTATTTGTGATGAAGAAGTTGCCGCTGAACCAGGAAGAGGGAGCCCCGGGACGCCGCACCTCAGGTAAGGCATTTTCTTACTTTTAAATACTTTAAGTTATTTTAAGATGAGGGCGGGCGGGAGGCGGATGGCGGGCAGCTCTGCTCCGCCGTGGCGTGTGCGTAGCGCTGCCTGCTACGCCTACTTCGTGGACCACGAAGCAGGCAGCACTACGTACACTCCGTGGGCGGAGCGGAGCACTACGCCCACCCTTAGACAAAACACCACCTTGCCCACTAACTTGCAGTCCTACTTCACCCGTAATAGCCTGCACCGGTGGCTCTCAGCCACCTTCCTGATGTGCTTGATTTCCTAGCAGTGGCCATTGCCAACCACATTGATGTGCAGCTGCTGGCAGCTCTCTCTCCATTATGCCTCTTACTCCTGCAGAGTGTGCGCTTCCAGCTCCAGGTGCTGGAGGCAGCAGCTCACCTGCGCATTGAGCTTGCGCTTCTTGGGCTGTGCTCTTTCCAACACTCTGCCTCCTACCTGGAGTTTTCGGCCTTGCACCATGACAGCACCAGCACATGCTCATCTTGGACTGATGCTGCTGTGCATGTACTCTGGCCCTAAAACAAGGTAAATTGACTAATCCCAACTGGCATGTTTACAATTTCAGGAAGGCCGCAGTATATGGTGTAAGAAACTGCCCTCATGAAACAGAAAGTTAAATGTCACCTGTGGACTGCAGCACCTATTGTGCCATTCAATAGGTATTAGACCTGTCAGCCTTAGGGTGGTGTTCCCCCAAGCATTTTGCCCTCACTCCTCCTTTTTTTTCTGAAATTCACTTCTGTTGGCCTTAGGACGCTGCACTCTTTACCACTGCTAACTAGTGCTAAAGTGCTTGTGCTCTCTCCTTTAAACATGGTGAAATTGGCTTACACACAATTGGCATATTTAATTTACTTTTAAGTCCCTAGTCAAGTAGTAATACATGTACCCAGAACCTGTAAATTAAATGCTTCTTATGGGCCTGCAGCATTCACTTTTGTCAGCCACTTAAGTAGCCTTTAAACCTCTCTCAGAACTGCCATTGCAGTCTGTGTGTGCAGTTTTAGGCTGCTAGTTTGACGTGGTAAAAAACTTTCGCAGACCTAAACCTTCCTTTTCAATACATCTGGGTCACCCTTATGGTAGGCCAAAAGCAGTGCATTGGGCAGAGTGCAGTGACCTACCTCCCCCATAGGATAAAATTGGGTTACTTTATTACATTTATTAAGTGGTAGCTTTTGATTGATAACAGGTAATCATTTCATGTTTGGTGTCTGAGAAATTGTAATTAAACATCCTCTTTAATGGTAAAGTAGGATTTTAAGTTACAATTATGGAAATGCCACTTTTAGAAAGTTTAAAGAACAAATGATTGACGGATTGCTGAACAATGCAAACATTCACCTAAAGATCTGGGTTTAATCCATTGTTTTTTCTCAACACGACACCCAAATTTGGACCCAGCCATATGCAGATCAGTCTTGACCCTGCCCCTCATGGGAACAGTCCAGCCCGAACTGCCAAGCCAGGTGCTCCCTGCACCAGAAACAAGCCATCATGGGACCGGTTTCAGGGTATCACCGCTCATCAGTCAGGCTACCTTGAATCCAGTGATGAAGAGAGCATGTGACCTACATCTGAGCATACCCTTCCCACTTAGGGCGACAAAAGCAAAAATAACAAATAATGGACAGAATGCTGAACAATACAAACATTCCCCCCATCACAAACATCTGGGTTTAATCACCATGCCACCCCAGTTTGGACCCAGCCATATGGAAATCAGTCTTGACCCTGCTCCTCATGGGAACAGCCCAGCCCCAATGCCAAGCCAGGTCTTCCCTGGACCAGAAACAAGCATCCAATGACGGATTAACCCAGATCATTGTGACTTGCAGGTGAATGTTTGCATTGTTCAGCATTCCATCCATCATTTGTTCTTTTCACTTTTTAGAAAGTTGACATTTTCCTGCCCTAAACTATTTTGTGCACGCAGCCTATCCTGGGCCACATGACTGAGTGTAGTTGTCAGTTGGACTTTGTTTATTCCTCACAGAAAGCCACATAATAGAGGGTTTAGGTGTGTCTGGATTGGCCATCGCCTGGCAGCCCCACTTGCAACTGAATGGGATGTGCTCTGCCTTCACACAAAGGTTTTGTTACCTCTGCATTGTTCATGCAGCCAGCTTGGAGGGAAGTCAGATAATTTCAAGATATTAAAAATGAATTCTCTGAGCGCTAGGTGGCACCAACCAAGATGGCAGCACCGATGTGAGGCTCCTGATGCTTGACCCCTCGCATCCGATCTCCATCCGTGTATCGCTGTCCTAGAAGCGATCCAAAGGTCGCCATCCGCAGCGGGGCTGCTGCGTCACACTCGGTGCTGTTTCCAGGCGATTTCCTGCACCCAAGGCTGAGATCTGGTGCCCATTCGCCGCGCCGACGTGAGGGACGTGGCCGGCTGGTTCTGAGGCCGGCATTGTGCGCTACGCGAGTCCCGCGGTGCCCTGGGAGGAGTGTAGGCCTTGTAGCCGGCGGCGGCTAGCCGCCAATCGCGGGATCCCGAGGGGGCGAACCCCTGTCCTCCACGGACCACCAGTGCGCTGGAGAGGGTGACGGTTGGTGGGGCGCCCCCGGAGCTGGCATGGGGCGGAGGCCCAGGACCTGCTGTGGCCCTGCAGTGAGGGCGGACCGGACCGAGTGGCGCAGGCCTGTGCGAGTGACCGCATCTGGCCTTGCTGGGACTGGTGCCCATTTCTCCTCTGCACCGCCGGCTGGGGGCTCACGCCGGTGAGGGACGACGACCCCCCCCTGGTCTCCCCCACCCTGTCTCGTGTGTCGGGTGGGCGAGCCTCTGTCCGGGCGACCGGCCGGGCGGCGGCATCCTGATGGCCCCCGACAGTGGACGCAACGCGAGGCGTGAAGGCGCTTTGTGGGCACAGGCAGAGGCGGCCGGCGTGGGAGCTCGAGTCTGGCCTTGCTGACGGTGGAGCCCATCCTCTCCCTGTGCCACCGGCTGGGAGTTGCCGCCGGCAAGAGGGGGGCGCCCCATTCCCTTCGGATTTCACCCAGCCTGACCGGACGGTGAGCCTCCATTTCTGCTGCCGGCCGGGCGGTGACGTCCCAGCCCTACCCCTAGAGAGGTCCTGCTGTCGGTCCAGGACCGGAGGAGAGTGTGGGGTGGTCCCACTGCACGTGACGAGCCTGCAGGCCCAGCGCGGGCGACAGTGGTGCGGCGGACCTGGGACTACGCCTCAACTGGCGACGACTACGAGTGTGGGTCGCGGCACGGCGGCCGTTGTGAGGTGAGAGGGCGGCCCGGCCCGGGTCGGAGCGGGGAAGTGGCATACCCGACGGACTCCTGGCCTCCCCCAGCTGGGGGACAGACGTGCCTCTATCCTTCCTCTCTCCCCAACCCTTCGGTCCTTGGCCCTGCACCGGACGGCTACTTGACTGACGGGCGTGACCAGTAGGCGGTCCGCCGTACCAAGCTTAGGGACCGGCGCATACATCCCGGACGCCGCCATGGGCAAGGACAGGGGCACTAAGCCGGGGACCACGTCCCACCAAACCAATATCGACCAATTTACGAACCTGGACCCGCCGGGTGCGGGCGGAGAGGCGGCGTCGACTCCAAACAAAGACCTAGCCGTCATCTTGCAGGCCATCAGCGCCTCCCGCTCGTCTCTGGAGGGGATGGTCGGGGAGGTGAAGATGGACGTTACACTCTTGCGGCAGGACCTCCGCAACGCCACGGCCCGCATCACGGAGACGGAGTCGTGGATCTCGACGGCGGAGGATGACATCCGGCAGCTCCAAGACCAAGTCCGGGAGCTTACGACCCATTCCAAGGAGCTACATCGGCGGGCAGAGGACGCCGAAAACCGGGCCGGCCGCAACAACCTTCGCCTGGTGGGCTTTCCGGAGGGGGTCGAGTCTGGCCGAGCCGATGACTTCCTGGACGCTTGGTTGAAATCTTGGATGCCGACGGCCAGCTTGTCAACCTGGTTCGTGGTGGAGAGAGCACGCCGGTCATTGGCGGCCAAACCTCCGGTGGGGGCCCCCCGCGCCCCTTCCTTTTGCGGATCCTCAACTTCAGGGACAGAGACGCTATTCTGCGGGAGGCGCAAGTGAAAGCCCCCTTATCCTTTAACAACCACACCATCATGATCTTCCTGGATTACCCCCGGGAGGTCCAGGAACAACGCCGTTCTTACACGGAGGTGAAACAAAAGATGCGCTCCCTGGGCCTCAGCTACCAACTTCAGTTCCCGGCCCGCCTCCGCGTTGTTTTCCAGGGCAAGACTCTATTTTTTGACACTCCCCGGACGGCATGGACCCGTCAAACTGCCTCAGGACCAAGATGCAGCCAGGCTTCCGCGACCACGACGCAGGAGGCGCACGCAATCCTGGCGGCGCCGAGGCGTGGCGGCGGCTGGGCCACGATCCGCGAGTGTGTCGGGGAGGGGAACGAGAGACTCCTCCGCCTCATCCGGGACGTCCTCTCATGCAGCTGGGGGATCTCAACGCCGCCCATCGCCCCTGCCGGATCAATCTCCGACCCCCCTCAACACGCATATAGACCTCTCCGACCTCTCCCGCAGCCCCGCCATGTGACTTTTCTTCATGCTCTGCTTTGACAGGGGGGGGTCGACGAACTGGTCCCGCTGCGGGGGCAGCAGACTCAGCGGTCTCCCGCTCTTCTGTAGTAACCTAGGACAGAACACTTACATCCGTACTTCAGGAGGGGTCCACCACGCTCTTTACACCCGGGCACTTCTGCTTGGGGCCTTATAGTTTTCAGTTAAAGTTAGGGCAACAGATGCTTCCTTTCTCGAAGTGTAGGGTGGGGGGTGGGGGGTCAGGGGTGGGTGTTAGTTGGTTGTTCCTCCTTGGGAGGGTGTTCTTTTTAGGTTGGGTTTGCTTCTTACTGGGCCTGTCACACAGCAGCACACTGCGAGTGCCATCACGTGGCTCCACACAGACACTGGCAAGCGCTCCGCTGGCACTCGCTCTCCGCTATCCTTCATCGGCTTCCCCCAGCATGGGATTCGTCCTCCCCCTGGGGATCGCATGCTCCCCGTCCCCTCCCTGCGCGCCCTCACCGTTCGGTGTCCTCCCGGCGCCCCCCTGGTCGTTCCACCCCCCGCGCGACTCACTTCCACTGCTTACATGGATGACCTAGCCCCCAAGGCCCAGCTGCGCATCCTGTCCTGGAACGTGAATGGCCTGTTGGATAGGCTCAAGCGCACCGCAGTCCTTAAATATGGCCAGCGCGCAGGGGTAGACGTGCTCATGCTTCAAGAAACCCACCTCCTCGGTGAGCGCTGTCCCTTTCTGGCGCGCTACGGGTATGATCGGGTGTGGCACTCTGGGTTCTCCCGCGGCTCCCGCGGGGTGGCCATCCTGCTGCGCCACTCCCTCCCCTTTGTCCTTACACCGGCGACCCATGACCCTCACGGAACGGGGATTGCCGTCTGCGGCACACTCGAGGGAAGGCCGATCAGCTTTCTGTCGCTCTATGCGCCACCCTCCAGACTGTCGCAGGCGTTATCTCACGCTGCACCTCTACTGGCAACCTTCCCTCTAGGTACTGCTGTGCTTGGAGGGGATTTCAATGCCGTCTCGGCCCCTCAGCTGGACTCGTCGGGACCGATTTCAGACTCCCGCGCTGCGCGAGCAAGGCAACTGGCGGGTTGGGCGGAGGCTCAGGGCCTATGCGACGCATGGAGGACTTGGCATCCACACACACGTCAATACACCCACACCTCGGCCGCCCATCACTCCCACGTGTGTATTGACGCGATTTTTGTCCCCCCCGCCGATTGCGTGGGCATCCAAGATGTCCGTATCCTCCCCAGGGGGATCTCGGATCACTCTCCGGTCCTCCTGAGTCTGGGCCCTCCACCCCGTACGGCCCGTCAGATGTGGCGCTTTAATGCTTGGTTCCTCCAGGACAAGACGTTTCGTAAGGCGGTGGGAACCGAGCTGACCCAGTACTATTGCACCAACGGGGGTTCGGTCTCCTCGGCGGGCACCCTTTGGGAGGCCGGCAAGGCAACCATTAGAGGCGCTGCCAGGGCGCACGTGGTGCGGCAACGCCTGACGCAGCTGCAGCAGCTCACCGCCTGTGAGGCCTGGGCGCTGCGGCTGGAGCAATCTCTCTCTGAGCTCGGCGACCCAGCCGGGGATCGGCAGCTGCGGCTCCTTCGCGAGGAGATTCGTCAACGATCACTTGAAGCGGCCAAGCTTCTCTGGCAGTCTTCGCTAGCGAGAGTGTACGGATGGGGCGATAAGAATGGCGCGTTGCTACATCGCCTGGCCACCTATCCCAGGACGTTGCGCATCATTCCGCCGATTGCCGACTCCGACGGCGTGCTCCAGTCTTCTTCCGTGGCGATAGCGGAAGCATTCGCCCAGTTTTATTCTCAGCTCTACCGGGCCCGGGCACCGGATCTTTCCCTGGCCACTCTGCTCGCGACTAATAACGTGCGACTCACCCGGCTTAGGCCGGGTGAATGGGAGAGCCTGGAGGCCCCCATTTCCCTTGAAGAAATTGGGGAAGCGATAGGGCGTACGTCCGCTGGGAAGACCCCGGGACCCGACGGCTTCCCTCAGGAATTCTATGCCGCCTATAAAGATAGCCTTGTCCCGAGGTTGCGAGATCTCTATGTAGAGGCGATTAAGAACGGCTCATTCCCCCCGGAAGCCGACATGGCCACGATTGTGGTTCTGCCCAAGTCTACGCCGCCGCCCACTGACAGAGCGGCTTACCGGCCGATCTCTCTTATTAACACCGACATGAAGCTCTATGCGGCTGTCCTGGCCCACCTGCTCCGGCCCTTTTTATCGAGCCTGGTCCATCCGGACCAATGTGGCTTTATGCCTGATCGGGGCACTCGCCATTGCCTACGCCGCCTCCACGTGGCCCTGGCTCACCGCCACCGTTTAACTCCATACCTCGCTCTCCTGCTTGCCGATTTCGAAAAAGCTTTCGACTCGGTGGGGTGGGCCTACTTGTTTGACGTCCTGACCCACATGGGTTTCGGCCCTAAGTTCTTGGGAATGGTGCGGGTCCTCTACGCACGCCCCCGCGCCAGGGTATTGGTCAACGGGGCGCTGTCGGGGCCATTTCGGATCGGCCGGGGGACACAGCAGGGATGCCCGCTGTCGCCCCTTCTCTTCGCGCTCGCGATGGAGCCCCTTGCTGCCCTGGTCAGAACTGACCCTCTGCTTCAGGGCTGGGAGTGGCTTGGCCTAGAGGCTGATAAAATCGCCCTCTATGCGGACGACGTCCTGCTGTACCTTGGAAATCCGGTGCGCTCCGGACCTCGTGCAATGTACATCTTGGGCCGCTTTGGCCGAGCATCTGGTCTGTATTTAAACTCGCGGAAATCGGTTCTGGTGCCCTGGCACTCCTCCCGGGAATGTTTCGAATGGCAGGATACTATTCCCCTCCGCCGGTTGTCCTTTAAATATCTGGGCATCTGGGTCTCCCTTCTCCCGGAACTGAGCTGGGCGCTTAACGTGACACCCCTGGTTAAGAAAGCCAAGGCGGACCTGGTGAGATGGCAATCACTCCCCCCTCAATCCACTGGGGAGAGTGGCCCTCTACAAAATGATGATTCTTCCCCGGTTCCTATATGTGCTGCAAAACACTCCCCTATCCTTTCCACGACCTTGGTTTCGTGAGCTTGACGGGATGGCGACAAGATTTCTTTGGGGTGGTGGGAGGCCGCGGTTGGCTCTATCGTTATGCCGCCTGCCCACCTTTGATGGGGGTTTGGGCATGTCCAATCTCTACCTCTACTACCTGGCCACCCGCCTCCTGGTCGTTCACGACTGGTTTGGGGGGGGATGGTCCGACCCGGCCTACAGGGTGGAACTGGGGGACCTGGGTTTCTCCTGTATGCAGGACCGCCTGTATGGTGCCTCCATCCCCGCCTCCTGCCCGGATATTACCAAAGCAATATTCCTGGCCTGGCGAGCGGCGCTCCGCCACACCCGATGGACTGGGAAGCTGACCCGCGTCACTCCCCTGTGGCATGGGACATGGTTGCGGGAGGTTGCGGAGCTAGAGGGCTTTAAATCATGGGATCTACTCGGCATTTCCCAGCTGGGAGATGTCTGGCGAGGGGGGTGTATGTGCTCCTATCCAGAGCTGCAGGCGCGCTTCTCCCTCCACTCCTCCCAATTCTATAAATACCTCCAAATACGCCATGCCATACGCACCTACACCCCACTGGACGTTAGACTGCCGGACCACAGCCCCCCAGTGGCTCACGTCATGATAGGTAACCTGGGGAGGGGGTCATTTCCAGGATCTACCGCTCTCTCATCAACAGCACCCCTACATCCCTGGAAGGCCTTAAGGAACGATGGGAGGGGTGGGTGGGTCCTTTGGATGAGGCCGACTGGCGGGATGCCCTTATGGCCCCCCGACTGGTGACGGCCTCCGCCAAATTGCAGCTTATCCAAATTTACTACTTGCACAACGCTTATCTCAGACTGGCTCGACTACACCGCGCGGGCCTCTCCGCCGACGCAGCTTGTCCCCGTTGTGGCTCCGAGCCGGCCGACTTCATTCACATGGTGTGGTCCTGCCCGGAACTGGGGGGGGTACTGGAGGGGCATAGAAACTGAACTCACAGAGGTCCTGGGGTGGGAGGTGCCACATGACCCTAGACACACCCTACTGGGCATCACTGACGGCCTGGATGGCACACGCCCGGAGAAGTTATTCCTCATGACGGCCTTAATGGTAGCGAAGCGAGACATTGCAGCGGCGTGGAAACAGCCGCAACCGCCTAGCTTGGCCAAGTGGAGCACCGGGGTGGACTGGTGTGCGACGCAGGAACGAACTCTTTACCAGGCACGGGGTTGCCCAAAGAAGTATCGAAAGGTCTGGGGGAAATGGCTGGGCAACATACCATGAAAGGGCTGTTTGGAGGAGGGGGGGATGGGGGGGGTTCGGGGGGAGGGCGGGACTATAGTGCGTTTCATGCTGTGTTGCTGTGTGGTGGTGGTTCGAAGGGCCCGAAAGTTTCTTATGTTGTACAACCCAAAAACAATAAATACTTGTTTATCAAAAAAAAATAAGGCACCATGTATAAAAAGGGGACCCTTAGACCTACCCTTCAGTACATTCCTGTATCTGTGGATACTACAGAAGAAGGACTTCTGTGGTGCTGTGCAGCCAGAAGGACTGCCTCTGGGTTGCCCTGCAACTCTGCTGTGCTGCTGCCTATTGGCCTGCTGGCTGACAAGGAAGACTGGACCTGCACCCTCATCCCAGGCTGAAGTGACTCCAAGGGTCAGCCAGCTGACCTCCTGTTTTGAGCTGCAGGGACATAACATGCTCCAGAGGCTCCCTGTAACTACCCAGCTAACCTGCTAATGAACCTCACTGAGCCCTGCTGGCCTCTACTGAAGTGAGTCCCTGACCCCCAAGTGGTGACCCTCAGGTCCTAGACTCTTGGTGTGGTCTCAGTTGACCTCTCCTGATGTTTTCGCCCCATCGCAAATGGGTCTGTTCGCGCTACAGCATTGACAGCTTGCAGTGATTGCCAAAAAAAAGCTTCAGCAATGACTGTCCACAATGCCCAACAGAATCTTTTTTCTACAGCGATGACCATCTGCGACACCCTGTCTGCTCTATGTGCTATACCAATGACCATCCAAAACGCTCTCTCTACTCCTCGCAGCCCCTTCTTCCACAAATGGGACTCTTTGCGCTGGACTTTAAAGGGAACGTAAACAGCGGGACTGACCTGGTCCCTGTATCTGGCCGTGCTCCTTCGCGGTCAACCTGAATTTGTGGCTTTTACTCTGTTTTGCACAAACAGATAGTTGTTATCAGATAAGTTAAGCCTGACTGCCTTTGTGCCATGCTACCAGAGGGTTAAGCACAAGTTAGTTTGGGGTTTGCTTGTGTTTCAGCCTGACAGAGATTGTGGTTTCTGCTTGAATAGGGTTTCACCCCCCTCAACCAGTAACCTAATTTTCTAGTTCATGGTACATTAGAAATGCTTGTCAACGTTCATTGCAGATTTGATCGCAGAAAATACAAAGATATGAAATTACCAATAAGTGAACTAAAACCTGAAGAAGGCCTCCCACGGTTTGAAATACATTGAAAAGGCATTTCCTTCATAAATAAATTGAAATGCTGAAACTGATGGGGTGAAAATAACGATTAACACGCACAATACAGCTGAGGTTTGGAAGGAATTTGACCTCATTATTATTCTTCGGAAGAACTTTTGAATTAATGTGATATACAAACATAGTGGAATACTTGCAATGCATGTCTTGCTGCACTACCTTTAGTAAGGTACACTTCTCATGCATAATATGTACTCTGAACATATCACATTAATACTTTTGTAGTACAGTTAATGTGAAAGGTTACATGGAGAGGGAAAGGATAACGTGGAGCATCAGATAAGATGATATATATAGTAACAATAAATACACACAGAGAAGATCACTGGGCCACTCTGTGAAATGGGAAATTATTTGTTATGGTGTGCAGGCATTGCTTTCAGTGGACTAGATCCTGTTGAGGCTGAGCACATAAACTTTGATTGAGACAAGTCCCTACTGGACCATCTTTTCACAGCCCCCTTCAGAAAACAAGAATTGGCAAAGCCAAGAGACCTGGCCTAAACTTTGTATTTTTTATGGCAATATTGAATGCATTAAAGATGTAATAATAGGACGAGAATGCATGTTTATCTTTAGGTTTTATGTGTAATGGTGCTACTTACTTATGCCTACTACCCTTCCTGGGGTATAGGCCATCCACCAGAACTCTCTAGCCACCTATGTAATGGGCTTTCCTTTCAATCTGACTCCAGGTATAACCCTCCTCCTTGCAGTCAGCCTCCAGGTCTTGGCGCCAGGTGTTCTTGGCCTTCCTCTTTTCCTTTTCCAATGACAAGACTTGTCTGGTGGTGTTTGATGCAGGCTTGCGGAGGATTTAATCTATCCAGCCCCGGTGTCTTTTCATGACTTATTCATAAGGAGGAATTTGGAAGGTCTGCTGCCATAAGTAGTTGTTGATGATGGTGTTTGGCCAGCGGATTTGGAGGCTTTTCCTCAGGCCGGTGTTGATGAAGATCTGGACTTTGTTGTTGGTGGTCACTGTTGGCCTCAAATTTTCTGCTCCAAACAAAAGGACCAATTTTACGTTGGTGTTAAAAAGCCTGAACTTGGTTTGCAGCGTTAGGTCCTTGGAGCTCCAGATCTTCTTTAGCTGAGTAAATGCAGCCCCTGCTTTGCCGATTCTTGCCTTGACATCGGTGTCTGTACCGCTCTGCTTGTCTATGACACTGACAAGATAACGAAACCTCTTCCAGTGCTTCGCCTGCAAGAGTATTTGCAGTTGCGCTGGCAGTGTTGGCCTTCAGAAACTTGTTATTTTCCCCTGTGAATGTTGCGGTCAAGTTGCGCTGATGTGTCTGCCACCTTGCCAGTCTTCTCTTACATCTGCAGGTGGGTATGGGAGAGTAGGGCCAGTCCATCTTCAAAGTCCATTTCGTTGATTTGTGTCCAAGGTGTCCTCTGGATTCCATTTCTTCTCCTTGATGTGTATGTCTTCATGATCCAGTCTCTGGCAGGCAGGAAGGGTAAAGGCTAGATCAAACAACCCTGGCAGACGCCGGTACTCACTTGGAAGGCTTATGTGAGTTATCCTCCATGAACTATTTTGTAAGTCCTTCCCTCGTAAGAGTTCCTAAGGATTCTTACAAGTTTATCTGGCTCACCGTAATGGCGGAGGAGTCTCCAAAGGGTCTGTCTGTGTCCACGCTGTTAAATGCCTTCTCATAGTCGATGAAGTTGAAATACAGGGGGGTAGTTCTATTCCATCGACTGCTCAATGATGATGTAAAGTGCTGCAATCTGGTCTGTACAGTATCTAACATAATCACATCACACCTGACCTAATCCAGCTCAACTTGCAATCACTCGAAGATCAGATTTGTTTCAAGATTGCCTGCTCGACCCACAAACCTCTTCATTATAACACCCCCACTTACTGGGCAAAAAAGCTTTCTGGTATCAATCAGGCCCTAAGAAACTCCAGTCCTCTCCTGCTGAAACCTCACAAATTCAAACAGAAAAGAACCTACAACCGCGCCTTCTCTGGGCTTGCCCCAAGAATTTGGAACGATATCCATTCTAAACCTTCGACCTCTTCATTCAAAAAAACAAAGGGATACTCCTGAAGAACCAGCAGCAACAATCGACCTCAAAACAACATAAAATATCTTTTATGTCTCACAGACAACAGGAGTACCTGATTAACTTAGGCAATTTTTGATGCAATGTTTGTTCACAGTACATGTTCCACATGTTTGGTTTGCCCTTTCTTTAACTGTGATGGTTAACTACAAATGTGTATTTGGTTTGCTTTTTACTGACCAATCGTATCCTCTTTCTGTTGTACAGCGCTCTGATACCCTTACGGGTCATATTCGTGCTATATAAAACCTTTAAAATAATTATCTTCGAAGAAGCCAGCTTGTTTATCTCATAGATGAACATCTATTTGTTCCTTCATTCTGTTCATGATGACTCCATAGAACCCTGTGCCTGGGGTTGATAGAAGAGTTATCCCTCTGTAGTTTGCACAGTTACTCAAGTCACCTTTCTTTGGGTGTTTGATAAGATACCCTTCCTTCCAGTCTGACGCTACCTCATTTTCTTCCCAGATCCTTCCAAACATGGGGTGGAGAATGTCTGCCTTCAGTTGTCGGGTCCTGCTGCCTTCCCATTTCTCATATGTTTGATGACTTGCTGTTTTTCTTCCTTGGTTAGTCTGCTGCAGTCTAATGGCAAGTCCTTGTCAGCTGGCTGTATGTCTGATGGAGACTGCGGTACAGGCTCGTTCAGCAGTTCTTCCAAGAACTCAACCCATCGTCGTTGTTGGCCTTCGTTACCCATAAATGTCTTCCCAGCTTTGTCTTTAACAGGTCTCTCTGGCTTGCGGTATCTGGCAGAGAGTTTTCTTGTTATGTTGTAAAGTCCCTTCAAGGTTCCATGGCTTGCTGCTTCCTGGGCTTCTGTTGCAAGACCTTCGATGAATCTTCGGTTGTCTGCTCTTAAGCTTCTCATTGCTTTCTTGTTGGTTTTGGTGTGTTCGCCTTGAACTTCTGCTTTTTCTGCTCTTGTTCGGTTGGTGTTGACTGCAGCCTTCTTTTCCTTTCTCTCTTGGATTTTGAGGAGACTCTCAGTGGAGATCCATTCTTTATGCTGCTGTTTCTTGGGACCCTGTACCTCCTGACAGGTTTGTGTCACTTTTTCCTTATTCTTCTTCCACTGACTTTATACTGGGTCTCTATTGTCCTCTAGTTGTTGCAGGACTTGAAACTTGTTGCTGAGAGTGACTAAGTATTCACTCCTTTTAGGTGCATCTTTGAGGAGAGTGGTGTTATATCACTGACGTTGGATCCATCCATTCATTTCTTCAGCTTCAGCTTGGCCATGGCAAGGTGATGGTCCAACGTCACGTCCGCTCCTTTCATCACTCTCATATCCTGCAGGGACCTCTGGAACATCTTGGCAATGCAGACATGTTCGATCTGATTCTCTGTTGAATGGTCTGGTGACACCCATGTTGCTTTGTGTATTATTTTCTGTGGGATTGCACTACGGCCTATCACCAGACTGTTCAGGGCTCAGAAATCTGCAATCCTTTCACCATTCTCGCTGATGTCATCAAGGCCATGGTTGCCCATGACTTCTTCTCACCCAGTGTTGTCGCTTCCTGTCTTGGCATTGAGGCCTCCCATCGGTATGATGATATCTCTCTCAAAGTATTTCTCTAGGATGGACTGGAGTCTGTTGTAAAATTATTAATTTTCCTTTTCTTTGCTGTCATTGGTAGGTGCATAGCACTGGATAAAATTCATGTTGATCCTCTTTTTATGTGTTTGGAAGATTACTGTGATGATTCTGGAACCATGGGCTTTCCATCCAATCAGAGCTCTATTGGCTGCTGGCGTTAGCATTGTGCTATTCCAAGTATATGAGGCGTACTATTCTTCGTCAAGAATACAGCAGCATTTCTCCTAGAGTCATTCGTTTCTGTCTCACTATGTTCATCTGGTCTAATTGATGCCAAGCAGTTCAAGGTTGTATTTTTCCAATTCCACAGCCAATTGCGCTGTATTGCCTATCTGGTCCACATGTTCCCTATCCCAATGGTGATGATCTTAGTCAAAAGCAGGTGAATTGGCTTTATGGCTTCCAGGAATCTCTGGCTTTCACCACAAGGCGTCATAGCTCTCTGTGAAAGTGATTCCCCTCTCCCCAGGTAACGATGTGCTTTGGTTGACATTTCTGTAGGTAAGGCTTTTTTATATGGTGGGGTAGCTAACCCCACGCATAACCCTCCTCCTTTCGTATCTGGGCTTAGGACCGGCCATTTCAGAGTTACGTGTAATGGTGATTGCACCAGTATTAGGTTTGGTGTGTAATCATGCTTGCCCTATTTTGGAAAACCTTTAATACTCAATGCATAAACCATACTTATAAAAAGGGCCTTCAGGTCAGCCTTCCTTCACCCTTTGCTTGAGACATTGTTAATCATATCCCACAGTAGCATTTCATTCTCATATCCTTCCTAGATGTGTCCTTTTGCTTTTTGTGGAATGCTGGAGAGACTATTTTATATTTGGAAAGTAGACTTCAGCACACATTTATTTTTTGATTTTTGGTATTTATTTTATTTGATCAATAACATGATCATATACAAACAATAAGAGCGCATACACATATTAAAAAAAATCTCAATACATAATTTCATCAATAAAAATACATATAGAGTTGAAAAAGCGTCAAGTGCATATCCAAGGATAGAAATACATATTGTGTTGAATAATCAAATATAAAAACTTAATAAAAGAGAAGATAAAAATGGATAAAATCAAATCTATAATGTTATAATAAGGGGGGCTACTGCGTTATCCTTTATTATATATATATTTTTTTTTAACGGTTTTTTTTTGCTAGGCTCGGGGTCTAGACCCTCACTATAGTTATCCACATACTCCTGCAGTGGGGTTTGTGTAGCCACCTTGGACCTCTGCCACCAGGCTAGGAGGAAAAATCTAGATAGGGTAAAAACAATCCATTTGATTGTATCAGAGCTAAATACACGCAGAGCATTTGAAGGGCGTGAGCAAGACAACACTCGACATGTAGGAATGATCCATTTTTTCCTCAGATTAGCATATGCTGGACAAAAAAAAATATATAATGTTCAATGGTTTCAGTAGTGGATTTGCAGGAAGGACACAAAGGGGTAGTGGTAGAATTTACCCACCTACTTCTCATAGCATTCAGAGGTAAAGTGCCAAATCTAAATTGTATATAAAGTTCACATGCTTGGGGTAGTTCAACATCGTCCATATAGATTTCAAAATTAAAACAACTTTTAACATGCAAAAAAGATGTAGTTAAAGTGCCAAGTGATCTAGACTCAGTGCAAAAAGTGTTAATAAAATTCCAATACGTTATGTTTAACTGTGGTATCATTTTTAAAGTAATGGAATAAGGGTCGTCCCACATATTCCCCAGCCCCAATTTGATGAACCACCCTTTAACTTTTTTAAAACACGGCAGAAGACCTGATTTCCTTTGGGTGATTAGTAGTTCCTCCACAGCATCTTCCACTGGTATTTGGGTGTTACTAGTCCATAGTCTTATCCAGAACATAAGCACCTTCAGGGCAGCACAGTGGGAAATTAATTTTAGCCCGTGGTCAAGGCGTAAGGGTAGTATGGGTAGTATGGGTGTGTTCTTTGGAAGATTTAAGAAAGCTCTTAAAAATTTGTTCTCAGAAACTTCTAGTTGGTCAATGTGCTCCAGACCCCACAATACTGCCCCACAAACCTTTGGCCCTATGAATTTCTAGTGTAGGAGAGATCGGGCGAAAAGGTTACCGTTTAACTCTTTTTACAATTGCACAATCCACATGCTGGAGTGTCAGGACACTCTTCTGTATTTGGGGAGACAATGCCAGATTGTCGCTAATTCTAACACCCAAATAATCAAAAGCCTTGACTTGTTCTAGTAGGTGGGCTTTAAGCCTCACTTTCCCCTTGGTCAATTTGTAGGGATGGAAAACCATAAACATAGTATCTGAGCAATTGATTTTAAGGCCCCGAACTTTGCATGCTGTCGCAAATTTGGTTAACACATTCTGAATGCCCATTGGAGTTTTTGATGTAAGTAACGTATCGTCAGCGAATATGAGGGACGGTATTAACTTGCCTCCCAGATTCAGGGGATCACCCCCACAATCGTTTAGCTCTTTTATGAGCTCATTCATGTATAGAGTAAACACAGTAAGGGCCAACACACATCCCTGGCGCACTCCTCTCCTAATGGATATATTGTCCATCAGACTCCCATCAGGGTTCCATCTGACTCTAGCATAGTTGTCGTCATGTAGACGGATTAAGAGCTGTTTTGAGGTCAACAAACACTACATAGAGATGACCCTTGTTAAGCTTGACCTCTTTCCATTTGAGCATGAGAAAATGAAACACTTGATCTAGGGTGCTTGTAGCTGCTCTAAACCCTGCCTGCAGGTGCGAAAGTATGTTGTTGTCCTCAATCCAATTTTGGAGCTGTGATAAAATCATTTTGCTAAATAATTTCTGGGACACTTCTATGAGGCTGATAGGCAGATAGGCCTATAATTAGCAGGGTCCCCTTTGCCCCCTTTTTTAAATATTGGGATTATTTATGCGCCCTTCCAAATTGCCGGAATATCTCCTCCTCGTGTAATGGCTTTAAAAACTAGCTGGAGCAGAGGGCCCCATATTTTAGGTTCAGATTTATATAGATTTCCCTGGAGTATATCCAACCCAGGGGCTTTACCGGTTTGTAGTGAGTTGAATGCATTTGTGGTCTCCATAAGGGAAAATGCTCACTACCTCATTTGGATCAAGCACTTCATTACGAGCGCCGATTTCCTCCTCTGCATCCCCTCCAAACTCACAATCCTTTCAGAATACAATGCCTGAAAGTACTCTTCCCAAATGTGTGGTTGAGTGTAAAAATGATGTTCGCTAACTTGATGAGTTACTCCTTTAGAAAAAGGGTGCCAGAATAGCCAGCAGTCCTTTCGCCTGGTTGCCTCAGCTAGGATACGCCAATTTTCTGTCTCCCAGTTCCGTTTAGCCTCCCCTTGTATACTCTTATATAGCCTCCTTTTGTTATTTATGTCAGTCCTTATCCCTTCTTTTACTGCCACCTTTAGTTCTGCTCTTGTCTTCCTGCATTCCTCATTGCACCATGCAGCATTTTTCCTTTAGCGCAAAATTGACCTTCCCTGGCTGCTAAAATAATGCGAAAAGTTATTAGACAGATCTTGATAGCTGACCAGAATAGTATTGTCATTCATATTGGCGTTAGTCAATGTCTGAGCCACCTCTTTATACATTTGTGGGAGAAGCTTGCCATCGGTGACTAAATTCGCCCACTTGACTCTCCTGTTGTTGTTGGTCGTTACCACATTTAATTCTTTAGCTCATTCATAGATTGTATATACAAAGCATATTTTGATCTGCACTGCAACAGGAATTTTCTGTTTGCTTCTGTCATCTGCAGACTAGGAGAGAGGAGCCTTTGGACAACCCAAAGATATAAAAGATTTTACCACAAGCGTCATGTCGATGTTACTGGCAGCCAGGTTATACAGCTAACAGATGTCCTCAAAGGAGAATATAATTTCTTGAAAGCTGAAGGTGCACTATATAGCCAAAAGATGTCCTCACTGAAAAACACAACGAAGTTGGAAAGATGCAGTTGTGATAGACTACCAACAGATGTCCTCACAGAAGAAGGATGACTGCAGTTGTACTAAAGGAAAGTCAGGCATGCTTTCATAAAATTACAATTCAGGGGGAAGAGAGAGCTGGAATTGCGCGAAACAGTCTTTTATAAAAGATTAATGCTGAAGGAGGGCATGAAGGGGCATAATATTTTGAGGATGGCAGCAATTTGTGAGTGTCACAGCTCTTCCATGGTGAACACTTAATGGTTCATATAGTTCAAATTTTGCTCTGCATTCTGTGATTTGCAATCTTTTATTTATAAATATACACAAGAATAGCAGTACTACTAGCTTGTACACCAAACATGGCAGCCACGTTTTAGTACAGCTCTGTGCAGTCACCTACCATCCGCCGCTATCTTGCTGTTCTATGCATGAGAACTGACTGCCATCATATAGTGTGCCACCCTAACAGGGAATCTGGCATCCTAGGAGAGTTTTGCTGCTAGAGTGGCTGAGAACCAGGGCTGGAGAGGTGCAACCTAGCTGGCTGTGGCATGGGCCACTGACGCCTGGCCCCAGTGCCCATGGAAAACCCAGAGCAGAGATCCGTACACGACGAGTGGCAGACCATGCGGACTGGCAAGACTGCATTGTGGGGCAGCAGGGACCCCACAGTGCCACTAGTTGCCCTGCCAGTTCAGCAGACGACTGTAAATGGGTCTGAATCTGCTGCCACAACTGCGATCTTGAGATGGTGCCGGATAGGTGCGGTCTCTGTGGCCGAGCAACATAGACAGCAGTCGGGAGGAGACCGAGGCCACAGTCAGGTAGGACAAATCGATACATGAGAGCAGTGCCCCTCCTTTGGGCCCTGGGCTGGGGCCTGGCTCTGGAGAAGGAGGGGTTATTTATGTATTTATTTAAAGTTTTGTATAGCACGAACATGACCCAAGCGGGTATCAGAGCGTTTTACATGCGGGTTGAGGAAGCCAGAGATAGATAGCTGCGGGAGCAAATAAGGCAATATACATCAGGAACAACAGTGGCATAATGTCGGGCGACACTGACCCGTGACAGAGGCCAGGTAGCAGTTACGACAAGATACATTAGGAACAACAATGACATAATGGCAGGCGACACTGGGCCATAGCAGAAGCCAGGTGGTAACAAAGTCAGCTAAAACAGGCAGGGCGACAAAAGACGAGAAGCTTCTAGTTCAGCGCATTGTTCATCAGTAGAGCTTTCACTTCCCTTTTGAAGGCAAATGTTGAGGGAATCAGTCTTGTTTCAACAGGTAGAGAGTTCTAGATTCTCTGGAAAATGCCAGAGAAACTACATTTGCAGGTTTTCAGGTTTTTGAATTTCTTTGGCTTAAGGAGCAGAGTGCTGGTTGTCATTGAGGGCCGGGCACTACCAGATAGTTTGAGCTTAATTGTCAGGTAGAGATGTGGTTGGATTTCTTGGAACCAGTGACAAGTCTAGTTGCAGCATTCAGAGATGCTCTGAAATGGCTAAACTGAGTTTTGGGAGACCGCATAGAGTAGCACTGCCATATTCAAGTCTTGACATGCTTGCCCCGCCGCTTTGAAGTCATCTTGTGGAAGGTAGGGTTAAAGTTTTCTTAGGATGCTCAATTGGAAGTTCGCTCCTTTGGAAGATGCTCTGATGTGATCTTGCATGTTTAGGTTCTTATCTAGTACAACTCCCAATGATTTAGTGGAGTCAATGATGTGTTGTGTGCAGTTGAGAGCAGTGAGGTTTCTTAGTTATTTCACCACAGTGGGGGGTTGCCTAGGGGGTGAAATGAGGAGGAATTCAGTTTTAAGGGTGTTTAGTTTGAGGTGGTTGGAGGTTAGCCAGTTTAGGGTTTTGTGCAGGGTTCCGTTCAGTGACTGGATATCTTCTGGTGAAGATAGAGTCATGTACAGTTGGGTAGCATCTGCATACATGTGAAATTGGATGTTGGACGCTTCTGAGTATTACAGTCAGTGGTTCAATGAAAAGGTTGAGGAGCGTGGAGCAGAGTGAGGATCCTTGAGGGACACCCAACCTGCAGGGATTCGCGTTGGATAGAGTTCGATTGGATTTGACTCTTTGCGTTCTGTTGTTGAGAAAAGAGGGAAACCATTTTAGGACAGTCGCTGAAAGCCCCATCCTACATTCCAAGAGGTTAAGAAGGTTGTCATGTTTGACCGTGTCAAATGCAGAAGAGAGATCGAGTAGAATTAGTAGTCAAGCTTCATTCTGATCAAGCAAAGAGAGGGCATCGTCCACTATATGAGTGATGGTCGTCTTAGTGATGTGGCCAGAGCGGAAGCCCGATTGGAATTGGTCAAGAAGTTGGAACTGCTCAATGTATTTGCGCAGTTGTTCATGTACACATTTCTCAAGGGGTTTTGCCTGGGTAGGAATGTTTTGTGATTGGTGCTAATAGCTGCTGTGTGTCGGGCTGGGTCCTTCAGATTGGATCATGCGGCTGCTGTGAAGGCCCTGGGAATAGTGGACATCAGCATGGGGCCTGTGCAGCCAGTGGAGGAGCCTTGCTTGGCCCCCTGTGCAGCGGTGGGTTGAGATGCGCAGCGGTGGGCTTTGGGTGGCTGCTGTTTAACGGGAGGCTTTCAGTGCTGGGACCGGATGTGAAGGGGTCAATACCGTTAGGGATTCCACTGATGCTTCTCCTGCCCCCTCCCCGTCCTTAAAGAGTGAGGAACTGTCCATGAATCCCACCGACTATGGCCCATATGTAAAGACTGAGCGGTGCACTATTCTGGTGGTGGACTCAGCGAGGGGGCATACGGCCATTGCTTGGCCAGACCAACATCATAAGTGGTCAGAGGTTCTGAGACTGGGGACACCGAGGGTGGGGCCAGGATTGCTGATCCAGCCCACAAGTGATGAGTAGGCACCTAGTGACAAATCCCTTCCGAGGGTAGAGGCCTGCAGAGCACCATTGATGAGCCTAGTGGGTTTCCTATGCTGGATTGACCCCATTCATGGTGTGGCAAGCTTCCCTGTCATGAATGTTCCGGATTTCGGAGTCCAGGTGCCAAAGAGACATAATGCCTAAGTTTACACCCATGGGGTGGTGTACACCTGCATCAGCCTCGCCTGCAGCTGGGTGCAATATGACATCAGGAGTGGAAGAGTTGTTGACACAGGCCATGGCTCCCTGTGGACTTGCTGCCAGCAGTGGTGACTAGTGAAAATAATTTGAGATCCTTGGTGCCCAGTTGTGGGGGCACTCAGTGATTCTCCATCAAGAGTGGGCTCTCATTACGCTGGACTACTCCAAACTCCATTAGTCGATATCATGGGGTGGACACACTAGTCACGGAGATGGCTGAACTAGGTTTCAGTGTTGTTTGCAGCACAGTTGGCCCCCCATCTCACGTGGCTCAGCCCGCGTCTTACCTGGCACTCACATCCTGAGTTGAGGCCTGCAATTCAACGGATTCAGTGTGCTGGAAACCCAACTGCTCGCCCTGCCCCATGGAGACTCAGTGGGTGTTGGGCGGGTCGGTGGTGGAACCAAATGTGCAAAGAAATGAAGACCCCACTGACACACACTTGCAGAATATGACTAAGGACAAGAGGCCACCTAGTGTCAAACAAAGCACACAAGCACACTCAACAAATCTAGCCAACCAGGCGGGCCCATGGTGCAGGCAGAAACAGGAGCCCATGCACATGCAGTCCCGGATAATGCTGCCCTTCTGGCAGCCCTCACACAGTCTTGTGATGTCCTTGATTCCAAGATAGGAGCTGTAGGCTCAGAGGTTACACTGCTCAGACAAGACCTCCGCAATGCAGTCGAACGGATCACCGAGACTGAAACCCGGGTAACAGGGGTGGAAGACTCAGTCGCCTCCCTACAGAAAGCAGTATCTAAACTCACCTCTGTGACAATGGAGCTTGGGGCCCGCATAGAGAATGCCAAGGGGAGGGATGCCGAAATAACCTCCTCTTTGTTGGTTATCATGAAGGCTGCGAGGGCGCCTCCAAGGAGCAGTTTCTGGATCATTGGATTCATGAGTTATTGCCATCAGGACACCTTTCCCCCTGTTTTGTGATTGAATGGGATCATCGGGCTCTGATCCACTACTCTCCCCCCGGGGCCAGGCCTCGACCAGCTATAGCTAAGCTCCTGAAATACTTGGACACACACACCATTCTTAAACATGCCAGACTTCAGGAGAAATTATTGTACCAATCACACACCATCATGATTTTCCCGGATCACACCAGGTTGGTACAACAGCAACGTCAGTCCTTCCAGGTTGCTAAGCCTCGTTCCCTCATTTGGTCTACATATAGACATGACTCAGACATCAGTGCCTCTCTACAGAAAAGACCTTCAGATCACGTCCGAATAATGTCATGTAATGTGAATTACCTCCTAGACAAGGTTAAGAGAGGGTGGTCCTAAAGCTGGCCAAACAAAAGGTGGCCGATGTCCTATTGCTACAAGAGACTCACCTGGTCGTGACAAAATTCCTTGCCTGGCTCGCTGGGGATACACTCAGGTTTACCATTTGGGGTTTACACGAGGTTCCAGGGGAATGGGTGTCCTAATCAATCAGTTGGTTCCCTACCAACACACTAAGACATGGACAGACAGAGGTGGTATATGAACTGCAGTAGCAGGGTCGCTGTATAGGGAAACTCTCCCACTACGTAGAATATATGCCCCACCTCCCCAGGAACATTATTTTATTGAATTACTGATGAGGCTCTGGAGTGAGCTACCGGAGAGCCTGGTGGTGTTGGGGGGACCTGGAATGGCATTGTGACCCCAGAGGGAGATAGATGGTGTACACAGGGATCGCTTCAGTCGATAGGGCCAACACCTCTCATCTAGTTTATATCTGCCCTGGGTCTTGCAGACGTGTGGCGAGCTCATCACCCTGCCCACGGGTCATATTTCCTAGTCCCCCATAATTATCCACACAGAGTGACTGACATTACAGTACTCCCTAAGAGACTTATTGAATCACTCCCTGGAGGTCCTGGGCCTTCGGGTGGGGCCCCAGTGTCACATATTTAGTTGGCGTGTATTGGCACCTCCAGAACCCTGACTATCGCAAACATATGGAAGTTTGTATATAGACAGCTATTTTGCACTGAATGTAGACTCAGTTACATCTCCCCTGACACTGGGAGGCCCTGAAGGCCACTCTTCGTGAGGCAGACATTAGCTACTGTACAGGTGACCGACGGTGTGAATTAAGAAATATAATTGACTTGGGGACCGAAATCTCAGAACTGGACCTGTGGGCCGCCAACATGATGGCTGAAAATGTGCGTAAACTGTTTAGCCTGGTGCTGCAACAGTACCACTAGGCCCTGATGGACGAGGCATGGTTGACATGGCGGGCATCTCAGAGTCATATTTATCAGTGGGGGGACAAATCGAGCCAGATACTCCATAGACTATGCCAGGGAATCCCCAGGACACCTCCCTTTCCTCTAATTAAAAATGAATCAGGCGTGTTACTTAATGACCCAGGAGAGGTGGTGCATAGTTTTGCTTCCCATTTCAAGGAGGTTTATACCAAGAGAGAAGTGGTGTTGAGCACACAAATCGAGGAGATTTTGAGAGCTCTCCTGCTCTGGACTCTCTCTCCTTAGTCCAGTGAGGCACTGGACACAATACTCACAAGAGAGGAACTTGCTTCGGCCGTCGCAGACATGAATCCGGGCAAAGCTCCTGGGCCAAACCGGTTCCCCTGCAAGTTCTTCAATGACTACATGCATAAACCACAGGATAATTTTCTGGGAGCAGTTTTGTTTGTCTCGGATGTGGCAGTGATGCCCCTGGACTGGCGCCATGTGGAAATAGTGGTTTTCCACAAACCGGGCCGCCCAGTGGATGATCCCACGTGGTATCACCCTATTTCCTTTTTTAAACTAGAGGTTAATATATTGGCTAAGGCATTGGTGAATAGGCTTATCAAACACATAATGAATCTGGTTTACCCAGATCTGTCTGGTTTTATGCCTCATTGATCAACTTGCCACAATATCTGCTGCATGTACATCAGGAGTGCATTGGCAGATGGGCTGGAGGAGCCAGCGATGCTATTTCTAGTTGATATAGGCAAAGCTTTTGACTATGTAAGCTGAGAGTACCTAATTGTCCTTCTCTGACCCCTCAAATTTGGCCCCCAGTTTACTTCAAATCTTCGATTGTTGTACTCAGACTTGACTGCATCGGTGAGGGTGGTCGGGCACGGTCAGACCACCTTCACCGATGCAGTCAAGTCTGCAGGGGATGCGGCAGTGTTGTCCCGTCCCTTGCGCTGTTCCCTCTTGTCATGGAGCCACTGGCGGCATGTGGGTGAGGAAGGACGCACAGGTGCGGGGCTTTGAATGGGGGGACCGATTATCGCATAGAATTGTGTTATACGCTGATGATGTTCTCTTCCTTCTTACTTCATCAGACGTGACGGGTCCCAGACTGCTGCAGATCAGGCGCATATTTGGAGAAAACTTGGACCTATTCATTAACACATCAGAGTCTATAGTCTATGCTGTGGGTCATGGGCCCCATGACATGAGACGGGCATCAGGACTGCGACTTGCCACAAATGGGTTTAAATATTTAGGTGTTTATCTGTCCCCTGATGAGGCGGTGTCTTGGAGTGCCAATGCTGAGTCGGTACTCACTCGCCTCAAAGAAATATACAAATCTGGTTGATGCTCCCGCTGTCCCTCCTGGGGCTGTCAGTGATCTTCAAAATGGTCTCCATGCCCAAATTTCTCTATCAACTACAAAATTTCCCATTTGTCATCCTACGACACTGGTTTCTTAACCTGAATTCCATCCTTAATGCCTTCTTGTGGGACGGGGTGCCCCTTGTGTTACTCTCACCAAATGTTTCTAGTCCACCTACTGTGGGGTCATTTCAGCAGCAGATGTTTAATCATATTATCTAGCTGCTCATCTCCTGATTATAAACGATTGACCCGGCATATGCACTAGAAAAATTGGCAATGGGTACTACCCCACTAGTGATGTACCTATACTGTGTAGGAAGAAATACTAACCTTCCCCCGGTGAAGAAAGCTGTCCTTAAATCATGGAATTCATCACTTCAACAGATGAAATGGGGGGGCAAATTGACGAAACAGACACCACCTTGGTATGGAAACCTGCTTTCATAAGTGACCGAGCTGCCGGGATTCCAGAATGGGATCTCATTGGGATCTCCACTTTGGGGGACGTCAAGCAGGGCACAGTTCTTAACTCAAGTCTCCAGAAGGAATTCCAACTACATCATAGCCAGTTCTATAGGTGTCTTCAGCTCTGCCATGCACTGATCCATTACATAAACTCTCTATTTTACCTCCCTGAATTTAATCCCCTGAAGAGCAAGCTCATCGTGGGGGCCCGGAGAATCACAGTCACAAATATCTACCAGGCACTTATTTCTAATCAACCGTAAAGGTCTGGTGCCCTTGACGCAGCAGAAAATGAGGACTGGACAGAGATTCTGAGTTCACCACAAGAGGCGGCCATTGCGGCCAGGCTTTGTTGGATTAAGTTCAAATACATACAGCAGGTTTAGCTCACACGTCATCGTCTCTAGTATATGGAAATGATTACCTCCCAGGCATGTATCCGCTGTGATATAGAAGAGGGTACACTCATTCATACTATATGGAGTTGTCAGGTGCTAGTCACATTTTGGTGTGCGTGCTCATGTGTCTTGGTGAAGTCCTGTGCTAGCAGATCCCCCAAAATGGAAAGCTGGGCCTTCTCCACCTTACTGAGGATGTGGATGGTAATAGATATAAATTGTCCCTGCTCCGCTTGTGCCTGACAAGTCCAAACTTGATATTATCAGAGAATAGAAGGAGGTTGCCCCCTTGTTGCTGATGGTATGGAAAAAGGGGATAGACTTTTGCATGGGGCTGAAAATAGCAGTGTACGAGGAAGGGGGCTGCCCCCAAAAACACTCCGAAATATGGAAGAGATGGGCAGATTACAGGGGAATAGAGCTGACACCACGCCTTCAGATACGCCAAGTCATGGATGAAGAAATGACGACATTCCATGGCGGGGGGACCACTTAAGGGTGAGCGCACTGGCCCTGTGCTGTGCTACGGCCAGACTGATTTTGTTTTACTATGTGTTACGGATGTGTGATGGAGGGGGTTGGGTGGAAAAATCTTTTACTTTTCCCCCTTTATTTTTATTCCTGTCTTTCTTTTTTTATTTGTTCAATGTATATTATCTTGTACAAGTCTTGTGACACTTGGGCCATGATCGCTGTGTTGGAATTCTCATCTGCAAACTAATAAAATATGTTTTAAATAAAGAATAGCAGTACCAGACCAAAAAATAAATAAATCTAGCCTTGCACTATTCACACATAGGCTTCAAAAGAAAGTGAGTTATGCAACTTCCATATTTATTATGTGTAAATGTGAAACCATACTTGCACCATACAAAACAAAGGCATGAGTAAGCACTGACAAAGTTGACATCTTGAGAAAATGCATACAGCCCTGACCTGTATCTAGGTCTACATTTTCCACAGCTTCAGACAAGTGCTGGATAGATGAAGTGTCACTATGAAGCCTACAGTTCTCCTCCAAGGAGAGTAAAATGGATATGAAAAGCTTGCTGCACTGAATTTCAAACAGCTTTCCTCAGAGAAGAATACAATGGACCTGGAAAGCTGAAGTTGCATTATAATACCATCAGCAGTCCCAGGGTGTTTCCACAGACTAGTCTGCTGCTGATGAGGACTTGGGTGGACGTTTTTCGGGTATTGAAGATTTTCTTTAGCATCCTTAGTATGTTGAAGCAAGCAGAGACCACTGAGCTGACTTGGGCGGTCATGTCCAGTTTGTTGCCTATGACGATTCTGAGGTTTCTCGTTTGTGAGCAGTGCGTGGGGTGTGTCCAAGGTCTGTGGGCAACTAGCAGTAATCCCATGGCGAGGCGTTCTTCCTGAAAACTGCCACCATAGTTTTGTCCAAGTTCAATTTGAGGCAACTAGATATTATCCAGGTGGCTGCATCTGCCATGCATGTGGTGAACTTGTTCCTGTTGCTGGGTGTTTTATCTGAGAGGGACAGTATTAGCTGTATGTTGTTGGTGTAAGTGAGGATGTTTATGTTGTGAGCTTTTATGATTTACGCCAACGGTGTCATGTAGAGGCTGAAGTGCGTTGGTCTGAGGTAAGAGGCCAGTTAGACTCTGCAAATAAGATCTCATGTTTCAGAGGTTTAGGGGGACATGTTACTGGTTTGGGTTCTATCAGTGATGAGTCCCTGGATGCCTGCTTCATAGAGTCATTGCATAAAGATGTGATATGGTGGCCAAGGCTGCTGATAGGTCATAAAAGGATGAGGGCTGTACTTTCCCCCATGAAGGACCATACAGATTTCATCCATTGCTGTTGTAGGGGCAGTTTCCGTGCTGTGGTTGGGTCTGTATACTGATTGTTAGGTTTTGAGATGCTGGTGTTTGGCAAGGTGGTCAGAATGGTGCATGTTGATTACTTTTTCTAGGGCTTTGGCTGGGTGGGAAAGGAGGGTTCTTTTTTCAGTACTTGGCAAGCCTGGTCAGGCCAGCTGAGGGTTTCTTTAGGAGGGCATTGACGGCTTCATCTTTCCATGGTTCCGGGAAAGTGGTTGTATTGATGGAGGTGTTGAGAATAGAAGGGAGGGCCTCACTGATAGGGATTGCTCGTTTGTTGAATATGTGCTGGGGGCAAGAGTCCGTCAAGGCACCGGAGTGAATGGTCGTCTTGATAGCTGTGATTTCTTTCCTCTGTACTAATGGTGTCTCATGTGGGGCATTGTGTTGACTTCCTTTGTCAATGGGAGATTTCTGGAGAGGCCCGGGGGTCCGGTTGCGGGGGGAAGTTGCTATGTGTGAGAAGTTGGCCTGGCATATGCTGTCTCCTAGTTATAGGGGACACCTTGCACCAGTCCAATTCGACTCTTATTGATGATAGGTTTAAGACAACCTTTAAAGAAAGCTATCCTAGTGGTAGCTGTGGAGAGCAGCCTTCAGGCTAAGTCTTGAAGGAGTGTTAAGCTTATTGTTTTACATTAGATAACCTCGTGAATGACCAAATGAAAGAGTAGCCCACACAGGTATATATATAAAATATATGTATTTATTCTAAACAGAATCCCACAAGTCTCTTTATGAGGCTGAGGCAAAGTTACAATTCAAACAAGCATTGATAGACACAATAAATAGCACTGGAATCACAGGGCCCCAGGGGGGACCAAACCATATATTAAAAGGGGGTATAAGAACCACGACAATTCTACAGACAATGCCTAGGGCATTTAGGATCGCTGGCCCCTTAAGAATCCACCCCAGGTTATGAGGAAGGGGACCCACGGGAGGCGATTGCAGTGGAAATGGCTGCTATCGGGATCTCTATTAAAGCCTATGGAGAATGTCGCGGTTTGATTTAAACAGATTAAAGACCCTTCTAGCAGGAGTTCAAAGTTAAAACTTTAGAGTTAAGCTTTTGAGGAGCCCACTACCACGAGAGTACCGAGGTACCACTGTTACCTGCCCCAGGGAAGCCGGGTGCATAGGTCGTTTTCAATGTCGGGTCGCGGGCTGATTTTCAATGGGAAAATGTACAAAACTGCTGCTAGCCAAAAGCGTCGAAGATGCCGTGAAGATTGAAGTTGTAGATCTTGCAGAGAAGAACCTGAAAGCAGAGGGGACAGAGTCTGGGTCATGGCACAGTGACCAGGGAGCTCAAAGGAAAGAGCCCTTCAATGTTGGGTGCTTCAAGTGGAAAGAGGTGTAGCTTGGATCTGCAGCCACGGGCTCCGAGAGGCTTCAAGGAAGGCCAGCTTCGGGAGGGCAACTGTCCCACGTCAGATGAGGGTCGCTGTGGTGTTAGTGTCCGGATTGGATCCACTAAGCCTTGGCAACCGCAACCGATGCAAGATAAACAAATCAGCTACTGGTGCAGACCCACGAGGTCTGTGAGAGGTCTCCTTTAGAGAGACTGTAGAGCAGGCCTGGAGCAATTAGGGGAACTCTTAAATGTTGAGATTGTCCTCCGCTCGGGCCAACAAGTTGAGAGACAAGGGACCGCAGAAGGCAGCAAAATGGAGTACGTAAAAGGGATACCACGGGCCACCGGAGGGGGCTAGGGCGCTGATATTTGGCACAAATGCTGCTTGGTGGTTGACTTAAAAATGGGCCAAAGCACAGCTTCCCCACTGGTCAGGGTCGTGTGCTATGCAAGAGGTGGCTGGTGTCTTGGGGTATTGGGAATCTCGGCACCCACGCAGTCCACGGTGCTCAGACTTGCTGTGCATGCTCACTGGCCTCTGGGATGCTTAGGAAACCCACCTTGAGGTTGCTGGAAGTCGACAAAGTCCGTAGGAGCAGTGAAGTTCCAAATGGGTCTCTTGCAGTGTTTCAGGTGCCTGCCAAGCAGGGGATAACTCCTTTACCCCAAGGGATATTTCTTCAGTCAGCTGGGCAGCAGCTCGTTGAAGGTCAAGTCTGTGAAGTCCAAGATTAATCTGAGGCTCTGGGGCCACGTTATTCACCTTTATCCCCAAGATTAAGGGAGTGTCCAGAGTAGTGTCCACCAATGAGAGGTGAGGCGGGAAAGGGTGGCTACACCCTCTCCCCTTTGTATGTTTCCCGCCTGGGCGATGGGCAGGATGCCCCTGAACCGGTTCCAGGCGGTGTATGCAGAATGTAGGCGCTGTAGCTGCCTACGTGCAACTCTGAAAGGCAACATATGGTGCACCCACCCTGTTCCAATCCACATATCCTGTCTGGGGAGATGCTAGCACCTCCCTGCCACAGGAGCCCTATTGTCCAGCTGGCGAGGCTGGGATTTTCCCCAGCAACAGCCAGCCAGAGTCGTGTGGGTGGCGGGTAGTAGCCATTTTGTACTACGTGTGCACTTTTAAATTGGTGTCTAAATTCTGCCGCTTTTCCCATATCGCCCCTCTAGCAGGGGGGAATCGTGCCCTCATGCCCATGGCTGGACTGGGGGTAGGATTCCTACATGTTTGACACCAAACACGATATGGTTCTGTGTAGCCATTCTCAAGTTATCACGCTATCGCGATAGACTTATAATGCGGTTAAGAGTATATGGTATGGCTACACTACAAACAACCCAGCAATGATTTTATGAAGGTTGCAGAGAGGCCCTACTCAGGTAGGGGTCCCCCCTCACACATACCTCAGCACCCTGCCTTGTAGGATTAGCAAGGCCTGCTATAGGGGTGACCTATGAGAGTATATGTGTTGTAATGGGGTGGGATATAGGGTACCTATATCCCTGTAAGGGGTGCTAGCATCACCTTACCCAGACTACAGTAGTGCTCTGGTGGTGTCAGTTTGTATGGCTGTCCCAGGGTGGCACAATAAGTGCTGCAGCCCTGGTAGGCCTACCGAGGGACCCATGCCCTGGGTACCTAGGGTACCATCTACAAGGGGCTGTCAGGGCATCCTCAGTATCCAATTGGTTTGTACCTAGGGTACTCACATCAGTTTTAGGGAGAAAGCAGAAAGGCTGGGGTCCTGGATAGCAGGATCCCAGCCAGACTAGTCAAAAACCACTCAAATACCAGGCAAAAAGTTGGGGGCAACCATTAGTCAGATTCCACCTTCCTACACTATGTATGGTTGTGATTCAGCTGCAGAAGAAGTTCGAGATGTTGTTGCATAGATCTAGTGATGGGTTGATGTTTCCGGTGAGAGTTGTGGTTATGGTGAAGACTGCGAAGATTTCTTTGCTGCCGTTGGTGCCTGCATATATTAGTCTGTTTAGGGCCTTCTTCTTGGTTTCTAGGATGAGCTAGTGGTACCTCCTTTGGGTGGCTTTGAAGCTCCTTTTCCAACTTCCCCTTTGTTGCTGTTCTATTTCCGTTCTAGTTGTTTACAGTATTGCATGGTCATTTTGAGGTCTTCTGCATACCAGCTGGCTCATGTTCTAGGTTTGCTGTTTTGCCTCATTTCATGGGGGCCAGAGTTTAAGTGGAGTCGGTTAACCACTTGTTGAAGTTCTTGATGCCACATGCAAGGATGCCTGTGGATTCCAGCTCCTTCTCGTGTAGGGCAGTCACGCAGTCTGCCTCAGTTAGGTTGTTCCAGTATCGGCCTGCAGGGCCCTCTGTGGGGGCTCTTTTGGGTTGGCGGATGTTGATTGTGAAACTGACCATGGCATGGTCTGTCCAGGTGATGGACAGGTCTTGTGGTGTCAATCATAATATTTTCAAAAGGTTTGAAGACAGGGCTTAAGATCTGTCCAGTGGCGTGGATGGGCTTGTGACGAGTTGGGTTAGTCCATGGTTTTCGAGGTTGTCAAGAAGGGTAGCTGAGTTGGGGTCAGTCCTTTCTTCAAGATGGACTGGGGTGGTGGGAGGCGATGTAGTCTGTGATGTTGTTTGTGAAGTTGGCTCAAGGGCTTGGGGGTGGCTGTAGACAAGGGTCCCACCGAGGGTGAAATTTGCAGTGATTAGTAATTTGAAGTTAAGGTGCTCCATGTAGTTTATTCCGACTTCGGCGGAAGCAGTGAAGGTGAAGGTGTCTTTGTAGACAATAGTGGTTCCTCCTCCAAGCCTGTTTTGGCTGTCTTTCCTGGAGATCTTATATCCGGCAGCAATGGCGGTGGTGATGTCTGGCAATGAAGCTGTGGTCAACCATGTTACCGAGATGAAGAGGAGCTTCGGAGCAACATCTTCCTGCAGTCCCAGATCTCTGTGGTGTGTTTTCTGAGTGAGTAGGTGTTGAGAAACATGCATGGTGCCATGGTGGGTGGGGTTGAGTGGGTGCACAACAGTGAAGAAGGAGATTGGCGTGAAGGAGCACATAATCAGCAGGGAAGGAGAGGGGGTGCAGAGAGGGTGGTAAAGGGGTGCAGAGAAGCTAGGGAGATCGCAAAAGTCAGAAAAAGAATGCCAGAAATGGCACAAAGAAGTGAAAAGAGTGAGAGAAACTACACTGAAAAGTCACACAGAGAGTGGGAAAAGAGTGTGAGAAATGGCACAACGAGGCAAAGAGAACAAGACAAAGAGCACAGAAAAGTGACAGAGTAAGAAAGAGTGAGAGAAATGGCACAAAGAAGCTAAAGAGTGAGAGAAATGGCACAGAAAAGTCACAGTTATTGAGAAAAAGTGAGAGAAATGGAACAAACAGGGAAAGAGACCAAGAGAAATCTCACAGAAAAGTCACAGAGAGAGTGAGAAAAGAGTGAGAGAAAAGGAACAAAGAGGCCAAAAGAATGAGAGAAAATGCACATAAAAATTGCACCATGTGTGAGAGGAAAGGGCACAAAGAGTGATGAGGCACAAAGAGAAAATACATGAAAAGTGAGAGAGAAGGCAGAAAGAGAAAGTAAAAAAGGCCCAAAAGGTCACAGTAAGAGTGAGAGAAAAAGCAGAAAGAGCGTGAGAAGTGCCACAAAAGTCACAGAAAGATAGACACCACGGTGAGAGAGAGAGAGGGAGGGAGCAAGAGGGAGAGAGGCGAGGTAGGTACTTCGAGGCGCTGGCGGATGGTCTCTAATGGCCTTGACCAGTCGGAAGATTGGTTGAAAGGAAGTCCAGGGGGAGGTGGAAAGCTGCAGTTGGACTATACTACCAACAGAGGTCCTCAAACAGAATACAGTGGGCCATAGCCCTTCCTGAGTGCATTTGTACACTTTGGAAGAGCGAGTTATGCAAAAGGCACACAACATTGAAACCTTGAGAAAATATTTGGAGGACTGTTTTGCACCAAGGCCCAAGTTTTCCTCAAACATGTGCATTAGGTAAACATATTATATTCTGCAAGATCACATTTGCCATGGACTGACTTCCACCATTAACCTTTTCCTTCTTTTTTAGGAATTAGTATGACCACCCTAATATAGAATGGAAAGCACTACACAACTATTCCAGAATAACTAACATCTTTGAATGTTTGTACACACTGAATACATGTAACTGCAAGATCATACTATGGGAAAGAAGTACAAGGGCCTCAGACATAGGGACTAGAAATAGGGCTGGAAAGCGGGTTAGAAAGAGCTTAGAAATAGAAAGATGATTAAAAATAGAAAGAGGACTAGATTCAAGTCTATCTAACCTCTGTTTCTAAAGTGAACATTCACCAAAAAGGGTATCTTGGCACTGAAATACAGGTGTTTATTGTGACCCAGCACAATGACACTCATTTTATTCACCTTGAAAGGATGAAAGGCTGAGTAGACCCCCTGGGATTTGAATATGTGAAGGAGATCAAACATAGATTCCTACAGTGGATGCATTATCTGAGCCATCAGACCTTTTAGAGTTTGGCGGGCGGCCTACCATTCACCAAGGGAGCGGACATAATAACCTCCACGGCCCTGGTGGACTACCCCCACCATATTTAGAGATCTCCGAATACCTGGCAGAGATCTCTATGCATTTAGAGGAAGCACCTCCATGGCGGCTCCTCTGCAGGCACTGAAAGTTGGCTGAGCTAAAGCTATTTTTCACATGGCCATTCAACAAACATTTGTGTTGTTTTATTAAAACAAAATCCCAAAGCAGGAGTTTTATTTTGTAAAACAAAAAATAATGACCCTGCACTTGAGGTCGTTTTTTAGGGCCTGGCAGGATTTTGCATGTTTGCAGCTGAGTACTGCGTTAGCCAAACTCTGAATGAGGTCCTTAATCTGAAGGAGGACTGGGGTGGGATTAGGACTTGGATGAGAACTAGCAAAAGGGACTATGAAGATGACAAGAAAGAGAACTAGGTTTAGGAAGAGGATACTGTTTAGGACATGAGCTAAGAAGATGACATAGAAGAGGACTAGGAAGAGCATTAGGGTCAGGAAGAGGACGTGGACGAGGACTAAGAGTAGGAAGGCGGCTACAAAGGGGTTATACCTGCGGGGACAATTATGACTAGGAAAAGAACTAGAACTAGGAAAAGGACTAGGAGAGATCTAGAACTAATAAGGAGATTAGAAAGATGAATAGGTCAAGAAAAAGGACTAGGTACAGGATTAGAAAAAAATACTAGGTTCAAAAATAGGACTAGGACTGGAAGACATTTTTTTTCAGTTTCTTGAAGCACTATGTTCCACATTTCCTCTGCCTCACAAGTTTATGTGCTAGCAACAGTAGCGGCCGGCACGGATCGGAAGGGGCGAGGAGGAGGAGGTGATGTAAAAAATAAAAATAATAAACTTACCTTCTCGTCACTCTCCCACATGTAGTCTCAGTCTCTCTTCTCCAGGGTGGTAACAGTAAGCAGCCAGGCTCCCTCCGCTAAGCCAGTCACAACACTGCGTTGTGATTGGCCTGAGCACCGTGGATCGGCGCTCAGCCAGGGAATGGAGGCCTGGGCATGTTCTCCACGCAGGCTGTAATGCAGCCTGCATGGAGAACATGCGAAGTGCGCATGACTGTTTTGGACAACCCCAGAGGGCCAGCCAAATAGTCATTGCGCACTTGGATTGGGCAAACCACTTCTACCCTGCTCTGAGATGCGAGCAGCCCCACCCACCCCGCAAAGCTGGGCAGCAGGAACAAATGCAATGATAATAACCTCGAGTTACTATCATTGTATTTGTTCTTTCTTTCACTGCTTTGCAGCAGTAGGCGACGCTCCCCCGCCTTAGCTGGCGTAGCAACACGTGGGCAACCAGCATGTGGTATGCAATGTATGTATGGGCAACTGGCATGTGTGCAGAGTGCATAGGCAAATGTGCCTAATTTTCCAATCCCATTTCACATGCAACGCGATTAGTCCTTAGTTGTAATCAGGGCCTCGGAGTGCCAGACCTGGCTATTTTCTGTCTAACCCTCTGTTTCTGCGTGGTCTTCTTCTTGAAATTAGCGCTAGGACGCCCCATTACTGGGTCAGCCAAGCGCTTTACAAATATCTTAACATAACATAACATCTTGCTTCCTATTCGCCACACCCTAAAGCCTCTGTCTGTATCGAGGGCCCAGAATCCTCCTTTGTGGAAATTGCTCCAGCGCGAGCCTAAGGGTCTGATTACATCATGATATTGAAACGTCAAACAATGGCTGCTCACCTTGTTGTTTACAGTTCTACAGAGTCTGCCAATTGATTTCTTTGCTGTGGTGTTTTGCAGGCGTATTCTCCAGGGTCTCCCAAACCACAAGAACTCTTTATTAATTCATTAAAGTTCTCCCTGATACGAAAGTTTATGACAAAGTCACCCAGTACTTTCTGTCTGCTGCGGCTGCTCGGATGCGCGGCAGCTTCCCAAGCGTGAAGCTATAGTTCTAAATTTAAACTTCTTGGTGAACAGACTTGCAAGCGGTAGGTTTTATACAAGGTTATGAATGTGTCCCTTTGCGCCAGTGAATTTATTGCCCTTTCTCGCACGTTGCGGCGCATCACTGCGCATGCGCAGAGGTAGTAATGATCCATTACCGGTAAGAGGGACAATATATATCGTGAATGTCATGCTTTCTCTGTCGAGCGAACAGAAGCAAACCGGACACTTTCATCGCTCAGGCGCACTACGAGCCTCAACAGAAGCGTGTTAAATTCACCAAGGTTACAGGGCACAATTAATTGTACCTTTCGCTTTTAACTTGCTGAGACGGCGTTCCTCTGAAACGTTTAGGCGTGGGACTGTGTCGCCCTTAGCATTAACTGTCCATGCCCCACCTCCTACCATCACTACAGTAAAGTTATATTTATTATTTCCATCTATATAGCGCATACAATCCCTGACGAGGCGTTAAAGCACTTTATGCCAAGCAACACGCTGCTTCGGGCCAACCCACTCAAGGTCATTACTGAGAGAAGAAAGCTATGGCAAAGGAGCCATTTCTACCAACAGGCCCGGTTTGGGGATTTGGCGTCTGGGTGGGCCATGAAGAGGCATGGGTGGGCCATAAGGCTAAATGGGGTTGTCCAGCGACCCCCAGGTGTCTGAGAGCTGGGTCTAGGCTCGCTGGGTGGTCTTGTACGGGTGTGAGCCGCAAACCATACTTACTGCCGGCTTCTGTCTACTAGTTTACTCTGTATGTTTCTAGAGGTTTCAGCCTATGAGCTTGATGTTTTCTGCTCTCCGCCTCACCCTCCTTTCTCTCTGTCTCACATTCCTCTCTCCCAACTTCACCCTCCTCTCTCTCCACTTCACCTTGCTGTCCCGCTCACTCCCCCTCTACTTCCTTCCACCTCAATCTCTACACATCATCCTACTCTCTCTACCTTAACCACCTGTTGCTGTGCCCTTCTCTTTCTCCACGTCACCCTCATATTTCTCTCACCTCACAATCCTCTCTTCCCGCCCTATACTAGTTTCTCTCCTTATCTCGCCACCCCCTCACTGTGCATCAACCTACTCCTGCTCCACATCACCTTTCTATTTCCACTGCATCCTTCTCTCTTCACCTCACCCTTCTCGCTCTTTCTCCCCCTCATCTCTGTCGCTCCCCCTTGCCCCCCCATTCCGATTCGCCCTTCTTCTCTTCCCTCACCACCCTTTTTAGCTCACTGCCTTCTCTTCCGCCTCAGCCTCCTCGCTATTACCCTTCCAGCCCTCTGCTTCACCTCCCCCTCTCTCCACCTCACCCTTCTGTCTCATCAATTTAGGATCCGAGGGGTAATAGCTGCGCTATAAACAGGGCCACTAGAATTATTCAACAGGGAAGGACCAAATTATGCAGCAGGGGCGACTACAGTTTGCGAGGTAGCACCATTTTATTATTTTGTCATTTTTTACTCGTTAACACTCACTGCCTGGAAAAAGGTCTTACCTTATCAGTACTAGTTTGAAATGCAAGTAGAGGAGTGAGTAGCTGAACCATGACGAGTAAACCTTTAAGAAGGGCCTTCAACTCTGCAGCAAAATGTGACCACATGTTTAGTAACTTTTGATCTGATTTTGTTAGAATCTGCAAATTATGCAGCAGATGATGGTAATCGACCAAATCTATAGTCACGCGTAAAATGCTGCTACTGCAGAATCGCGTAATTCCAGTACCGTCACTATAATACATTTCTGTCTAATAATGTGATAAAATGAGAGAATTTGTTCGACGAGAACAAAGCACAGTCATCAGTGCCCTAAAATGGCGTCTTGGCACCTTGGGAGACTGAGGATAAGCAGGACAGCAGCCAGTACTGCCATGGAATTGTTGCCACTGCGTTTTTATTTTTGCATAAAAACACTTGCACTGCTTTGGGTTGTGTTAATGAAACTTAACAAGTGTTTTTATTTACGACAAGTCAAACTTTGCCATGGTGAGTGTTTTTTTGTGCTAATAGAATATCTCCAAAAGAGTGGGGGTCTAAGGGATATGATTTAAGGACTCAAACAGTTTATAATCCCCAATTCAACTAGTATATGCAAAAAAGAAAAACTGTGAGTCAAAAATAGTTTTGTGACCATAACGCAACCACTCAGTAAATACTGATCTAAATCTAACTGCTGTCAACAAAGTCCCAAATGTCCCAATGGGTATGTGTATGCATGAGAAAGGTTTTACCAGAGATTGCTTTTAACATCGAGACTGACCTCTTGGTCAGCTTTGATGTGGAATCACTTTATACTTACATTCCACAAGAAGAGACACTGGAAGCGATCAGGGGTCTTCTAGATAATAGAGACCGAGATACTACAACACCAACACACTTTATTATGGAATGTGCCAGACTGGCGATGATGGAGAATTTCTTCCAATTCGAGGAGACTTTGTTCCTCCAAGTCTCCGGAACATCTATGGGTAGTATTTTCGCTCCCAGTCTGGCCAACCTTTATGTTCATCTTTTTGAACAAAATTGTGTGTTAACCGACCAGAATCCTTTTCGTGCACAAATTGCGTGCTGGAAGAGATATATAGACGATATCCTGGTGGTCTGGCATGGCTCAGTTGCCACTCTGCTGGATTTTCACTCTTAGCTTAATTCTCAAAACAATTTTTTGAAATTCACAGTCACGCATAACAAAGCCAGACTCCCCTTTTTGGATATCATGATCTATCCTACATCAGGAGCGTTGGGTAGCGAACTGTATAAGAAACCTCAGACTAAGAACTCCCTTCTTAGTTTTCATAGTCATCATCCCAAGTCTCTTCGATACAATCTTCCGGTAGGACAGTTCCTGCGTATCCGCAGGAACTGTTCCACTATGGACAGTTTTCAACTCCATGCAGATGTACTCTCCAAGCAACTCAAAGCCAGGAAATATCCAACTCACTTGGTGAGACAAGCCTGCAAACGGGCGTCTAACAATAATAGGGACACTCTCCTAGAACCTCCGGTGGCTAAGGCACCATTGACAAGAATGACCTTTGTCACTACCTTTAGTACACTATCCAACAGTGTACAAAAGTCGGTACGGAAACATTGGCACATTCTGAATGTTGGGAATGAAAGTATCCCATTACCCTTGTTCTCCTTTAAAAGAGGGACAAGTTTGCGCGACAACCTTGTGCACACAAGACCCAGGGTGAAACAAAAAGAAAAAACATCAACACTATGGGATTTACCACCGGTACAGGGCCACTACCCATGTGGCTCGTGTTCAGCTTGCCCACAGACGCAGCCAACTAAATCAGTTGATTTGGGGCTAGCAAAACCATGGATTTTACGGCGACATACCAACTGTAACTCAGAGAAAGTAATTTACCAGATCACATGCCCTTGTTCACTCAGATACATAGGAATGACAACACGCAAGATCAAGGTCCGTATCAGTGAACATAAAAGCACCATCAGGCGCAAAAAACAAGCCACAAGACTAACCAGCCATTTCCTTTCCCTCAACCATAAACCTGAGGATTTGAGATGGCTCATTCTAGAACAACCCTTTATTCCATCTCATATTACAGACATCAATAAATTCCTTTTTATAAAGGAGCAAAAATGGGTCTATAAATTGCATAGTGATTGCCTAGGATTGAACGACCAGATACCATGGACATCGCTTTAAGAGACTTATTGAGGACCTGTGAATATACAAAATCTCCCTCTGTACATAGGTTTCTCATATAACAGTCCTTTGTTGCATCATGATTATCCCCCTTCTTGTAACTACCTTTACTCTCCAATAGATACAATCATCACATACTTGGAGAGCCATTTATTAAGACTAGGTCTTAGGTGGGTAAAAACGATAAAAACAATAATGTTTATTACATTACAGATATTAATCTCTATTGTATCCAAATCACGGCATAAACTAGTCGCCCCCCGCCGCAACACAACGTCACAGGTAGGGCGCGATATACTTCGTGACCACATTGCCTTGATTGCACCAGGTTCATGATAAAAGACTACAATTCCCGATAAGACATGTGCGGCACGTCACCACGCCATTCCGTCATCAGCCTGCGCTCGGTCTTCACGTAGATCACGCACAGGTCACGATGGCAGCGACGCTTTCCGGGTCCTCAAATAGGATTCCCTACTACCAACGTACACCTCCCCTTCTCGCTCAGTAGCCGCGAGAGGTACCGACGGAGAGGTAAGGTGTACACGGACAAACTGCTTTTAAGTTAAACTTTTGTAGTTAAACTTTGTGAACCTTCTTTCTGAATTGAGCCTAGTACCGTCATTTTCACTACCTAAACATGTGTTCGTTAACGAGCATTTGGTATTTATTTAGAATAGACTGAACCGTGCTGTAAGATATAACGAACCGGCATCTCTGATTAACAAGTTGCCTAGTCACCATGACACATGCCTTTGAGTAAGAGAGTCTTTTACTTTTGCGCGTGTCTGACCCTCATCATGCAGCGATTCCACCATGAGAGACAACACCATACTAGTCGCCAGCATTAAATGATATAATATAGCAATCATAGATGATGATTTCTAGCATCTAGCACATCAATGACCAGCACAAAATAAAGCTCTATTAATCTGCACTATGTTTTAGGTTACATTTTCTCTACATAGAATGACACGATTGCAAATATGCATAGAGGTATGCTTTGTCGATGGCCAGACTCCCGTGTGATCAGTCCGCCTTGTTTTTAAATTTGCGCTATATGTATTAAGTGTTCAGCATTCTAACAACCATGGTCAGGTGACATAATGTTTTTCACTTATATTATTCCCTAGAGCGGTGCCTCCTAACCTGAGCAGTTGCCAGGTGGGGTGAGGCACATACCCAGAATTATTCGGGTGAGTTACAACATAATATTTTTTCACTTGATGTGATGGCTGTATAGTTGTTTTAGTACACTAATTGGTACCTTCGCAAAACTGATAGATTCAATATCTTTGCGGTTTTCTGACCAAATTGTAACGCTTTACCACTCTGTTTTTCTGTTTGAATTCTTTACTGCTGTTATTTTTACAGGTATTTCCCCTGTACCAGGAACAAGGTCCAGGTTGTATGATTTATGAGATTTTTTGTATTAAATACACCATAATTTTGCAGTAGCTTTCTGGTCCTGACGAAAGCTAGGATATAATTTATCCGAGAGCTGAAACATGTAGACCAGTCTTTTCCAACACAGTTATTTGTTTAAACTGTCATAGCACTGTTTTATTTTATCTTGGTATCAAGGTAGCACTTCAATAAAAACACATTTGTGCCTTGGAAACCAATTTTAACCATCACTTCCTTATCCCGTGCACTGCATACATCACCCCTTATCATCATTACCGTGGTCTCCCTCGATTCAGACAATATACCAACAGATACATTTGGGACACACATTGAACCAGTATCTACGTCCATCTGGTAGAGGATGGTTCTCTGGTGAAGTTCCCAGGTTCCCAAATGATGAAGCGAGCCACTTGTCGTGGGTGATGGGAACCTTTCTCATGCATACACATACCCATTGGGACATTTGGGACTTTGTTGACAGCAGTTAGATTTAGATCAGTATTTACTGAGTGGTTGCGTTATGGTCACAAAACTATTTTTGACTCACAGTTTTTCTTTTTTGCATATGAGTGTTTTTTTGTCTCATATAGGGCCATATGTAGGTAAGTGAAATTTACAGATTCATAAATAGCGAATTTTACGGAATCGGTATTTAGAAATCGGTATCTCGTATGTACCTAATTATTCGGTAAAGATTACCGATTCGGTAAAATTCGGAAAATGTTTACCGATTCCACAATACCGACCGGTATTCCTGAATCGGTATTTACCGAATCGGTATATACCGAATCAGTATTTACCGATTCGAAATTTACCGAATCGGAATTTCAAAAACACATCAATTGAGGAATCAGCCAATCATGTGCAACCAACACCCCTCCCAACCAGGAAGTGGCCACACCCAGGCAGGTGCACACAATCAGAACCCTCTGAAGAGGCTGGGAGTGCTGAGGAGTGCAACAGAGCCAGTGCCTGAACATTGTTTACTGATCCAGCACAATGGCCAGCCAGGACACAGATGGAGGTGAAAGGAAGAGGAAAATGAAATTCAGCCAGAAGGAACTGCAGGTACTGGTGGAGGAGGTGGTGAAGCAGCACAATAAGCTTTTTGGAAAGCAGTCCCTGCAAGTTGCAGAGTCTGAAAAAAGAAGGATCTGGCAAGGAATCCAGTCGCAGGTAAATGCCATTAGAGTGACCCCCCAGGACATTGATGTGCTGAAGAAGCGGTGGTATGACATCCGGATCATCACCAAGAGGAAGATGGCTGTTCTCAAAAAACAGGCCAGCCAGACAGGAGGAGGAAGGAACAGGGCACCTGCCCTGACAGAACTGGAGCAGCTCGTGGAGTCCACGATAGAGCCTGAAAGTGTCGTTGGGATTGGTGATGCAGACAGCTCAGCCAGAGCTGCTACCAAAAAAGGTAAGAAGCATGCGCAGCATTGTGCCCCCCCTTCCCCTATCCCAAATCCCCAATTGGGCAATGTGATTCCCACTCCAGTACAGGTTTTTGTTCAGACCAGCAATGCATTATGGGTGATGGAGTCAGGGAAACCCCTATCATGACAGGAATCGCACCGAACAACAAGGCATGTGACACACATCTGCGATAATCAGGCACAGGACAATGAGATAGTGTTGCAGAAATGTATTATGATATAAGCAATGCAGGGCTTCAGGTACACTGAGCTAATGTAAATTTTCTGTCCACAGGCGACACATCGCGCAGGACTGCTCAGGAGAAGGGAGAGAGGGCACCCCGGAAACACATCACTGAGCAGGCCACTATGAGTGCAGGGCACACAACACCACCAATGCCAGCCTCACCACCACAGCCAGCCTCACCACCACAGCCAGCCACGCCACCACAGCCAGCATCGCCACTACTGCTAGCCTCACCAGCATCAACACCACCTGCAGTGGTGAGACCAAGGAGGCGTGCTGTTGCCAGACTGCATGTGTCCGAGTCCTCCTCAGAAGACTCGAGGGGGGATGAATCAACCACTGTGCCACTGGATGATAGCAATGCTGGGGTGCTGTCCACCGTTGAGGGAGCACACACAGGTGCCAGACGCCGCAGCAGGGCTCGTGTGAGCAGTCCGCCTCCACAGGGTGAGAGCCATGGTGTCTTCGGAGGGCTAGAGGCAACCATGGTGAAGGTGCAGCGCCTACAAGGCAAGGCAATACAGACGGTACAACGACAAATGAAGTGCCTCAATGATAAAATGAGCAATAATTGACAGGGGCATTTCCTCAATGGCTGAGGGCATGAGGGAGATGGCTGTGGGCATGCGGGACATGTCCCAGTCTGTGATGCTGCTGTCCAGTAAACAGGAGGAGGACAGAGCAACACGGCGAAGGGAGAGGCAGAAAATGGAGCACCATACGAGGGCAGTGAACTGACTAGCTACTGCCACTTCTCTGCTCTGCAGGAGGGGCTTGCGCACTGCAGCACTGATGTATCTAGGGGCTGGTTAAGGTGACCACTGCTCTTGAGGTGCTGCTGACGAGCCAGTCTGCCAATACTGGTGCTGTGGATGTTGTGGACAGCGAGGACACAACTAGTCAGAGCAGCATTACCCCCCGGCACAGACACAAGGATGAGCAGCAGACGGCATGGGGCTGCCACTGGTCCCACAGCCAGTGAGTGTAGGAGAGTAGGGTCTGCAATCCTATGATCACCCAGATTTTTTGCTTTTGCTTCATTGGTTTACGACTTTCCCCGGCTGCGGGCCTGCCAATCAGACCCACAGCCTAGCTGTTCTCTCTCGAAATTAACACATGTACATTAGGTGCATCCACTAATTGGAACTGGGCCGCCTTATCAGTCCCTGTATCAGCATACCACAGGTATCCAGGGCATCGGTGTACCCAGGGCCTACCAGGGGCTGCAGCATGTATTGTGCCACCCCTGGATGGCCGCCCAAAATCTGACACAACTGGCTGCACGACAGCTGGGGCAAGGTGGTGTAATCACCCGTTGCTGTAGGTGTAGTATTCCTATACCTAACCCTAAAATGGACGCATGGATTCCTGTCAGTCACTCCTATGGCAGGCCTTATCAATCCTGAAGGCAGAGTGCTGGGAATCATGTGAGATGGTGCTCTGGCGCGAGCTGAGCCCGTCGACGGCTTGCGGAACCAAATCCTAATAGCCGTTCCATGGTGACGTGGGCCAACTACCTTAAAGGGCATTATAATCCTGGCGGTTATTTGCTAACTTTGGCATCGCATCACCCAAACATGTCGAGTAAGGTGTCATTCAAATTGGATAATTCTGAATCTTGAACTACTTTCCACGAAAGGAACTCTTGACTATTTCTGAAGACTCTCCCTTGTGGCTAAGGAGTAGCCACCCTGCACCAGCAGGCACCACCTAAGCGCTTGCGGTTTGCTGTAAGTCTCTCCTACGGATCAAGACTGCCCAGCTCGACGAGACCCGGGTTCCCTGCCATCTCTGACCTCTACCTACATCATCGGCTCAGCTGAGATTCGTAGGTGTGACGAGACCTGCGGGACCGGCCATCTTCAGAACCTGCACGACGCTTATCTAGCACGCCCACCGAGGGACCCTCGAGTGAGTGCACCTAGGGTTTGAGAAGCCCTAACCCTGAGCGGCTCCAGCACCGAAGTCTGCCTCCCCAGCATCCACGAGATCTGCGTGGGGGCCCTTCCGCTCATTGCTGTTCACCGCGTTGTCCGACCACTCGCCGACCGGCTTGTGGCCCTCTTCACGACGCCCCACGACAGACTTTCATCACTGGTCTGGTTGCTCCAGACTGGCTCTTGCTCCCCTTCAACAGAGGAGTACCTCGGACCCTCCTGGTCCACTCCAGACGCCATCTTGACTCCACCGCGTGGGTTTGCCACTGCCAAGACCCGCTGCCCCACTCCTGGGCCCAGCCTCATCGACAGCAGACACCTTCGTGGGACAGCTCGCCCTCCATCCTGGTCGCCGCCGCGCCTCCTGGTCCGAGGAACAGCCGAGTCCGACGTCATCCACTCACCTGGTCGAGGTGACTTCAGCCGGTACCCTCCGGGTGCCCACACGATCGCTGGCTAGCGGTTGAGAACTGAGTCCCCTCTGCTTTCAGGTTTCCTTCATCACCGATCCAGGCTTGGATCTCGCTGAACATCGACACTGGTCGCCTGCCAGCAACTCCTTCTTTCAGGCTCCTGAGACTACAACGAGGACTCCCGACATCTTGCCGAACCTCCCGCAGCCGCAGCCTCTGGGCTAGGTAACTCGAGCATCTCGATGCTCCATCGTAGGTTCACTCTACAAGTGTCCAGTTCCTTTTTCGTTTAGTCCCACTGATCGGATTCCTCCGGAATCAGTGACTTTAAACTATCTAACCTTTCCCATTCCACTTGCAGTGTATATGGTTTCGTGCCCTCCGGGCACTTGTGTAAATTGTGCAACCAGAAGTATTTTCATAAGAGTTTTGTAGTGTGCTTAGCTCTCTGACTCATACAGAGCCAGGGTAGTCTTGTTATAAATAAATATCCTTTATTTTCATAACAGCTTGTGTGGTGTCCTTTCACTTGGTGTTCAAGGGGTATATGTGATGGTGAATAGCTGGCTTAACACGCCCTCTAGAGTTCAGCCTAAAGACTGCTCATATCCACGCTACTAGGATAGCTGGTCTATAAGGTTGACCTACAACCAATCATCAATAAGGGTCGTTTGGAATGATACACAGTGATCACTAGAATAGTGAGCACTACATATCAGGCCAACTTCTCACATTGGTGAGCAGCGGTTGGGATTTGAGCTTGCTGTTGGTTACCACACACGTATCCTAAGAATATCAAAGTGAAAGATCACATAAGTACCCAGGTACATATAACTTAACTTAGAATACTCTGAGTTCTACTGAACCAGCTGTTGTAGTGTAACAGGGCTTAGCACACCCTGACTACAACTCTTAGCAAGGGATCAGTAGGTAAACAAATAGTGTAGGTAGGTGCATCACTTACACCTCACTAGAAAGCATGTCGGTCCACGGAGAGTCTGCAGAGACTCCCTTAGTGGTCAGTGACCCTCCACAGGTCGTGTCACGATTTGCAGCTCTTAGCTTCAAGGAGATGAGACAACTGTGTGCCTCCAGGAAGCTAAACCAGGGTTCTAACCCTACCATCGCATTTCTGATAGGTCTCTTAGAGACGTACGATGCTAGGAGGTCCTCTAACACAGGTCCCCCGAATGCTGATGGGAACATGCCTCCCTTAGAGGGAACCCTTGGTGACCCGGACCTCGACCTCCATACAGAGGAGGAAGACGAGGAGGAGTTATCAGGAGACGAGGCAAACAAAGGTCCAGTGGTAGTCGGCAGGCTTACGAGGACCAACTTAAGCAGGCATGAGAGTGGAACTGGGGGAGCCCCGGGCCCACGCTCAAGCAGGCCTAACATTGGGAACGGACGAGCTAGGTCTCTCTCCAGAGGCTCTAATAGATCTGTTCGAACACATGTCTCTCAGGCATCTTCTCAGAGAGGAATGACGTCCCCTCAGAGAAGGGAGCATGAAGCGAAGATGAGGGAAGTCAATCTGAGGATCGAGCGGGAAGAACTTGCCCTCGCCAAAGAAAGGCTTGCCTTAGCCCGAGAGCAGAAATTAAGTGGGTTAGATCCCACTGGTGGCAGCATTCTCATTAGAGAAAAAGACAGGGGTATAGATACTAGACACCTGAGTAAAATAGTGCCCCCCTTTAAACAAGGGGACGACATCCACAAGTGGATAACTGCTTTGGAGAGGGCCTGCACTGTCCAGTGCGTCCCCCAAAGTCAGTGGGCAGCTATACTGTGGCTCTCCTTTCAGGGTAAAGGACGAGACAAGCTCCTCACTACTAGAGCTGAGGATGCGAACAACTACCAAGTCCTGAAGAATACACTGATTGATGGGTTCGGCTTAACCACCGAGCAGTACCGGGTGCTGTTCAGGGACACCCAGAAAATTCAGTCTCAGGATTGGACTGACTTTGTCGATTGTGCCACTAAGGCTTTGGAGGGCTGGTTGCTGGGTAGCAAGGTTACTGATTACACAGGATTGTACAATCTTATCATGAGAGAACAGATTTTAAACAACTGTCAGAACCAATTGTTGCATCAGCACCTTGTCGACTCGGATCTGACCTCTCCCCAAGAATTGGGAAAGAAGGCAGACAGATGGGTCAGAACAAGGGTCAAGCAGAACCAGACTCAGAACCAGGGTGGTCAGAAGAAAGCAGACCAAAAGGGTAGTAACAAGAACGAACAAAATGACCAGAAGTCTTCGACAGGTCCCCAACAAACTAAAGAGGGTGGGGGTCAGGCTTCACAGAAGAAGAAGACTCAAGAAGGCCAGTCAAAAAGGTGGTGCCAATACTGTAAAAGTAAGACTCACTGGTTTAGTGAGTGCACCAAGAAAGGAGGGCAAACTCCTGCCACTGCAGCCCCTAAGGCACCTGCACCCCCTAGTACAGTCAGCAGTGGTAGTGCGCCTCCCAAGGCATTAGTTGGGTTAACCTTGGGAACCGAGGGGAGTGACGACTTAGTCAGCACGCTCACTCAGGCCGTCCTTGTCTGTACAGGGGATATGGATATGTCCCCTGGTGCCAGTCCCAATACTTTGGGCAAATACAGACAGACACCTTTGATCAATGGAAAAGTGGCTCAGGCCTACAGGGACACTTGTGCCAGTGTCACCATGGTGACGCCTAACTTTGTGGACCCTGGACAGATCATGCTAGGTACCGATTACCTAGTGACCAATGCCAGCAATGTCACTACCAATCACAGTATGGCAGTTGTTGATTTCTCCTGGGGAGGGGTAAGTGGCCCGAAAAAGGTTGTGGTTAGTTCAGACCTCCCCGTAGAATGTCTGTTGGGCAATGATTTGGAAACGTCACAATGGTCAGAAGTGGAGCAGAGGACTCACATGGAAATGTTAGGCTTGCCAGCACATGTCCTTGCTGTGACCAGGTCACAGGCCAAAAGATGCCCCACTGAACAGGTGCTGGATCCTGGAAGAACGGACCAGACACCTTCCAAGAAAAGGAGCAGTAAGGGTAAGGCTTCGCCTTCCCCCTTGCCCCAGGTCGTGGATCAAGTCTCTGAGGAGGCTGACCTTAAAGAACTGAGGGAAACTGAGCCGAAAGAGCTTGAACCTGGTCAGGTTGAGTTTCTGGGCTCAGGGGGACCCTCCAGGGAAGACCTGGGGAAGGCACAGTTAGACTGCCCCTCACTTGAACCCCTCAGACAGCAGGCTGCTGCTGAGGCTGCAGGGAACGCCACAGGTACCCACAAAGTGTACTGGGACGATGGACTCCTGTACTCCGAGGCAAGAGACCCCAAGCCTGGCACGACCAGGAGGCTGGTCGTCCCCTTGTCTCTGAGAGGTTTCCTCCTTACCTTGGCCCACGAGATTCCCCTTGCAGGTCACTTGGGCCAGAATAAGACTTGGGACAGAATTGTTCCACACTTTCACTGGCCCCACATGTCCGAAGATACGAAGGAGTTTTGCCGCTCCTGTGTCACTTGCCAAGCCAGCGGTAAGTCAGGTGGCACGACAAAGGCCCCCCTTATACCACTACCGGTGGTGGGGGTACCCTTTGAACGAGTGGGGATCGACATTGTCGGACCAATGGAACCCCAGACAGCATCAGGGCACAAGTTTATACTGGTGGTGGTGGACCACGCCACCAGGTATCCTGAAGCTATTCCCCTTAGGACCACTACAGCACCTGTTGTGGCACGAGCCCTAGTTGGAGTGTTCTCCAGAGTGGGCTTCCCTAAGGAGGTTGTCTCAGACAGAGGTGCAAACTTCATGTCGGGATATCTGACTGCTATGTGGAAGGAGTGTGGTGTCAACTACAAATTCACCACACCCTATCACCCACAATGCAATGGGCTTGTTGAGAGATTCAACAGGACCCTAAAAGGGATGATTCATGGACTACCTGAAAAGCTTCGGCGGAGATGGGATGTCCTGATACCCTGCCTCTTGTTCGCCTACAGAGAGGTCCCGCAGAAGGGGGTTGGCTACAGCCCTTTTGAACTTCTGTTCGGACATCCTGTAAGGGGACCCCTTTGTTTGGTAAAGGAAGGATGGGAGAGACCTCTCAAAAAGCCGGCATCAAACATTGTGGACTATGTGCTCGGTCTCCGCTCGCGGATGGCTGAGTACATGGAAAAGGCATCTAAAAACCTTGAGGCGAGCCAAGAATTACAAAAAGCTTGGCACGACCAAAAGGCTGTCCTGACTGTGTATCAGCCTGGGCAGAAGGTGTGGGTGCTGGAGCCAGTGGCCCCAGCAGCACTCAAAGACAAATGGTCTGGGCCCCACACGATCATTGAGCAAAAGGGAGAGGTCACCTACTTGGTAGACCTGGGAACTCCCCGGAGCCCCCACAGGGTGCTCCATGTAAACAGGCTCAAGGCATATGTCGAGGGCATGGGCTTGCTCATGGCCACAGATGAGGGACAGGAGGAGGAGAGTGACCCTCTCCCGGACCTGCTCTCTCAGAACCCTGACGATGGGTCGGTAGATGGTGTTGTCTTTTGCAGCAGCCTCTCTGGACATCAACAAAAGGATTGTAAACAGGTTCTTCAATCCTTTCGACATATGTTCTCTCTGACACCCAGTCAGACCAATTGGTGTACCCATGAGGTCGACACTGGGGACAGTCTGCCCGTAAAGAGTAAAATCTATCGACAGCCTGATCATGTCAGAGACTGCATCAAGACAGAGGTGCAGAAAATGTTGGAGCTGGGAGTCATCGAGCCCTCGGACAGCCCCTGGGCTAGTCCCGTAGTTCTCGTGCCGAAACCTCACACCCAGGGCGGTAAGAAAGAGATGAGGTTTTGCGTGGACTACCGAGGCCTCAATGCAGTCACTAAGACTGACGCCCACCCGATACCGAGAGCAGACGAACTTATAGACCGGTTGGCTTCGGCCAACTACTTAAGTACGTTTGACCTGACAGCTGGGTATTGGCAAATCAGGTTAGCTGAGGAGGCCAAGCCCAAAACAGCATTTTCTACCCCGGGTGGGCATTATCAGTTCGTGGTAATGCCCTTTGGTTTGAAAAATGCACCTGCCACCTTCCAACGGCTGGTGAATCGAGTTCTCACTGGGTTGGACGACTTCTGTGCGGCGTATCTGGACGATATCGCTGTCTTTAGCTCCACCTGGGAGGATCACCTTGTGGTAAATAATTTAATTACCGGAACTTAATTTGATGCGGAAAATCTATAATAATAGCTCAGTAAAATAAGAGGCAGAATCCGTGGTATTAGAGGTTCGGAACGGGCTTTATTCCAAAATCAATTCGAATTGATGGACTCCATATTCCATCACCTCGAAGGTTCAGGAAGTGAAGGACCAACTTTATTGACAAGTAATCATTTTTATACAATAGGCATTACAGTGAAACAGATGCAGGAGGCGTAACAGTTGATAATAAAGATAAGAACATACATGCGTAACTAAAATAGGTGTAACTGGGCGTAACTTAAAGAACGTCATTGGATATGATGTCATAAATGGGTGGTTCCACGGAAGAATTTCGCAATGTCAGCAGAAATACTTGGCAGAGATGCGCGCGCAGCAGCATGACGTGTGATTGACGTGCAACTAGGGGGTGAAGGGGACTTGACATTTAGCTCTACATGTGGAGACAGAAGTCTGGGGTTATGTCAACCTAATCCCAAATCATATCTAACATCCTATGTTTAAAGAACTGTGTTATCCAAAAAGAGAGGTCTCTTAGGATAGAATCTTATTCTATACTGACTATACTGACTGTTAGTGCGTGTACAAGCGTCTAAGTGTCTACACTAGATGCGAGGGCAGAAATCTTCCATAGTAACAGGGCTATGAATTACTTGCATAAAGACAGAGAAGCCGGGCCTTTTGCTCGGTAGCTGAAAGAATGTTTACTTAAACTACTAGACAGGAATGCATTGGGTGAAGAGCGGAGCAGAGCAGATAATCTTGAAGGTGAAATACAGTTTTTGGCAAGCAGACAGGTCGAGTCAGGCACCGTTAGCCGCGCAGGGAGTAGGACAAAGTTCATGGGTACAGATGCGAGCTCAGACTGGAGCTTTCAGAGGCAGAAGGCAGAAAAGGCTTGATGGCAGAATCAGGGCCTACTCGCCTGGACTGTAAAATGGGATAAGTGAACCATATAAAGCCGGTGGCCTTTCATACTTAGGAATAGAGTATCCGGCCCATTCATGGCGGATCTGAAAGAGGACATGTTGACGGTGGACGCACATGTGTTTGCGTCTTCATAACTGGAACTGGAGGAAACATACATGTACTTATGATTTATACATGAAACCGTTGGGGTCCAAGATAGGGGACATAACTGACCATAAAAATCCATATTTCCACATTCCCTCCTTGTCCCCTACTTGCCCTTAAGAGATATCAATCTTCATCAATCCGTTGATTTGTTCATATAACATCATTTGTTCTTCTTTCTTCTTCCGGAATCTTGAATGAAAACTTGGATGTGGGATACACGAGGTGGCACATAGACCACAAATCGCTGGCCCACATTGTAGGCATAAGCAGCAACTGAATAGTATGAGAAAGCCAATACCTAGGAAGGATAGGACCCTCCATCCAAAGGTAGATAATACACTCCAAAACCAACCGGACCAAGTCCAGGTGCCTGGGTTCTGGTGTATCTGGCTTACAATCTTATGAAGGCGAGTTATGGCTTTATACACAGATGGCGAATTTTCTGGTATGAAAATGCAACAATTTGATCCGATGACCCTACAAGCTCCGCCCCTATCGGCCAGGATGACGTCAAGGACAAGACGATTTTGAAGCACAACAATCCGCATAGCAGACTGCTCTTCTGTTAAATTGCCTAAGGCGGAAATAGTTTCGTTTACTACTGCTTCAAGGGTTCTGGTTAATCTACGTATCAGCTTACTATTAGTGACTGTACCTATATAGGGAAAGAGACCTTTATTGAAATCTGTGTATTTTTCCCATGCTGTTTCAGTGTAGTCGACTATTGGGAGATCTCTTCGTTCTCTATTGTGTACTAAATGAGTATTTCTATGATAATCAGGAGGAGCTAAGAAAACAGGTGGCAAAAGGAATCCGATGTAGCAGGTACCATCCCAATCTAGAGGCAAACGTGTATATGCAGTCTGACCACATACGAAGTAGGAATGGCGAGAAGCTCTAAATGTAGATTTGCCTTGATCACTGAATTCTATTACAGTGATGCATTTACTATGGCCCATGTGTATGGAGCCATTCTTTTTTATACATAATTCACCTTTAACTGGAAATACTGACATAGCGGGCAAAATTGGTGCAGCTTCGGATTCGACATTCAGGATCATGAGATTAAGCGTGAAATTACCTAATCCATATACTTCATTTTCTAGATCAATTCCTGTTCTTTTGGGAAGTCCCTCCTTGTTAGGGTAACAGACTTTAAGCAAGACTAAGTTCAGGTTTCCCCATACCCAGTTGTCTTGATAAACTGCGGAATTCGAATCTAGGGAATTAATTAAACTAAACCATGCTCCACAGGAGCCGTTGTGTGTGAACGGATATGGAAAGAGAGGCAGAATTCCCTTATAGTTCTGATAGGGAGGGAGTCGGCCACATATCCAACAATTTGTAGCATTGCTAGCCTGATGGGAATGATGTAACATACTAATAAAAGTGTTATTGCGCAGCGCAAATCTATATGACAACTCATGCGGGGGAAATTCACTAAAAGAATGTTCAGCAGTAACATTATAAACATGTTTAGAAATAGGATAATATATGTGCAATTATTAAAAGACATAAGAAAAACAGAATTAATAACGTCACTGTGCAATGACTACGCAGTGATTTACAGTACGCATGTTTTTTCAACTGGATTTGATTATCTCTTTCTCTATTCCGGTCCAGAGGATACATGTCAGAGACAAATTCAACCGATTCACCTTGGAGAGGACTTAAACAATCAAATTGTCTGACTTATTGGACCGTAGTTTTAGTCTATATAGTTCTGAGTTCGTTTGTTCAACCAAAGGAAGCTTTGAGTCTGTCTTTGAAGAAATACAGGGTTTAGTCTCTATATCGGATGGTAGTCCATGAAATTTCTTGATATGACTTGAATGTATCCAGCCTTTTCGACCTTCGATCTTCACGGCTGTCCTCGTGGTTAACAGTACGAGTTGAGGCGATTTCCACCTAGGATCCAGCTGAGACTTCCGGTCAAAGTTCCGCACTAACACCAAATCCCCCGGAACTACGTCGTGGGGTTTCACCTCGGTGTTGTCGGGAAAGGCTGCAGCTACCTGTGAACGACAAGATTGTAGTGCAGACATCAAGGAAGCTAGGTAATCTGTCAGCATATTACAGTCTACATCAGTTATTTTGCGAGGTATAGGCGTCCCCCACATATTTGGTGGTCTACCGAAGATCACCTCATACGGGGATAGCCCTGTTCGAGAATGTGCTACCATTCTCATGTAAAAGAGTGCAACTGGTAAGGCTACTACCCAGTCGACACCTTTCTCTCTACATATTTTGGACAATCTGATTTTCAGAGTTTGATTATGTCGTTCCACGAGACCTGCTGCCTCGGGGTGTCGGACACAGTGAAATCTCCATTGATAACCTAACAAAAGTGAAACGTGTTTCATTAGTTCGGATGAGAACGGCTGGCCGTTATCTGAGTAGACAACACGTGGTAAACCGTACCGTGGGAAGAATTCTCGAACTAACTGTTTGGCAGTAGTCGGGGCAGTGTAATCTGAAACCGGGTATGCTTCTGTCCAACGGGACAGAGCACAAACAACTACGAGAACATATTTGAATCCTCGACATCGTTCCATCTGGATATAATCCATCTGGAGGACTTCAAAAGGGTGATCAGGAGGCTGAAATCCACCCTGTTCTACGGGAATGCTTTTACCTGGGTTAAACTGACAGCAGATCATACAGGTACGGACTTTTTGTTTAGCTGCTGCTCGTAAATGTTTGTTGAACCAAATGTGTTGAATGCTGTCTAGCATAGCTTTTTCTCCTAAGTGGGCAGGACTATGTCTTGTATTTATGATAACTTGGACCATTGAGTCGGGAAGAAACCATATAGATTTTTCCTTCGTCATCCATCCCTGATCAGTTTGGATCCCTCCTAATTCAGTCCATTTCTTTATTTCTTCTGGTGTAGCATGTGTCTGTATGTCAATTACGTCAAGAGCGGGATCCTTAACCATCATGCACTGTGTTGGTGTCGGAACTATTGTCTTTGTCATGTCAGATGTGTGAGTTTGAGCAGTCTGTTTAGCTGTTTTGTCAGCTAGATCATTGCCTTGGGAAATGATATCAGTAACTTTCGTATGAGCTTTACATTTCATAATTGATATTGCAATGGGTAGATGTATTGCTTCTAATAAGGCATGAATGAGGGGTCCGTGCTGAATGTGGGCACCGTGAGAAGTTAAATAACCTCTCTCTCGCCACAGCACGCCGAAGTCATGTACAACTCCGAAGGCATAACGTGAATCAGTGTATATGTTGACTTTCTTATTTGTGGCTTGAATACAGGCTTGTGTCAGAGCGGTGAGCTCTGCTGCTTGAGCTGACAAGGTATTAATACGATTTGTTTCAATGACTTCAGTGTCTGTTGTGACTGCATACGCGGCAACTAGCTCTCCTGTACTTGTTCTCATACATGAACCATCTACATACAACGTCAGGTCTGGGTCTGACAATGGGACGTCTGTCAAGTCTTGTCTGGGTTTCGTCGTGATAGTAATAACTTCAATACAATCATGCGCTAATGGGTCTGTTCCGTTTACTGGTAACAGTGTGGCAGGATTCAATGTACTACAACGTCTGATTTCTATGTGTGGCTGAAACAATGTTAGTTCGTAACCGGTGAGTCTTGCTATAGTCAAGTGTTGTGTTTGTGTGCGGTTCAAGAGAACCTCTACTGCGTGTGGTACTTGTACTGTCAATTGATGTCCTAACACTATGGCATCGCTTTGTCTGATTGCTAAAGCTGTCGCTGCCACTGACTTCAGGCACGCAGGCAGAGCCTGAGCTACGGGATCTAATGTACTAGAAAAATAAGCACATGGTTTGTGTGATCCTGCTTGTTCCTGTGTGAGTACTGACAAAGCAGTACCTTCGCGTTCTGTGACAAAGAGTGTGAACTGTTTACTGTAACATGGTGTTGCTAGGACAGGTGCTTGACATAAAGCTTTCTTTAGGTTTTCAAAAGCTTGTGTATGTTCCTGAGTCCAAGGGAGGTCAGTCGATGTGGCCGCCTCCTGTGTTGTCAACTGAATGAGTGGTTTTGCTAGAAATGCATACTGAGGGATCCACTGCCTACAATATGAAGTGAGGCCTATAAAAGCCCGCACCTCCTTTTGTGTCTTTGGTACTGACATGTTATCAATTAACTGTATGCGGTCGGGTGTAAGCTGCCTTCCCTCCTTGGACAGCGAGTGACCAAGGTAAACAACTCGCTGGACACAGAATTGCAGCTTAGAAGGGGACACCTTGTGCCCCTTTTCGGCCAAAAAATGTAAAACCGTCAGTGAGGCTTTTTCACATTCAGGTTCGCTTCGGGCGGTGATCAGCAGATCATCGACATATTGAAGCAAGGCAGTGTTGACTGGCATGTGGATACTGTCAAGTTCTCGTTTCAGTGCTTGGCTATAGATGCTGGGGCTTTCTGTGAATCCTTGAGGTGCGCGTGTGAATTTAAAGCTTCGTCCATTTAAACTAAATCCGAACAAGTATTGGCTTTCCTGATCTATTGGGACGCTGAAAAAGGCATTCTTGAGATCAATTACAGTAAAGAATGTTGCTTCGGAATCAATGGCTGTCAGTAATGAAGAAATGTCTGGAACTACGGGGTATTGTGGTACAATACATTTATTTAATTCGCGCAGATCAATAACCAATCGATATACTGGCGGGGCTTTTGGATCAGTTCGTTTAAGAATCGGGATTATCGGGGAATTACATATATTGGAGTCGGTTTCCACAACCACTCCTTGGCCAATGAGCTCGTCAATGATTTGCAGTAAAGCCACTACAGCATCTGGGGGTAACTTGTATTGTCGCATTCGTGGTAGTACCACTCCTGCCTTTAGTGTGACTCGATATGGTGTAATGTTCATGCAACCAACATCTGTAGGGCCTTGTGCCCATAAATGTGTGGGTAAAGTCTGCAGTCGGTGATCCATGTCTCGGGACACATAGTGCCCTTTGAAATCACGTAGAAACAATCTTACTCCTTCCGGAAAACAACATATTATAGCTCCTAGAGCTTTCAATGTTTTTATACCTAACAAGTTTTCTGGACATGATTTAGTAAGCAATAAATCTGTAGTTCGTGTCAAAGGACCATTCGTCACTCTACTTGTTCTGACTTTACTCGAGTACCTTCTTCAATTAATAGATTTTCTCGAACTTTATTTGAATTCTCCTTACTCTTCTCTTCCTGTCTACGTGCTTTTTCTGTACGTCTATACGATTCTTTACGCCATAATTCAATGGCATCTTTCTGTGATTGTCTAGCTTTCTTTTTCCATAATTCTTCCTCTACTTTCACGATGCAATCTGCATCCCAGGTCCCAGCTGCGGGCCACCTCTGACTTTCTGGTAATTCCTTGGTGTAGTCTACCCATAAATCAAGAAATAATATGGCGTCTAGGCCATGTTTATGATACATGAAGTACCCTGGAGTGTCCCTAGGAGGAATGGGAACAGCTTCTTCGAGTACCCCTTTTCTAGTTTTTATCTGTCTTAATTTCGAAAAGAGCGGCATTTTTGAGAACTGGTCTGATCTGATACCTAATTCTGAACACGTTTAATACCACAAAACACAATAATGAACAGTCATTCACACCACAATATGCAGAACGTATTTAAAACATTTTAACATTTAATGAACAACAATGATGGCCATTTAGGGAACTAGTCACTAAACATGATACTCGGCACTAACTAGGTAATTCTGGATTATATACTAGACATACTTGATATACTGCTAAACAGTACAGATACACTGCTGAAACAGTGCAGACCGGATTTGTGTACCCAAACCCGTCTTGACCGGCACAACCTATGTGCACGTCAGAACGCCTCCCCGACAATGGTACTCACCGGGTAGCTCGGAACGGAAGGCCTCGGAACTGAACTGAACTGGACTCGGACCGGACTGGACTCGACTCGAAACTTCGGAACTTCGGAACTTCGGAACTTCGGAACCTGGTGGGCCTCTGTATACCTCGGATCTTGCTCTCTCAGCTAGGCTCTGGTCGGGATACTTCGCACTTCTCACCGCCTCGTCTGGGTGTTGATCGCAGCCTCAGTTACCCCCGCTCGGCAGGAGGGAGATACAGGAAATCCTGTGGGTACGCGTTGTTGTCCGTCCAGCTGTGACAGGAGACCGGGCCTGCAACGCACCTCCGGCGCGTGAGATGAGAAAGTGTCCCTGTTCGGGCGCCATTTATGTGGTAAATAATTTAATTACCGGAACTTAATTTGATGCGGAAAATCTATAATAATAGCTCAGTAAAATAAGAGGCAGAATCCGTGGTATTAGAGGTTCGGAACGGGCTTTATTCCAAAATCAATTCGAATTGATGGACTCCATATTCCATCACCACGAAGGTTCAGGAAGTGAAGGACCAACTTTATTGACAAGTAATCATTTTTATACAATAGGCATTACAGTGAAACAGATGCAGGAGGCGTAACAGTTGATAATAAAGATAAGAACATACATGCGTAACTAAAATAGGTGTAACTGGGCGTAACTTAAAGAACGTCATTGGATATGATGTCATAAATGGGTGGTTCCACAGAAGAATTTCGCAATGTCAGCAGAAATACTTGGCAGAGATGCGCGCGCAGCAGCATGACGTGTGATTGACGTGCAACTAGGGGGTGAAGGGGACTTGACATTTAGCTCTACATGTGGAGACAGAAGTCTGGGGTTATGTCAACCTAATCCCAAATCATATCTAACATCCTATGATTAAAGAACTGTGTTATCCAAAAAGAGAGGTCTCTTAGGATAGAATCTTATTCTATACTGACTATACTGACTGTTAGTGCGTGTACAAGCGTCTAAGTGTCTACACTAGATGCGAGGGCAGAAATCTTCCATAGTAACAGGGCTATGAATTACTTGCATAAAGACAGAGAAGCCGGGCCTTTTGCTCGGTAGCTGAAAGAATGTTTACTTAAACTACTAGACAGGAATGCATTGGGTGAAGAGCGGAGCAGAGCAGATAATCTTGAAGGTGAAATACAGTTTTTGGCAAGCAGACAGGTCGAGTCAGGCACCGTTAGCCGCGCAGGGAGTAGGACAAAGTTCATGGGTACAGATGCGAGCTCAGACTGGAGCTTTCAGAGGCAGAAGGCAGAAAAGGCTTGATGGCAGAATCAGGGCATACTCGCCTGGACTGTAAAATGGGATAAGTGAACCATATAAAGCCGGTGGCCTTTCATACTTAGGAATAGAGTATCCGGCCCATTCATGGCGGATCTGAAAGAGGACATGTTGACGGTGGACGCACATGTGTTTGCGTCTTCATAACTGGAACTGGAGGAAACATACATGTACTTATGATTTATACATGAAACCGTTGGGGTCCAAGATAGGGGACATAACTGACCATAAAAATCCATATTTCCACACCTGGTCCACCTGAGGAAAGTGTTAGAGGCCCTGCAAAAGGCAGGCCTCACTATCAAGGCCACTAAGTGCCAGATAGGGCAGACACAGGTTGTATACCTGGGCCACCTTGTAGGTGGAGGCCAGGTTCAGCCATTGGAGAGCAAAATACAGGCCATACAGGACTGGGCTCCTCCAACCACCCAGACTCAGGTTCGAGCTTTCTTGGGCCTGACTGGTTATTACCGGAAATTTGTCAGAAATTATGGATCCATTGTGACCCCGCTAAACGATCTGACAAGTAAAAAGATGCCAAAAAAAGTTCAGTGGACAGCCAGCTGTCAAAAGGCATTCGATGACCTAAAGCAGGCCATGTGCGCAGCGCCTATCCTCAAGAGTCCAGACTACTCCAAACCATTCATTGTCCAAACAGACGCTTCGGAGTTGGGTGTGGGAGCTGTTCTATCTCAACTGAATTTTGATGGTCATGACCAGCCCATAGCTTTTATTAGCAGGAGGCTGACCCCCAGAGAGAAGAATTGGTCAGCTATTGAGAGGGAGGCCTTTGCTGTGGTTTGGGCCCTGAAGAAGTTGAGGCCATACTTGTTTGGCACTCACTTCAAGATTCAGACCGACCATAAGCCCCTCTTGTGGCTAAATCAAATGAAGGGTGAAAACCCCAAACTACTTAGGTGGTCCATTTCCCTACAGGGGATGGACTTCACAGTGGAGCATAGACCTGGCACTGATCATGGCAATGCAGATGGGCTCTCCAGGTATTTCCACTTAGAGCAAGAAGACTCACCTGGTCAAGGTTAGCTTATTGTCCCAAAGTTTGGGGGGGGGTCATGTAGGAGAGTAGGGTCTGCAATCCTATGATCACCCAGATTTTTTGCTTTTGCTTCATTGGTTTACGACTTTCCCCGGCTGCGGGCCTGCCAATCAGACCCACAGCCTAGCTGTTCTCTCTCGAAATTAACACATGTACATTAGGTGCATCCACTAATTGGAACTGGGCCGCCTTATCAGTCCCTGTATCAGCATACCACAGGTATCCAGGGCATCGGTGTACCCAGGGCCTACCAGGGGCTGCAGCATGTATTGTGCCACCCCTGGATGGCCGCCCAAAATCTGACACAACTGGCTGCACGACAGCTGGGGCAAGGTGGTGTAATCACCCGTTGCTGTAGGTGTAGTATTCCTATACCTAACCCTAAAATGGACGCATGGATTCCTGTCAGTCACTCCTATGGCAGGCCTTATCAATCCTGAAGGCAGAGTGCTGGGAATCATGTGAGATGGTGCTCTGGCGCGAGCTGAGCCCGTCGACGGCTTGCGGAACCAAATCCTAATAGCCGTTCCATGGTGACGTGGGCCAACTACCTTAAAGGGCATTATAATCCTGGCGGTTATTTGCTAACTTTGGCATCGCATCACCCAAACATGTCGAGTAAGGTGTCATTCAAATTGGATAATTCTGAATCTTGAACTACTTTCCACGAAAGGAACTCTTGACTATTTCTGAAGACTCTCCCTTGTGGCTAAGGAGTAGCCACCCTGCACCAGCAGGCACCACCTAAGCGCTTGCGGTTTGCTGTAAGTCTCTCCTACGGATCAAGACTGCCCAGCTCGACGAGACCCGGGTTCCCTGCCATCTCTGACCTCTACCTACATCATCGGCTCAGCTGAGATTCGTAGGTGTGACGAGACCTGCGGGACCGGCCATCTTCAGAACCTGCACGACGCTTATCTAGCACGCCCACCGAGGGACCCTCGAGTGAGTGCACCTAGGGTTTGAGAAGCCCTAACCCTGAGCGGCTCCAGCACCGAAGTCTGCCTCCCCAGCATCCACGAGATCTGCGTGGGGGCCCTTCCGCTCCTTGCTGTTCACCGCGTTGTCCGACCACTCGCCGACCGGCTTGTGGCCCTCTTCACGACGCCCCACGACAGACTTTCATCACTGGTCTGGTTGCTCCAGACTGGCTCTTGCTCCCCTTCAACAGAGGAGTACCTCGGACCCTCCTGGTCCACTCCAGACGCCATCTTGACTCCACCGCGTGGGTTTGCCACTGCCAAGACCTGCTGCCCCACTCCTGGGCCCAGCCTCATCGACAGCAGACACCTTCGTGGGACAGCTCGCCCTCCACCCTGGTCGCCGCCGCGCCTCCTGGTCCGAGGAACAGCCGAGTCCGACGTCATCCACTCACCTGGTCGAGGTGACTTCAGCCGGTACCCTCCGGGTGCCCACACGATCGCTGGCTAGCGGTTGAGAACTGAGTCCCCTCTGCTTTCAGGTTTCCTTCATCACCGATCCAGGCTTGGATCTCGCTGAACATCGACACTGGTCGCCTGCCAGCAACTCCTTCTTTCAGGCTCCTGAGACTACAACGAGGACTCCCGACATCTTGCCGAACCTCCCGCAGCCGCAGCCTCTGGGCTAGGTAACTCGAGCATCTCGATGCTCCATCGTAGGTTCACTCTACAAGTGTCCAGTTCCTTTTTCGTTTAGTCCCACTGATCGGATTCCTCCGGAATCAGTGACTTTAAACTATCTAACCTTTCCCATTCCACTTGCAGTGTATATGGTTTTGTGCCCTCCGGGCACTTGTGTAAATTGTGCAACCAGAAGTATTTTCATAAGAGTTTTGTAGTGTGCTTAGCTCTCTGACTCATACAGAGCCAGGGTAGTCTTGTTATAAATAAATATCCTTTATTTTCATAACAGCTTGTGTGGTGTCCTTTCACTTGGTGTTCAAGGGGTATATGTGATGGTGAACAGCTGGCTTAACACGCCCTCTAGAGTTTAGCCTAAAGACTGCTCGTATCCACGCTACTAGGATAGCTGGTCTATGAGGTTGACCTACAACCAATCATCAATAAGGGTCGTTTGGAATGATACACAGTGATCACTAGAATAGTGAGCACTACATATCAGGCCAACTTCTCACAGTGAGGACAGTCAGTCACTGGCATCCCACACTGTAGTGCGTGGCCGCAGACGCTGATGCAGGCCACACTGCCAGGACAGAGTTGGGTGAAGTAACCCATGACTTTCTACAATGGATGTCACCAATTTGAAAGCCCAGTTTGGCTGTTTGTGTTGTGGCGTAGTGCCCACAAATTAAAACTACCTCATTGCATCCAACAACTGGCTGTGTCTCCTTACTTACTTAGAAATAGTTGCATGTGATCTCTGCCCGTCTCTCTCCCCCATCTGTTGCTGCTGGCACTCCTGCTGCGTTGGGCTGTGGCTGTGCAAAATCATCATCATCCTCCTCAAAATCTGTTATTTCCACTTCTGTACCTTTCTTTGTGGCAAGGTTGTGCAGCATTGCACAAGTAGCAATGATCGTGCAGCAGATGATGGGTGTGTACTGGCGTGCGCCTCCGCTCTTGTGGAGGCAGCGGAACCTGCTTTTCAATAGTCCAAACGTGCGCTCCACCACGTTGCGTGTTGATTTGTGTGCCACATTGTATCGTCTCTCACTCAGGGTTGATGGGTGTAGGTAAGGAGTGAGGATAAATGACCGCACGGCATATGCACTATCGCCTAGGTGAGAAAGAGGGTGCCATTAGTCACATACACCAATACACATTCATCTGCGGTGAGTATAAGGGAGTGTCACAGTGATTTACCTAGCAGGTATCCTTCTCCAAATTTTTCCGCAACCAGGCGTGTGTAGATCCCACTGTTCTGGAAGATGTAGGAGTCGTGGGTGCTCCCAGGAAATTTGGCTACGATGTCAGTAATTATGTTGGCAGCATCGCAGATTACCTGCACATTTATGGAGTGGGTGGACTTTCTGTTCCTGTAGATATACTCAGTGGCTGCTGGTGGGCAGATTGGAATGTGTGTGCCATTGATGCAGCCTATGACATGCGGGAACTGTTCAGCAGTTCAGCCTGTGTGTTTGGGAAGTTAATGTAGTGTTGCATTCTCTGCTTCATGGCATCCAGGAACTTCCTGAAGAAACGGGACAGGCAACTCTGGGATACCCCGCCTACCGCAGCTATCACCCCCAGGTAACTGCCGGATGCGAGTAGATGGAGGCTACACAGCACCTGCACATGTGGTGGTATGGCGTGCGCCCTTGTTGTTGGATGGTCCAGGAGTGGGTGCAAGTCCCTTATCAGGTCCATGATGGTTTGGGGGTGTAGCCTGTACCTTTCATGTATCTCAGCCTCAGTCTGTTGAAAGAGTGTGATGCGCTGTCTGTAAATGCGCTCCTCCCGTCTCCAAATCCTCATTCCTGCTACCTGTAGACGTAGGCGCCTTGCAATCACATAGAGAGCCGCCATGGTGATCACGCTGTTGCATTTTGGGATTGCTTATATGCACTGTAGCTGATTACCACCTGCTTTCACTCAGTGTTAAATACCGACTCTTAAATACCGAATTTCATGCAATTCGGTAATACCGAATTTACCTACATCTCTTTTCTTGCTTTACCATTTCCTATTTACCGATTCGGTAAATAAGAATTCGGTAATTCCGATTCGGTAATTTAGAATTCGGTAAAGATGAATCGGTATTTACCGATTCATAATTACCGAATCCTGCTTTTTTGCCTCCTACATCTCAATCGCCTAAATACCGGTCGGTAACGTGATATTTACCGAATTTCGGCCGTTACCGACCGGTATTTAGCTACCTACATATGGCCCATAGTGCTGTAAGCAGTGCCACTGGAATTCTGCATTCTGTAGCTGCAGGGTATTCCGCATGATTATGGATTTGCCACATAATCCATCATCTGCTGCATAATTAGCAGATTTTAACAAAAAAATAGTTTCTAGCTGAAACGTATCAAAAGTTCCTAGAAAAGTAGTGACATGTTGCTGCACAGTGGAAGGCCCTTCGCAAAGGTTGACTATTTCTGTATTTTCCTGTTCAACTGGTAACAACGAGGTGTAAGCAGTCCCATCTTAATGCATGGACATGCTGGGCAGTTGCCTTGGGGCCCCACAAGCATAGGGCCCATGCAGACCAGAATACAATACAAATATTCTGTTAATCATTTATATTCCTGTTAGTGGATGATTAGTCAGGACCCAGTGTATTGCATTGCCCTGGGACCTATAATGCTGTTAAGACGGCCCTGGGTTTAAGACAGTCTTAAAGTATAAAAACAATGAAGCAATACTATCACACATTGAGCCGCATTAAGCAGCGTAATTTGCCTTTTCTTGCCACATAATTTAGTCAATCCTACAGCATAATTTGGTTCCCTCTGCTATACAATTCCAATGGCCCGGCTAAAAGTTAGGAATGGCGTCACAACAGAAATAAAATAAAATAAACCACTTCTAAGCAATATATTTGGAATTTGGAGGGGTATTTCTAAAGCGCAGACGTTCGCTCCGGAAGGAGCATCCTGCTTGTAGACCCATTTTCATTTATACTTTTTGAAATGACAAAATCTTTCACACTAAACTGTTTTCATCTCTTAATTATTGTGTCCTGCGAGTTTGCTGTCTCGATTTGGTGGGGTTGTCTCATATACTCAATTTTACACTTGCACAGTAACAGGAATGACCCCCTGTGACTTCATCTCTGTCCCCAGGCATTGACATTTACGGGAAGGCTGCGCAATTAGGCTTTGATAGCCAGGCTGCAGTTCTGTATTATTTTTTCATTAAGTAAAAGAACAAAGGATTCATTTTACTTGAGAATGGGACTTGGGTGGGCCACAGGGCTATTTTGGCAGGACCTGGCCCACCCTCTAGAATCTGGCCTGTCTACCAATAATGTGGTTTAACAATAGCACAAAAGGAAAGACTAGACTATAAAAAAAACAGATATCAAGAACTAGGTAAAAACACGTGACCAGCATTGGCTCGAGGAAGAAAAGGAGTGTAGTGCCTTCAAACAGGAGAGTGGCAATAGACAGTGCCAGCCCTGAACAGGTTAAACGAGTGCAACACAACATGTTCAAAGAGAGTGGGGAGGTGTGTGTCTTACTATGGGATCTGGCTGAGCTGCTTCAAGTGGAACTCAACTGGATTATTAGGTTTACTGCTGTATAAGTAACACTCTGCAATAACAGAAAACTAAATAGTCAGGTCATTTTTTTTTTTTTTACATAATTTTTATTGTCAATATAGAAATAGGACATCACAGAGAACAAGTGAGAAACAGAAAAGAATAATAATAAGCATACAGAACATATTAAAGCTAAATCATAAACATTAATACTTGGACGTACTGGGAAAAAAAAGAAACATAGAGCAGTCCATTAAGCAATTGGTTTGTCTACCCATAGAAAAAAAAAATAGCAGAGCCATATTGATTTCATATATCGAGAGCACATATTCAAAACAATGAACCCCAAATCAGATTAAATTTGCGCATAGATTGAACCCCCTTCATCTTTGTTAGTGCATCCTCCATATCATATATTTGCCGACCTAATATCCACCAGTCCATTACTGTGGGAGGTTTTGATGAGATCCAGACCCGGGCAATTGTCAGTCTTGCACATACAAATCAAAATAATTAACAGATCTTGACTATCATAACTAGTATTTCTTATTCCAATCAATATTTCTATAGTCATTAGAGGTGTACTCATTTCTAAATTTTGTGATATTATTTGTGACACTTTCTGCCAGAATAGAGAGAGTTCTGGACATGTGGCGAACATGTGCTTTATGTCTGCCGCATGCAGACCACATCTTGGGCATTTTGTCTGATCGTTGATCTGAGTATTAGCTGACCACTTTGCTATTCGATCTGGCGTGTAGTATAAAAAGCAAATTGTACGAAATTGTTGCATGCGTAGGTTAGGTGAGTGTACTGCTCTAACTAATGTGCTTAATGCATATGATATGGTTTTGGCCGAAATTGGCACCCCCATAGCTCTAGTCCAACGTTTCTGCTGAAGCAGGCATCCTACCTATAAGCACAGAGACATTTATATGCTTTACTAATTGAGGATTTTTCGCTAGTGTCATGCAGACAATCCCATATAGCTGATTCAGCAATATTCTTCAGATTTAATTGCTTAATAAAATAATCACGAATCTGCATGTACTTAAATTGCATATTATCTGTCAAGTTGTATAGAACCTGCATTCTAGCAAAAGTAAGAAAACCAAAGTGGTCATAAAGATCACCTAAACAAGTTACCCCGTGTATGATCCAACGTTTACCTAAAAGGTCATGAAATATCTCTGGCAGCACTGGATTATACCAGAGAGGAAATTTAGCATGTAATAGTGACACCTCATATTTCAGTGAGATAGTGCGCCAGATAACTATGCCATCACGTGCTGTCTTGAATTTTACTCTTTTAAAGCAGTTTGGGTCATTGATTTTAAACAGAAACTGACTAATCTCTTCACCCAACATAAATTTATGAAAGTAAGTACTACTCTCAGGATTGATAAAACTACGTAAACGATCAAAAAAGGCAGACCAAAAATAAGTTTTAAAATCCGGAAAATCAAGACCGCCTTGTATATAGGGTAATTTTAATAATTGCAGCACTTTTCTCGCTTTCTTGTAGCCCCAAATAAAGCTACTAAAAATCCCATCTAAGCGTTTAAAGAAAAAAATAGTTACTCGCAAGGGGATAGACCTGAACAAATACAGAAATTTCTGCAAAATCTTCATTTTTATAATATTTATCCGCCCCATTATGTCTATAGGTAGTTTGTGCCAACTCTTGAGCAGTTTGACCGTGTCTTTCAACAACGTTTCATAGTTTAAAGAGATGATTCTTTCAATATCTGCTGCCATCTTCACCCCGAGGTATATAGCAGTTGCACAGGCCCCTTGTATTGGTGGAGTTGAATTAAAATTCAGGAGAACCTGAGTTTTATTTAAGTTTAATTTATAACCAGAAATCAGCCCAAACTCCTGTGCCTCCTTTGTTATAATTTGCAGCGCTCCACCCGGATCCGTTGAGAAGACCGCGATGTCATCAGCATATGCAATGACTTTAAGGGAGTTATCCCCTAGCAGAAGAGGGTGAATTAGTTGTTGATTCTGGAGAGCTGAGGCAAAGGGCTCTATATAGAGAGCGAATGAGAGTGGTGATAAGGGGCACCCTTGACGGGTGCCCCGAAGAATCAGAAAAATGGCAGACTGTAGCCCAGCATACATGATTTTGGCACTAGGTTTGTCATACAGGGCTTTAATCCAGATTAAATATTGCCCTTTAATGCCAAAGGCTTCTAATATGGCCCACAAAAAGTCCCACCCCACTCGGTCAAATGCCTTCTCAGCATCTAGAAGAATCATACCGAGTGGGGTTGATTGCACCTTTGCCACGTCGAAAGCAGTGACAGCCATATTTACATGTGCAGTCGTATCTCTTCCCTGTATAAAGCCATGTTGATAAGACGAGACCAGACTAGGTAGCACAGGAGATAAACGATGTGATAAGATTTTCGCAAAGATTTTTGTATCGGCATTGATGAGTGATATCGGTCTATACGACCCACACTCATCCGTTATCTTCCATGAATCAGGAGCCCTACCTTTTTCACCAATAAGTCTTATAATCTGATTAAATGGTATCTATTGGAGCCGGCCTCGTGGCGTGGTCCTGTTCCCCCTCGCTAAGCCGCACGAGGTCCCATGCACCTCGGGGCTCCTCCATCTTGGATTATATGTCACTCCACGTGACCACCTACGTGACCCTGCTCTACCCGGCCTCGGTCCCAGCGAGGCCCGACATCGAGGCGCCAACCCCTGGCCCGGGGGATACCACGTGAGCCCTTCCCACTCCCGGCGGAGGGCAGTATCGATGGGACCCCCAACCGTCCTTCCACACCTAGGTGCGACCGCCCCACAGCTCTCTGGGGCCTGGCGCCTCTCCTGCTGGGCATCTGGCCGCGCCCTACCCGGCCTCTCCGCGGTCCTGGGCGCAAGGGTCCGGACATCAAAGGGCTCCAGACCTATATCTGGGGCGACCCGGCAACAAGACGACAGTTGTATCCCGGAGTCAAGAGCCCTGCTGATCGGATCGCGGCTGACCCTACGGAGAAAGACTCTTCCTGAAACCACACTCTGAGCCCTGCTGACGACGTCGCGGCTCCATCGTGCTTACAAGACCTTCACGAACCTTTGGGGCCCTGCTGACGCTGTCGCGGCCCGACCTTGCTGAAACGTACCATCAGAGCCCAGCTGACCTCGTCGCGGCTCGACCGAAGCGGACCTACCACCGGAGCCCTGCTGACTGTGTCGCGGCTCGACCCTAGCGGAACTACCACCCGAGCCCTGCTGACGCCGTCGCGGCTCTCCACGTCCGAGCCGCTCTGAGACCTGCACCCAAGGTCTGGCGCAGAGCCTTCCCGTACCTTGCTGGTACTAAGACTGTCCCGCTACCCTATCCCTCCAAAGACATTGAGACTCTTATTGGATCACTCGATCCCACTGTAAATATTGAAAGTGCTCCTTTTTATATAAAGAACCAAGATAAGCAACTGATACGGAGTCCTGTGTGGTGGTGTTGCTGGGCCTAGTACGATCATAGGAGAAGGACCTCTCCTAGGAGGCTTCTCAGCGGCGCTCGGCTATAACTTTGCGGTAGGAAGGTGCCCCGGAGTAGTCCCCCCGACTCCCCGGTGGTCCTCCCTCCAACATTTGGTGGCCAGCGACGGGATCCAAGCCAGACGCAATCGTACAGGCAAGTAACGCACCCACGACCTAACCAGACGGAAAAAGAAAAAGGGAACCATGGACGGCCAAGAAGCAACCGTGGCCGCAACCTTCCAGCTGTAAAAACTGGAAGAATACACCCACAAAGAACTAAAACAATTCTGCAAGGACAAAGGGATCCCAACCACAGGATTGGGCACCAAGGAAGAAATGCAGAAAGCCCTGAAAGCCTGGGCAGAAGCCGAGGCCACTCCACCCCGCACCGAAGGGACCTCGGCCCGGGACGAAAACCTGCCGACCACAACCCCGACAGATGGGGGGCGAGGCATCCCCGAAGCCAGCCTATCCCACGAAGAAATGCGAGAAAGGGAGAGGGTCCGGACACACGAAATGGACCTCGCACGACTCCGGCTGGACGGTGAGCTCCTACTGGCGGAGAAGAAAATAGCCTTGGAGCAACTACGGCTGCAAGAGGAGATCGAAGAAAAGAAACGGCATCGGGAACTCGAAGAGAGACGGCTAACCCTAGAGCACGAGAGGAGCCTCAAAGAACTCGAACTGAAATCCAAAACGGGGGAGACCAGCACCCCCGGGGCCCGGGACGCTCTGCCACTGACCGAGCCAAAGGTTCATATTCCCAAGGATGTCGTCAAGGAATACTACAAGAACGACGACATCCAGCAGTGGTTCCGAGCCTACGAGGTAGCCATGACCTCCCATCGGGTACCCCGGAAGGATTGGGGTGCCGGCCTATGGGGGAGGTTCCTCAGCGAGGGCCGTGATACCCTGCTGCAACTCCCCGACGCAGTGATGACCTCCTACGACCACATGAAAGAAGCCCTACTCACCCGCTACGGACTATCGGCCGAGATGTACCGGCAGCGCTTCCGGGACTGCAAGAAGCTCCCCGGTACCACATGGGTCGAGTACGTGGACTTCTTCAGCCGGGCCTTTGAAGGGTGGATAAAAGGGAGCAAGGTCACCTCATACAATGAACTGTTCGACCTCATTGTCTGGGAACACCTCGCCAACAACTGTTTTGTGGAACTAAGGCAACACCTCCTGGACAGTAAGCTGACCGAGCCCCGGAAGCTCGCCGCCGAAGCAGACCGATGGGTCAATACCCGGGTCCCCCGGAACCCCGTGGGGGACTACCAACGGAGTACCACGGGACCTCCTCGCCAGCGGGGCGGAGGAGGGGGGTCCCACCGCAGTCGAGAATTCCCGGCCGGACCGCCCAGAAGCCCGCCACGAGGCCAAACCGCCAACGCCACGTCCCCGACCCTGGGCCGAAGGGGGACCCCCATCGCCCGGTCTGGACCCCGACCACCAGTGACCTGCTTCGGCTGCCAACAGACCGGCCACTATGCGAGCGACCCGGCCTGCCCCATGAACCGACGGAACGGGACCGCTGGGCCCCCTCCCCGACAAATAGCCGCCGCAGCCCTGGGGGAAGGAGAGGACGGGGAGGAAAACCGCGACGACGGATCCCCCGAGTGGGAACCGGCTGCCATGTCGCTCGTATGCCTGGGCTCCCGAGAAATGGTACCCCGAGCGGCCATCCCAAGCAACACCCAGAAGTACCAGCAGTGGGTCACCATCAATGGACGAAGGGCCGAAGCCCTCCGGGACACTAGGGCCAGCGTGACCGCTGTCCGCTGCCACCTAGTGACCCCCGAACAAATCCTGCCGCATGTCCTATGCCCTGTCGGGACCGCGGACAACACCGAAAGCATGTGCCGGATGGCCAGGATCCCCTTCGAGTGGGGAGGAGTGTCCGGCACCCTAAAAGTGACTGTCCGCGACGACGCCCCCGTGGACTGCCTCCTGGGGAATGACCTAGAGAGCTCCCCCTGGGCCCAGGTGGAGCGCCGAGAGCATCTGGGGATGCTAGGGCTGCCCGAGTGGGCCTGCGCCACCACCCGGTCCATGACCGCCCAACCAGCCGCTGCTGCGGCCACCGACAGACCTACGGGCCCAGAACTATCACCCTCCTCCGGCACGGAGGAACCCGACGATGAGGCCGGGCCATCCGAACTTTCTCCCGACGAGGCCGCCTCCCTCAGCGAGATCCCCGAGCTGGCCCAGTGGCGCCACGAGGGGGGCCCCACCCGCGAACAATTCCAGCAAGAACAGAAGGCCTGCCCGTCCCTCGAGGGGGCTCGACAGCAAGCGGCCGCCCAGGCCTCGGGGGACCCCACGGGAACCCACTGGGTCTATTGGGACAATGACCTACTATATAGCGAACAGAAGGTCGCCGAACTGGGAGCTGGCCCGGTGTTGGTGGTTCCCCTCCAGTTCCGGGAGTTCCTCCTGAACCTGGCGCATGACGTGCCCCTCGCCGGACACCTCGGGCGGGACAAGACTTACAGCCGCCTGGTGACCCATTTCTATTGGCCCCGAATGCGGAGAGACGTGGACCACCACTGCCGGTCCTGCCAGACCTGCCAGGCTAGCGGAAAGACTGGGGGTCGAGTTAAAGCCCCCCTCCAACCATTTCCAGCCGTCCACACCCCGTTCGAACGAGTGGGGATCGACATCGTGGGACCCCTCGACCCCCGAACCGCCCTGGGACACCGCTTCATCCTGGTACTGGTCGACCACGCCACCCGATACCCCGAGGCCATCCCACTCCGCACTGTGACAGCTCCAGTGGTGGGCCGGGCCCTGATGGGCATCTTCTCCAGGGTGGGATTCCCCCGAGAAGTGGTGAGCGACAGGGGTACGAACTTTATTTCAAAGTACATGAGATCACTCTGGCAACAATGTGGGGTCACCTACAGATTCACCACCCCTTACCACCCCCAGGGGAACGGACTGGTCGAGCGGTTCAACAGAACCCTAAAAGGGATGATCAAGGGCCTGGAAGAGCCCCTGAGGAGGAGGTGGGATGTCCTGCTGCCCTGCCTCCTGTTCGCCTATCGAGAGGTGCCACAGAAATCCCTGGGCTTCAGCCCCTTTGAACTATTGTATGGGCACCCCGTCCGAGGGCCCCTCAGCCTGGTCAAGGAGGGCTGGGAGGCGAACGTCCAAGATGCCCCCCCCGACGTCTACCGGTACCTCCTGACCCTGCGGAACCAGACTCGGAAGTTCCGGGCCCTGGCAGAAGCCAACCTCGAAGCCAGCCAAGAAGACATGAAGCGCTGGTATGACGCAAATGCCTCGACCATCGAGTTCGAGCCGGGCCAGCAAGTCTGGGTCATGTCCCCCGTGGACCCCTGCGCCCTGCAGGACAAGTGGACCGGGCCCTTCAAGGTGGTTGAGAGGAAGAGCCCCGTCACCTACCTGGTCGACATGGAGTCCCCGAGGAACCCCCTCCGGGTCCTACACGCCAACCGGCTCAAGCCCCACTTTGCCCGAACTGAACTAAGCCTGCTGCTGGCTACTGACGATGGGGGCGAAAGCGACTCCGAGCCCCTACCAGACCTCCTGGGGTCCTCGGGCCAAGACGGCTCCTTGGAAGGCGTCCACCTCTCCGCCACGCTGACCCCAGAACAGCGCCAGGACTGCCAGAGGCTGCTGCAACCCTTCGCTGCCCTCTTCTCTCTCACACCCGGGGTGACCCCCTGGTGCGTCCACGACGTGGATACCGGGGACAGCCCCCCTGTGCGACACCGCGCCTACAGAGTACCTGACCGAGTCCGAGCCTGCATACAGACCGAGGTCGCCAAGATGCTCGCCCTCGGAGTCATCGAGCCCTCAGACAGCCCGTGGGCCAGCCCGGTGGTCTTGGTGCCGAAGGCCGCCGCCCCGGCACTTCTCCGGAACTCAGATTTTGTGTAGACTACCGGGGCCTGAACGCAGTCACCAAGACCGATGCCCACCCCCTGCCACGGGCAGACGAACTGATCGATCGCTTAGGGGCCGCCCGCTACCTAAGCACCTTTGATCTCACCGCTGGGTACTGGCAGATCAAGCTCACTCCCGGCGCCCAGGAACGATCCGCCTTTTCCACCCCCGATGGGCACTACCACTTTCGGGTGATGCCCTTCGGTATGAAGAACGCCCCAGCGACCTTTCAGAGGCTGGTAAACAAGGTCCTGGCCGGGCTAGAAGCCTTCAGCGCGGCCTACCTCGACGACATTGCGGTCTTCAGCGACCATTGGGCCGCGCACCTAGGACACCTCGGAGAAGTCCTGGCCGCTCTCCAAAGGGCCGGGCTCACAATTAAGGCCAGCAAGTGCCAGATCGGTCAAGGATCTGTGACCTATCTGGGCCACCAGGTGGGGAGTGGCCAGGTAGCGCCCCTCCAGTTAAAGGTCGATGCCATCCAGGCGTGGGAACCCCCCGCAACCCAAACCGCTGTCCGGGCCTTCCTAGGCCTCACAGGCTACTACCGGCAATTTATTAAAGATTATGGCAGCATTGTGGGCCCCCTTACGGAGCTCACTTCCAAGAAACAGCCCAAGGTGGTGCACTGGACGCCCCGCTGTCAGACCGCTTTTGAAGCCCTCAAGGCGGCCATGTGTGCTGCCCCTGTGCTACAGGCCCCTGACTACAGCAAGGAGTTTGTGGTGCAGACTGATGCATCAGAGTACGGGGTCGGGCGGTCCTCTCCCAGATGGACGCCGAGGGCCTCGACCGACCTGTGGCCTTTATCAGCCGACAACTGCTGCCACGAGAACAGAGGTGGAGCACCATCGAGCGGGAGGCCTTCGCTGTGGTATGGGCTCTCAAGAAGCTCCGGCCCTACCTTTTCGGCACCCACTTCAGGGTCCAGACTGACCACCGGCCCTTGCGGTGGCTCATGCAAATGCGGGGCAAGAACCCCAAGTTGTTGCGATGTTCCATCTCACTGCAAGGGATGGACTTCACCGTGGAACACCGGCCCGGCAACGACCACGCCAATGCTGACGGCCTGTCCAGATTCTTCCGCCTCGGCGAGGAGAACCCCCAAGGAGATGGGTGACTCTCCCTGCCTTCAGCTGGGGGGGACGCGTGTTGGAGCCGGCCTCGTGGCGTGGTCCTGTTCCCCCTCGCTAAGCCGCACGAGGTCCCATGCACCTCGGGGCTCCTCCATCTTGGATTATACGTCACTCCACGTGACCACCTACGTGACCCTGCTCTACCCGGCCTCGGTCCCAGCGAGGCCCGACATCGAGGCGCCAACCCCTGGGCCGGGGGATACCACGTGAGCCCTTCCCACTCCCGGCGGAGGGCAGTATCGATGGGACCCCCAACCGTCCTTCCACACCTAGGTGCGACCGCCCCACAGCTCTCTGGGGCCGGGCGCCTCTCCTGCTGGGCATCTGGCCGCGCCCTACCTGGCCTCTCCGCCCTCCTGGGCGCAAGGGTCCGTACATCAAAGGGCTCCAGACCTATATCTGGGGCGACCCGGCAACAAGACGACAGTTGTATCCCGGAGTCAAGAGTCCTGCTGATCGGATCGCGGCTGACCCTACGGAGAAAGACTCTTCCTGAAACCACACTCTGAGCCCTGCTGACGACGTCGCGGCTCCATCGTGCTTACAAGACCTTCACGAACCTTTGGGGCCCTGCTGACGCTGTCGCGGCCCGACCTTGCTGAAACGCACTGTGGGAGCCGGCCTCGTGGCGTGGTCCTGTTTCCCCGCGCTAAGCCGCACGAGGTCCCATGCACATCGGGGCTCCTCCATCTTGGATTGCACGTCACTCCACGTGACCACCTGTATGACCCTGCTCTACCCGGCCTCGGTCCCAGCGAGGCCCGACATCGAGACGCCAACCCCTGGCCCGGGGGATACCACGTGAGCCCTTCCCACTCCCAGCGGAGGGCAGTATCGATGGGACCCCCAACCGTCCTTCCACACCTAGGTGCGATCGCCCCACAGCTCTCGGGGGCCTGGCGCCTCTGCTGCGGGGCGTCTGGCCGCTCCCTCCCCGGCCTCTCCGCCCCCTCCGGGCGCACGGGTCCGGACATCAAAGGGCTCCCGTCCTATATCTGGGGCGACCCGACAACAGGGCAGTAGTTGTATCCTGGAGTCAAGAGCCCTGCTGATCGGATCGCGGCTGACCCTACAGAAGAAGACTCACCCTGAACCAACCCTAGAGCCCTGCTGATGACGTCGCGGCTCCACCGTGCTTAAAGACCTTCACGAACCTTTGGGGCCCTGCTGACGCTGTCGCGGCCCGACCTTGTTGAACCTTACCACCAGAGCCCAGCTGACCTCGTCGCGGCTCGACCTAAGCGGAACTACCATCTGAGCCCTGCAGACGACGTCGCGGCTCTCCACGTCTGAGCCGCTCTGAGACCAGCATCCAAGGTCTGGCGCAGAGCCCTCCCGTGCCTGGCTGGCACTAAGACTGTCCCGCTACCCTATCCTCTTGAACGAACACTGAGACTCTGACAGGATCCCTCGATCCCTCTGTAAATATTGCACGTATTACTGCTGATAAAGAACCTAATCTCGCAACTGCTATTGAGTCCTGTGTGGTGATGTTACTGGGCCTAGTACGATCATAGGAGAAAGACCTCCCCGAGGGGGCTTCTCAGCGGCGCTCGGCTATAACTTTGCGGTAGGAAGGTGCCGGATTAGTCTCCCCGACTACCCGGCGGGCCTCCCTCCAACATTTGGTGGCAGCGGTGGGATCCGAGCAAACGCAATCGTACAAGCAAGTAACGCAACCACTACCTGACCAGACGAGAAGAGAAAAAGGGAACCATGGATGGCCAAGAAGCAACCGTGGCCGCAACCTTCCAGTTGGAGAAACTGGAGGAATACACCCACAAGGAACTCAAACAATTCTGCAAAGACAAAGGGATCCCAACCACAGGATTGGGCACCAAGGAAGAAATGCAGAAAGCCCTGAAAGCCTGGGCAGAAACCGAGACCCCTCCACCCCGAGCCGAAGGGACCTCGGCCCGGGACGGAAACCTGCCGACCACGGCCCCGACAAACGGGGAGCGAACCATCCCAGACACCAGCCTTTCCCCCGAAGAGATACGAGAACGGGAAAGGGCCCGGACACACGAAATGGACCTTGCCCGACTCCGGCTGGATGGTGAGCTCCTACTAGCGGAGAAAAAGATAGCCCTGGAGCAACTACGACTACAAGAAGAGATCGAGGAGAAGAAAAGGCATCGGGAGCTAGAGGAGAGGCGGCTAACCCTCGAGCACGAGAGGAGCCTTAAAGAACTTGAACTAAAAGCTAAAACTGGGGAGACCAGCAACCCCGGAGCCCGGGACGCTCTGCCCCCGACCGAGCCAAAGGTTCACATCCCCAAGGATGTCGTCAAGGAGTACTATAAAAATGACGACATCCAGCAATGGTTCCGAGCGTACGAAGTCGCCATGACCTCCCATCGGGTACCCCGGAAGGATTGGGGTGCCGGCCTATGGGGGAGGTTCCTCAGCGAGGGCCGGGATACCCTGCTGCAACTCCCCGACGCAGTGATGACCTCGTACGACCACATGAAGGAAGCCCTACTCACACGCTACGGACTGTCGGCCGAGATGTACCGGCAACGCTTCCGGGACTGCAAGAAGATCCCCGGTACCACATGGGTCGAATACGTGGACTTCTTCAGCCGAGCGTTGGAAGGATGGATCAAAGGGAGCAAGGTCACCTCATATAACGAACTATTCGACCTCATTGTCTGGGAGCACCTCGCCAACAACTGCTTTGTGGAACTAAGGCAACACCTCCTGGACAGTAAACTGACCGAGCCCCGGAAGCTCGCCGCCGAAGCGGACCGATGGGTCAACACCCGGGTCCCCCGGAACCCCGTGGGGGACTACCAACGGAGCACCACGGGACCTCCCCGCCAGCGCAGCGGAGGAGGGGGGTCCCACCGCAGTCGAGAATTCCCAGCTGGACCGCCCCGAAGTCCGCCACGAGGGCAAACAACCAACCCCGCTTCCCCGACCCAGGGCCGAAGAGGGACCCCTATCGCCCGGTCTGGACCACGACCGACAGTAACCTGCTTCGGATGTCAACAGACCGGCCATTATGCAAGTGACCCGGCTTGCCCCGTGAACCGACGGAACGGGACCACGGGGCCACCTCCCCGACAAATTGCCGCCGCAGCCCTAGGGGAGGGAGAGGACGAGGAGGAGAACCACGACGACGGGTCCCCCGAGTGGGGACCAGCCGCCATGTCGCTTGTATGCCTGGGCTCCCGAGAAATGGTGTCCCGCGCCACCATCCCAAGCAACACCCAGAAGTACCAACAGTGGGTCACCATCAATGGGCGACGGGCCGAGGCCCTCCGGGACACTGGGGCCAGTGTGACCGCTGTCCGCTGCCATCTGGTGACCCCCGAACAGATCCTACCACATGTCCTCTGCCCTGTCCGGACCGCCGACAACACCGAGAGCATGTGCCGGATGGCCCAAATCCCCTTCGAGTGGGGAGGAGTGTCCGGCACCCTAAAAGTGACTGTCCGCGACGACGCCCCGGTAGACTGCCTCCTGGGGAACGACCTAGAGAGCTCCCCCTGGGCCCAGGTGGAGCGCCGAGAGCATCTGGTGATGCTAGGACTACCCGAGTGGGCCTGCGCCACCACTCGGTCCATGACCGTCCAGCCAGCTGTGGCCCCGGCCCCCGACAAGCCGGCGGGCCACGAACAATCCACCTCCTCCGGCCCGGAGGAACCGGACGAGGAGGCCGGGCCGTCCGAACTTTCTCCCAACGAGGCCGCTCCCCTCAGCGAGATCCCCGAGCTGGCCCAGTGGTGCCACGACGGGGGCCCCACCCGCGAACAATTCCAGCAAGAACAGAAGGGCTGCCCGTCCCTCGAGGGGGCCCGACAGCAGTCGGCCGCCTAGGCTGCGGGGGACCCCTCGGGAACCCACTGGGTCTATTGGGACAATGACTTGTTGTATAGCGAGCAGAAAGTCGCCGAACTAGGGGCCAGCCGGGTGCTAGTGGTCCCCCTCCGATTTCGAGAATTCCTCTTGAACCTGGCACATGACGTGCCCCTCGCCGGACATCTCGGGCGGGACAAGACGTACAGCCGCCTCGTGACCCATTTCTATTGGCCCCGAATGAGACGAGACGTGGACCAGCACTGCCGGTCCTGACCGACCTGCCAAGCTAGCGGGAAGACTGGGGGACGAGTGAAAGCCCCCCTACAACCATTTCCAGCCGTCCGCACCCCGTTCGAACGAGTGGGGATCGACATCGTGGGGCCCCTCGACCCCCGAACCGCCCTGGGCCACCGCTTCATCCTGGTACTGGTCGACCACGCCACCCGGTACCCCGAAGCTGTTCCCCTCCGAACTGTGACCGCTCCAGTGGTGGGCCGGGCCCTAATGGGCATCTTCTACAGGGTGGGGTTCCCCCGAGAAGTGGTGAGCGACAGGGGGACGAACTTTATCTCGAAGTACATGAGATCCCTCTGGCAACAATGTGGGGTCACCTATAAATTCACCACCCCTTACCACCCCCAGGGGAACGGACTGGTCGAGCGGTTCAACCGAACCCTGAAGGGGATGATCAAAGGCCTGGAAGAGCCCCTCAGGAGGAGATGGGATGTCCTGTTGCCCTGCCTCCTGTTCGCCTACCGGGAGGTACCACAGAAGTCCCTGGGCTTCAGCCCCTTCGAACTGTTGTATGGGCACCCCGTCCGAGGGCCCCTCAGCCTGGTCAAGGAGGGTTGGGAGGCGAACGTCCAAAGTGCCCCGCCCGACGTCTACCGGTACCTCCTGACCCTGCGGAACCAGACTCGAAAGTTCCGTGCCCTGGCAGAAGCCAACCTTGAAGCCAGCCAAGAAGATATGAAACGCTGGTATGACGAGAATGCCTCAGCCGTCGAGTTTGAGCCGGGCCAGCAAGTCTGGGTCATGTCACCCGTGGACCCCTGCGCCCTGCAGGACAAGTGGACCGGGCCCTTCAAGATAGTTGAAAGGAAGAGCCCCGTCACGTACCTGGTCGACATGGAGTCTCCGAGGAACCCCCTCAGGGTCCTGCACGTCAACCGGCTCAAGCCCCATTTTGCCCGAACTGAACTAAGCTTACTACTGGCTACCGACGATGGGGGTGAAAGTGACTCCGAGCCCCTACCAGACCTCCTGGGGTCCTCGAGCCAAGACGGCTCCTTGGAGGGCGTCCACCTCTCCGCCACCCTGACACCAGAACAGCGCCATGATTGCCAGAAGCTACTGCAACCCTTCGCTGCCCTCTTCTCTCTCACGCCCGGGGTAACCCCCTGGTGCGTCCACGACGTGGACACGGGGGATAGCCCCCCTGTACGACACCGCACTTATAGAGTGCCTGACCGAGTCCGGGCCTGCATAAACAGGCACATGCATCATCATAGGGTTTTGCGATTCCTTAATAGCGATTATTAAGGAATCGCAATTAAGGAATAGCAAAACCCTATGCATGTAGGAATCGCTAAAGAAATAGCGATTCCCACAAATTCCTTAATTGCGACTAGCAAATTGCGAGTCGCAATTAAGGAATGTCTTCCCATTCATTCCTATGGGCCTCCAGGCCCATAGGAATGAATTAGAGATTGCGGGAGCAATTTGCGAGTACCAGTAGGTACTCGCAAATTGCTCCCGCAATTTCGATGGTGCAAGGGTGTCAAAATGACACCCTATTGCACCCATGTATGTTCACTCTGCACAAATGTTGCATACACACATGCTCTAAGGGCATGTGTGTGGGCAACATGAAACTTAGAAAAATGCAAATAAGTGCATTTTTCTAAGTTTTCGCAAATTACCATGAGGTCCAGCCTCATGGTAATTTGCTCACGCTAATAGCGAAATCGCTATTTTTTAAACTGTAATGCATTGCATTTAAGGAATCTCAATTAGGGATTCCTTAAATGCAATCGCTATTTAAGGAATCCCAATTTTGAGATTCCTTAAATAGCGATTTTTGCATTTGGGATGATGCATCCCAAATGCAAAAATACCGGGAGCAAAGGGTCAGATTCTGAGAATCTGCCCGTTTGCGACCGGTATTTTACTTGATGCATGTGCCTGAAAGACCGAGGTCGCCAAGATGCTCGCCCTCGGAGTCATCGAGCCTTCCGACAGCCCGTGGGCCAGCCCGGTAGTCTTGGTGCAGAAGGCTGCCGCCCCCGGCACGGCCCCCGAACTCAGATTCTGTGTCGACTACCGGGGCCTGAACGCAGTTACCAAGACCGATGCCCACCCTTTGCCACGAGCCGATGAGCTGATTGATCGCTTAGGGGCCGCCTGCTACCTAAGCACCTTTGATCTCACCGCTGGGTACTGGCAGATCAAGCTCACTCCCGGCGCACAAGAACGATCAGCTTTCTCTACCCCCGACGGCCACTACCACTTCCGGGTGATGCCCTTCGGCATGAAGAACGCCCCAGCGACCTTTCAGAGGCTGGTAAATAAGGTCCTGGCCGGTCTCGAAGCCTTCAGCGCGGCCTACCTCGATGACATTGCTGTCTTCAGCGACCACTGGGCCGCGCACCTAGGACACCTTGGGGAAGTCCTGGCCGCTCTCCAAAGAGCCGGGCTCACAATTAAGGCCAGCAAGTGCCAGATCGGTCAAGGATCTGTGACCTATCTGGGCCATCAGGTGGGGAGTGGCCAGGTGGCCCCCTTCCGTTTAAAAGTGGACGCCATCCAGGCGTGGGAGCCCCCCGCCACCCAAACCGCTGTCCGGGCATTCCTGGGCCTCACCGGCTACTACCGACGCTTCATAAAGGATTATGGCAGCATTGTGGGCCCCCTTACAGAACTCACTTCAAAGAAACAACCCAAGGCGGTGCACTGGACGCCCCGCTGCCAGACCGCGTTTGATACTAACAAAGCAGCCATGTGCGCTGCCCCTGTGCTACAGGCCCCCGACTACAGCAAGGAATTTGTAGTCCAGACCGATGCCTCGGAGTACGGGGTCGGGGCAGTCCTCTCCCAGCTGGACGCCAAGGGCCTCGACCGACCGGTGGCCTTTATCAGCCGCCGACTGCTGCCGCGAGAACAGAGGTGGAGCACCATCGAGCGGGAGGCCTTCGCTGTGGTATGGGCTCTCAAGAAGCTCCGGCCCTACCTTTTCGGTACCCACTTCATGGTCCAGACTGACCACCGGCCCTTGCGGTGGCTCATGCAAATGCGGGGCGAAAACCCCAAGCTGTTACGCTGGTCCATCTCGCTGCAAGGGATGGACTTCACTGTTGAACACCGGCCCGGCAACGACCACGCCAATGCTGACGGCCTGTCCCGATTCTTCCGCCTCTGCGAGGAGAACCCCCAAGAAGATGGGTGACTCTCCCTGCCTTCAGCTGGGGGGGACGCGTGTGGGAGCCGGCCTCGTGGCGTGGTCCTGTTTCCCCGCGCTAAGCCGCACGAGGTCCCATGCACATCGGGGCTCCTCCATCTTGGATTGCACGTCACTCCACGTGACCACCTGTATGACCCTGCTCTACCCGGCCTCGGGCCCGACATCGAGACGCCAACCCCTGGCCCGGGGGATACCACGTGAGCCCTTCCCACTCTCAGCGGAGGGCAGTATCGATGGGACCCCCAACCGTCCTTCCACACCTAGGTGTGATCGCCCCACAGCTCTCGGGGGCCTGGCACCTCTCCTGCTGGGCGTCTGGCCGCTCCCTCCCCGGCCTCTCCGCCCCCTCCGGGCGCACGGGTACGGACATCAAAGGGCTCCCGTCCTATATCTGGGGCGACCCGACAACAGGGCAGTAGTTGTATCCTGGAGTCAAGAGCCCTGCTGATCGGATCGCGGCTGACCCTACGGAAGAAGACTCACCCTGAACCAACCCTAGAGCCCTGCGGACGACGTCGCGGCTCCACCGTGCTTAAAGACCTTCACGAACCTTTGGGGCCCTGCTGACGCTGTCGCGGCCCGAACTTGTTGAACCTTACCACCAGAGCCCAGCTGACCTCGTCGCGGCTCGACCTAAGCGGAACTACCATCTGAGCCCTGCAGACGACGTCGCGGCTCTCCACGTCCGAGCCGCTCTGAGACCAGCATCCAAGGTCTGGCGCAGAGCCCTCCCGTGCCTGGCTGGCACTAAGACTGTCCCGCTACCCTATCCTCTTGAACGAACACTGAGACTCTGACAGGATCCCTCGATCCCTCTGTAAATATTGCACGTATTACTGCTGATAAAGAACCTAATCTCGCAACTGCTATTGAGTCCTGTGTGGTGGTGTTACTGGGCCTAGTACGATCATAGGAGAAAGACCTCCCCGAGGGGGCTTCTCAGCGGCGCTCGGCTATAACTTTGCGGTAGAAAGGTGCCGGATTAGTCTCCCCGACTACCCGGCGGGCCTCCCTCCAACACGTACCATCAGAGCCCAGCTGACCTCGTCGCGGCTCGACCGAAGATGACCTACCACCGGAGCCCTGCTGACTGTGTCGCGGCTCGACCCTAGCGGAACTACCACCCGAGCCCTGCTGACGCCGTCGCGGCTCTCCACGTCCGAGCCGCTCTGAGACCAGCACCCAAGGTCTGGCGCAGAGCCTTCCCGTACCTTGCTGGTACTAAGACTGTCCCGCTACCCTATCCCTCCAAAGACATTGAGACTCTTATTGGATCACTCGATCCCACTGTAAATATTGAACGTGCTCCTTTCTTATATAAAGAACCAAGATAAGCAACTGATACGGAGTCCTGTGTGGTGGTGTTGCTGGGCCTAGTACGATCATAGGAGAAGGACCTCTCCTAGGAGGCTTCTCAGCGGCGCTCGGCTATAACTTTGCGGTAGGAAGGTGCCCCGGAGTAGTCCCCCCGACTCCCCGGTGGTCCTCCCTCCAACAGTATCAACAATTCCTCGAGAAAGATCTTTTAAAATTCTAAAGGTACTATATCATCTCCTGCTGCTTTGCCTGCTGGTAGAGAGCTAATTGCCAATCTTATTTCTTCAACTGTGATATCTCTTGCTAGAGAATGGGATATCTCGTCCTCCACCCTTATCAGAGTATTCCCTTGAATATATTTAGAGATTTCCTCCTTTTGAGGCTGACTTTCTGGACTATACAGCTCTTGATAATAAGTCTCAAACTGTTTGAGTATCTGACTTGGGCGTTCATATAGTTTGTTATCAGCCCCTCTAATCCTCTTTATCATGGTCTTGGCCCTATCGTCTGCTACTTTGAAAGAAAGAATTTTACCTATTTTCTCCCAGTTCTCATATTGTAGAAGTCGATACTTATTGAGTTTTATTATGCTTCTCTCCCTAAATTTCCTCTTCAGCTCTGATCTTAAATTAACCAGAGTATAGCCTAGATCTTCAATAATTGACAGGCCACTGGTAATTGCCTCGATATGCTGAATTTCTGTTGAGCGAATGGCTGCAATAGTGGCTTCCATTGCATTTTTCCGCTCTTTGTTTTGCCCTCAAATATACTGCTGGGCAAAGCCCCTAATTGCTGCCTTGAATGCATCCCATACTACTAATGAAGAGGCTGTCCCTACGTTCATTTAAAAAAACTCCTAAATATACCTTTGTTTGAGTAAGAAAATCTTCTTCTGTCAATAAATATCTAGGGAAAGAAAAAGAACGCGGACGTTTATGCTCAGAGGGTATCTTAAATGATAGGAGGATGGGGTTGTGATCCGAAGTAACCCTTGGGCAAATTTCTATAATGCTAGACCATAAAGTATTGTCTGAAGCCCATGCCATGTCAATTCTTGTGTACAATTTATGAGGAGCAGAATAATACGTATAACCTGCTACACCGGGGTGCAGAGTCCTCCAAACATCTTTGATTAGATGTAGCCACCCCATCTCCCCAATTGCTGCCCGTGTCCTCCTCATTTTCTGAAAAGCCCCTCTCCTTGTAGTATCTATACGATAGTCCATTATACAATTAAAGTCTCCCATTACCAGCCGTTCCCCTTCCCAACTTAATAATTCAAGAGTCACTGCCTCCATTACGATTGGATCGTCTGTGTTAGGGCCATACAATGAACAGAAGACGTATTTCTTGTCCCCTATCTTCATCTGAGCAATAGCCCATCTACCCCCTTATCAGACAGCGTCTTACATACCTCTGCTCTAAATCGCTTGTTTTTCAAAATAGCTACTCCTCGGATTGACACAGTTTACGTTGAGCATACTACCACTTTATATCCCAGTTGCCTTAAAGAACCTCTGTCTTTATATGAAATGTGTGTTTCAGATAGCATAGCTATCTGAGGATTATACATTTTTAGTTCTTCGGTTACCAACCTTCTCTTGATCCTACTGTTGAGGCCAGCCACATTCCAAGCTAGACACCTGATCTCTCCCATCTAGACGATATTTTCCTATTCCCTTTCCTAAAGATTGATCAATTGATCTTATGATTGTTTCCCAGATCGTACTTATTCCTTTTATCCCTACAGGTGCATTGACATTTTTCCCCTTTTACCTCCTGACCCCCCCACCACCTACACCCCTGAACCTCCAACCTACCCACCCATTATCTAACTCTAAAGGAGGAATCTTCCCCTTTTCTCCTGCTGCCGTTGGTGTGGCAGCTATCTGAAAACCTGCAGCCACGGCGGCCGCCAAGTTACCCCAGCCCCCTGTATTGATTGCCATAGAGATTAATTTGCAATAATAAGAGGGGAAGAAAAAAATAGAAAAGGAAAAATACCAGCTCGATAAAACTGCTACATAAAGAAAAGCATGGCACATAACACATTTTACACAGAAAAAGTGAGACGATTAACCAGCTGTAAGAAAAACAACTCTTCCTCTCTGGCCCATTTTGAATCCTAACATCGAGACTCGCAATCTCTTCCCTGCCTTAAATGGCCCCATCTTTCTGCCATTTTAACAATATTCCCCTTGCCTCTGACTCAGAGAAGAAAGAATAAGTTTGACCAGCCCTTATAATCTTCAAGCGAGCTGGTTCCTGCAAAAATGCTTGTGCCCCTGTTGCTTTTAGAGGATTGATTAACTGTTTCAGCCGCCATCTCCTGTCCATAGTGGCCCTACAGAAATCAGACCGGAAAAAGATTGAATAAGACCCTACAGCAACAGGTGTTCGAGGGCCCGCTTTTAAAGAAACTGCTTGTCTCAACAGATAGTTCCCAAAGTAGATCAGAAACGGCCTCAGATATTGATCATCCTTTCATCGTTGCACCAAGGGCAGTCTGTGGGCCCTCTGAATCTGGCAGTCCCAGGCCCAGTCTACCAGATCCTGGAAGGCCTTCTGCATCAATTGCACAATAAATGTTCTAGGATCTGATACATCCTGCCCCTCCGGAATGCCAAATAGTTTCAAATTTTGTCTCCTCTGCCGATTTTCCAATTCTTCAAGCTTAATTTGTACGCTGGCTAACTGACCGTCATGTTGTTGAGTTAAATTTGACACTTTTGCAGTGGCCTCCTCGGTTGTGACCACTCTCTGCTGCAATTCCATGATCTCGCCGGTCATTTCCCCAACTTTCCCTGTTACCTCCTTCAAGGAATGCTGAATGCTAAGATTGTCTGCCCTAATTTGAGCAAAGAGCTCTTGTGTCTCTTCTCTCTGCTCTTCTAAGGCTTGCAGTATTAGGGAAAGTGTTGGTGTATCTTTCTCTTCAGAGCATCTTCCTTGTGAATGTTCCCCCGCACTTGAGAGATACAAAATTTTAAGAGAGTCAGACAAGGTCGTAGGTAGACCATTTTGAAGTTGATCACCAGATTTCTTTAGTGTTATGCTTAGTTCTGACTCTGGGTCAGTTTCTGAGTTGCTTGCCCCTCGTCCAGCCACAGCGCTCCGAGTGGCACTGGCAGCATTTGCCACTTTATCTGCTCTGTCCGTCAACCCTACATCAGATAATCTAGATATGACAGTTTTTATCCCTCCTTTTGATTGCACCCATCTCCGCATTGGGCTATTAGCCGACACCTGTAGCTTCTTCTTATTTGCAAACCGTACACTTAATGCACTCTGATCCTTTCTTGTATCTTTTGCATTCGTGCTTTTCGTGCTTTTTCTTTTCTTTTTCAATATTACCGGGGAGACCATTAAAGCCTCACTTGTTCTAGCCTGAGATTGCTGCTCCATTCGTACATCAGCTAGGGCCTGGTTTTGAATTTGAATTTGGCCTTCCTCTTGTAATATAGTAGGAGATACAACAGTATTGTCGGTAGCCGTGGCGGTTGTAGCAGTTGTAGCAGTTATAGCTCTGGGGACCTCGATATTAGCAGCCCCCTCTACTCCCAAATTAACGTTAGATATAAATTGTCCCAGAGCCATACTCTCAATGCCCAATACATTGCCAGCACATGCCTCACGAGGTTCCTTCCCCTGCTCCCTTCCGTTCACAGTTCTGCCATCATGCTGACTGGTTATAATAAGGTACCCATTTGAGGCAGCGTCTAACAGTGTCAAAGTTTCTTGTGTCTCTACGAGCCTTGTTTTTTTATTTAGTGCGTCACCTGCATATGGGCTACTCAGCTCAGTTTGATCTGTATTATCCCAGCGACCCGCTCACCTCCTGGCGACGCTGTACTCACTGGCAGTCGACTTGTGGCTCGGGTCCCTTGAGGTGGATTCTTCTGTGGAGCCATTCCCAGCAGAGCAAGCGCCCGTGTCCATGGAGCTGACCCAAAGCTGAAGCAGTTGAGAGAGCGTTGGGCTGTAAGGCGCACCGCCACGTAGTTAAGCAGGAGCTCCGGAGAACGCCTATGGCTAATCCTTGTCAGCGCCTGCATCCAGTACTGTGAATTGCTGACAGCACTGCAACAGGGTGTATCAAGTAAGTTGATCGCTGTACTACTTGCCGCTTTTGCTGCCTTCTACAATTTTTGCCGCCTTTGCCACACTCTAACAGCTTCTCCCCATTAGATTAAGCAGAAGACGATTCCCATGAATAGCGGGTGATGACGTTTGCGGCACTTCAGAGTTCTGCTTACTGCCACGTAATTGAGCAGGAGCAGGAGCACTGGAGAACGCCGATCAATCTTCACTCTTCACGAGCAGATGCGGTACTTCGGGAAACTGCCTGCCGCTTTTGCCATTTTCAGCCGTTTTCATCATTTTGCCGCTTTTACTGCTATTCTCCCCCTCTCAGCCTTAAGCGCTTTCTTTTCCTTAATCAGATTTTCAACATAAGGAGCTGCGAGCCAGCCAAGCCGTGCTGCTGCCACTCAGTGGCGGCGTTGATCCGCCATCTTGCTCCTCCCTCCACTAAATAGTCAGTTCAAAGTCTAGCAGTTTCTAAATGGCTCCTAAACCTTTATTTGCTTCTTTTTAGATCAGGCGTTAGCCAAGAGCGTTTTATTTTTAATATATATATATATATATATTCACTTAAAAAACCATAGGTTTCACACATGTTATAGTTAGCGGAAATTTTACTGATAAAAAAACAGTGAAATTCCCCGTTATAGTTAGTGCAGGCAACTATAACTCACGCGACCGCAATCTTCTGCTGATGCTAATACTGTATTTAGACACTTATTTGCCCATGTCTTCTTCCATACATTTTTAGCTATACATATATTACAAATATTTTTTTTTCATAAAGACACATATGTCATTAGCAGAAGATTGTGGTCGCGTGAGTTATAGTTGCCTGCACTAACTATAACGGGGAATTTCACTGTTTTTTTATCAGTAAAATTTCCGCTAACTATAACATGTGTGAAACCTATGGTTTTTTAAGTGAATTTGCAAGGTTTTTTAAATGCTAATTCCTAACTATAACGTGTGTGAAACCTATGGTTTTTTCAGTGAATTTGTACGGTTTTTTAAATGCTAAGTTACTTTACGCCATTCGTGGCGTGCGCGCCCACTTAACGCAGTTCGTTCCGTGCGCGCACGGTGCGCTTCGCGCACCGTGCGCGCACAGTAAGCACGCGGTGCGCTTCGCGCACCACGTGCACACTTTACGCAGTTAGTGCCGTGCACGCACGGTGGGCACGCGGTGCGCTACGCGCACCGCGTGCCCACGTTACGCTAGATGGGCCATGTACGCACGATGCGCTTCGCGCACCGTGCGCACATGGAGGACATATGATGCACTTAGTTTTGAAAGGTAATATTTTAATTTTTCGTAAGTTTTATAAGCCATGCACAAATGGTGCCCTTCGGGCTCCATTTGCACACGGGGTGGAGAGAGTGTGGATAATTTTTTCTTTTATTATTTTTGTTTAAAATATTGTGGTTGTTCTGCGGCCACCAAAAGCACAGGGGGTGGGGAGAGTGGGGATAGTGTTTTTTTTTATTACATTTTTTACCGTACGCGTACGGTAAGCGTAATCGGCGAAATTAGCGAAAAAATAAAAATTCAATTTTTGGCCTTGGGGGGTCTTTGGGGACTCCCTCATCATGGCTATGTGTGTGCGAGCTGTCTAAACAGCCCCATTACATGTTTATTGGTTTTATTTAACAACCTAACTCTCAGTGCGAGAGAGAAAATGGCGGCCGCCGCTTCCTGGTTTCGGCCGATTCGAATGTTTACTAAGATCTAAGAGCCAATCAGAATCGCGCTCGCGCACGCCACTGTACGCGTACGGTAAGCTTACGGTAAGCGTACCGTAAGCTGGCTCAGATATATATATTGATTTAAAGGCTATTTTCTCAAAATCTACTGAACAGATTTACACCAAACCTACAAAAGGCACTTCCTTGACCTGAGGACTACCTCTCTGCCAAATTTCTAGTAATTCTGTTCAGCCGTTCGGGCTGTAGCCCTGTCTAAAGGTCCTATGGAAAAATGCATGGGAAAAACGCGTTTTGGGACCCCCCTTTTATCTCAGCCCCCGCTTGACGAATCCCCCCGAGACTTTCAGGGTAGGAGCGGAGCGTAGCGCCCCACCTATTTTGAGAAATTCGCGAGGATTCGTCGACCGGCGCCAAAGGTATTCCAAATAGAATGTTGCGGTTTTCCTATGGAAAAGGGGTCCTAACTATAACTACCTACTGGCGACCGCCAGTAGGTAATATATATATATATATATATATATATATATATATATATATATATATATATATATATATATATATATGTAAAGCCCTTTTTGTGATTTGGTGCAAATCCGATAAATAGTTTTTGAGATAATAAAGAAAAAACAAATTTGTATATCTAGAGGCGCTAATCCTTTGCAAATCCATTGTGGCGCTTCATGAATCCACATGCCAACAGTACTGCCGTGAGTGGCTGGCTACAACCTGATTAGAAAGTTGTGGCTGCCATTTTAGACATCAGGGAATGGTCCCCGGCAGAAAGAATAAATATGAAATGTAGTGAAAGGGGGCGGAGTAGAGGTACCCTGTCCCTCTTGGAGCAATATAGGGGTATGTGAGAGACCCCTAATGGGCTTTTTTCCAAGTGTGAGAATACGCAAAAGCATTACGATGCTCAGTGCAATCCCCCGGTGTAACTTTGTTGTGGATTCATGAATTCTGCAGAAAATGTAAAACAAATATACATTCACACACTCATTCAGACATTCAGGTATCCACTGAGAAACCCAGACAGACACTCTCATACCCACTGACAGACCCACTCAAACACCTTCGCACCCATCCACAGACCCACTCATACACTACACACCCATTCATAGACCCACTCAGAGACTCATGCATCCATTCAGATCCAATCAGACAGGTATGCTTCTAATCATAGACTGACTCAGACACTCATGCACCCCCTCAGACACTCATGCACCCACTCACAGATCCATTCAGACACTCACGCACTCACTCACAGACCCACTCAGACACTAATGCACCTACTCACAGACCCATTCAGACATTCAAGCACCCACTCACAGACCCATTCAGACATTTAAGCACCCACTCACAGACCCATTCAGACATTCATGCACCCACTCATAGACCCACTGAAATACTCAAGCACCCACTCAAGGATCCATTCAGACACTCACAGACCAACTCAGACACTCATGCACCCACACACAGACCCTCTCAGACACTCACACGCCCACTCACAGACTGATTCAGATACTCATACACCCACTCACAGACCCACTCAGACACTCATGCAACCACTCACAGACCCACTCAGAGACTTATGCACCCACTCATAGACCAACTCAGACACTCAAGCATTAACTCACAGACACACTCAGGCAGACACTCAGACACTCACTCATGCACTTACAGATCCATTTGGATACTTACACACTCACTCACAGACCCATTTAAGAGACTCATGCACACACTCACACACACCCACACCCACTCATACACATATGCAGAGAGTCATGCAGCCACTCACATACCCTCTCAGAGACTCATGCACCCACTCACAGACCCAATCATAGACTCACTCAACCATTCAAAGACCCACTCAGACACTTACATACCCACTCACAAACCCACTCAGACACTCACACATCTACTCACAGATCCAGTCATCCACTTATGCACCCACTCATAGTTCTACTCATAGACCACATGCCCACTCACAGACCCACTCAGACACTCTCAAACCCACTCTCAGACCAATGCAGACTCATGCACCCACTCACAGACCCACTCATAGACCACACTCCCACTCACAGACTCACTCAGACACTCAATCACCCGCTCATAGACCCACTCGGACACTCATTAACCCACTCATAGACCCACTCAGACACTCATGCAGCCACTCACAGACCACAAAGACACTCACACACCCACTCAGACCCACTCAGGCACTCATGCAGCAACTCATCGACTCAATCAGAGACTCACACATCCACCCACAGACCAATTCAGACACTCATGCACCCACTTACAGACTCATTGATACACTCACACACCCAGTTGCCAGATCCACAGAGACACTCTCACATCCACTCACAGACCCACTCAGACACTCTTGCGGCCACTCAAAGACCTACTCAGACAGTGATGCACCCACTCACAGGCCCACTCAGACAGACACACACCCAACTATAGACCCACTCAGACACTCATGCAACCACTCACAGACCCACTCACAGACTCATGCACCCACTCATAGAACAACTCAGACACTCAAGCATTAACTCACAGACACACTCAGGCAGACACTCAGACACTCACTCATGCACTTATAGATCCATTTGGATACTTACACACTCACTCACAGACCCATTTAAGAGACTCATGCACACACTCACACACACCCACACCCACTCATACACATACGCAGAGAGTCATGCAGCCACTCACAGACCCACTCAGACATTCATGCACCCACTCACAGACCCTCTCAGAGAGTCATGCACCCACTCACAGACCCAATCATAGACTCACTCAACCATTCAAAGACCCACTCAGACACTTACATACCCACTCACAAACCCACTCAGACACTCACACATCTACTCACAGATCCAGTCACCCACTTATGCACCCACTCATAGTTCTACTCATAGACCACATGCCCACTCACAGACCCACTCAGACACTCTCAAACCCACTCTCAGACCAATGCATACTCGTGCACCCACTCACAGACCCACTCATAGACCACACTCCCACTCACAGACTCACTCAGACACTCAATCACCCACTCATAGACCCACTCGGACACTCATTAACCCACTCATAGACCCACTCAGACACTCATGCAGCCCCTCACAGACCACAAAGACACTCACACACCCACTCAGACCCAATCAGGCAATCATGCAGCAACTCATCGACTCAATCAGAGACTCACACATCCACCCACAGACCAATTCAGACACTCACGCACCCACTTACAGACTCATTGATACACTCACACACCCAGTTGCCAGATCCATAGAGACACTCTCACACCCACTCCCAGACCCACTCAGACACTCTCACATCCACTCACAGACCCACTCAGACACTCTTGCAGCCACTCAAAGACCTACTCAGACAGTCATGCACCCACTCACAGGCCCACTCAGACAGACACACACCCAACTATAGACCCATTCAGACACTCATGCATATACTCACAAACCCATTGACACACTAACATATGCACTGACAGACCCATTCAGACTCATGCACCCACTCACAGACCCACTGAGACCCTCACACACCCAGTCACATACCCACTCAGACATATACATACCCACTCAGACACTCACACAACCACTCACAGATCTACTCAGACACTAATGCATCCACTCACATACCAGGTCAGGCACTGATGCACCTACTCACAGACCCACTGAGCCAATCATGCACCCACTCACACACATACTCAGATAGTTATACAGCCATTCACACACATACTCAGATAGTTATACAGCCATTCAGAGACCAACTTAAAAACTCATGCACTCACTCACAGACCCACTTAGACATTCATGGACCCACTCACATACCCACTCAGATACTCATGCACCCACTCACAGACCACTCACACACTAACTCACAGACCCACTCAGACACTCATGCACCTACTCACAGACCCATTACCACAGTGTCACACCCACTCACAGACTCATTCAGAAACACGCACACCCACTCACAGACCCACTGATATACTCTTGCATCCATACACAGACTCACTCAGACATTCATGCACTCACTCAGACACTCACACAGCCATATAGTCACTCACACACCCACTCACAGATCTACTCAGACATGTATACTCCCACTCACAGACCCCCTCAGACACTCACGCACCCACTCACAGATTCACCCAGACACTCACACACCTATTCACAGATCTACTCACACACTTTTACACCTGCTCACAGGTCTACTCATACACTCATGCATCCACTCAGAGACCCACTCAGACACCAATACACCCACTCAGGGAACCTCTGAGACACTTCCACACCCATTCACAGTTCCACTCAAAGACTCATGCACCCACTCACAGACCACCCTCAAAGACTCCCTCAGACAATCACTCACCAACCCACTCAGAGACTGACATCCACTCGCAGACCGATTCAGACACTCATGCACCCACCTACAGACCCATTGACACACACACCCAGTCACAGATCCACATAGATACTCACACCTACTCACAGACCCACTCAGATAGTCTCATACCCACTCAGACACTCTTGCAGCCATTCACAGACCTACTCAGACAGTCATGCACCCACTCACAGACCCATTCAGACAGACACACACCCACCTATACACAGACACTCTGGTGTCCACTCACAAACCCATTGACACCCTCATACATGAACTCACAGACCCACTCAGACACATGCACCCACTCACAGACCCTCTGAGATACTAATGCAATCATTCTCACACAGAAAGTCATGTACCCACTCACAGATCCACTGAGACACTCATACACCCAGTCACATACCCACACATACACTCACACACCCACTCAAACACTCTCACAGCCACATCAAAGATCCACTCAGACACTAATACACCCACTCACCGACCCAGTCAGGCATTGATGCACCCACTCACAGACCCACTGAGATACTCATGCACCCAATCATAGACCCACACAGTCACTCATGCAGGTACTCACAGACCTACCCAGTGACCCACACATGCTTTCACATAAAACTCACACACCTACTCAGACAGTTATACAGCCATTCACAGACCTACTTAAATACTCATGCGTTCACTCACTGAGACACTCATGCACCCTCTAACATATCCCCTCAGATATGCACGCATCCACTCAGACACTCATGCACCCACTCATAGATCCACTCACTCAAACACTATCAAACCCACTCACAGACCCACTCAGACACCCACTCACAGACCCATTCAGACACTCATGTGCAGAGTCACAGACTCATTCACACAGTGTCATACCCACTCACAGACTCAGTCAGACACTCACACCCCCTCACAGATCCACTGATAGACTCTTGCACCCACATACATTGCATCCACTCAAATATTCATGCACTCACTCACAGATGGACTCAGACACTCTTGCAGCCACTCACACAGCCATATAGCCACTCACACACCCACTCACAGACCCATATAGCCACTCACCCACCCACTCTGAAAGAATGCTGATTAAATTTAGGAAATACAATTTATAAAACCTTAGAAATTCACTGAAAAAAACAGAGGTTACAGGGACATTATAGTTAGTAAATAATGTTAAAAAAATAGAAATTCACTGAAAAAAGGTTACAGGGACATTATAGTTAGGGTCAGATTTCACTTGTACAAAACCAATATTCAGCAGATATATTTACCTCAGCGAACTATAACTTATGCCCCGCAATGCACTGCTTAAGACCTCACATGTTTCATCAATCATGACATGGTCAGTGACATCACTGATGACATCTCAAATGACATCATCCAGGGATTTTAAGTATTTCGTAAATGCTTCTGAGACTTAAATATTAATAGGAAGTTACTGCATAGTAAAATATTATTCTTTCTGTACTACTAATAAGTGTTACTATTTCTAACATATGGGATCAGAGTAGTTGTTTGACTGTCTGTATCTGTGTGTGAGTGGGTGTGTGAGTGGCTGTATGAGTGAGTATGTGAGTAGCTGTATGGGTGAATAGGTGGGTGTGTGAGTAGCTGTATGGGTGAATGAGTGGGTCTGTGAGTAGCTGTATGGGTGAGTGAGTGGCTGTGTGAGTGGCTTTATTGGTGAGTAAGTGGCTATGTGAGTTGTATGGGTGGATGAATAGGTGTGTTAGTAGCTGTATGGGTTGCTGAGTGGCTGTGTGAGTGGCTGTATGAGTGAGTGACTGGGCATGTAAGTGGCTGTATGGGTGAGTGAGTAGCAGTTTGAGTGGATGTTCTGGTTAACTAAGTGGGTGTGTGAGTGGCTGTATTGGAGAGTGAGTATCTGTGTGAGTGGCTGTATGGGTGACCGAGTGGCCATGTGAGTGCTTGTATGGATGTGTGAATGGGTATATAAGTGATTAATGGTGAGTGAGCAGCTCTGTTGCGAGGCTGTATGGGTGAGTGAGTGGGGGTGAGAGTGGCTGGATGGGTGAACAAGTGGATGTATCAGTTGCTCTATGGGTGAGTGAGTGGCTGTGTGAGGGTCTGTATGGGTGAGTGAATGCACGTGTGAGTGGCTCTATGGATGAGTAAATGGGTGCTTAAGTGTTTTTATGGGTGTGTGAGTGGGTGTATGAGTGGTTGTGTGGGTGTGTGATTGGTAGTTGAGTGGTTCTGTGGATAATGTCATCAGTGATCTCATTTGAGATGTCATCAGTGATGTTACTGACCATGTCATAAGTGATGTAACATGTGAGGTCCTAAACAGTGCCTTACTGGGGGTATAAGTTATAGTCAGTGCAGGATTTCACTGTGTTTGAACAAGTGAGAACTAAGCCTAACTATAACGTCCCTGTGCCTGTAACCTTAGTTTTCTTCAGTGAATACACACACATATATGTATATATATATATTCACTGAAAAAACCATGGGTTTCACACACGTTATAGTTAGGAATTAGCATTTAAAAAACCTTAGAAATTCAATGAAAAAAACAGAGGTTTCACACGTTATAGTTAGCTGGACATTTCACTCGTAAAAAACCAATGAAATTCCCCCGTTATAGTTAGTTCAGCTAACTATAACTCGCGCGCCCGCAATGCACTGCTGATGACGTCACATATTACATCACTCATGACATGGTCAGTGACATCACTCATGACATCACTGATGACATCTCAAATGACATCACTGATGACATCACTGATGACATCATCCATTGAATTTGTGTCTTTCTGAAAAATAAATATTTTTTATATATGTATATCTAAAGGTTTATGGAAGAATAAATGGGTACATAAGTGTCTAAATGGATGATTTTTTTAAAAAAAATTGATTGTGTAACTGACTAATTAAGTGTATCATAGTGAATACATGGCTTAGTGAGTAATGTTTAAATATGTAAATATCTGTATCAGTCTCTCACTTTGTGTATAAGTGGCTGCATGGGTTGGTGAGTAGCTACATGGGTGTCTATATAGGTTATTAGTTGGTTTTTTGAGTATCAGTCTGAGTGTCTGCATGGTTCGTTGGGGGTATTACGTAGTGCATAGGTGCATGAATGAGTGACTCACTGTTTGTATGTGTTGAAGACAGCATGTGTGCAGGACTGTATGGGTGGATGACTGTGTGTATGGGTGTGTTAGTGAGTGAATGACTGTCTCAATAGTGTCTTTATGAGTAACTACATATGTTTTAAACTAGTATATGTGACTATTGGTGTTTATAAGTGAGTATATGTGAGAGTGAGAGATTGAAAGAGTTCCTGTATGAATAAGTATGTGTTTCTATAAGTGATTGTTTAACCCCTTCGCTGCTGCGGACATTCCGCTGCAGCGCTGGGGGGGGCAGGGGGGCAGCGCGGTGGGCCTGTGCTCATGACGGAGCCGCTCCGTCATGAGCCACAGTTGAGCTGTGCTCATGACGGAACGGTTCCGTCATGACTCCGCCCATTTGCGTTGTCCCCCCGCACAGGCGGGGAAACAGCGCCGCGCAGGCGGAGCGGCCGCCAACAGGATTGTCATGACGGAACCGTTCCGTCATGAGCACACGGCAACCGTGGCTCATGACGGAACGGTTCCGTCATGAGCGGGGAAGGGGTTAAAAGACTAAGTATGTGTAAGTTTCCGTAGAAGTAAGTGTGGTGGTGTGTGTATAACTGTATATGCAAGTAAATGTATGTTTGATTCTTTATTAGCATGAGTGACTTTGTGTGTGAGTAACTCTATGGATGAGTGGCATTGTGTAACAGGATGTATAGGTGTATGAGTACATATGATGAGTGAGTACATGTATGAGTGACTGTATTGGACTGTTGGTGAATGAGTGGATGTGTATGTGGATCTTAGAATTACTGAAGAGGTTGTTGTAACTGGTATTGGTATGTCTATTGTTTTGAAAATTTTAGTCTCTGTTTTTGAATGTGTGTATCAAAGGTTATATTAGGGTGAGAGGAGGTCTGCCACTCTATCACAAGGATGATGTCATCAGTGATGCCATCAGTGATGTCATTTGAGATGTCATCAGTGATGTCATGAGTGATGTCACTGACCATGTCATGAGTGATGTAATATGTGACGTCATCAGCAGTGCATTGCGGGCGCGCGAGGTATAGTTAGCTGAACTAACTATAACGGGGGAATTTCATTGGTTTTTTACGAGTGAAATGTCCAGCTAACTATAACGTGTGAAACCTCTGTTTTTTTCATTGAATTTCTAAGGTTTTTTAAATGCTAATTCCTAACTATAACGTGTGTGAAACCCATGGTTTTTTCAGTGAATTTGCAAGGTTTTTTAAATGCTAATTCTTATATTTAACGTTTTTTTTTTTTTTGCAATGTTTCTTACATATTTTTATTTTAAATTTATATCCTCTTTAAAGACTATGGTTAAATTTTAAAAATTCTACAATATATTTTTTATTTTCACCTTTATTTTAAACTAAACAGGTAAGATATAGTAGTATAACATAGTGAATCTTTTTTTCCCTTTTCTTTTTTTTTTTAGTATTTTTTTAACGTGCGCGTACGGTAAGCGCACGTGTTGCTTTAAGTACGTAAGATTTCTACGCCGTTTGCGTTCAGTTACGCAATTTGCGTAGACGTGCGTAACGCGCGCACGGCGCGTAACGCGTACGCTGCACGCGCATGTTACGCGGAAGTGAAGGGGCGTGCCTGTTATGCGCATGCGTACTTTTACCGTAAGCGCTCCGTAAGCGCTCCGTAAGTGTAACGTACGCGCACGTTGGGTCATGTGATCAAGAAACAACACTTTTGATTGGTTTTTACTACTTTCAGTTCTAGAACTCTCCTACACCACACCCATTCCCCTCATTTCTGCTTGTGATCCCTTAGGAGAAGGAGCTGAGTTGTCTTTGTGATACGATGGCAGAACAGCAGACCTCTTCTGAGAGTGAGGCTAGCAGCACTACCATCAGGCAGAGAAGGAGGAAACAAAAGAGCTCTTTCATATGGGAGTATTTTTCTTTTCCAGATGGCAAGAAAAAGGTAAATGCACCTTTAGTGACTTGTAAGCTTTGTGACCGTGTACTTTCAAGAGGGAATCCTAACAAGAAGTATTCCTTCGGGAATCATACTATGTTACGACACCTTCATGATGTACACGGTAGGACATATGCTCGACATACTGGAGGAAACCCTTCAGTAAGTCAACCAAGCACATCCACAGCAGCTCAGCCTAGTCCATCATCTGCAGGGCCGAGTCCATCTTCGGCAGGTCAGCTGAGCCCTTCATCTGTGGGGGGAGCATCTCCTTTTTCTGGTCCTCTGGAAACTAACCATCGGTTTGCGAGGGTTACAATGCGGTGCGCCACTTGTTATGGTCTAATTGCTCATAGGGAGACCAGTGTTGCCCTAGTTAACAATAAAATAGACCAGCACATTTGTCCTACCGACTAATATTCCCATTCTTTCTTTCCTCTGTCCCTGTATGAACGCAACGGCTCTTTTAAGAGCCAACCTTACCTTTCAACTTTTTTTTATATATTTTTTTAAACTTTTTTTTCATTTTTTTTTACCATACGCGTACGGTACGCGTAAGTTTTTTTTTTTTTTTTTTAAAACCCACTAAAAATCAATTACCACATTACAAGGTGCTTGAGAGATTACAATGAAAAACTGAAAATGTGATTGTGGAGAAGTGGAAAAAAGGGACCATGAAATTTCTGACTTACCTTACCCACTCAAAAAATTATTTATTAATTAAAATTTAATTTTAATTGCTAGAGAAATGGTTCAATTTTTCAAAAATTATCTTTCTCAAGCTGAAAAAAAAGAAAAAAGTATTAATATTTAATAAAACATTTTATAATACAGTACACATATTTACATATTTTCCAAAAACAATTTTTTGCCATTTTTGGTCCACCAGTTGTCTTCAAATATAGATTTTTTTTGTGGTTTTTCCGTAGTCTGGATTTTGTAGGCATCTTAAATTTTGTTCACTGATCTTCAGCAGTACCTGAAAAAAATTTTAAAAAAAATCCTTTATTTTATTTAAATATATTACTATATTTTTTCTGATCTTTTCAAATCTTAAAATACTATGTACCCCTTTCCTGCAAGTAAAAATCACAATAACACTCCAGCAAGGGCAACCAGCCTTAGTGATGCTGAATGTATTTGCATTACTAACTGCAACCTCAAACCCCACTCGGTTGTGAATACTATGCATGTTTCTACAGGGTAAGCAGCTGGGTGTGTGCAAAGAGTCTGCTTGTGCAGAAAAATAGCTGCCCCTTACCTAGTAATGCAAATGTAAAATTACCAGAGTAGTACGCATTTAATCTCTGTCATCAATTCCTCTTTGCACACAGAGTCATGTTTTCATATTAGTCAGAAAACGCAATTTCTTTTCAAATTTGAAAGCACACTTACTACTCTTTTTTTAGGCAAGTGATAATTACTTTTACAGTCTCACACGTTTTCAATCCACTTTTCAGAATCTGTAAACTGCACATGTCCAAACAGCTTTTTGAGACCAGGGACATGTGTAACCTGGGTGACTGACTACACTCCAGCAAGGGCAACCAGCCTTAGTGATGCTGAATGTATTTGCATTACTGACTGCAACCTCAAACCCCACTCGGTTGTGAATACTATGCATGTTTCTACAGGGTAAGCAGCTGGGTGTGTGCAAAGAGTCTGCTTGTGCAGAAAAATAGCTGCCCCTTACCTAGTAATGCAAATGTAAAATTACCAGAGTAGTACGCAATAAATGTCTGTCAACAATTCCTCTTTGCACACAGAGTCATGGTTTCATATTAGGCAGAAAACGCAATTTCTTTTCAAATATGAAAGCACACTTACTACTCTTTTTTTAGGCAAGTGATAATTACTTTTACAGTCTCACACGTTTTCAATCCACTTTTCAGATTCTGTAAACTGCACATGTCCAAACAGCTTTTTGAGACCAGGGACATGTGTAACCTGGGTGACTGACTACACTCCAGCAAGAGCAACCAGGCTTAGTGATGCTGAATGTATTTGCATTACTGACTGCAACCTCAAACCCCACTCGGTTGTGAATACTATGCATGTTTCTACAGGGTAAGCAGCTGGGTGTGTGCAAAGAGTCTGCTTGTGCAGAAAAATAGCTGCCCCTTACCTAGTAATGCAAATGTAAAATTACCAGAGTAGTACGCAATAAATGTCTGTCAACAATTCCTCTTTGCACACAGAGTCATGGTTTCATATTAGGCAGAAAACGCAATTTCTTTTCAAATTTGAAAGCACACTTACTACTCTTTTTTTAGGCAAGTGATAATTACTTTTACTGTCTCACACGTTTTCAATCCACTTTTCAGAATCTGTAAACTGCACATGTCCAAACAGCTTTTTGAGACCAGGGACATGTGTAACCTGGGTGACTGACTACACTCCAGCAAGGGCAACCAGCCTTAGTGATGCTGAATGTATTTGCATTACTGACTGCAACCTCAAACCCCACTCGGTTGAGAATACTATGCATGTTTCTACAGGGTAAGCAGCTGGGTGTGTGCAAAGAGTCTGCTTGTGCAGAAAAATAGCTGCCCCTTACCTAGTAATGCAAATGTAAAATTACCAGAGTAGTACGCAATAAATGTCTGTCAACAATTCCTCTTTGCACACAGAGTCATGGTTTCATATTAGGCAGAAAACGAAATTTCTTTGCCAATTTGAAAGCACACTTACTACTCTTTTTTTAGGCAAGTGATAATTACTTTTACAGTCTCACACGTTTTCAATCCACTTTTCAGATTCTGTAAACTGCACATGTCCAAACAGCTTTTTGAGACCAGGGACATGTGTAACCTGGGTGACTGACTACACTCCAGCAAGGGCAACCAGCCTTAGTGATGGTCAATGTATTTGCATTACTGACTGCAACCTCAAACCCCACTCGGTTGAGAATACTATGCATGTTTCTACAGGGTAAGCAGCTGGGTGTGTGCAAAGAGTCTGCTTGTGCACATGTTGAAATTTTGGTTTCAGTATTCCTCATTTATACCAGTACACCTTAATTTATGGTAAAAACTTATTCCATAATATTTTACATGTTCCTTACATTTTAATTTCTCCCAAAACACAAATTGAAAAACACAACTTCAACAAAAGGATTTCCAATTCTATTATTCATTTCTTAATTTACCACATACATCCCCTCTCAAACTCATAACTCACCTTTAAAATTAGTTAGTTGTGAAAGAAATGTGTCACTCAAACAGCAGATTATCAGAGCCAGGATCTCTGTTCTGTTCACCTCTCTCCTCTCAGCAGAACCAGACAATGGCAATGTTTCCCTCTCTTTTTCCACACATATACACGTCAATTACAAATTTCAGTGCTTCCCCCTTTTTTTCAAATGAAATCACACATTTCTATTGGTTGAAATCCAACCCTTTTCTAAAAGTACCCTTCCCCCAACTTGACTTCTGCCTGCTACCATAGCAACAGCTCATGGAACACTGCTGTCTACAGTCAGGTCAGAAGTTCACCACACAATGTTTCATTTTCAATGAGCAAGAGTGCTTGACTTTTCTAACCTAACAGCAAATCCATACTAATGTTCTTTGGTAACACATTTTTCTGTACCAATACAAATCATGCTTCTATAAATTGACACACACAGCCTAGTTTTTAGTGTTGAATGGTATGAAACAGCCAATGAGTTCATTTCATTTTAAAAAAATATGTATGCCTCAATTTCCAAACTGTCTTTCATTTCATTTTCCCATTCTACTGAAGTACACCTCCTGAGTGCATCCAGATCTCCTTGGAAAATGTTCACAGTGTGGATTGTAGGGCACAGCTATGTTTTCTGGAGTGAAAAGTTTGCAGAGAAAACAGGTATGGTGAGAGACCTTGCTTTGCCAAATGTAGACATTAAATGGATTGGTCAGAGAGGGTTAAAGTGGCACCAATTAATGCCATTGGTGAAATCCTTCATGCTAATCCAACACCCTGACCTCATAATAGTGCACTGTGGTGGCAATGACCTAGGCACTTTGACTGGGGTAGGTCTGGAAATGCTTATGAAGGAGACCTTTGCACAACTGTTTTCACTTTTCCCTAAAACTGCCTTTGTGTTTTCTAACATATGCCAAAGGCAAAAATGGAACTGGTCCAATCATTTTTGTCCACAGATTGACAAAGCAAGAAAGCACGTCAACAAATCTGTTTCTGCTTTCCTCCGTGACTATGGTATGGGTTCCATTTACCACAACAACTTGCGTTACGACATGCAAGACATTTATAGAGGAGATGGTGTACACTTCACTGATGAAGGGAACAGAGTCTTCCTCTTGAACCTTAGACTCTGCATCGGTACTTACTTGTAGGTACCACTAAAAAATCACTTCATAAACACAACGGCTCTTTTTAGAGCCCCCTAATATCTAAACACTTAAATCTGCATTTCATTTCTTTTTTTTTTTTTTTTTTTACCGTACGCGTACGGTGAGCTTACCGTACGCGTACCCCGCGATTTTTTTAAAAATTAATAAATGTTTTTTTTGTAATTTTGTGTCCTTCTTTGACCCCCTTTCAAATGTTAGGGGGTCTGTAACTCTCTTCCTTGCCCCCTTTTCACGTTATCTCCCTTTTTTTTTCTGTGTGAAACACACGAAATGGCGGCCGACACTTCCTGATTTCGTCCGATTCGAATGTTTACAGTCATGTGACAACCAATCAGATTTGAGCTCGCGCTCGGCACCGTACGCGTACGGTAAGCGCACGGTAAGCGCACCGTAAGCTGGCTCAGATATATATATTGATTTAAATGCTATTTTCTCAGGAACTACTGAACAGATTTACACCAGACCTACAAAAGGCACTTCCTTGACCTGAGGACTACCTCTCTGCCAAATTTCAAGTAACTCTGTTCAGCCGTTCGGGCTGTAGCTGTGTCTAAAGGTCCTATGGAAAAATGCATGGGAAAAACGCGTTTTGGGACCCCCCTTTTTTCTCAGCCCCCGCTTGACGAATCCCCCCGAGACTTTCAGGGAAGGAGCGGAGCATAGCGCCCCACCTATTTTGAAAATTTCGCGAGGATTCGTCGACCGGCGCAAAAGTTATTCCAAATAGAATGTTGCGGATTTCCTATGGAAACGTGGTCCTAACTATAACTACCTACTGGCGACCGCCAGTAGGTAATACATACATATATATATATATACATACATATATATATATATATATATATATATTTATATATATATATATTCCACTCAAAAACTGGATACTGGATACAACAGATCCACGAGCCCACACGATATGTATATACACACACATTTATATACATATAGTTTCCTAGCACTCTTGTGCAAAGAGTGTCGGATGTAAACAGGAGCTCCAACCCGCCTAATCGCCCAATAACCACATGCTCGGCGACAGAATCGCCAAATAATCTGCACTTCAGTACATTTGCATGAGCACATTTATTAAAACAAGATAATCATGATAATGGTACCATAACTCCAATGCATTTCAGCCCAATGTGGCCTTGTTCACGCAACAATGAAAGTGGGATTGGGAGGGTAAGCATGTGATAGAAGGAAGATGTGTGCTTAGAATACAACATTGTCTTGTCATTTTTTAGGATATATTCCCTTTGCCCCTGTCTGCGCTCTCCTTAGCTCCTGTCTGCATTTTGAATCTCAACATGCAGATCACATTCCCAAGGTAGATATAGTGACCAAGGGTGGTTAGGGACAAGCACACATGTCACATCTTCTCGATCCTGACCATGTTTTTCAATTTTAGGTGGAATTACAGAGCATTCTGACTCCACCTATCCAAAAACTCCTCTCCCGGGCCCCGGCCTTTTCCCTTGTTTTCAGATACACTCATAAGCAAGTAGAAGGAGAGGGACAGTGGAGTTGGTTCATATCTTCTCTGCAGTATCACTTTACGGGCTTGAAGGTAAGACTCATGGAGCATTGACAGGAACTAGATAAGTGATCGACGTTTAAATACCTCTATGTTTACAGAAACCAATATGTAAAGTAATCCTTGTTGAGTATTATAACCATAGTCATCTGTGTTATATAGGGTTTGATAGGCAGATAAACCAAGTACTTTCAAGGAATAGCACAAACCCAGAACCCCTTTCTGTGTGCTTCTTGTTGCTGTTTAGTTCCAGTTTTACAAAGCCCATACAGGTAGGCAGCATGTGATGTTCCTATTAGGTTCTGAGAAGTTGGTGGGGTAGGTATTATGGGACAGATTCACTAAATATTTGCATTTTGCCTTACAGGGAGACATGTACCGGTCTCTGTTCCTTTATTATTTTAGTTTGTTTGTTCCTTCACCCCCTTTCCCTTGGGTCCATCCTCTCATCACCAAGTGATTCCCTAAACTTAGGTGATGGTTGTATGGGCATGAAGGACCATGCTGCCTCAGCAATTCAAGATTTGATGTCCAACATTTCAAAGAAAGAAGACGGCATAACAGCCACCAAATAGGAGAGATAAGACATAAAAGAATCTTCTGCTTAAAAGCACAGTAGTAAATAAACTAAAACAAGCTTCTATCCCAAATTACAATTTGAAAGATAGAAACTACATAGTACACACATGACAGCTTTGAGAATTGCAATGAAACTTCCAACTTCCGGTTTCCTTACTCATCAGGCAGGATGCTCTTCCCCCTTCGCAGAAGGGGCCCGTAGAGGAGACGGAAATAGCTGGCCAAGCCTTATCTGTGTCTATCTTTCATACAGTTACTAAATAACATGGATTTCTACATGTGCCACTGAAGACTGGAACTAAGCTTATGCAAATCAGAGTCAGGGCCGACTTTAGGACAGTCTGATTGACCTGGGGGGAGGAGGGTTGTTTAAAAATAAGTTATGGTTTTAAAAGCACCTGCTGCAGCGTTCCGTTGTGTCCAGCAGTTTTTGAGGCAACAAACTTTTTTTGCAAGTGGCTCAGGAGCCAACAATAGCAGGCCCTCTGTAAGAGAGGTCCGCCGCATCATGCCAATAGTCCGCACCTGGCCACGATCCCCGTGGCAATTCAGCCCGGGTTGATCACCAGATCGCGGCACCCACTCGGCACCTGCACCAGCCACCCGAGGCCTGCTGTAGAAATAGAAAATTACGTTAGAGACAACGAGAGTGCTGGCCAACAAGCGAGCGGGCAGCCCAATGGGCTGTGCTTGCAGAGGGCTGTGTCCTGAGCCCATCCAACCCACCAGAGGCCAGATAAATGGGGGACCCCCTCCCCAATATTGTGGCACATGCAGCTGGATTGCCAACATGATTGTTGTGAGAAGCTGGCTTAGTATATGGCGTACACTTATGTAAGTGAGCACCCTGCACTAATCCACACCACCCTTAAGGTGATTTTAGTGGTATTAGACAACCTCAGAAAGCTCTCTAAGTGGTAGATGTGGAGATCAGCCTTCAGGCTTAGTCCAGAAGGAGTGTAAAGCAGCTTGTTTTACCAGAACATAATCTTATTGGTATGGATTAGGTGACAAAGAACCACACAGTGTATTTATACACTCACTAACACATACAGATATCTCCTACCCGGAGATATACACAATACTTTGCAATAAAAACAGGTAAGTAGCACAAATACACAGTGGTCGCCAGGGGGAGACCAAACCATATACTAAAATAGTGTTATGCCAACCACGACTCAAGTCAAGACTATAATCAGAAGATGTAGAAGTGCTGGGGACCCAAGGAACCACCCAAGGTGAGTATCTAGGAACCAAATGGAGGTCGTGTGCCGTGTGGGAACATGACCGCGTACTCAATACAAGTCAACGGGTAAGTCGCAGTTGCAATTTTAACGAAGACCTTTCCCTGTGGACCCTGAAGAAACCCTGTGGAAGACAGAAGGTTGGAGAGCCACCCCACCCGTGGATACCCTAAGAACCAGGATGCCTATGCCAGGGAAGCTGGGTGCATAGGTGTGAAATGGCGTCTGAAACCACCGTCAAACTCAATGAAGGACTTCAGGAAGATGCCGCTGCTGGAGAAGGAGACAGTGTCTGGTGGAACCCAAAGGTGGATTAAAGATGAGGGGACAGAGTCTATGCCACTCAGGAGTGACCAGGAGGCACGGAAGACGAATGCCCACAGATGTGGGATGATGCAGGATAGATGACGGTGACCTTGGAGCTACAGCTGTGAGGACCAGGCATGCTGTGAAAGACCAGGAGCCGATCACAAGCTACCCTGCATCAGATGTCGAGAGTTGAGGGGTCAGTGTCCGGCGGGAGAACGAACAAGCCTTGGCAACTGCAAACAGCGTGGAAAGCGAAGAAGGTGCAGTGTCGGGACCAGCAACGTCCAGGTGACTCACCACCAGCAGGGGAGTCAGGGCAGGCCCCAAGCAACCAGGAGAGCCTGCAGAAATCAACGAAGAGCCTCAAGAGGACCCACAGGCCAGAGGCACTCGAGTCGCAAGAGGACCTTGAGTAGCTCATCAAAGATGCAGGCTCATGGTGCAAGTGATGCAGTGAACACAAAGATCTTGGTTATAGGAGATGCTTGAGGTTGGGACTACAAGGAGCCCAAAGATCTTAGAGGAAGGAAGCCAACAAGCCTTTGCAACAGCAAGAAGATGTAGTGAACAGGGCTGCGGCTCCGACGAGGGATTATATCCTCAAACTTGGTGAGATGACATGGCAGGCCTCGAGGGATGTGAAGAATCACCACCTGTGTTGCTGAGCCTTTCAGAGTCCATGGGAGCTCGGGATTAGCAGGCCAGTCAGCTTTGTTCCGGTGTCTGCAGATGCAGGGAAGTGACTCCTTCACTTCAAGGGAGATTCCTTCAGGTGTCTTGGATGTCCACAGGCCTTGGAAGGTTCCTGTATGGAGCACTGGTACAGACATTACAGCAGACTTGCAGGACAACGAGACCAGGAGCAGCAGGAGTCTTTCCAGTTACAGTCTCTGGTCCAATGAAGTCCAGAGTGCCCAGACGGTCGAAGAAGAAGTGGTGTCTTGAAATGAATCTTGTCCTACAACAAATCTAGGGACTCACACACAGGCAAGCCCTTAAGTAGCCTAAGGAAAGGGTTGGGACGATTCAGGGTTCCCTCCCAGGAGAGGGATCAGACAATGGGGAGGATACTCCCATGTCCCTTGTCCATTTCATTCCTGAGCTGGTTTGAACTGGACTATGCAAGTAGGGCACCAAATGTGCCCCTCATGCAGACTGAGTGGCGCTGGCAAGCACTCCCACCCGGCCCTAATACATTAAACCCTGTCTGGGAGGTGGTCACACCTCCCTGTGACAGGATACCTATTGTTCTGCCTTTCCCTGCTCAAGCTTGGCTCAGCAGCAGGAGAGCAGAATCGTGTCTCTGGTTGGCAGCAGCCATGTTGTGCTGTCTGGGTGTAGAAGGCTGTTACCGGGAGCATAGAGGGCCTCCCAGAGGAGCTTTACAGTGCATGGATTCATACCTCCCACACCGTTTACGGTGTGGGAAGCATGATTCCAACATGTTTGATACCAAACATGACAGGATTCGTTACAGCCAGTTTAGAGATGGTCATCGCGTAATGATGCATGGCCACTCTATGTATCGTAATGGCTGCTGCACTTACAACCTGGGAGAATGGACTCCAAAAGTTGTAGGGGTTTTAAGTGCAGTGACCTTAGATATAGGGAAACCTATATCAGTCATAAGTCGTGCTAGCACCAGCTTACACAGGCTGCAATGGCAGGCCTGTAGTTACAGTTTGAGTGATCTCCCATGGGTGGCATAATCCATGCTTCAGGCCATGGGGGACCCTGGTGTACCTATTCACTCGGACCTCAGTACCATATACTAGGGACGTATAAGGGTGCACCAGTAGCCAATCTAGGATGTACCTAAGTACTCACCATAACCAATTTAAGGGAGAAGGGGTCTTGATTAGCAGGATCACAGTCAGACTAGTCAGAAACAGCATAACACAGGGGAAAAAGTGGGGGTAACCATAAAAGCAGATCCTACTTTCCTACAAGCACTGTAAAACAGATACAATGTATGTGAGAGAGAGGTGCTATGGGGAGATTAGGGGCACTGTTGGAGGGTGGTAGTGAGGGAAATCTGTGGAGGAGGTCATTAAGTGGGGCACCAAAAATGATTGGCAAACTGGGCACCACCTGCGCTAACATCTGCCTTGGTCAGAGTTCCCAATTACTCCACCCCCCTAAATGAGCTCAATCATTGTGTCAGATCTACAGGATCAGGCAGATGTGGATAGGGAACAGACACCTACGACTCATCTGCTGTCTCTTATAAGCTCAGATCCAATTTCAATTAACACATGCTGCAATATCTCCTGACAAACAGCTGCGATCTCCTGAGCTGGTGGCTGACAAGCAAAAGACGGAAAGGACAATTCCTGTAGGATCAGGATCCGCACTTTGCTCAATACTGGAGGTCTCAGAACTGTTATGCAGCACTCCCTCTATTTCTAGTCCAGGGACTATCAATACCACCTCGATTTTCAGCTTGGGTGTTCTGCTGATTACTCGTGAAGAACTCAGTCTTCCGGTCCCCACCATTCCCGGCATCTGTTACCATATAAGTCTACTCCAGGGCAGCATACTTCTGACAAGGCACTCTTACTCTCCTCAACCATCTTAAACCCTCTTGAGTTTGCTCCACTTCACTCAGTTCAGATTCAGAAGTCTCTGACACAGGAGTAAGGTCTCTTTCAGGAGCTGGTCTCAAATGTAGCCTTCGTTGTCTCCTAGGCCACGACTCCTCTGCAGTGTCTGCTTTTCTCCTGTGCCCCGACCACCTTGCACACCAGTTACTTCAGCTGAGTCTGACCCTATACCATTCGCAATGTTACATTCTCCCTCAGTCAATACCTGGGTCTTGTGTAGCGTAACTGTCCTCAGCTTGTTCTGGTGGACCAGCTTCTTCAGCAACCCCCACAGCTCGGCTTGTCCTCTTAAGTGGCATCTCTGCCACAGCTGGGTTTTCTTATACAAGAGGAGCTGTTTCTTCCAGGGGTTCTGAAATTCTGCGAGTATGGGAGGGATGTATCCAGTTCGGCAAGCCTCCGCACTTCACTGCTGTATTTGTCAACAGAATCACCTGGTAAGGACCTCTCCAACAGGCGTCAAGGCAGCTTTTCCTCACGTGCTTGCAAACTAGCACCCAGTTGCCTGGACACAGGTCATGGCAGAGGTCCCTCAAGGTCGGGGCAGTTGCAGCTTCCACCTGGTGAGACACTGAACGGACCCCATCAGCCATTCCTTTGCAATAGTCAAGAATCAAATCATCTGTGATGTTTATTAAGGCTGTGCATGGCACTGCTGGTAACCGCAGCGCCCTCCCCATCAGGATCTCGTGTGGAGGAAAGACCCGTCCTTCTATCAGGTGTACCGCGAACACTCATCAACACCAGCGGCAATGCATCCGGCCATTTTAGAGATGTGGACGAACACACCTTTTCCATCCTCATTTTCAAAGTCCCATTAATCTGTTTCACAATACCAGAAACCTCTGGTCAATAGCTACAATGCAGCCTCTGGTCAACATTCAAAGCTGCACAAAGTAACTTCATCATTTCACTGTGGAAATGTGTTCCTCTATCCAACTCCAATGAGGTTGGAAATCCGAACCGCGGTATCATCTCCCTAAGCAACAACTTTGCTACTGTAAGACTATCACACCTTCTCGTCGGATAAGCTTCCACCCATCGTGAGAAAACACACACCATGACCAAGACGTATCACAGACCATTGCACCTGGGCATCTCGATAAAATGAAGCTGTATCCTGTTGAAAGGTCCTCCAGACCTCCCAATATGACTCAAAGCAACCACAGTCTTCTTTCCAGCATTCATCTGCTGACACGTGACACACCTATGACACACTGCTTCAGCAAACGCACGGAACCGTGTATTATACCACGTCTGTCTGAACACTCGCACCATAGCCTCCCTTCCAAGATGCGATGCACTGCTCCATGGATTAACCTTACCATTGGACTTAATAAATCATCTGGCAACACTGCTCGACCGTCATTTGAAATCCAAATCCCATCATCTCCTATTTCGCACCCTGTTCTGATCACACAGCTTTTTCCTCTTCTGAAACCTCTCCCTGCAACCGCTTGAGCACATCCCAGGTGTCTGCCATGCCTAACATCATGCTGAGCTTAGTTCTTTCTGGGCTCTCTCCTGTATAGTCTCCAGTGAAAATGCATCCCTGTTCAGCGCAAAAACTTGCAACTTCATCGGCATACCTATTTCCCAGAGAGACAAAGTCATTTCCCCTCCCTGGGCTGTACATTTTACCACCGCAATTTCTCGTGGACACTTTAAGGCTTCTAACAATTGTCTTACATATTCCCCATTCCTAATGGGAGATCCTGATGACATCAGGAAACCTCTCTGTGACCATAGCTGTCCGAAGTCATGAACCACACCAAACCCATACTGACTATCGGTGTAAATAGTGATTCGGATTTGATCAGCAGCCAAACAGGCATGAGTCAGAGCAATGATTTCAGCTACTTGTGCGGAGTATACCCCTGTAAACCAGCAGCTTCCACCACTCCAGAAATGGTACACACAGCAAATGCTGCTCTCAAATGACCTACATTGTCTCTTAGGCACGAACCAACGACAAAAAAAATTTCATCAGACTCAGGTAGCGGTTCATCAACAATGTCAGGCCTCGGTTTGGTGCAGAATTCAGTCACATCGAGACAGTCATTGTCCTCACAATCTTCATCATCAACATTTGGCAAAAGCATTAAAGAAGCAGGATTCAAGACAGAACAGTGTTACAAAGTCACATTTTCTGAAGCAAGTATAACCTGCTCATAACGGGTAAGTCTATTATTTGTCATATGCTGTGTCTTAGTCTTCGTCATCAGGAGCTCAACTGAATGTGGAACAAAAACAGTAAGTGGATGACCTATAACAATACTCTCACATCTCTCAATGCTGACACCCGTTGCAGCAACGGATTTGAGACATCCCGGCAACGCTGAAGCTACTGGATCTAAAGTAGCTGAGAAGTAAGCAACTGGTCTACGGACTCCTACATGGCTTTGAGTTAAGACTGACAAAGCACAACCTTCTTGCTCATAACAGAATAATGAAAAGCACTTGTTATAGTCTGGCATCCCCAGAGCCGGAGCACAACATAGGCTCTCTCTCACTTCCAAAAACGTGACCAAACAGTCATGATCCCACGGTACTGGATCACTCACATCCTTATGCGTCAGCCTCTGTAAAGGCTTTGCCTTCACAGAAAAATTGGGGATCCATTGGCGACAGTATCCGACCACCCCCAAAAACATCCTAACCTCCTTTTGAGTGCTAGGCACAGTCATATTCATGATTGCCTCAATTCGATCTGGTGACACCTTCCGCTTGTCTTTCTCGATCTGGTGCCTCAAATACTGTACTTCGGGCAAACAGTACTGCAGCTTTTTCGGTGACACCTTGTGTCCGTTCTCTGCTAGATGATTTAGTAAGGCAACGGTATCGACCCTGCAAGCATCTTCCGTCTCGGACGCAATCAAAAAATCGTCAATATACTGCAGAAGAACCGAATTCTGTGGCAGTATGAAACTCTCAAGATTCTTTTTCAAGAGCTAATTAAAGATCGATGAACTCTCTGTATACCCTTATGGGATATGAAACCATGTTAACACACGGTCTTCCAGCCGGAAAGCAAACAAAAATTGGCTTTCCTCATGCAAAGGTATCGAGAAGAATGCCTCACACAGATCAATCACAGTGAACCACTCAGCTTCACATGGGATCTGGAACAGGATTACGGATGGATTCGGTACCACAGGACAACATGGAACCACAATCGTGTTAATCTTTCGCAGGTCCTGTACAATCCTATACTTCTCACTTGGCTTCTGCAATCCCATGATCAGTGAGTTATATTGACTCCCCATTATTTCTTTCAGGCTTCCCTGTTTAATCATAGACTCGATCACAGGCTTGATCCCTGCAATCGTCTCCGGTGACAGATTATACTGAGGTGTTCTTGGGAACTCTGCATTAGGTTTAACCTGGATCTTAACTGGCTCAACTCCCTTGATCAGTCCTATCTCTTCCCCTGTGAAGTACCATACATCCAGAGAGACAGAGTCCCTCAGGTCAAGTGGGAGTTCCTCAACTGTCAACATAGGAAATTCTTCTATGCACAGGTTCTGATTCACCACCTTAAATGTAGCATCATCATCACTAGTCTGTAGCTCTACTCCTTTAGGCGTGCAATAGATGGTGCAGTTCAACTTATACAACAAACAGACGCATACCACAAATTGGTGTCGATCATGGAAGGTCCCTATTCTCACAGGTATCGGTACAGTCAATAGATTAGTCATTTTCTTATTCGCCACTCCTACAACTTGAATTGATTGTCCCGAAAGGGGCAAATTTGGGACCACTGCCGATCTTACAGTAGAACGGGTAGCACCCGTATCCACCAAAAAGGTAGTTGGGTGACCATCAACATCCGCCTCTACATACGGCCCTCTCTGATCTACCTCCAAGACTGCTCCATGGGTACAGTCTTCCTGCCCCTCAGGCACTGTCTTTGCAAGGGATCTGAATCGAGTTCATCAAAGGTCTCGATAAAGGGCATCTGTTGATATGTTCGATTTCCCTGTGAGATTCTCTGTGGCTGGGGAACTTGTGCCTGTGGCCCTATTGTCCCCCCTTGCACAGATCTGGGTCTCGTCACTGTGTTGACAACCTCAGGTATCTACGCCACTTCCTCCTGCTGAATCTGATTAGCTGGATTCGACCTACACTCGCGCTTCCAATGCCCAATCTTGTGATAGTTATGACATGCAGTAGTCTTCTTTAATGTATCAACATCTCTTCCTGTCTTAGGATCTATGGGCTTTACCTTTCCCTGTCCTGATGCATTCTGAGTCCCACCTTGATTATTTCCCTGTCTTCTTCCTAACGTTCCTACGTTTGACTGTTTCTGATCTTGCTTTTCTGCATTCTGCATTTGGACCAGCATCAGCTTATCTTTAAGCTTCTTATGATTCGAGTCCACTTCATCACAGCAATACCTGGCATACCTCAGAATTTCATCCACCTATTTGTTCTGCCAGCAAATCAAATGCTGCTGGATCATGAGGCTAACTTCTGGTCTCAATCCTAACACAAATTTGGAGACGAACTGTCCCATATCTTTTGGGTCAAGGGTATCTAACCCGCTATACTGCTTGAAGGCTTGCAAGAGTCTCTCATAATAGGCATGTACAGTCTCCTTTGGCTCCTGGACAGTTCTGTCTATCTTAACCCAATCAATATCTTATGGTGATATTTTAGATTGTAACCATGTGATTACCTGTTCATACTTTTTCATAACCACAGGTGAAGGACCATGTGTAACAGAATCACTTGGTACTACAATGTCAAACAATGTATTCAAATCAATCCACAGCTAAAAGTTCGTTCTAAGATACTCCTCCTAAAAAATCCTCTAACCTCTTCACCTTACTCCTCCTGTCTCCTTCTACCTCTCTAACTCTCCTTCTTCTGACTCTCCTCCCTCGGGGCACTTTCCCTAATACGAAATGCAAAAATGTCAAACATGCCCACAAATCTCCTCATGCTAACGGACACCTCTCCTAGGTAGTTTTCCATCGTCTTTTCCATGTGTATTCCATTAACCTTGGTTCCCAGGCCTCCTCAGTGAGAATGAACACCAGCTCCCAATTATTGATTCTTTGCTTACATTGTTGCACACCTCCTCCATGCCAAACTCCTAAAACAAAAAGCTTTAGTTCTAACTAACAAAGGCAGCTTCTTCCACCTGCAACTGAAACGTGAGAACAGAACATTCTTGCATACACATGGAATTCGCTGGCTACTTCTAAACGCGAGAGCTTACCAAGGAAAATACATTTTCGGGCCTACACAATTTTGGCCAACGTAAGAATAAATGAATAGGCCGTTCATATCACAACATGAACATTTCTTTTAGGCCTTAAGATATCAAATTATACAATTGAGTTAATAAGGCTTTGCACTACAGCATCTACAATTATTACACGTTAAGCATCTCTCATTATATATTCGTCCAATCTTCATCTTGGTGCACATTTAAACCTAAAACGCATTTAACTACACATAGCTTCTCATTAAACAACTGCAATATTTCGAAGGTTACAAATTCAAACATAAATGTCATTTTGTTCCTCCTTGCATGGTACAAATACATTTCTATCATTTAACATCACATCATCATTACACCACATTTCTCACGACCACATGTTAATACAGTGATTATGATGCACCCCTCCAATTTTAGAGCACCATCACGATCTATCATTTGGTTCGAGTGTCCCCACCTCGTATGACCCCCTGGCCATCCCAGAGAGGACCAAGATGTACATGATGGTACTAGTATGGCCAGTTTGGCTCCAGTCATCATCATATGCATTTTAATGGCATTTTTTCCTTAGGTTAGTTTCCTAAAATCTGTCATCAGTTTTAACATCAACTTCCTTATCTATCTCCTAATACAGTTATTGATTGTTACTACTTTAATCCGTAACTCCTAAGTCAATCTTGTACAGTGGTCAAACTGTGGAGCATTGCATCTCGCAAAGGGATTCAGCAACATGTCAGTGGGAAGATATGACACACAGTGTATAGACAATGGTGTATGTACTTAAAAAATGTATGTACTAAAATAGGTGACAGAACTCGAAAGAAGCACACCTAGCCACCAGGATCAGCAGCACCCCAGAGGACGCCAAGATGCCATCCCATTTCCCACTTCAACGGTTCCCCAACAGATCAGTCTACTTATAAAAATGGCCTACATTGTAAAACGCCCTAAAAAGAAAAAAGGGTTAGAAAGAAGATACGTTGCACTCCATGTCATAGGCATAGAAAATAAATATAGCATGTATAGCTAATAATATATAATGTGTCTTAAATACAGTTATATATGTATAAATAAACCAATAATGACCCGTTGCATAGCACACAATAAAACTGAATTGTTTTTGACACTTCATAATGTCACTACCCAACTCAGTTGGCATTTATCAACATCCAAAGAATGAAGAGTTTGGCATAGCTCTGTGAGGATTCAACCCTATTCCAAGCAGGTCAGAGAGGTTTACAGATGGTCCAGAAACCAATTAACTATCTACCAGGATTTGAACTTGCAAACTGAAGATTATGCCAGGATTTCTGCAGCTACAGCATGAACTCATTGAGGTTTCTTTCTAGGCTTTGAACCTACCAATCACAGAGATACGCAGAAGATTCTCTACATTTGGCTAGATTCAGCCCCAGGTTTATGAACCTCCACACCTAATTGGATCTTCTTAAGCTACCCTAACCCAAGAAGACAAATCCTCTGTAATTGCCCGCTTGAATTGCACCGCCATCATGTGAGATAGGTTCCCATCCAAACATTGGTTGTGTTCCTTATCAAGGCTCAATGATATTTGGACAGTGTGCCTCCCCGGTAATTCATGCAGTATTACAGATGGGTCCCGGGCGACACTTAGTTACATGGATATATAAAGCCATACGGTCCCTTAAGCAACCCACCCTTGCACCCCTCCGGGAAACAGACTTCCGTAGGCCGCTTCACGATAGGGAACTCTCGTTTTAAAAACATACAGCTGCATATATTACATCGGGCAGATCTTACCCCCCAAAAGTTACAAAAGTACTTTCCCGGAGGTTCCTTCACCTGTCCCAGATGCCCGGAGCCTAATGCCTCATTCCAGCACATGCTATGGGATTGCACGACGCTCCACAGCTGCTGGGCAACACTCCACACCACACTTAGGACGGTCACAGGACTCCAAGACCTATACACATGGGAAGCTAGCGCCCTTGGAATCTGCAAACGCCGCAAAAACATGAAGGTGGAAATGCGCTTTGCGCCCTTGTTGCTCCTCCTTGCTAAGCGATGCATCACTATGCATTGGAAATAATGGGGGGGCCCTCCTCTAGCGGCATGGGTGGGTGCCGTTAAGAAGTGGGGCGCAGCTGAAGAGGGAATACTCCGCACAGAAGAGGTTATGTTACTCCACTCCTTCACACAAGAAACACTGACGACGCTGGAGTCCCAACCTACCGGTTTCCCGGGGGAGCTCGTGGCCCCTGCGGCTGCCCGGGATGACTTACAGAGGGCCCGATCACCCGGCGGGTCGCAACTGACAGCCGTGAGCGGACCATAACTACATCTTCATTGGGGTGATCTCCGGCACTTTCCCTCCCCCCTCCTCCCACCTGTGCATGCCTAACTAGCCACCCTGTCACAAAGCATCAATCAGGCGACTACCCCCAAACGGTAGCAATAAAAAGACACAGTGCACCCCAGTTCTATACCCCAGGTTTGTTTAAGTTTTTATTACTGCTGGCATACCACCACCCCTATGACATTGTGCTAGCAGGGAGAGCACGCCTAACATCTCAGCATACAACAAAGACTGCCTCGTATGGGTGCTGACACTACCCCACCACTTGTCCCTTAGACCCATCATCGACTCTGAGGCTACGCGAGAGATTGTAGACCATGATGTTACCTGATCTCATGCCAAGATGTAGAGTATGCGAGATTTTTTTTGTGTATAACAATGCCATCATTACTGCTGTTACGTACGTAAATACAGAAAATGCCAATAAAAAGTTTTCAAAAAAATTTGGACAGTGTGCCTCTTTTAAGTACATATGTTTCTAGGACGTCTTCATAGACCCACGAGTATTTGTTGAAACCTCTAAATAGTGTCAACTTGTTCTTTTCCCATTTTTAAATCTGTGATCTATCCTTCTGTAAAATCAGAATCCCTTTTAGATATGGCTTTTTACCCAGAATGCCACTCTTCTGACAGCAAACGCTTTTAGATCACATAACGACAGGCTCTTGATAGAGCGCCATGTTATTCTGAAATTGTATGGGTGCATCATAATCACCGGTAGTCCGCACCCATATATTTAGAGGGCAAAAACATTAACGTGTGGGTATAGAAATGTAGTACTAAAATAGCATATAATAGTACAACTAGAAATGTAACCGTGTCACTTATGAAGATCAATGTAGTGCTTAATTGAAAGTGTATCTGTAATGATGCATAATGAATTAGTTCACGTGTAATGTGATGCATTAGGTTTAAGCGTGCACCATATTAAAGTCTGCACGTGTAGTTTTGCTCATTTACGTATGAAATATGAGTTTAATGCTTTTGTGTGATTTTAGAATTATGTGCTTAAATGTGTAAAAGCCTGATCACATATACGTTTAAGAGAAAGGCCTATTCGTTCTTATGTTAGCTGAATATTGTAGGCCGGAAAATGTTTCCCTTGGAAAGGCTCTGGGATTTGAGAAAGTTAGCAGATCTCAGAGAGTGGAAAGTTTCTCGTTCCCATGTTTCTGTTTCAGGTGCAAGGACACCTATCTCGTTAGAAAGACTAACCCTTTGTTTTAGGAGTTAGGATGGTAGGAGAAGCCAACATGGGAGCGCACGGGAATGTAGATATGATACTTTCGGCGGAGAAGGTGCCTGGGACCCAAGGTCACTCTAACCGACTTTGGCTGAAGAGGTGTGACGAGGGCATGTTCTATGATTTTGTGATTTTGAATTAGGGACAGTGCCCCGAGGGTTGAGCAGTTGAGGATTAGATGGGAAGCTAGAAGGAGCATCTTAGAACGAGCTCTGTAGCTTGGGCTACTAATTGAGCAAAGTGAGTGTACTGCGAAGAAAGTCTTCACTACTGACACCTTTTTACTCTCTTGCCTGGGGAAAATGCTTGGTAGGGATGTCATCTTAGTGATAGTGTAGGGACAGACTAACTGCTTTCTTTTTAGGTTAATGACTTCTAACATATAAATTGGAGCAGTTATTGGTTGCCTAATGCTTCTGGAGCTAACTATTCTTCTTATTCTGAGTCGGATAAGACTCCTGCATAGGCTATTTTATGTATTAGTGCCCATTTATTTTCTTAACCTCTTGATGTGTTGCTTGTATGTGCAATTATTTTTGACTTTGTAATGAATCCCAAAACTTGAAATTCGGAGTCAGTGATCTTTGGAGTATAAGTCGAAATTCAATTAGTTATATAGAGAAATTGGATTTTCTTCCCTTCACACTGTTTAGCAGATAAAAAGGTCCAGTTGGCCTGAGGATTCTTAATTCTTAGGGATGGTAAAATCGGACAAGATAAGAATCCAGCTTAATCACTCTTTTTACTGTTGGCCAATCCCTTCTATCTCCAGTTACACTCACTACCAAGTACAATATTGGTGGCTGAGGCTGAGAAGGTGTTGATCACAGAGTGCTGCAAGGCATTGTATATACAGGTCCTTGGAGGCACTTTAATAACACTGTCCCGCATGCATTGAAAAAATGTGTTTCTGTTATTTATTCTCCAGAAAAGAAATGTCAATATCCACGACTTATCTTTTCAAACCCTAATCCAGTATAATATTTGCCTTTTAAACACCAGTATCAATGCAGCCGGAAATTATAGCTAATTCGACATCTTTGTGAACTAGACAAACAGGGCGCAGCGAGGGCCGCGTTTATTTGAGCTCGCTGCCGAATCTAAATATTAACGTTATGCTCACGAGCTCCTTCATGGCTTTCTGAGGATGGCATTATGTCACTTCTGAGTTGTCTGGGAAAACTCGCCCGCCTGTCAGGGGCTTCCTATACCTTTAATGGTTGTTTACACAGTTTGAAGGTGTTTTTGTTTTATTTAACCAAAATGACATGTTTTTTTTTTAACGTAAATGTGATTTTACTTTATGTCCTGTAGTTTGTGAGTTGCAACGTGTGTGAACAAGCATTTACAATGCAACGGTCTCGGCATTGTTAAAGTTAGAGCTCTTGGCATTGCTCATGACATTATTTTTGTTTATGTTTTTGTTTTTAAAACATTTAAAGAAACGGCATTGTCATGAGCAATGCCAATAGCTCTAACTTTAACAATGCCGAGACCGTTGCATTGTAAATGCTTGTTCAGAATTCCCGAGACGTAGAAGCTAACCATCTGGGTCATTCCATAAATGAGAAAGAAGGGTATGGAAGTAGGGGAGAGTCGCTCTGCATGCCTATAATGGATGGTGTTGTAATGCGAAGTCAGGGCTGAATGCCATTAAAGAACGAGTAGCATAAATTAGCATATATGAAAATACTGGAAGTACAAATTGAAAGATATACAGACAAGGAGAGCACTGAAACTCGCCAGGTATTTCAGAGAAGATGACGCTTACGGGCCACGAAGCCACCAGGATACACTCAGAGGCTCAGAAGCATACTGAGGTCCGTAAGGCAAGGCTGCTAGTTAGCTCCGGTCGCAAACTCTCCTAGGCTGACGGCAGCGGCAAGTCTTTTTCGCTTACCTGTGCTCTCAATCATGCCGAAAATAGGGTGAGGTCTCTCCGGGGCTGTGCTGAGTGCGGCAGATAGTGGGGGGGGGTCCTGAAAAGCAGGGTTACCTTCATCGTGGTGGCACCACTCTGGATTAATGCGGCCGACAGTAACAACGGGGCTGAGAACACTGGGAGGAGTGTGGGCGGAGGCTGCAGTGCGGCTCAGCTGGGGCCGCCGGGCTGCTGCAAGAATCGACTTCCTGGGGAGCAGGATCAGTTTGTGCTCATCCTCGAGACAAGCTGGCCTGGGAAAGCCACAAGACAGCATATTCTCTGAACATCGGCAGCCAGGAGATAACACCAAAGAACCCCTGATGACCCTGGTAAGGAGTAGGGAGCGGGCCCCATTATAGAAGGCGATATTATCACTAATACCAGTATTGGTGCCTCTAAACAGAAATCAGCCACTCCAGTGAGACTGTAGGTTCCGAGGGCACCGGAAGACACCACCGCCTTTCTCCGAGGCAGAGCAGAAATGCCTCGGAGAAAGGCATCGGCATTTTCGGATTCGGGGGCGTGTTTGTCTTTTCTCTCCTCCAGCCATTGGCTGGAGGAGAGAATGAGACTTCTTGCAAAAAACACGCCCCCCGATCCGAAAAGGACGGGGCCTAATCTGAATGACTGACCTCTTCTCCAATGGCTGGCCAGCATTCAAGAGGCCAGCCAATGGAGAACAGGGGAGAAGAGGGGCGGGTTCAAGCCCCTCTTCTCCAAGTCATTAAATCTCGGAGCTCGACTGCGCAAGCGCAGCCTTCGCAGCCGAGACCTAAAAAGGAGTTGAGTGATGCACACGATTCAACAACCCCTTCCCCCCCCCTCCACCCCCAGAGAACACGCCGCCTCGGTGAAGCTTTTGCTTGCTGTTTACTTGCATTCGCTGGCTTGAGTGTATCAACCATGACGCCATCTCATGCCACCCTCAGGCGGGAAAGGGGGTGGGGGTATGAGGGAGACAGGTGGAAGGGGGTGTTTGGGTTTTGTGAAACAGTTTATAGTTTGAAACACATATATATATTACAACTGCATGAATTTATTACAACATAATAGACTTTAAGCACAAAAGGGTGCAATTCAAAATTAAAATCGCGAGTGATCCACAAGTCCAATAAAATTAATTGAATCAGAGGCAATGCAATTTAAGTTCAGTCATATGTGACACTATTTGCCCATGAGATGGGTTTAGCTACTTTCAAATGATAGACATTTATTGCATTGATGATTACGAGCTTGAGGGCTTAAAGTAAAATAGCTGTAATCGTGTCTCCTACAGGCCTCCAATCTGTATGATTATAGAAATAAAATCATTTGATTACATCATAGTCAACTGAATTCATGAATGGGATTACCTTTTCAGACGCTAAACGGCTTCGCTATTTGCCCTTTCATAAAAAGGCTTTTCTAGAACACGATAACTGCAGATTTACAAATGCGTGTGTTTCTGGTCTAAAGTGTGTTTAGAGCAATATTTTTTCAACTCTGGCCAGAGACAGTTTTAGATATCTCCCAGACCTCTTATAAATACAAATACAAAAGTAAAAAATAAGAAAATAGAAAAGCGCATTGGGCCAGCCCCTTCCTGACCTTATTTGGTTTTAAGAGTGAGTCACATTTTAAAAAACACAAAAGGAGAGCCTTTCGATGATGAGAGTGCCAATGAAATACGAAGATTGGCTTGGTTACGGCTGCAGAAATTGGCCAGCAGTTATAAGAGTTCGCCGGAGGAGGGTCGTCAGGCGAACTCTTTTTTTACTTCTTTCATGATATGCATCATTCTCACGGGCTTATTTACAAGCCCCTTGTGCCACCGGTACGTCACTCCCTCCCCCCCTATTAAAAGTGATGCACTGGCGGTGCAAGGGGTTTGAAAATAAGCCCCTCAGTTTCTTTGAGGCCAAGAGAGTACCTTAGTGGTGATACAGAAAGGACGCATGGAGCACGGTATGTGGCAGGGCGAGTGCTCTAGAGTGCATGCTGCTCAGATGGCTTCAATGTGAGGGAAACAATAAATTAGAGCTCTGCAAGTCCGTGAGGACATGGCAGTCACCAATGATTGTGTTGGTGCACACATGCCGGATAGTGGATGAAGGTCCTTCAGTGGTGGCTGAGTTCACAATGGGTTCCGCATCAGGAGACCTTCGTAGATCTCCCACTCTGCTCATTCGAATCTTCACTGGTGGATGGAACACTTCAACCTGTTCGTGGGTTGTCCTTTCAATCCTCCGCAAGCTGTGGCTACCATGGTCATCGATGGGTGGGCTGCCCATCTGTGTGGCATGAAGTGTGGAGTCCTTGGTCCACGTTGCAGCAGTGCATGCACATTAATATATTTGGTCTGTGGGTGGTCCGTATTGCAATTAAGTATTTCTCCCTTCCATCTCAAGGAGCAACACCACTGCTATCTGTTATATCAACAGACTGGATAATGTGGGGTCGTGAATTATATTTTGGGAGGTGGAACTGGGTGCAGCAAGGTAGAATATGCTTGGGAGCAACTTACCTAGCAGGCTGTCAGGTTCCACCTGCGGTTTACTCGGGACTGTACTGATGCTCAAAAGGGTCCACCTCTCGACCATCCCAAGTCCGGAATAACAAATACACACAGACTCGTGAGACACTCAAGCGGGGGAAGGAAAGGGTAGGAACAGCAAGGGGGGAGATCTGTGGATGACACAACAAGAACACCGTAACTATCTTGCGTTAGAAACAACATACACCCACTTGAAACACCCCTATCAGTGCACATGTATAGGTAAGTATAGATCTACCTGTAAAGAAAAAGAAGGACGTATCAACTACCGGAAGAGAGAAGAGGGTGGTTTACAAGCTTCCTGCCCGAACTACCGGAGAGAAGATAAACTAAAACATGATAAAGCTTAGCAGTTTCAGGCACATGGATCCCCCGTGTGTTAGCTTTACTTTCCTCCCCCAACCTACCCTGTGGGTCTGAGCAGAACAGACCCAACATTCCCCCCTCCGTCTCTCTCACTCTCCTAGGAAAAGAAACAAGGCGTGCAACCAATTGTGAAACTGGAAGATGGTATAACAGTAATCCTTTTACTGTACAGGGTCCTAGTAGAGCGAAAATAGTTCCATAGAAAAGAATGCCCACAAGTTAATTACTGGCTCAGCATCCTGAAACAAAACCAACACTGCATATCCCAATCCTCAGTTGAAGCAATCAATAGTAAACTCAGGTCACTGAGGTGATATGAAAGTTGTGGAGCCTCTCTGGGTTGTACTCCACTCCAGAGCATAAGGTTTCAACCACGATTAAAAAACGTACTCCTGCGCCACAGTTATAGCGCAGAATAGAACAACTATTCCCTGCAAGAGACCCCAGAGATGGTAATCTCACCAACAGGGGATACGCGCTCAGTGCAGGATGGGGGGAAATGAAGTGGGCTACTGAACACTCCTCTGCACGAGACCAGGGAAAACAAGTCTCTTCCAACAGAGGAGTGCCTTTCCAGTGACGCCCCTTTCAACTGACTCAACGCTCCTCCGCATGAGACGCCGAACGCGGAAATCTCGGCCAACGGAGGAACCAAGCCCAATATTGCCGGGGAAGCCGGCCAAGGACAACAAGCCGAGAAACAAAGATCCGGAACGTGCCTGCGGCACTCTTACCCCACCACGCTCCGTCGAGAACGGGACCGCAACCTGTAGCAAATCCACCAGGATAATCGGCGGCTTCCTCGTCTCCCTTCTGCTGCTATATCCGGGTCCGATGAGCGTAAACGTCATGTGTCGCGTGACTCCCGCTCTGCATGCCGGGAACTGTAGTTTGTTACTCTACTCAGCGGCAGTCAGCGTTTACCGGCACCGAAATACCTGACACAGGCTCCCTCCATGTGAGGGAAGATGCTCTCATTTGTCATCTCCCACTGGAGCACCATGAGTGGGAGATGTGTACTAAAGTGACACCGGTGATCTTCTTCACATTGGGGTTTCCACATGTAGATCTCCGATGGTTAAAAAACAGAAGCACCCTCGGGTTGGTGCTATATACTTCTGTCTGAATGGTTCACTAGGGCATACCGTCAAGTTCAGCTGGTCTCCATGCATGCTGATTCATTTCTGCTGATGTCACTTCTGTTAAAAGTATGTGGGAGGTGCAGGAGGATACAGTAGATCTGATTCTGATCAACTCAGAAGATTTGGTATGGTGATCATTTGGCATTTAGCATTTGGCTGTCTCTGCCTCTCCTGTGCAGAGCAGACTTGCTCTTGAAGCGGGAGGTCAGGTCTAAAACCAAACATGTGACGCCTGCACACGTGGAGATTGAGAGGTGCCAATTAGAGCACAGTTCCTTTCCTGATGATGTCCCAGATGTCATTTTGACAGCCAAAACACCTGCAAAAATCTATCTACGCAGGTCCCTTGACTGAGTTTGTTCAGTGGTGAGAGTTGGAAGGCATTAACCCCTTTAAATCTCACCTTTCTGATGTTTTGCGATTTGCATTGTCCCTTGTGCTTCAGGGATTGGTGGTGGTTAAATTGAAGGGCTATCTTGCAATCCTCTCTGTCTTTATGCGTCTGCCTGATCAACCTTCCGTCTTCAGAATACTCTAGTGGCACTTTTTCTAAAAGGGTTGCTTTACTTGTTTCTTCCTATTCTTTATTGGTCCTTGGTGGGGTTTAAATCTCTTATTGATTTTTCTGATTGCTTCCTTAGTTGCTTGGCTTGACCTCTTACCCTCAAGACAGTTCTATTGGTGTCAGTTACTCCTATAAGTAGGATCATAGTACATCTGGCTTTATCAGTTCATCCACCTTTCAATTTTCTCTGTGGATACGTTTTTTTTCCCTCACGTATGGTTCACTGATGAAATATCGATGTAGAAAACATCAATATACAAAAATATTGATGCAAAAATATAGAATACAAACATATCGACTCCCTATATTTAAACAGGTAAGTACAAAAATATTGAATAAAAAATATAGATGTACAAAATATCAACTTAAAAATATATATAACATAAAATAAATATATTAGATGTTATTAATATTTTTAACAAAATTAATTAAATATAATATACATTTTAACTAAAAATTACAAATAAACGTAATTAAAAAAATAAAAACACAAACATAAAAATGTATACATATACATATATTTACTTAAATAATAGCTATTATCTTTATTTAATTTTTAAACTTTTAAATATATAAAAATTAAACATATACATTTATCAATAATTTAAAATAACCATTTTATAATCAATTCAAACATTTAACTATTAAAAAAAAAACATAGATTTTGCAATACAATAAATACAACAGTAGGGAAAATGCAGGATAGCGGAGGGGTAAAAATTACTATTCCCACTCCAGTGAGTGCAACAGTAGGGAAAGCGCAGGATGGCGGAGGGGTAAAAATTACTATTCCCACTCCAGCGAGTGCAACAGTAAGAGAAAGTGCTGGATAGCGGAGGGGTAAAAATTACTATTCCCACTCCAGTGAGTGCAACAGTAGGGAAAGTGCAGGATAGCGGAGAGGTAAACATTACTATTCCCACTCCAGTGAGTGCAACAGTAGGGAAAGAGCTGGATAGCGAATGAGTAAAAATTACTATTCCCACTCCAGTGAGTGCAACAGTAGGGAAAGTGCTGGATGGCGGAGGGGTAAAAATTAACTACTCCCACTCAAGTGCAGTATAGAGGTGGGTTAAAAATACTATTCCCACTCCAGTGAGTGCAACAGTAAGGAAAGTGTTGGATAGCAGAGAAACAACAATTAATAATAACATTTAAATAATTAAAAAATATAAATAATATAAAAAATAAACAATATTTTAAAAGTAGCTGATTAAATATATTAAACATTAGCATCAAATACATTAATTACATATATCGAAAAGGTAGAACTATTATCTAAAATAAATAAATGTCTAAATAATATTTATTTGAAATAAGCAAATATTAACAAAAATATTGTTTTTAAAAACAATACTGCATTTATTTAATTTCATAGCCTATAACACCACACCAATGAAAAACAACTTCAACATTTTCATTTTCATTTATTTCCATAATTAACATAATTATTAATCATTTGATAAATTATTATTAATAAAAATAATTAATAAACATTGATTTAATATGCATTCTTTAACACTATAATATTCACAACACACATCTAAAATGAAGTACACAAATACCAGAATTAATTACTAATTAATTATTTTTAATTAATAAACTAATATTTATTAATAAATTACTTCCCACCGTTCCCACCATTTTTACCTATAAACACCACAACACACCTAGAAGTTTTACAAATTGCTAATTAATTAATTAAAATGAATGAACAACTAATTATTAAATCATCAATTAAAAACTAAATTACCACCATTCCCACCTATAAACAGCACAACACACACATAAACATATTTACACAAAACAACTTATCATTAAATCATCAATTAAAAACTAAATTACCTCCCACCATTCCCGCCATTTTCACCATAAACAGCACAACACACACATAAAAATAATTACACAATTAATATAATTTATTGTCAATTAATTAATTAACATTAATTAACAGCTAATAATTAAATCATCAATTAAAAACTAAATTACTTCCCACCATTCAACACACACATAAAAATAATTACACAATATAATTAATTGCCAATTAATTAATTCAAATTAATTAACAACTAATTATAAACATAGTTGATAAAAAATTAATTTACACATTTAGCACTACAACATCTCAATTTAACAATTATTTATAAATAACAATTATTTTATACATTTTTTATAATTAAATTATTTCCCACCCTATTACCTTATAAACCACAAGCCGCTACGGTACTAAAAACACAAAATTCAAATAAACATTTTTTAATAACTACTCAAAACATTCAATACATTTTATATAATTAAATTACTTTCCTCCCTATTCCCCTATAAACCATCAACTCGCTATGGAACAAAAAATGCAAAATTCAAATAAATGTTTAATAACTACTAAACTTTTTACACATATAATAAAAATACAAACAAATCTTATACAAAAAACTACATGCATCAAATACATATAAAATATATACTAAAATACATAACATTAATACAAAATCGATATTTTTAACATCTATATTTTTGCAAACGATATTAAAAACTTTTTATATTTATATTACTTACCCAAAGTCGATATTCTTCACCACGATATTTTGTCTGTCGATATTCTTGAGCCACGATATTTTTGCAACGATATTCAGGTAAGTCGATATTTGTGATTCGATATTTTGGGGCCTATTAGGATGGTGGGCGCACTTTCGTCCGCCCACCACCCTAGCGGTGCTGGGACTGGCCGCCAGTGGTGCGGTAGGCCCGCACCGTCAATTAGGATGCCACGGTGGCAGTGGCATCCCCCATCTACAACATTGTGGTGGGCGGTGCTCACAGCACCGCCCGCCACAATGCTGTGAATGCACCTTGTGCATTTGCATGTACAATGTGGCAGGCACCACGCGGTGCCTGCCACGTTGTGCCTGAAAATGCAGGGGGGTACTATAGGTACCGCCCATGTGCTCCCCCCCAACAACCTGGGGGCCCGCAACGGGCCCCCCAGTCAGGAACCGCATGCCTTTCCATGGCGGCGACGCCACCATGGTAAGGCACTTTCCCGCCTGCATTGTAATAAGGATGGCGGTGTCTTGCAGACACCGCCACCATATAGAGCTCCTTTTCTGCCCAGTTGACTCGTCGGCCGGCGGAATACCGGCCGGCGGTCTTTCCATCCGCCGGCGTCCCCCCCGCCATCGTAATATGGCAGTGGGAAATGGGATATGGGCGGCGGGAAATGTCGGGCGGATCGTCACCGCCATACAGGCGGTGGCGATCTGCCCGACATACTAATAGACCCCTTAGTCTCTGCACCCTCATGTATACATCCTTCTTACTGAAGGTACTTTCTGTGTTTTATATGGCTCAGTCTACTACTCTTCTATTGTTTCCATCTTCTACATCCAATCAAGGAAAGGACCAACTCAGTAGACTGGACACCAAGGTGCCGATTCCGATCCGATAAAAATATTCCCCGTACGAATCGTATCCGGATTTTTTTACGTACGAATCGTACAAGTCCCGTACAAATTGGCAAGTACGATTCGTATGTTAAAAAATCCATACGAATCGCATTGGGAAAATTCCCCGACACGTCCTCGGGTCGGAAAAAGTGTCCGACACGTCCCCGGACAGTTTTACGTACGAATCGGTAAACTAAAGTCCGAGCGCGCAAGTACGATCCGTCCCGTCCGTCCGAATGCACAACCGTATATGGAAAAAACACCGTACGAAGCAAACTCCCATAGCAACCATGGAGACGTCCAAACATGTGCCCACATATGCGCCGAACACCCCCCCGGCCCACCCCCCCCCCCAAGTACCCGCCGTACCCCCAGCCCCCCCATGTACGCGCCATACCCCCACCCCACCCCGTGTAGGTACGGAGCGTACCCCCACCCTCGTAGGTACGGTGCGGACCCCCAGCGCGTGTAGGTACGGTGCGGACCCCGACCCCGTGTAGGTACGGTGCGAACCCCCACCCCGTGTAGGTACGGAGCGTATCCCCCACCCCCGTAGGTACGGTGCGGACCCCAGCGCATGTAGGTACGGTGCAGACCCCCACCCCGTGTAGGTACGGTGCGGACCCCCACCCCGTGTAGGTACGGTGCGGACCCCCACCCCGTGTAGGTACGGTGCGGACCCCCACCCCGTGTAGGTACGGAGCGTACCCCCACCCCCGTAGGTACGGAGCGTACCCCCACCCCCGTAGGTATGGTGCGGACCCCCAGCGCGGCACCGTACCTACACCTTGCTTACCGGCCCCCCTTCACCTCACGCATCGCGGCGTACTTAGCTTTTCCGGCACTTTTTGGGTCCCGTAAAAATATTTCCGTCCGGAGTGCTGTCGGTACGAATCGTACTTGCTGGTACGTAAAAAGCTGCCTAACTCCGTGCGAATGTCTCGTATGCGCTATCCCGGATCACATTCGTATGTATTTTTTAGTCGGTCGGTGTTTTTTATGAATCGTACAGAAATGGTGTTTCTGTACGAATCGTACTTGCATGTTTGTAAGGTGTTTTTCCCGGGTACGAGTCGGACGGAGAAAACGCTCCGTCCGACGAGTCATACCCGTTTTTTCCAGGATCGGAATCGACACCTAAATATGCAATGTCTTGTTACATTGATTACACTTACTAAAACAGAGCTAGCAACATCTAAGAGGAGTACTGTTGTTACTGAACACACTATTTCACTCTGGATCACTGCCAGACCACAGAAATGGAGGGCACAGGGCAGGCAGGGGCTACCAGGCTACAACTGGGTGGTTGGGTAATTTGCCTGTGGTGTTGTGGGTCCTTCCGACTGAGGCTCTATGTAGTGGGCAAAGTATACCCCTTCCATATTTAACTATCATAGTGGAGAGGGCAAGCACTCAAACATTTCTATGGATATCATGTGGAGGGCAGATACTCACAAACATCTCCCACTGCTAAATGTGACAAATGCAAAACTATTGCCTAGAATTACCTACGGAAGTGAGGCACTATGTGGTAGAGATTCTATAACTCTAAACAACGTCATCACAAAAATCTTTACATCTTATTTTCGTCTCCCTTGTAATGCCTCGCCAAACCATAGAAGATTTGAATTTGGGGTACCTAACCTAATCAGCTCACAGCAAGGAAAGGACATAAAGGTTTGGAAAAGAATACAAACTAACATCTCCAATCCAATGTGTCAATCACTTTGGCAGGAAATACAAACAAATCAAATTTCACAGTTTTAGAATTATTTGCAAACGGCCTTAGATGAGTCCTCAGCTCATTCAGTATGGAACATGTCTCTTGCTCCAGAATCTTTTAAAAAGGTCATCAACAGAATAACAAAATGTTCCTCGATGTTGAAAGACAAAGATTCCTTCTCACAAGATCTCATGCATGGATGCTGTTGAATGAATATATAGCTTTTAAACCACAGTCTTATTTGGAAACGAGCTTATCTATAAAACAAAAAACGATTTGGGTTTCTCCCAGGCTTGTCTCACATGATGCAACGGTTGCGCATAATAATACTGCCGACTATGCAAAAACGGAGAGGAAAATATTATTCATTTAGTCGAGTATGCCCAGAACTGATGGAAGAATGAAGGGGAATATTAAAGAAGCATTTTAATAACCGGGGCATACAAGCTTGTAGACAAGCAATAATAGCATGTTTTATAACATCGGATATAGTTCTAAACAGTACCTTTTGAAAATTTTAGAGAATTGTAATTAGGAAACTAGACTCCTGTGAACCGATTTTAGTACAGTTCGTTGTATGTACCCACAGAACTATTGCTTTAGTATTAAGAGAAGCACTTTAGTAACACAGCAAAATGAAATACTGCACACATTAAGTGGGGTGTACCTCCAGGGGTCTACAATGTATAGCTGCAGGGTCCTAGCCAGAATCTATAGAGGTCAAGTGGGCAATGAAAAGATCATAGGCGTAAATCAGACAGAGGATCAAGTTCACAATTAGGCTGTGCTGGCAGTGATTCTGTGTGATAACCTGTAGGTCAGTTTGTTATATTTCTTGAGCAAACAAAGTTCACACTGGCAATCTTTAATCTTCTTGATCTAGAGAATTATGTTTCTGACTCCAAGAGATAGTTTCTTGGTATCTCATTCCAGGCCTCATGTTACCAGTTTTCTGGGATGCGCTTCAGCCTGGAGAATGGTGGATATCCTGTCTGCCTTATTACAGATGCATTAGAATATGATGCACTTGTAATAAGGTGGATACGATCTGAAAATACTTCAGGTAACAGTCTGCCAAAAGAACAATTTACTTACATCTGGTAATACCTTATCTGGTAGAGACTCTATCTAGCCGCAGATCCTTACCTTTTCCCCAGGCATTAGATTGGATCTGGACATTTCTCGAGCAGTACCCCTGTACACGGTTGGTGGCATTGGTCAGCTCCTCACCGGTGTTGTATGTGTCATCCACACCAGAAGTGAAGTGCACAGTGCCTATATGGGCGCAACCCAGGCAAGCTGATGTCTGTTTCTTTTTGCAACTTTTCACGCCAGAAGCATGGAGCCACGAGGAACACTGACAACTGGTGTGAATTTCTAAGGCTCTTAGAATGATGACCATCACACTATAATCAGTTTTCAGAGTGGGGAGGATCGGTAAGAAATCTACGTCTAGGTAGGCTCTACCAGATAAGGCGTTTCTCGAGGTAAGTAATTTGTTAACCTAATATAAACTTCTAGCCGTGGATTCCTTACCTTAGAATAGATACCCAAGCAATACCTCCCCGGAGGTGGGTCTGCCAACAGATTAGAGCAAGAAGTACTGCAGGACTGAACAGGCAAACTGCTCATCACATTGGACCCGATAGTACAGACAGTAGTGTTTGGTGAGCGCATGTAATGACGTCCACGTTGCTACCTGACAGATGTCCAGGACAGGGACTTCATGAGCTATTGCAGTGGGCACAACCTTGGTTCTTGTCGTGTGAGCATGCAAACCTTCAGGAGTTTGCTTTGTGGCCAATGTGTGGCATATCTTTATGCAGAGCACCATCCATTGCGAGATGGTCCGTTTCTGCACTGCCTTCCCTTTCTTAGCTCTAACATAACCCATAAAGAGTTTAGCATCCACCCGGAACTCTTCAGTTCAATCAATGCAGAACAATGCTCTTTTTGGGTCCAGAAGGTGGGGGTTTCTCCCCTTCCTTAGAAGGATGCGGCAGAGTGAAGAAGATAGGCAAGGTGATGGTCTGGCCTACATGAACGGGTGTTACAACTGTCAGCAGAAAGGAGGCACGAGTTCTGAGAATCAGCTTGTCTGGGTGAAAGGTGGTATAAGGAGGATGCAGAGAAAGTCCCTGAATTTTACTGACCCTCCTGGCTGATGTAATGGGCACTAAGAAAGTCATCTTGAGAGTTAACAATCGTAGTGGGCAGTTGTGCAGCACCTCGAAAGCTGCTCATATGAGGAAAGTGAAGACCAAGTTTAAGCCCCCTTGGGGCATGATAAATGGTCTGGAAGGATAGAAATATTGGAGACCTTTCAGGAACCTAGTCACAGATAACTTGAACAAAGAAGGTTGGTTCAGCATCTGCAAAAAGCAGAAAAGGCTGAGAAATAGCTCCTAACAGTGCCCAGAGCAGAGCCTTGCTGGTCTGCCCTCTATAAAACTATTGCGAAAGAGACACCCTCCTCCATAGCCACAGAGGGAGAGAGACCAGGCCAGTGTCTGGTGAGGTGTCCAAATCACTGGCATCCACCATTTCCTCATATCAGTTGTCTTCTGTGTCATCTAGGAGATGCTGGTAACCATAACGGTCCTTTGACGCCTACTAATTGTCACCCTCTCCAGGCTTGTCAAACGAAAAAGGCACTAGCTCCAACTGGGAAGTAAGGGCCTTGCTTGAGTCAGTGGTGGGCAACGTTGATCAGGCACCAAATTGAAATTGAGTATAACAATGGAGCTCGGGTCATCACTGGGCATCAACTGTATCTGGAGTGAAGGCACTGAAGTGGGAACCGAGGAAGGATGCAGTCTTGCAGGTAGCACCGCTACAGATCCAAGGGGCTTGACTGCGGCACAGGGCGAACTCATGGGCGGAGAACCAGTGGGGGTCTCTCCCGTACCTATGGAGCCCGAAGGTGCTCCAGAGTGGTCGGGGCACCTAAACATGATGTCCATAGCCTTATAAAACTCCTTGAGTTGCCTGGGGGCCGCTCCAGGTCCAGGAAAGTGTGGGAGGTGACGGGGCTGAGCCTGGCACAGATTCCATCGTGGAGCAAGACCTGGATTGCTGTCGCTGCCACACAAGGTCCGAGGATTTAGACTGGCGCAAAGAAGTTGAAGAACACTTTGACTTCTTCTTCTTAGACTCACCTAATGATCAAGATAACAACCATCTGGAGCTGCTCTGCGAGCAATAACAGGACCTTCTCCACGACCGGGATTGAGAACTTCGCTGGGGTCAACTGCCATAGTCCAACAAGGAGCTTGAGGGACCACATTTGGATTAATGGCATGGCAATCCTCGTATGTCTTGGAGGAGTTGTAGTCGCATTCCACACAGCAGAGGCAAACCAAATGTGGGTCTGTCACAGACATCTGCCTGTGACAGGTACCACATGGTTTGAACCTGGTGGGCTTCCTGTGAAACATCGCTAGCACACCAGGAGATAGGAATCTCAAAAGGCCTCAACAAAAGTCGAGAAACAAGTTAGTCAAAAAAGAATGGGGGTAACTCTCTCTGTATTCGAGCTCACCGGCATGGAAAGAAAAGAACTGACATAAGCGCGCTTGGGTGGCACTTATATAGGCACCGCTCACGTCACTTCAGGTGGGGACAATGCAGATGCTGAGCCGAATTACACCACCTACCAGCGATCAGGGTTGCTATTCGAAAAATTTCCGGATCCAGTCTGATGCCTGGGGAAAAATTCCAAGGGAAGGAATCTGCGGGTAGAAGTCTCTATCAGATCCTAATTTTGAACCATATTTTGATGTCCAAGCGTCCACTACACAGAACGGTTAGGAGGACAAATTTTCATGCTGATAAGTTCTGGGTAACATACCCTCCTGTTTGAGACCAGAGCTATAAAGATGACCTGGGCTTAATCTGTCCTGATTCTCAACAGAACTTGGGAGGACCGAGTACAAGAGACCCAGGTCACATCACAGGCAAAATGCGTCTACCACCAACTTTCAAGGAGGAAACTCCAGTGCACAGTAGAGCTGAAACTGAGTGTTCTTGTTGGTGCCAAACAGATTTAACCAGGGCATGCCCCACTGGTGAAAGATGACACTCACCAAATCCAGCTGGAGATGCCACTCTTGATCCGCCAACCAACATGTACTCAGCTCATCTGCTCTGGCATTCAGAGACCCTGCTAGATGGTTGGCTGCCAAAAGCTGTTCTGTTGATCCAACCACTTCTATTGACATGGGGCATCCTGGCTCATGATGCAGAACTCCAATCTGCTCTACTTGTTGCAGTACCACATGGCAGTTGTATTGTCCGTGAGGACCTGCACCAGCCACCACTTGTCGGATGGCAGTAAGGCTTTCAAAAGGTTGAAGTACAGTTAGCTCTGTGGTGGGGCCCAGAGGTCTCTGTCACACCACGATGTCTGAGTGGGAAAGGTGAGGGGTCTGCTGCATGTCTAGTTGGCACTTGTCTGCCACCATAGAAGATCGTGAGCTGTCTCCTGTGAGACCTTGATGAAGTTAGCTGAAGTTAGAGAAGCAACCCTTATGCTGGACCCAATGAAACCTGAGGCTCCACTTCAGGGCCCCCATATGCCAAATGGCATTTAGAAGGAGAAGAAGGCATGAGGCTAGATGTCCAAGAAGCCTCAGAGCCGTCCTCACCAAAATCCAGCACTGAGGCTGAAACATCGGGATCATAACTTAAATGTCCCAGATTTGATGCAGTGGTGGAAAGGTCTTGAATGCCACTGTGACCAGGACAGCCCCAAAGAATGGAATCCTCTGCCTGGGACTCGGGTAGTACTTTGGCTAATTGATGGAGATCTCCAAATACATTAGGTGTTCAGCCATCCTTTTCTAGTACGAGGAAGCAGCTCGAGTAGTACACTTCACCTTTCGTCTTTGTAACCTGCATCAACGCGATAGTACCCTTGGTCAGGAGAAGACAGACTTCTTGCATCAAGATTGTGTAGTGATTCTCCAAAAGACACTTAATTGGGAGAAAACTGGGTGGGGAGGAAATGAAAGGCAGGGTATTGCCCATCTGAATGCACTGGAGGAAGTGCCCTGTCCTGCCTCCTATAAGCTGAGTATGGGCACATGAAGGCAAGTTAAATTGACTTGGCTGTCGCTGCTGCAGGGGTAGAAGAATTAGAGAAGAGCTGTCCCTGCTCTTACAAATGGCATCTTCCTCTGCCATGACCTCTGCCACGAAAGGACTGGGCTTGCTGCTGCTGCACAGATTGGAAAAGATGCCATTGTATGTAGGCAAGCTTGTTAGAATAAACCCTAAACTTCCTGTACTGTTGGTGGCACTGCTTGGCAAGGAAAAGAGTCCTAAGAATCATGTTGCAGCTCTTTACATCATTTGCGTGCCAAAATACCATTCTCTGCAAACAATCTAAAGCTATCAAAAGTCATGTGCATAAGGGACGCTTCGACCTCCCTTGAAAACCGAGTAGTTGACTGCATCCTTTTATGCCTTCTAATCACTGCACGAGTGCCAATAACTCTGCCAACACAGTATGTGGTGTCTAAGCCAGAATGCAAGGCATACTTTACCGCGTCCTGTTCATCATGTATTGTTTAAGCCAGCGAGGCTGAGATCTTCCAGGAGATTTGGCACGATTCTGATGGCCATGTCCCATAAAGCATAGGTGCACCTGCCCAGAAGGCACCCTGTTCAAGGATCAAGCATCGGGGATGCTGTACAGCACAGCTAAAAACCACTGGTAAAGGGTCCCATAGGGGAGACATATTGGCTTTGCCAATGCTTGTTCAATTACGTTGCCATTTACTTAGATTTCCATTAATCTCATCATGTGCATGCAGTCAAAAGTATTAAACCAACTTTCATTTTGAGCCAAGCACATTCAAACTATTCACCTATATACTTTCGAGAAATAAAGTCTAACGCAGTACTGTATCTAAAGGCATCTGGAGCAAATGCCCCTGAAAAAAACAGAAATGAATGTAAGCACCCTAAGTTCCCCCAAATATGTGATTTCAAAAAAGTTCCCTCTGATTTTTTAGAAGATACTAGATTATTTTCTCACTTTGATAAGAAACATTCTCATCAAACAAAACTGATATTTAAACACTCCTTTCCTCTACCCCTATGCAAGACCGATAGGCTTTGCCAATGCTTGGTATTTTTTGCCATAGTTGAGTTGCAGCACCACTGCAGCAGAGCACTCTGCAAACTAAACAAAAGATGGCAAGGCCAGGAATTATGTGGATTCCTCACATATCCTTATTTTGCCCAAAAAATACTTCTGTTGCCCTGCAAGCAAGCATAATATTTTATTGGGAGTAATAGTCCTATATTCATAACCTTTATGCTAATAGCTGCTTTTTCATCTCGGAACAAAGTGGCTCCTTCACCTAAAATGAGAGCTGCAGCAATTTTCCCCACGGGAGTCCATCTTGTGTTAAGATGACTGTGTTTGGAAGCTAAGCTCTGAGCAGCACCAGCCTAATGCAGGGATCAATGGCTATTTCTGATATATGTTATGCTATGTTGAAAAGCTGACTGGAATATAGAGAAGCAACCAATGCTCTGTACATTAAGCAGCGACACAGTCATTTCCTGGTTAAGAGGTCTTTAGGCCATTCTGGAAAAATGTTAAGATGAGCTGGAGGTAGGGTATTTATTAGAGCAACATTTCAACCAAATTCCTTGAAGGGAAGATTTAATATACTATAGCCTTATAGTCCGCCGCAGCGGGCTATACCAGCTATTAAAGGCCCGCTGCAGCGTTAAAGGCCCGAGCCGAAGGCGAGGGACTTTAACAAAGCAGCGGGACTTTAATAGCCGGTATAGCCCTGCTACGAAGGGCTATAAGGCTATTAGAACATTCTGCCACTAGAGGGCAGAATGTTCTAACAAATTAAACAAAGGCTTCAGGGAGCGCAAGGGGATTTAAATCCCCTCGAGCTTCCAGAGGCTTTTGTAAAACATTGGAATGTTGCTCTACGGGCCTTTACCGGCCGTAGAAGCAGGGAGCACTCCATTGTCTACAATAGAGCTCCCAACATTCCAATGTTCTAATAAAAAATAAAAACTTCAATACCTTTATTGTACTGAAAAATACAATATCTCCAGGGTGGTTTGACTTGTGTGGTTCTCACGAGATGTTGTTACCCAGAATCCCTTGAAAACCATTTCACGGTACATCTGTGATTGCTTCCAGTCTATTGCGCCACAAATTGCAGACATCCATGCACTTTCATACTATTAGGAGGGAAGCTAACAAAGGCGTTTAGCCCAAGGGCATATGGCATGAGCACTCAGCTAGCCAGCCTGCTCTTTTTACATTGCATCTTCAGCTGGCTAAAGTGACATATTTAGCTCAAGTTACAGAACAACGGGATCCTCCTAAATATGCTTTTACTTTGATGACCCAATTTCTACTCCGGTATTTCGATCTTGAGGTGTGTTCAGAAAATATGGTTTATTTACAAAGTAATGTCTAGCAAGCTTCCAATAGGGAGAACATATGTTTTACAATGTAGAAAACAGTACCATAAACAGTGCTGATCTTGTAAGAATATCATAATGCACTAATCATGTTCCAAACTTGGGAAGTTATTTTTAGAGCCGCGGGGTTGAACTCCATGTGAAACATAGGTCTTCCATTAAACTGGGGCCGGCTGCATCTGTGTTAAAGGTATGTTGTAGTATTTCTATGCAGTGGTTGAAGTGGGTGGGATCTAACAGGAACGGCATTACCAAATCTTGTTCCTTTTAAAGAAACAATTCCTGTGCTTTTTGTTAAAAAAAAAGGAAAAGGGGTCTCCTGTACAGTAAAGCCAAGGGAGAGGCAGACAGCAAAAGAAGAAACAAGCCTTCTTGCCAGGGTGCCCGTTACCTTAAATTCACAGTGTTTTCATTCGCATCCTGGGACCTCATAAAACTATAAATACACACTACAATTCCCCACTGCACCAACCAGGATTCAGTTCTGCAGTCGTCTGGTTGCACACATAGACATCTGCAATGGTCGCATTAACCAATTTCATAAGGTAGAAGGGTGCATTTCCTACCAATTATTTTAACTTGTATTTAGTTTTCATTTAAGGTGTGTGTTACATTTGAAATGTATTTACCTGAACCACAAAATAGTTACAGATCATTGCGTTCTTTATAGCCACTTTTCTGGCCCCGCCTCCACACTCAGTGACCGCGCCCTATTACACTCAGGATCATAGTTCCCATACTTTCTTAGACACTTCAACCACTGTTTCTATGTAGGAGGTTATCTGTGAATGTAATTGTCTGGTGTGGATCACAAGCTGTAATGTCGGTGCAGGCGAGAAGAGCTTATTTCCATACAAACATGCTCTACTGCTATGGCCTTTTGAGAGGTTCCGTGGACATTCTGGTCCCAATCTGAGGTGTCCTTTGACAGGAAATGGACTGTAGTTGCGGCTCCTGTCCCTGTTATTGGCACATGTGGCCCTGAGTTTGTTATTTAAGAATGTGATAGTTTGCCTAATCTAATGTTGCTCTTTGCATGTTAACTGTCTAATCAGAATCAGAAGTACTTTATTTCCAAGAAATATATTCTTATAGAGATATTACACACATTCCTCATTCATAAAAAGAAAAAGCAAAGATAAGAACAGGCAATTTTAGGAAACTAAAACAGCACTGTCTAAAGTAAAACACTGAATTTCACACCCTCAAGGTTCTTCCAGGATGATGAGAGGACTTTGCCATACAATACACCCCCGAACACCAACCCAAGTGTGACACGAGGATTGTTTTTTGTTGCCCTCCCTGGAGGCTCATCGTTAGCTTAATGTATTGTTTTGGGGTGAGATGACGGGAGGGGACAAATGGGGGAGGGGACAGGAGAGAATTTTCTGTTACCCTGACGATGCTGCCTTTTATGATATCAAGTTTCAGCTGTGTTTCTGTTGAAAATGCTCTGCCAATCAGATTATCCTGAAATCTCATCTTTGTATAAGTGCCAACAAGTTATAAATAATATATATTTATATATTTTTTAAAAGGTTCTTCCAGGACATATTCTACCAGGCTAAACTTGGTAGAATATGTCCCCAGACGTGCATTAACTGGGGAAATCAATGCAGAAATATCCATTTTTGGGAAATGTCTTGTTCCATAAGGGAAAGTTGGAATGGTCCGTTAATAGGAAATCAATGCAGAAACACCTATTTTTGGGTAATTTCCTATTCCATAAGGAAAAGTTGGAATAGTCTGTTAGTATCACACCCCTGAATTTCCACACCCTGCGGAATAAGACTTCACTGGTACCGTATTATAGCACTGAGAGTCCCACGCATCTCAAATTGAGGTTCTGAAAGTGCATTTCCTGGGGCTACTGCATGATCACAAAGATTAGAAACCAACTGTGCATTTTCATACCAAAGAGAGAATCCCGTTTTTCTGTAGTTTGCACTAACTCTAGAAAGATGTATTGCTACTGCAGATTATGTTGTCAAATATAATACAATAAAGATATATTTTGTATGGAGAAAATTGCCAGGAAAACTGTGCATTTTTAAGTGAAGCCAGCATGTGCTGGATAATTTAAAGGCAGCAAATAAGAGTGAAAATGAAGCAAACAAATGTTATCAATGGGTGAGGTGCAGGCCCCTTGTTGTATACTATATACCTACTGATAACGCCGGATTCTTATCTTATCATTCTATCTCTTACGGCCTATAAGAATCTTCCGGTCGACTAGATCTTTTTATCTGCTGTGAAGTGTGAAGGGAAGAACTCACTTCATTTAGACAAAACCAATAGCCAATCAATACCGACTCTGAAGAATCACTAACTCGGAATTTAGTTTCAGGGGGTTTATTACAAAGCCAAAAATATCTGGACATACAAGCCCCTCATGACGAGGTTAAGGAAATACATGGGAACTAATACAAAGTTTAATCTGTGCAGCAACCTAATTCGATTAAGCATAAAAAGAATAATGAACTCTAAAATTATCAAGCAAACGATAACAGCTCCAATATCTAAATTAGTCTTCATGAATACCTACAAAGAAATTGATTAGTCTGTCCCTACACTACCACTAAAGTGACATCCCTGCTTAGCATTCCCAAGGCAAGATCCGAATAAGGTGTCAGCTTGTGAAGACTTCCTAAGAAGTACACTCACGTTGAAGGGATCAGTAGCCAAAGCTACAGCATCATTCTAAGTCTTCTCCCTCTGTATCGGTCCCTTCCACCTGCCCTCTAACGCCTCACTGTCTCATCTCCTAACTCTTCCCTCGGGGCACTGTCCCTAATACAAAATGCACGACATAGAAGACACGCCTTCGTTCCACCTCTTCTGGCTGGACACCTCCTGGAGGTAACTTTCCATCAAAACCTGTATGGCGTCCAATAACGGTTAGAATGTCCTTGAGTCCCAGGCTTCCTCAGCACCAAAAGTATCGGCTTCTCGTTATCTGCATTCCTGTAGCAAACGCTCTTCCATACCTAACTCCTAAAACAAAAGGTTAGTCTTAGCTAACAAGGACGATGTCCTTGCACCTGCAACAGAAGCTTGAGAACGAGAAAACCTTCCACTCACAGAAATCTGCTGACTACCTCCAAATGAGAGCTCTCCCAGGGAAAGTACATTTCGGGCCTACGATATTCGGCTAACATAAGAAACGAATAGGCCTTTCATTACAATACATGAACCTTAAATCAGGCCATCGCACATTATAAATCACACGTTAATAAACATTGCATCTACAAGCATTATTTTCATTACATTCAATATATGTATAATCATTTCTACACGTGCAATCTTCAATATGGTGCATATTTAAATCAAAGGCATTACATTGCGCACAAATTAATTCTTTAGGCACTTTGCAATGGGCAGTTGCATTTAAAAATCATGAACTCTTTCGACTAACACGCATTACATTTCTAACATTATATTCACATTTTATTATTAAATTTACTCCTCTAATGGTCATCTGTTAATACAACATAGGATACATATGTAGGTGCGGACTATGCACGATTATGATGCACCCCTACCATTTTCGAACAACATGGCGCTCAATTAGTTGCAAGCGAGAGCACATGCAGTGTATGCACTGTCACAGACAAGACATTAACATTAGTTCACGGACTTAAACCTAAATGAGCCACTGGTCCATAAAGTTGTCAAAGCAAGCATGTCTAACCCTCTCAAGGGAAAAGATCAAGATGGTATATCAGTTTTCTTGCTGATGATCCCTTTCAAGGAAAATCCTTTGCCCTGCTTCAGCCTCAGGAAAGTCAACGTTTACTATTTATAAGGTACACTGGACGGCCAGTCTTATATGGTTACTTTAAAGGAGCAAAGTAGTGGGGTACAGCACTTGATGGTCAAATGTATAGATCGGTTCTGTGTAACTACTATCTTCTACACCTGTGAGGTTCCCCCTACCATATTCCCTGCTTCTTGTCGTTGTTTTACTATACAAGAATCCCCAATGGGAGAACTCTCTCCACTAGGAAGACCCTCCTGACCCCCTTTCATCTACAGGTGCTTTTGGCAGCTTAGGGGCTGACACTTATTTATTTTTTTTTTTTTTGAAACCTTTATTACAGAATGCAGTAGATATACAAATATGGGCCTACAACCTTCAGGCCGGCCGCTAGCAAACAGTGAGATCATAAAACACAATTATAAAACACACGCGGCAAGTGGTAAAGGTCCCAGAAGTCGAAAGAAGCGTTTGCGGCCACACTGTCCAGACCCCCCAAATGGCGGTTCCATTTTTAATGAAAAAACTACAAACAAACCCACAAGGCAGCAAAAGTCTAAGCAACATTATGTGCTCCCCTCGGGAGGACCCTACCGATCTACAGGAATAGGAGGGGGGACGGGCAGGGACAGAAACAAAGTGGGCACGATGACACAGAATCCAGGGAACAAGCAGACTAGGGAGACTGGGCCGCCGCCAAGTCAGGCGTCAGTGGCGGGGTACAAATCGCGCCACGATAGGAGTTCCAGGGGCCCCACACTTTCACCCATTTCCCAGGCTTACCTCTCGCCACATACACTACCTTTTCCCGAAACATACACCAATCCATGTTGTCCTTCCATACCGAAACCGTTGGTGACCTCTGGGAGCCCCACAATTGTGCTATGTCACGCTTGGCCACCATATATCCCAGTGTCACCCACCACGTTTGCGTCACCGTGTAATCAGTCGGTTCCCACACATTCAACATACATCTCCTAGCCTCGGGAATTAGCGTCACATGCGTGACCGCTTGCAACACCGCATGTACACCACGCCAGAATCGAGCCACCTCCGGACATTCCCACAAAGTATGGAAGAAGGTCCCTAACAAACCACACCCACGCTTACACATCCCATCCACAGCATATCCCATACGCATCAGACCCGGCCCTGTAACGTAGACCCTGTGGAGTATTTTGAGCTGGACGAAACGAAGGCGGGCCGGTATGGCCACCTCTTTCGGGGAGGCCACCGCAAATACCCAATCCTCGTCATCCAGCTCCAATCCGTCGGCAACCCATGCCTCACGAAGGCCAGCCAGCAGGCCCGAGCGATCATTGATGAGCTTTTTATAAATCAATGAGATAGTGCCATCCGGGACATGCCTGTCCAGCACTCTATCTTCCAAAGGGGAGCACTCTGGGATGGACGCGACATCCGGGAATACGGAACACAGCGCGTGGCGAACCTGTAGATACCGGAAGTACTCCCTGTCCTGCAACTGGAATTCCGTTTGCAGCACATCAAACGTTTTAAATCCCCCCCTCGTCCAGAGATCGCCCACCCTGCTGATGCCAATCGTGTCCCACTTCTCAAAGCCTTTCGTAGTCCACAAGCAGCCCAATCGCTCAGATGCATACAATGGCGTCGCCCGGGTCAACCGATCCTTCCACCCCATAGCCAAGTTTGCCGCGTGCCACACCCGTACCGCGACCCGTGTAGGACCCGTCAAACGTGCGTCGAGCGATCTAGAGTAGAGCGCACGATTGTAGTCGCCACCCGGCAACAACAATTTGTCCATTTCAAAAGCCGGGTTAAGGGCGGGCCCATAAAGCCCGTGGTTTATCGCAGCCAGCTGGGAGGCCCAGTAATATCGTTTGATGTCTGGGAGGGCGACCCCCCCGTCATACCACGGGAGCGTCAGCTTCGCGAGGGCGATCCGCGGCCTCCCGTCCCAAATCAGTTGGCGCTGCAGACCCTCCACCTCCCGAAAGTAGCGAGCCGGGACGACGTCCATCGTGTTTTGTAGAGCGTATAAGAAACGCAGCAACGACATCATCTTAAACAGCGCCGCACGGCCGAGTGGCGAGAGCGGCAAGCGCCTCCAACGCGCCACATCCTCCTTCAGACGCTGGAGGGGAGGGAGTAGGTTCTGTTTATATCGGGCCGCAGAGTCCAGGGTAATAAAGATACCCAGATACTTAAATCCCTGTGGAGCAACCTGGATAGGACAACCCCGCGGAAGGATAGGAGCCTCCCCTGAGAGAACATATACACAGGATTTAGCCCAGTTGATGACTAGGCCGGAGTTGCGGCCAAAAGAACACAGTACATCCACTAACACAATCAACGATTCACGCGGGGAAGCAAGGTACAAAAGAATATCGTCCGCGTAAAGGGAGACGCGATCCTCATACTCAGGGGTCCATAGGAGACCACGAATCGAAGGGTGCCACCGCAGCCACTCCGCCAGGGGCTCCAAGGCGAGCGCAAAGAGGAGCGGCGACAGCGGGCAGCCCTGCCGCGTGCCCCTGCCCAATTCAAAAGGAGCCGATACTCTACCATTCACCACCACCTGCACCAGCGGTCCGGAATACAACAATTTCACCCAGCCAATGAATCCCGGGCCAAACCCAAACTTCGCCAGCGTCGCCCAGATATACGGCCACTCGAGCGTGTCGAACGCCATAGTGGCGTCCAAGGACGCCAAAATGGCTGGCTCACGTATGAACGGGACCCTCGAGAGCACCCCATGCAGACGCCGCAGGTTCAGCGCGGTGTTGCGATGAGGGATAAAGCCGGACTGGTCCTGATGGATCAGATCGCACACCACGCTGACCAGCCGATTAGCCAGCTCCTTGGCCAGAATTTTCGGCTCCGCATTCAACAGCGAAATGGGCCTGTAAGACGTGACCCGATCCCGCGGCCTCCCCTCCTTGTGAATAACCACAATAGTGGCCAGACGCTGGTCCAGCGGGAGGGAACCCGCCGAACGGGCCGCGAGGAACATATCACGGAGATGCGGAGCCAGTGTATCTGGCCGCAACTTGTACAATTCGAAGGGGAGGCCATTAGGACCCATGGCCTTGCCAGAGGCGACCGAACGTATGGCGAGGGCAATCTCCTCAGATGTCGGAGCCGCGTCCATCAACAATTTATCTTCCTCCGAAAGGGAAGGCAGCGCAATATCTTTAAGCAGGTCATGGGAATCCTCTTCCGAGCGGGAAGATACCGGAGAATACACCCCGCGGAAATAGTCAGCAAAGCAATCAACAATTTCCTCCGGCTCAGTGACACACACACCATCCAGTCTCTCAACCGACGGAACAACTCGACTCGCTCTCTCCTTTTTATCCAGCCACGCAATCAGTTTTCCAGCCTTATCACCCACATCATACAGTCGCCCCTGTTGCTCCCTACTCAGGCCCCTGGCCGCCTCGGTGACTAAGGCCTTGTAGTCCGCTTGTTTGAGTCTGAGAGCATGCAGTTTGTCGTCTGTGACACCACAATCCAGATCACCCTCCAACTCAATTATCTCAGATTCGATACGGGTCACCTCCTCCCGCTCGCGCCTCCTGGAATGGGAGACGAGGGATAGGGCCTCCCCCCGGATTACCGTCTTGAACGCCTCCCACAGAGAAACAGCAGACGACACAGATCCCACATTATCACCAAAATATTGCTCAAGGGATTTAATCAAATCTGCGCGAATTGTGGGGTTACGCAGGTACCAGGGGTTGATCGGGACCACCCTCCCCTCCCCCCTCGGGAGAATATCGAAGTGCAACAAGAGCGGGGAGTGGTCTGAAATACCCCGAGCAAGATGCCGCACCTCCCCCACCCTCCCTGCCTGTGCTGCTGGCATCAGAACATAATCAAGCCTCGAAAGACTACCATGAGCCCCGGAATGAAAGGTGTATTGTACCTGCGCAGGGTGTTTCAGCCGCCAACAATCCACCAGTCCCAGGGTATCCAAGAGGCCAGACAACCAAGTTTGGGCACGGGGGAGATCCCTGGGTGGGTGACGATCCTCATTTCCGAAAATTACAGCGTTAAAATCCCGCCCAACCACTAGAGTCCCCTCCGGCAGCCCAAGAAGAAGGCGCCCCAAATCAGCAAAAGTAGTCGTCTGCAACCCCGGCGGGACATAAACAGAAACCAAAACAATCACTTTACCTTCCCATCTACCCACTAGAGCCGTATACCGTCCCCTATCGTCATGGAGCACCTCATCAACCTCCAACGGGAGCGAGGTTTTAACCATAATGCCCACACCCCTCGAACCAGAGGTGAAGCCCGAATGAGCTACAAGGCGATAGCCCCGCCTGTTCATGGCACGGAAGGAATTACCAATAAGGTGTGTTTCCTGCAGGAATACAATATCAGGTGAAATCCGTTTTAAAAACTGCAGGACCACCCCCCGTTTTATCCTGTCCCCCAGTCCATTAACATTCCAGGACAGAAGTCTCAGTCCCCTACCCCCCATCACAGCCAAAACCGATCAGTCTCCCCCCAGAGAGCACTTTAGAAATAGCACAACAATACTTCTGCCTTGTGGTACAAACAAACAATACCCAACCCCAACCCAACATCCCAAACAAAACTCCCCCCTCCCTGCACCCCTGCATGAGCCCAAACAGCCCCCCAACTTGCAGTGTGCCTGTCGCCCCTGTGTGAACTACAAAGACCCCCTAGAGGAGGAAAGAGAACCCCCTAGAAACACAGCACAACCTCCAATGGAGGGGGAACGAGACACGACAGTCAAGAAACCCTGAGCTTGGCCGAAAAGTGGCATCATCAGGAATGAGCCCCAGTGTCAATACCTCATACCCGGTCCGGTGGGCACTCTCCTCCCGCTGCCCCCATCCCATCCCGATCATGTCCCCTAGACAAAGTGTCCAACCAGTCCCCGGCCGTCTCAGGGCGGTCAAAGAAGTGAGTGCGACCATCAGACTCCACACGCAGCCTGGCCGGGAAAAGCATTGCATATTTTAAGTTCATATCTCGAAGCCGCCGCTTGACGCCCATGAAACCCAGTCTCTGCTTCTGGACTGCCTGCGTGAAATCAGGATAAAAGTTCACCTCCATGTTCTCCAGCTTAAGCGGCCCCCGCAGTCTAGAAGCTTGTAAAATCGCATCCCTGTCCCGAAAGTTGAAGATACGGGCAATAAGAGGCCGCGGGGGAGCTCCGACCTTCGGCTTGCCGCCAGGAACTCTATGGGCCCTCTCCACAGCAAAGAATTTACTCAGTCCTCGAGGCTGGAGATGAGGAGAGATCAGATCCTCCACAAAGAGATCCGCCGCCGAATCCTCCAGTCCCTCAGGCACCCCGATAATGCGAACGTTATTCCTCCGGGCCCTGCTCTCGGAGTCCTCCAGTCGCCGATCCGTGAGCGCACTGGCCTGCCGGAGCCGGCGTACCTCCGTCTGGAGGGCCGCCACCTCAGTCGTGAGGCCCGACGCGGTATGGGCCAACGAGTCAACCCGGTCATTTGTCTTGGATAGATCTGCTCTGACAAGGTTGACATCGATAAGGACCGCGTCGAGTTTGTGCGCCAGGGTGTCGAATTGTTGACCCACCGAGGTCTTCATCTCAGCTATGGCGCCCATGACGTCCTGCAAAGTCAGATCCGTCGGCAAATCCGGGGCATCCGCGGGGCACTCGGAAGACTTATGCGACCCGCCGGGAGAACCTTTCGGTAGGGTGTAGCGATCCATGATGTTGACTTGAAGTGCGGCGCCACGCCGGGTCGATTTGGCCTTCAGCCGATCTCCATCCTGCTTCGTGGCCATCGTCCTGTATCTCGCACCCCCACGAGTCATGCAGCGGAGAACGAGCAATCGAGGCCGAGGACCCCGGAGGTCACCTCAGGAAGGCGGAGCAGGTCCCCGCAGACAGGCAGGGTCCCCCAGCGAGGCAACCACCACACAAAGAAGCGCCGTGATCCCACTCGCGATGACGGCAAGGGGACTCAAAAGCGAAAGTGAAAGTGTGGGGTACGCGACTCGCCAGGCTCGTCCCGCCGTTGTTATTCACTTCTCCACTGGATCACCCCCCAACTCAAGTCCGGGGTCAGGAGAGGAGCAGGCCGCAAACTTCAGTCGATGCTCATAACGGCACACGGGGTCCGATTCAAAAACGGAAAACGGGTACCACCTCGGCTCAGGTTCACCGACACAGTCCCCTCAACCGATTCAGGATGAAGACAGGATAAACGTAGGAGGTCGCGGAGGTCCTCGGGAGCCTTGCACCTACGTGGCCATCTTGGTTGCGCGCTAGGCTCCTCCCCCGGGGCTGACACTTTTTAACCTGTTTTGTATGCCTAAATCGTTGTTTTCCTGCTGCTAAACGGCTCATGTATTGTGTGTGATACCATTTTAATCTTTTTAACTCCGTTCTTTGCACATATAAATGTTTGTCTTTTGAACTTGGGACACTTTTAGTTTCTCCTCTACTCCGTTGCTGGGGCTTCCTCCTCACTTCCGGTGTGCCAGAGAGAGGCGCCATTTTGTTTTGAACGGCGCGCTAGTCTCCTGGCCACCGTCATTACTTAAATGCACGCTGCGCGTTCGCAGGTGCTTAGGGGCTGACACTTTTTAACCTGTTTTGTATGCCTAAATTGTTGTTTCACTGCTGCTAAACGGCTCATGTATTGTGTGTGATATTATTTTAATCATTTTAACTGCGTTCTTTGCACATATAAATGTTTGCCTTTTGAACTTAGGACACTTTTAGTTTCTCCTCTACTCCGTTGCTGGGGCTTCCTCCTCACTTCCGGTGTGCCAGAGAGAGGCGCCATTTTGTTTTGAACAGCGCTGTAGTCTCCTTACCACCGTCATTACTTAAATGCACGCTGCACATTCGCACAGCGGGCGCGCCGCTGGCGCGCCGAAGGCGCGCCTAAGGCAAGCCCATCTGCGCTCGTCAGCGTCTCGTCGGCGGCCGCGGCCAGTTATGCTGCTCCACAAATGGCCAGAGGATCAGGCCGTCGGTCCTTCTCGAGGGAGTCGCTTAAACAGTTAAGGGGAATCTGTTGTGACATTCATACCTACCCTAATTTAAGGGGGACGCAAGACTTTGTGTGTGGGGCTTGTGGGTTTCATCTTGGTCTGGAGTCTACTGCCTCGAATAGGTCCTCAAGGGCTCCTTCTATTGTAGCGGCACTGATAAACGTGCGCTCCTTGAAGAAGCATCATCTGGAGGTGTATGAGCTTTTGGATGATAACTCGCTGGACCTCTTATTTATTACTGAGACTTGGTTGGACAGCTCCTCTGATCCTATAGTGTCAATGGCTATTCCTGTGGGTTACAAAATTAGCAGGTTAGACCGGACTACGGGGAGAGGAGGGGGGGTGGCTGTTATTTTTAAGGGGAAGTGGGAGCTTGGTAAGTGTGATTTTAGCAATTGGGGTGGATGTGAAGTCTTGGATTTCAGTATTTGCTTCTCAGCTCATTCCTCCCTGGGTGGGTCCTTGATTTATCGCCCACCGGGCGTGGCTAAATCTTTTCTTCAGGCCTGTGATGAGGCGGTTTCTGTGAGGGCTCTGCGGTTCTCCCACTATTTGATTCTTGGCGACCTTAATATCCACTTAGATCAAAAGGATTCAAAGGACACGCTGGAGCTCCTTGATATTTGCCAATTAGCGCAACTCTCCCAATGGGTCTGCCAGGCGACCCATCAAGGGGGCCACATTCTTGATCCCATTTTTTCGAACTTTCCCATTAAAACTAAGGTTCTACTTCCTGTTTTGTGGTCAGATCATTATTTAATCTGCTTCTCTTGGGAAGTGGCCTCTCCTAGTTTTAGACCTACAGTTTGTCACAAACCTGCGTTTAAGAAAATTGATCCTGTCGAATTTGCGAGGGCATTGGAGGATAATAGGCCGTCCCTGCCGCAGGATCTGGATAAGAGCCTTACATCCTTTTCCATCTGGTTGCAGGGCACCATGGCTGCTATTGCTACCCCGACTTCTTTTAGGTGGTCGAGGGATTCGCCCTCTAAACCGTGGTTTACAGCGGAGCTGCTACATTTGAAGCAGGACTGTAAGAAATTGGAACGTTCTTGGCGCCTTAGCAACTATTGTCAGGTGGCTAATGATCGACTCAGGCAGGGACAGAAAATTTACTATAAGGCTATCTCCTTAGCAAAAAGGGTGTTTTTTGCCACTCGTATCGATCAGGCTCAAAATAACTCAAAAGAGATTTTCGCCATCGTACAGAACTTTATGTCCCCCTCTGCTCAGAGCAGCATTATGCCGGTGACGGTAGACTGGTGCGAGACGTTATCCAAATTCTTTTTGGATAAAATTCAAAGGATACAAGGCAGCCTCTTATGCCCTGCTGCTCAAGATTTTTCTGCTTTAGCTGTGGTGTCTCGTGCTTCCTTTCCCGAGGCAATTTCTTCCAATCACTCCTTGGTTAATTTTTCCCCGGTTGATTTGTCATGCACGTTGAGAATTTTGAAGGGTCTGAAGTCCGGCTCTCCGGCTGAGCCGTGCTCGGCAAGATTATTGGCTTCGGTGGCAGAGGTTGTGAATGCTGAAGTCAATTACATTATTAATCTGTCTTTGCATGTTGCTAGGGTTCCAAGTGTTTGGAAGCAGGCAAAAATCGTCCCTCTCTTGAAGAAACCTACTCTTAATCCCTCGATTCCGGGGAATTATAGGCCCATCTCTCTCCTCCCCAGCCTCTCTAAAGTCTGTGAGAAGATAGTAAACAGACAGCTGTCGGAGTATGTGGAGAGGGCGGGGCTTTTACATCCAGCTCAGTCGGGCTTCCGCTCTTCCTTTAGTACGGAAGGTGCTCTGGTGGAAGTGTTGGAAGCAATTCGGGAGTGTCTCGATGCCGGCGGGAGAACAGCCTTAGTGCTGCTCGACTTGTCGGCTGCCTTTGATACGGTCCCCCATCCATTATTGCTAGACAGATTGGCGGAGATTGGGGTGGCTGGCTCAGCCTGGGGCTGGATTAAGTCCTTTTTGGAAGGCCGGGTTCAGCAAGTATGGCTACCCCCGGCGTCCTCCTCACCTCAGCGGGTTTAAACAGGGGTCCCCCAGGGTTCATCCCTTAGCCCCCTTGTTTAATATTTATCTTACCCCTCTCGTTTTTTTGGCAGAGAGTTTGGGGGCTAAGGTGATTGCCTATGCTGATGACACTCAGCTATTGTTTACCTGGGATAAGAATGTGACTACGGTGGCCCCCGTGCAATCGTGTCTTTCTTCGGTCTTCAAGTGGTTGGCGAATGCGCAATTGAAATGTAACGAGGACAAATCCGAGGTTTTACTGTTTGGTGACTTTCCGACTGGGTTTAGAGACGTGATCTGGCCAGCTGAGTTTCCACCGCCAGTGTCCAATAGTCAGACCGCTAAGAATCTGGGAGTTTGGTTTGATGGTAACCTTTCTTTCTCCACTCAAGTAAAGCGACTGGCAGGCTGCTGCTTTGGTCTCCTCAGAGTCCTGAGAAGGTTATTTCCGCTTCTTCCGCAGGCGGCACGGGAATCTGTGGTGCATGCGCTTATCTTGTCCCGCTTGGACGATACCAATGCGCTTTATGTAGGGATCCCAGCTTACTCCCTTAATAAATTGCAAGTGATTCAGTATGCGGCTGCCCGCCTCTTGGGTGGGATCGCGCCGAGGGAGAGTGTGCGGGGCTACATTTGTTCCCTGCACTGGCTTCCGGTCAAGGCGCGAGTGGTGTTTAAATCTCTCACCATTGCCCATCGGGCACTACATGGTCAAGGCCCGGGCTATCTGCAGAAACGTTTCTCCTTTTATGTTCCGGGGAGGACTCTGCGCTCTTCATCTCTTAGGCTGGTGAAGAATCCTGGTTTCCAGCGGCATCGCCTGGGGGGCGCTTCCTTGGCTGTTCTTGCAGCCCGTGCTTGGAATGCGCTTCCCTTGGCACTTCGTTGTGTGGAAGATATTGCGGCTTTTAAAAAAAATTGCTAAAAACTCACCTTTTTATCTAAAGTCAGGTTATGTTCGGTTTTCCCTTGGGTCGCGCCGGGACACTCCTTGGAGTAGCTGTGCGCGCTATAAGTTTAAATAACATAACATAACAACCTACTGTTTATTCTTCAGGGCTCCTGCGACTTACTCCTGCCATCAAAAAACACGTATTCCTCAGGTTCCTGGTCAAGGATGCTCCTGTGCTCCAGCCATATTTATCTATTAATGCTGCTTGGAAGGGGGAGCGGTGTTGAAATGGTCTATCGTTTCAGTGCCACTGCTCCTTTTTATGTAACAATTCTGAGACCTGTGATGGTGAAAGCACCCACAGTCTAGTGCTGGCCATGAAATTACCAGCAGTGAATGAGCCACACGAGTGCTTAATAGCATTAGTCTATGCTCATTAGGGATGAGAGAAGCCTGCAAGGAGGGCAGTCTGCTCAACATTGAAAATCTACCTTTAAAAATAAAAACGCTCAAAGCCTTTTACAACTTATATTGGCCTGAACATGGTTTAACAAAACCCTCTACTTCTAGGTAGATCTATCTCTGTTGGAAAATTCCATCTAATTCTTTAGGCTGAAAGTTTCTCTTTTCCTTTTTTATTCAGTTAATCGCAAGTCTTCTCTTCCACGCTCTCCAAGGAACAAACCACCGTCAGATGAATCTTCAATGAGAGGGTTCAGCATTCCCAGAGACGGACCAAACACCCAAGTGCAAAGAAAAAGAACAACACTAACAGGGAAGTTAACAGAATAGTGGAAGATGTAAATAGATCATATACTACACTTAGCTGTAGGATTAACAAGCATTGGCAAAGCCAATTGGTCTAGCTTTTTGGCTTTGCCAAGATAGACCTATTTACTTTGCCAGTGGTTTTTGGAGAAGAAGTGAAAAAAGGATGATTGCTGATGCACAACAGGATCAGCTAAAACAAAAGCCTGATGATGTATACGCATGGGTGTTGAGGCATGTGCACATATGTTGGATAATGACATCTGTATATGGGGAGCAACAGGAAGTGCACAGGGGGCAGAGGTGTGAAGGGAAAGCAACACACATGCAATAGATCAATAAAACAAACAAACTCCCATGGTGTGCTAAAAGAAAAGAAAAAAGTATTTCCCTGAATGTAAGCAGTGGAAGGATACACACCATCTCATCAAACCATGGCAAATAAGAAGTGCTCCAGAGGTGGGACAAGCAAAAAATAAGGAAGAAGGCCAACAAATAAGAAGCAAGGAAATGAGACAAACAAGAAAGCCATGCAATTATGAGCAACAGGTTGACCAAAAGCTCAAGATATGTTCATATATTTTAAGGTAGTGGAGAAAATATGCCTTCAACAAACCAGCTAACGCTGTTGGAAGGCAAAGCTTAAAAATGTACTATTACAATTGCAGTGTCAATTTAAAAATTAACATAAGGTAAGGAGTGGGTCATTTGATTAAAAAATGCTAAAAGAATTATGAGACACCAGATAGGAAGAGATGTACAGAAACCGCTATACTGTTAAAAAAGTTTGAATTTTGAATTTATTTCCTAGGCTGGAGTAATTTTTCCTTCTGATATTATCTCTCTTTTCCTCCCTTCCTGTGTCACACCTCGGCTGCCCCTATTAACTTCTGGTGGGGACTCTCCATTTTCAGCGCTAGGATACCCGTCGGGTGATAGAGCGCTATATAAGCACCTCATTACATTACAAAGGAGGGAGCCAGAAGGTGCCTTTAAAGGGAAATACTAAAGAAAACTAATATGGCCAAAATCAAAATCGGTACTATGAAAAAACCCACGAGCCAGTGAACTGGAAAATTAACTTATATAGACAAGTGGTTGTGGAGCACTAAAACACTGTGAGATCAACTTTTATAGAGATTGGCACTTCAAGTGACCTCAACACAAATGCAAGATATTTTCATGCTACTAAGCAATTCAGGTATGTAGTTTTCCCCCACTGTGTATGTAACTGATGAGCTGCATCTAAAAGTTATAAGGGGACGGCTACCCTAACAGCATGCAGCCACCACATGCTCTCTTGCTTCAGAATCTACTATCTGAATACTTGTGATATGTCATTTACCCTTGTTGCTGCGTGCAAGCCCTAAACTGCACTAATGCTGCCTATAATCTCTCCATTTGCGAGGGACAAAAGGCTAAGACCTGCTGGCTAGGGGGAATATCACAAGGAAAGTCTTCTAATACTGCAGAGGAAGGTGGGCTTGACACTGAAACTATACCCCTGGTACTTTGAGAAAGCGTGTTGAACATTTACTAGCCTTTTACTCCATTTTAGGTGGAGATGGATTTCTTGTTAAAACTGTTCCTGCTGTTGAGATCCTGCAGAAATAATTTGGGGTAGAATTTCTAAGGTAATGTCTGGCAGATGTATAGTTATGAAACTTGGCAGTATTATTGGGAGAGACATTGAGGAATTTGAATCACATTACATACTGTAATGTTTTCGGGAGAATCATCCAGAAGCGTTGTGTCATGAGTGTAACTTACACATTTGAAGCACATTTACTTCTTGATTTTGTGAAAGGCCATAAGGTAGTAAACTTACTCAAAAGTCTAAATTACTCAAAAGTGTATAGCTCCCCAGGCCGTTCAATATGGTGAAGATATGTGAGTTACATTTTTAAAGTAAATTTGCAAATGGATTTTGTGAATAGGCAAAACATAGTAATCTTACTCAAAAGTAAAGATTATTCAACAGTATAAGTTACCTTTATAAGTCAGTCCCTGTGCTGGTATTCAAACCTATTTGGGAATGTTTGGGAGTGTTTGCAGATACCTCAGGCTTGAATTGGGGTGCACAAAAACTTGCTCTTCTAGATCTCCTACTGGTTATTGCTTCTAAATCCATTATTGCTTTTGGAAGGATAGGACGAAACCGCTGTGTTACACATGGTGGGCATCAGTTAAATATGTAAGAAAATGTGACAGTTTTAACAGTATGCTAGAACAAGGTAATAAAGGATTTTCCTATCAATTAAGGGGTAGCTTGATTGAATATGCACTCAAAAAAAAAACCTTCATGGAGATCCGGAGACAAGTGTCATAAAGCAGCATTGTAAAGGTCATGGTTGCCTTATATTCTGTTCTGTGCTTCCTGACACTATTTAAGTCGCTTTTAAAGCCTTTTTTGTCTTTTCTTTCTTTACTGTGTTGCCTTCCTTCGTTCTTTTCATAATCTGTATTATTTTCTGTGTACTTGAAATAGTTGCTGTTTATTTTTTGAATCTGTGATTTTGTATACCATTGAAAATAAATAAAAGGTCTAAAATGAAAAAGATGCACAAGGCCCAAAATGAGTGACTTCTGTGGTGTCCCTAGCCTGGCCAACATTTCAAAATCTACTTGTGTGGTATTTGAATGTTTCATGATCCACCCACTAGTCACAACAAGAAGAAAGATTGAGTTGGCGAGCACTCCTTTAACTCACATTTTATAGATTTTGGTTTACTGCAATTGGACTTTTCTTATTCACTGTTGCGGTGTTTGCCTTCTTGAAAAAATCAGTTTATTAGTTACTTCATATTTTTTTTAAATATATTCTAATATTTTAGTACCCTGGACAATGGAAAATTTGTGATTTTGCAACCAGCAATATTACCACACAATCCACCATCTCATGCAGAATCTGCTGATTTCAAAAAAACACTTTTGTTCTAGCTCAGATGGTTTAAACAATAGGAAACTTCTGTATCTAACTGCGAAGCAAAACCTTACAATCCACAAATGTTGCCATATTTCGATTGCTAATAGGTATTCAGACTGTGCCCCGTTGGTATTAACATTGCTGAGGTGGACCCTGATGAACAGGGCAAAGTGCTAGTGTGCTTTCTCTTCACAGCAACACATATATTTAAAGCCACTTAAAACAGGAGGAAGGAAATGGGTCTATTTTGTAAAATAGCATTATTTTACCTTGGTTCTCATGCAAGATCAAAGAAATAACCAAAGTGAAAAACACAGTTTCTGATGAATAAGCCAATGACTTTGCACGTAAGCTGTCCAGTGTTAGACGTGTGTGGTGTATATGTTTTGATTAGGAGGAGCATTCATTCCGCGTGTTCAGGATTTACATTAGAATGAAAAAATCAAGGAAATAGCCAGGAGGAAAAAATATATACAAAAAAGAGAATTATTTCTCAATAGAAGGCTAAATATTCCTCCATTGATAGAACACAGTCCTATTATTCATTCACATACATTTCAAAAAGGGGAAAAACAATCACATACCAAAGACCAAATGATTACAAAATTTAATTAACGTAATCCAGATAAATTTCATCATAATTTTAGAATTTCTCTCAATATACATATATATACATACACATAACACTTATATACAAATACACAAAAAATTAATAATGCTAACAAAAATGTCAAGTTCCTTCTACCCAAATCGTCGAAAAAAGAAAGTGTTCACCTAAAACCTATAGGTAATACACTTGGAGGTAGTCTTGTTTGCACAAGTGGCTCTAAAGATATACAGAACCCTAATCACAAAATTGTGCAAAAAACTTTTTTTTTTTTTTTTTAAGGAATAAGTCAAACACTTTCTTATCAGACTCCTCTTAACAAAATCTGTCGACGCGGACGCGTTTCGGCCAAATGAAACATCTAGGCCTCCTCAGGACAGGGGTGAGGGAAACGACCAGGAATCCGTATGAATTCAACAATCCTGACAACGTAAATCCAAACGCGATAAAGGGAGAGTGCAGCTCTATTTCAAACACTGATGCGCACCTCTGAGCAATGTAAAGTACCACCTCGTTATGCTGCTTCAAGTCTTCAAACAATCGAGGTCCTTCAAAGTATTTTCAAAAAAGATCTTGGTAAGGGCACAGGGCGGTGAACCATCAACGCTGTCTCGGTCATACATAGGGCCAAATGTACATAAATACATCTAAATGTGAGGCATTTAGTTGTATTTGGTTATTCTGAAAAGCTGGCAAGGGTCGCCTTGTTCCAAAAAAAAAAAAAAAATCACAACGTTGAATAATCCAAATATCCATATTTAATTATTATAGTCAATTCCTCTTCACAAAGGGGCAGTCAGAATATAAAATAGAACAGAGTCATTTTATATCTAATTTTTCAGACATCAAATAAAAGAAATGAAATGCTACTCAGCGACTCTCTTGCGTCATTAAACGTTGCCTGATGCACTGTTCTGCCGGGGCAAAGTGATACTACAGCAGCCCCAGGGTTGGAAAAGAACCATATGTCCAACGCTGCCTTTTACATATAGTGAGATTGTTAAAAACGTTCAGTCTTTGCTCCAAGAAGTCTCTACGGTGCATGTCTTTGTATGCTAACTGCTGAATACTAATGAAAGCACCGGACTGATTTATAGCAGTGCCTTCAGCATTCAAATTCCTTGCATGATTGACAATAGCAAGAATATACTGTATAAGTTACCTTAACTCGCATAAAATAAATAATAACTCACACCAATCACCATCAGCTTCTGTATGAGCAAGACATGATGTGGTATATTTACAAGGGGACAGCGCCACCAGAACATCACTTTTAGCAACATTCTGGTGGCATTATGCCTTTCTCCATATGTACAAAGAGGTGTTAAGCCTTGTAAATTCGGCCCCTTTACACACATCACTTAGTGTGAAAGGGGTGCGCAATGGGTGTTGCTGCGGGAATTCCACCAAAACACCCATTTATTTTTACGCTGCCCCAGATTTACAAGGATGTGTAAATCTGAGGCCGCTCCAAAAACTAGTGCCATGCAACAGCAGGTGTTCGAATGGCAAAACTAGGAGAAATACTTTTATATCTACTCGTTTTTGCAGAATGCATCACACACAGAAAGAGCAAAACACCATGAATGATTGTTCATGTGCAGGAAACTGTCCCTTCCTGCACATGAACAATCATTAAATTATGGTGATTTGCTACTTCTATGTGTGCTGCATTCTGCAGCACACACAGAAGTAACAAATCACCATTATGGATTGTTTAGGTGCATGAAGGGACACCTTCCTGCACATAAACAATCATTCCCGGCAACACAGGCACCCTTGCACTATGGCGTATTCATGTAAGGCCTTGATCTTTTTCTTGTGCAATCCCCCCTCTCAAAAAACCGCCTCAGAACTCCATGTTGCTCCCCACCCTTCCCAGTTGCAACAGGTATTTTTAACCAATATTTGACTAAAGATCAGACTTTAAGGGCTGCATTCAACACATTGAACAAAGGTGCAGGCCTTGTCACACAAAGGCCTTTATGGCCCTAGAGAGGTGCCTGCTTCTGTGCTCATTTAGTTTGCATTTCAGGTATTTACCATGCCTGAAAAGGAGCTGTCTTTTCTCCTGGAGACCCATACACCTAAAATCTTGGCTCTTGCAGAGGACCATATGGCTGGAGCATGTTTCATATGAGCCCTGTAGAAAGTAAATTAGGCTTTTACAAGTGTTTTCCTTTGAGCTTCCTTAATCTTTTATATTCTGTTCAGTTTTTACAGTGAAAGGTATTTGAAACATAAACCCAGCCATTTACAAAGATTGAAAGTAGTGAATTTAGTGTACAGGTTTGAGATGCCTTAAGATATGTGTTTGCTTTTCCTCCAGTATGTTGAAGTGTATTTTTATGTTATGCTTTACAAATAACCATTGACTAAGCAAATAGCTTGGCATTCATAATTAATGGGAGAACTATTGGCTTTGCTAATGTTTGTCATAATGGGTGCCACTACATTTAGATGGCAAAGGCGGGCCAAATAATGTGGTGGGATTGCCTGAAATCTGCAGAATGAAAAAGGCTATTTATGCTGCATATTATATGTATAAATATTAGTCCTTCTGCATGTTTCCCCGTGGGTTATTTTGCTTTTATAGACCCAGATTCCTCATATACTTAGACCTCTGGGTGTAGGAGGCTGCTAAACATCTTCCAGTACGAGCTCTCTACCGATGCCAATTTGCATAGTCGGCTTTAAGATGACTTCACAGAGTGCATAGTAACCATGTGCAACAGGTATTCAAGTCAGGTTTTAAATGTGGGTGACTGTGTGGCCTTGCCCTGACCACACGAGAGACTTTAGAAACATGGCATAAGGGCTGCCTAGAAGCTATGACTGGTTACAAGTCAAGCTGCAATCTTCACATGTCAGTTTGAACCGCTTTTGTCTGCTAATATTAGATGAGCCATTTGTCACATGTTCCTTCAAGGCTCAGGCGCAAAATGTTTAGAAGTGAGACATGCAGAGTATGTCAACATGTATGTTTCTGTGGTAAATGAAATGTTGCTTATCACATAGTCCAATGTAAGATTGTAATTAGGGAAGCGAATCCCCCTATGCCCATGGTATTCTCTGAGAGCGCAAGCTAAGGGCTCTGCCACCACCGCATACAATAGCGGGGACAGGGGGCAACCTTGTCTTGTACCTCTAGAAATCTGGAAGGGAGAGGTAACGACATCTCCCACCCAAACTCTCGCTATCGGCTGGTTGTAAAGGACTGAAACCAACTGTAAGAATATCTCTCCCACCCCCAATCGCCGCAGCACTGCTATAATAAATGGCTATTCAATAGAGCCAAAAGCTTTTTCTGCATCTAAAAACCCCGCAGCAGCTTTAATATCCAGGTTGACATGCTGAATGGCTGCGAAGACTGTCCTTAGATTGTACGATTGAGAGCGGCCTGCTCGGGGCCAATCAAGATAGGGAGGAGAGGGGCCAGCCTGTTAGCCAGTATTTTAACACATTTCTTAGTATCTACATTAATGAGCGACAATGGCCTGGAGGACGAGCACTCCTGAGGGGACTTCCCAGGTTTCAGCAACATTATAATGAATGCCTCTCTCATAGGGAGTGGCATTATGCCATCTCACCTATCTCTTTACACAGAGTGCTTAGTTGAAGGATCAAAAGTTCCTTATAGGCCTTATAGAAGGACACTGAGAATCCGTCCTGACCCAGGGGGCTCCCCTCCTGCATAGAGTTCAGCGCCATCTGGATCTCAGAGGAGTCGAGAGGCCTCATTAGGTATTCTCTGTGCTCGCTTGTGAGCCTGGGCAACTTTATGTAATCTAGGTAGTCTAATATAGCCTTTTCGTCTGGTGTCACTCTAGAACTATACAAGTCCTCATAGTATCTGCTGAATCTTTTTCCAATTTCAGTTGGGTCACTCAGCAGGTTTCTGCTCTCTCCCAGCAGCTCTGCCTCCGCCCCAGACTCACGCTGGCGATGGGACATAGCCGCTAGTATCGAGCCCAGTCTGTCCCCTTCCCCGTAGGTTGTGGCAATCGTGTATTTCCCCAAAGTTCGATTTTGCTGTCCGCTTCTTCATGGTATTCTTCTAGTGTTTGTTTCAAAATCTCGGTTACCTGGGGATCATTCCCATCTATAACTTCCCTCTCCAGCCTCCCCAGCTGACTCCCAAGTGTCGAAAGCCTACTCCTGATTGATCTCAAAACTCCAGAGTGTTTATTGATTGCTACCCCCTAATGTATACATTAAACGTTTCCCACACAGTGGCAAAGTGCTAAACCGTGCCAATATTGAGATCGAAGAATTCTACATTGGCAGTGGCCAACTCCACCCTGAACGCCATGTCTAGTAGGGAATACGGAGGGAATATCCACGTGTATTGGGCCGCCTTGAGTGCTGGAACCTCCACTTCCAGCAGAACTGGAGAATGATCAGTGAATGTGCGAGCCAAGACCGTGCACTCTCATACATTGTGCATCAAGGCCCCCAAGATCAGCCAATAGTCTATCCTGGTGTAGATCCTGGTGGAGATCTGGCTCTCCAGAAATCTAACAGGATCAGCTGAGAAACCATGTCACCTATGACCCTAACAGCTGCCGACGGGCGCCGTGGTGGGTCCCTCGAGCGATCTAAGCGCAGGTCTAAAAGGCAGTTAAAATCCCCCACCCCCATATCTGTGGCAGTGAAGGGCTATCCCTCTTAAGCGCTAATAATGAGGTATAAAACTGTTATATATGCTGCCAGCTCTATTTTGATTGGCCTGATTAAATTTTGCACGCAATTCCTACACTTGTATTCTGTGAAATCAAAAACAGAACCCTCCCACGCCATGCCTTGTCCAACTGGTCAGAGGCGGTCTGCTTCCCACCCAACCCAATACTAGTCATTACATTCGCTAAAACCATAACACTATTACAAAACAGAAAAAAACCTTTTTGATCATTTGTCATGTCGCATGTAATGCCTAGAGGTGGATGTTACCGGCAAATACTCTAATTTCCACCTGCGCAACTCCACCGCCTAGCTGCTGTGTGTGACCCACAGGGAGGGAAGAAACTTCCCCAGGGCCTCAAGTAAAGTAATCTTTTTAAGTAGTGTACCTCACCCGAGAAGGCTCCAGGGCTTGGTTAAGAGGAACCAAGGATATTAAAGCGGACATGAAATGTAAATGCCTATTACCATGGAGCAGAGCCTTTAGAACTATTTAAAATATTTGATACCCCTGCGCTCAGGTCTAAAGTTCCCTGCCCCTTGCCCTCGGGTCGTGGAATGTGGAACATACCGCCCACACACCACTTCCAACCTCCTCAGTTCCACCAATTCCCGAACCCTCCTTTTTACAACAGAGGGAGGGGCAAAGGAAGAGGCAGAAGAAGAGGAGGCAACAAGACAGTACAATGGCAGGATCAAGAACCAATGACAACACGGAGCACTACCTAAGCCACAGTACATTTTATCTGAGCACTCTGGTTCTTTTGTGCTAAGATGATCACACCAGCATGCTTACCCTCTTAGTCCTTATAGTGAGGTGGATGAGGCTAGGTGTTTTTAATAGCACAAGGCCATGTTCATAAAGAAATCGACTGACATAGCCATTCGTTGTTTGTTCTCTCTTTTTCCTTCATTTTATTTGTCTTCTCCAGGTCGGATGCAGGTTCTTTAAATGAAAAGCACCTCACAGCGCATGGACGTATCTCCCCTTAAATAATAAGGTACCTTTGATTCACAGGCCCTGCCTGGAATCACATAATTTTTATTATCTCCTCACTGGTCCTGACGAAGCGCATAGGATCCTTTATGGACCATTATAGAGCGCGAAACATGTTGACCCCATCATAAAATCTTCACATTAGTACACATATCCTGTGAGTAGCAGTTAGTCAGACATCTGCCCTCTATATTCTTTCCCACAGAGGATCTTTACTACATTTTAATTTACAGATTGGACCCGTGAATAAAAACCTCGGTTCTGGGTTCCATTCAGTAATTAACGCACTCACTTCGTTTCAAGGCCCACATACACCCATGCACAACTGCGGCGACTCCTTTCAAAAAGATCTCCGCTAAAGAGCCCTCTAGCGGGGCCCGTGAGGGACTGCAGCGCCACCCCCATGAGGAGCATCGCCCTATGATGAAGCATGACACCCGCAAGGGTGTGTGAGGGCATCATAGATAAAAGGAGCAATTCCCTTACCACTCACACTAACTTTTTTTTATGTGTGAGACACTTTTACCTACCTGGTTTTGTTTTTGTTTTTCCAATTCAGGAACAGTTACCCCCTTAAGTTTAATGCTTATCTAGCCTCTCAGACATGCGATCCATTCTATAGGAGAGCGAATCTATTTTCCCATCAATGGTGGAAAGACATGTTTGCATCGCTGTTAGTATTGGTGTTATGTCTGCGCTGGATTCTTCGGGCTCCGTGCCAGAACCTGCTGCTACTGAGTCTGTGGGGTCCTCTCTGTGTTTGGACTTACGTTGCTCAAAGTGTATTTTGGGCTGCGTCTTGTCTTGTTTCTCCTTAGTGGCACAGTGCACAGCGTACGCAATGTCGCAGGCCCAACCCTGGCATCCGCCGCTACCTACCGGCAATCAGAGGAGTATGCCCCTCCTCGAGCAGGGGTTGCAGGCGGCCTTAGGGAGCTGCCCCCTTCCTTTTCTTAGTGTCTTACTTGAGCCAAGGAGTCAGTTGTGGAGCAAATCAGTGACCGGGCAAGCTAGCCTCGCAGGACAAGTGCGTATCCGGGTGCTTCCACCGAATATTTCCAACTTAAGTGCTTAAAAATCCTCCCGGTTTTCAAGGCCTGTTTCGGTCTACCCCCGAAACGAGGCCTCTCGCGCCTGTTCCATCGGCCTACTACAGACCAGTGGATGCTTTATTTTTGTAAAGAGTGCCGCGTCTCCGTTTCCCCAAAGGCCTCAGACCTTAGATCGTGCGGGGAGATCAATTACCGCGGCGTCCCACAAAAGTCCTGGCCGTCTGGATAGCGTGTGCGGCCCAGCTGAGGCCCTGATAATATCCACGCGCCGCAGCCTTCTCTTGCGAGTTAACCCCTCGATTCAGTCGGATATTTGCCGGATTGATGTGGCGGCTTGCAGAGCTTACTTAGTTAGCGGCCATCTGTGGGCCAGGCAAGATCTGCCCCCCTCTTCGGAGCAAGTTTAAATCACCTATGTCTAGGCCTGGGCGAAGCACTACGCTACGCTCGCGTAGTTTGCGAAGTTCGCGCTACTTCGCGCTACGCGAACTGCACGTAGCACAGTGCGAACACGCGTAGCGTAGTGTTGCGTAGTGCTGCGGTCATTTTTTGCTTGCTCGCGGTCCTCAACGTCAAGTTGGCGACCGCGAGCAAGCAAAATGACATCCTGGCGAGACTTTTTCCTTGTTCGCGATCGCGAGCATGGAAAATAAACCTCCCGGCGAGATTCCCAACGCGAGAAGGTCAGGTTTCTCATTGCGAGGGGTCGCGTATGCTCGCGACCGCTCGCGATGAGAAACTACCAGTTCGCGTTGAGAAAGCTGCAGCTCGAGTAAAAATCTACTCGAGCAGCAGAAAACTACAGCTCGCACTGTGCAAGATGCCATTTTCAATGATTGCACAGTGCCGGTTGCTTGTCCGCACTGTGCAATCATTGAAAACAACATCTTGCACAGTGCGAACATGTTACTTCGCAGTTCGCGAAGTGCTACGCGTAGCTCGCGTAGTGCGAACTTCACTTTGCGTAGCTTCGCGAAGTGCTACTTCGCGAACTACGCCCACCCTTACCTATGTCCCTTCTTACTTTTCCTCTTTTTGCCCTGCAATTATTATGGGTCACAAGAAATCACCCATCATTTCTCTCTCCTGTTCAACATATACATTATCCCCTTTCCTCGAACGGCCTTCCCAACTACAACTATGTAGATGCTAACCAGACCCTCCTAAAACTAGAAACATTGACCAACTCTGACATGCTAGGGTTTTGCCTCCATGCAGTTGATGACTGGACGACCAAGGTCAATCCAAAACTGAACGCCATTAAAACTGAAATCTTGAGAAGTGGCAATTCAACATGGACGCAACTACCCATTCGTTGGCAACAGAAGTGGGACACCACGTACTCTGACCAAAGTAATGAGAAACTTGGTAGTCAATGTTTGGCACTGAGAGTCATCTCAGATCCAAGCACTCCTTCCACCTTCCCAGACCCTTCAGGAAAATGTTTGTTTCCTGTGATTCAAGCACCCTGTTCAACTCATTATATCACTTGTACTCTCTCAACTTAGCTTTTATTATGCAAACTAACTCTCCCTTTACACACACTGGTACCTATTCTGCAAACTACAACAGATTCACAACACGGCAGCAACAATTATTCTGCATCCCAAATGATAGTATAACATCTGGCCTGCCTTAAAAGCACTTCTCTGCCTGCTATCCACCCAGCAGTTCTCATTTGAGGACTCCTGCATGGCACACAAATTTCACGAAAGAGCAGACCAAAGATCTAATAAAAGGTGTAGTTACCCGACTGCTGGTGCCTGTTGTTGGGACTGAAAAGTACCTCACATGGTGAAGAATGTGTACCCTGTCCTGAGTGCCTCCACCTGCAATGATGTCTGGACGTCTGGTGCAGATTTTTGTTGTCATGAGTGAACATGAATGATGAGTGTGTGCCATGATATAGGCCTGACTTTCGGATTGTGGTTTTGTTTGACTGGGAGGGACACCCAATGCACTTTCATTGTGGTGAAAGGCTACTGCCTTTTCCAGGAGTTAAGTAGCATGAGTGCCCTGTAGCGATCAGTAGAAATGTAAAGGCCTTTTTGGCTATCTCACTGGAGTATGGCCTACAGGCTCACTCATGTAAAGTTCTGCTGCCGAGTCAGGTTAGTATTTAGTGCTGTGCAGTGCATGTGTTAAATGTAGGTGCCAGATGCATGTGTGCCTGTCAATGGTACAATACAAGAAAGACACTGAGTTCCATTTTTGGAAACCCAGGGCTGACTAGAGGAGCATGAGGAGGCAGAGGAATCCCCTGGACAGATTTGTGAATTGCTGCATTCTTGTGAGATAGGTGGGGCACGTTGGATGAAGGGAGAGACAGGCTCTTCAATATACTTCAAAGGGTACTCTTTGATTCAGAGTGAGGTCAACAGAAAGGGACCTGAACACATCTCAGGAAGGAGATAAAGCTGATAAGAGAATCAAAGAATATGGCTGGGACTGGGGCCCTAGGGTAACCTTTTGATACACATTCACTGTGGCTGACATCCATGTATGCACATCTAGGCACTCTCATGACCTGTGATGTGGGGCTATCAATTTTGGAGTCGTTCCTGCTGTGACAGACTGCTTTCTGGAGGAAGGGAGGAAGAGGAAGGACAGAGAAGAGGGCACTTCTAAAGGATGCAGATGCCCAACACACACTTCAAAGACTCCGACCCAAGATCACATATGGTGTCTGGAACCAGACTATAAGAATGGGCGCATAAGGCCCTCAAAATTGTCGACTGTCGGGGGCGTGGCTTGGTGAGCCAAGATGGTGGATGAGCTTTAAGCCGGCTCCCGCCCTCCCGTAATATTTATCCTGTTTAATCATCCTATTCCCCGGAGCTGAGGTGCCCTGCTTGACAGCGGAGAGGGGCGACTGGCAGCGACGGCAGCCCGAGCGACTTTGAAGTCCCGGGGTCCCCCGCGAGCCGCAAGACGACCGAGCGGCGGTTTCCGGCCTAGTGCAGCGCTGTGAGCCGCGGCCTCTCGTGAGAGGCGGGGCCTGGCCTCCCTGAGTGAGGCTGCGGCGGGGACCCACACTTGATCTAGCGGTGGCCGGACGGCGGCGATTGCGGCTGGAGGCGGAGCAGCGCCCTGGGAACGACAATTCAACCCAGCTTGGAGGGGACCTGTGGAGGCATCCTGGGGCGCCCTAGCCTGGAGGGGCTCACGTGGCAGTGCGGTGAGTGTCCCGGGCTGCACCCTGGTTCCCTTTGCGCCGTGCTCTGTTCTCCCCCCCTCCCCCCCCCCCCAGTTGCGCCAGAGATTCGGGGGTTCGACGGCCGATTCAGGTCGCAGGGGGTGAGGAGACCTGTGGGGGGCGGCGGAGAGGGACGGACGGTCATCCGGCCCGGTCGGGGAGGGCTGCAGCTTCCTGGACCCCTGAGATGGCGGGGCCTGTCTCGGTTGGCCGGCTGGGTTGGTGTGGACGTCACGCCTTCCCCGGGGCATCATCGGAGAGGCAGCGCCTGGATCCTTCTGGCGGAGATCGGGCCTGGTCCGGAACGGGCCGGGGGCACGCAGATCAGCGGTGGCTGGGTGCCTGGGGCAGGGAGGCCAGGACCCTGATTCCCATGGTTCTCACCTGACGATTGGCGCAGAGGACTCGTCTCAGGGGCAACATCCCGGAGGTGGCAACGTAGGTGGTGGAGGGGACCTGCCGTCGGGCCCGCTTGGTCTTGCGCGGCCGTGGCCTTGGAGTAAAGGTCTGCGACAATGACCAAGGACAAACATGGTGAAGGCGCGGCGAAACAGGGGCCAATTGATAAATTCACGGGCACGGGCCTGGCAGGGACGGCCGCTGGGGGCACCTCGGCGGCGACGCCGGACAATGCTGCCCTCCTAGCAGCTATAACGCAGTCCCGAGATATGCTGGATGCCAACATTGGGGCAGTTGGTTCGTATGTGATGCTGCTGCGCCAGGATCTGCGCAACGCGGTTGCCCGCATCACAGAGTCTGAAACCAGGGTGTCGGGTGTGGAGGACGAGGTGGCGACGCTGAGGAAGCAGGTTGAGGCCTTGGAGTCGGCCCAGCGGGGCCTGGCGGGCAGGGTCGAGGACGCAGAAAAGCGAGCCCGCAGAAATAACTTGCGCTTTGTGGGTTTTCCGGAGGGCTGCAAGGGGAGCAACATGGAGCGCTTTCTTTCCCAATGGCTGGAGGGCTGGCTCCCGCCTGAATCGCTGTCCCGCTGGTTCGTGGTGGAGCGGGCGCACCGAGCACTTATCCAGAAGCCGCCAGTGGGGGCCCGTCCGCGGCCAGTCATTGCTAAAATCCTGAACTATCAAATGTCATTCTCCGCCAAGCCAGAGAGAAGGAGCCTCTTCAGTTCGAAAACTCCCATATCCTCTTCTTCCCAGACTACACGCGCATGGTCCAACAGCAGTGCCAGTCTTTCCTAGCGGCCAAGGCTCGGTTGCGAGGGCTTCATCTATCCTACGCTCTTCTCTATCCAGCTCGCCTGAGGGTTGTCTATGAGTCCCGAACATTGTTCTTTGAATCGCCGGAGGAAGTATTTAAATGGAGGGATGAGACAGTAAAGCTGTGTGCTCATACACCCCCTGGTAGGGAATCCGACTCATCCCAGAATGAAGCGGTGGGAAACAATTCAAAGAGACAACGGCGTTCCAGATCCCGCCGTCGCAATAAGTCCGGGGGGGCCCGGCGTGGGGCTGGCCCGGAGGCTGGTCGTCCACCGGCTGGGTCCTGAGGGCCTGGGAGCTCCCTGGGCTCAGGTCTTATTTGTCTCTGCATCATGGACTAGCTGTCGGCCGCTTCATCTTCCTTTGTGCACGGGGTTGCCTTGGCCCCGGAGAATGACGTGAAGGGCAGATACCACCGTAGCAGGTTGCGGGTGGGGATTCTGGGGTTTAGTTGTGGAAGGCAAGTTGGAGACCCATTGGTTGGGAACTCCTGAGGTTCACGGTTGGGGCCTTGGGATGTCTCTCACCGCGACAGGTACTTCAATGTTTGTGAGGTATGGGGTGGGGGAGGCGGGGTTGGGAGGTATGTTGGGTAGTTGGGGGCTTAGGTTAGGGGTTGACCGCACCTTTGTACAGAGCTGGGCATGGGTAGGGACAGACGTCGGAGTCCTTTCGTTGCTATCATATCATGGTTATACCTCCCATGGCGGCAGATTCCCGGGGGTCTAGTGGGCGATTAGCCACAATCAAAGTGTAGAGCTGGAATGTCCGGGGCGCCCTGGATAAGATCAAGAGGGGGGCCTGCAGTACACGAAGAGGGCCTCTGCGGATGTTTTGCTCCTACAGGAGACACACCTGTTGGGGACGAAAGTGCCATGTCTCCAGCACTATGGAAACACACAAGTGTTCTGTTCGGGGTTTGTTCAGGGTTCCAGGGGTGTGAGTATATTGGTACATAAACGAGTTCTATTTACGCATCATCCGACTTGGGCAGACACACATGTGAGATATATATTTGCTCTGGGGCGGAACAGGTGGTTTTTGGCAGTGTATACGCCACCCCCCCCCCGCCCTGGACATTTGCTGAACAACTCATGGCGCACTGGGCGGACATCCCGGAGGTTCCGGGGATTATAGGAGGGGACTGGAACGATGTGATGGCTCTCCGTAGGGACCGACAGTCAGGGGGCCGGGGGCGAGGGGAGGGTGGACAGACGAAACTCAATGCGCTGGTCGGTGGCCTAGCATGGGTGGATGCCTGGCGGCGCTGCCACGGCACTGCCCGCGAATACACATACCTGTCGGCGGTACATGGCTTCTTCTCCCGCCTCGACTAAATCTTCCTCTCTGGGGCCGCGGAGTCCCGGTTGGAGGCAGCGGAGATTCTTTCGTGAGGGCTATCGGACCATTCCCCGGTGTCTGCGGTCCTACGGATGGGGGGCGCGGGGACGGTCGTTTCGTTGGCGGCTCTCGGTGTGGCACCTGCAACAAAATGACTATAGGGTGCATATGACTACGGCGGTAGATCAATACTTGTCACGGAATGTGGGATCCATGTCCGGGGCGGACATGTTGTGGGAGGCGATGAAGCCGACACTACGCGGGGCGGATATTTCATACTGCGCGGCGGCACGCCGCGAGCGCCGAGCAGGGCTGGTTCGGGCGGAGGCCGAGGTCGCGGAGCTGGAGCGTAGGGGCCAGGAGGATGGGGGCGAGGTGTATCGCCGGCAGCTACTTTATGCACAGCAGACGTACGGATCTCTATTGCTTGACGAGGCACGCCAGGTTTGGCTAGCCACCAGGAGTCGAGTATACCAATGGGGGGGACAAGTCAGGTGCAATGCTACACAGGCTGTGTCAGGGGGTGTATCATACCCAGGACCTCCCGGGGATCATGGACCCAGGGGGGATGCCTTTTGCGGATCCAGGTGCGCTCACCAATAGCTTGGCTACATACTATGCAGGCCTATATAGTCCCTGCGAATGCCTCACGGAAGCGGAGGTAGAGCGGTTCCTGCGTGATCACCCTATCACGGCTTTATCAGAGGCGGCAAGGACCGCATTGGATCTTCCGTTTACGGTGGAAGAATTTGGGGAGGCGCTGGGTGGCTGCAACCCGGGCAAGGCCCCGGGCCCGAATGGGTTCCCGAGTGAGTTTTTCAAGAAGTATTTCCTACAATTAGGTCCACATTATACGGCGGCGGTGGAGGAGGCCCGAGATTGTGGATTGTTACCCAGGGACTGGAGGCATGCCGAAATTGTGGTTTATACAAGCCGGGCAGACCCCCGAAGGAGCACGCCTCGTATCGTCTGATTTCCCTCCTCAATGTGGAGGCAAAAATTCTGGCAAAAGCTCTGGCCAATCGTCTCCTGCCATACATCACCTCGTTGGTCCCCCCGGATCAGGCGGGTTTTATGCCCTCCCGCGCTACGCGACATAACATTCGACGGGCCCATGTGGCGATCGCTGAAGTGCAGCGGTTGGGGGTTCCAGCAGTCCTGTTGTTGGCGGACATGGATCGGGCGTTCGACTCCCTTAGCTGGCGATATCTGTTCCTGCTGCTGCAACGCTTGAATTTTGGCCCGCGGTTCATATCCTACGTGCGGCTTCTCTACACGAAGATTACGGCCTCGGTCAGGGTACCGGGGGCGTTCTCAATGACGTTCCCCGTACAGCGTGGAACACACCAGGGGTGCCCCCTGTCCCCGTATCTGTTTGCCCTGGCCATGGAACCCTTGGTGGCTTGGGTGCGGATGGACGCGCAAATCTCCGGCTTTGAGTGGGAGAATGGACTGGCCGATTGCATAGCTCTCTATGCGGACGACATCCTCTTTTTACTGACAGACCTTGACCGCACGGGGCCCCGGCTCCTCCGTATTATGCAGATATTTAGTGAGACGTCGGTTCTCTTCATGAACCCCCGGAAGTCTACCCTGTGGGTATTGGGGGGTCCGACTCAGTTGCAGGGGTGGGCGTTTCCGGTGCGGATGGCGGCAGGGGGGCTTCAGTATTTAGGGGTGTTCTTATCAACTACTCCGGCGGTTTCTTGGGGGCGTAATGTGGTGCCCATGTGGGAGCGTGTTCGCCAAAACATTAAATTGTGGACCCGCATGCCGCTCACCATATTCGGCCGGTCTGCGATTTTCAAGATGGTGGCCCTTCCCCGCCTTTTGTACCAGCTGCAGAATCATCCGTATATGATTCCACAGGGCTGGTTCCGTCGGGTGAACTCGACCCTGGGTCAGTTCCTGTGGGAGGGTGGGGTGGTTCGGGTGGCCCTGCGGACGCGCTTCCTCTCAACCTATGAAGGGGGGCTGGCTACGTCAGATCTGCTTTCCTATTATCAAGCCTCCCACCTGCTAGTTCTGAATGAGTGGTGGTATGGGGATAGTGGGGACCCGGCATATGCAGTGGAGCATCGGCTCATGGTCCCACACACTACACACCCTGTTACACTCCGCTGCGCATCGGGTGCGCTTGCCACCGGCGACGCAGGTAAACTCTCAGATTTGGCGCCAGGCGCTGACACGAATTAGGTGGTGGAACGTGCTCACGCGGGAAACCCCCCTGTGGCACAATGGGCGACTACCACAGATGGCGGCCCTGTCCGGGTTTGAGGGAGGCATCTCCACCATAGGCGATGTGGTGCGGGGGTGCGCCTTGAAGTCCTTCCAGGATCTTCAACAAGAATTCAGCATGCTTCGGACACAGTTCTATAGATACCTCCAATTCCGTCATGCACTCTCCCCCAGCCTAGCGGGCTTAGACTCCATAGCTGAATTTAGCCCAGTGGAAGCGAAGCTCTTCATGGGGGAGCTACAAGAGCGGAAAATCTCCAAGATATACAGAACGCTTGTCATTCACAGCTCCCCCTCGCTCCAGCATCTCAAGGGGAAATGGGAGGATGACGTTGGCCCCCTCGATGAGACGGACTGGACGGAGGCGCTGGCCTCACCCCGAGGGGCCGCCATAGCTATCAGACCACACCTCATTGAATTTAAATACTTGCACAGGGCTTACTTTACCTGTAGGAGGCTGTGGCGGGCGGGCCTGATCGTTTCTCCGGAGTGTCTCCGATGTGGGCGGGAGGAGGGTTCCTTCTATCACACAGTATGGCTCTGTGGGTCATTATCTCGTTTTTGGAGAGGAGTGTTGTCTTCCCTATCCGAGGTGTTGGGTTGGGATCTTCCCGCAGACCCTAAGTTGACACTTCTGCACGTCATGGACGATATTGGCGGCAATATATATAAGAGACATTTGCTGCTGTTGGGCCTTACACTGGCCAAGCGGGATATCGCCCGGGCATGGAAGGCTCAGGTAGCTCCCTCTCTGAACGTGTGGAAGAGGGGTCTGGGCTTTAGCATGGGCTTGGAGCTCCCCATAATTGCAGCCAGGGGGTGTCCCCGTAAACATTATAAGATATGGAAGCGTTGGGCAGACTACAGGGGTCTCCCCCTGGAGCCAGTTCCGGAGGAGAGGGAGGAGGGGTCCATCTAGTTCCCCGGGGGTGCGGGGGCTCACACTGGGACTGGGGTCGGAACTGTCTAGCATATGCTCATACAGGATGTCGCTTGTTAGGTATGGTATGGTGCGGTTGGGGAGGTTCCGGGAGTTGGTGGGGGGAGGGTTGGGGGTCTGTTTTTCAACTGAAGTGCATCTTCAAGTATTCTACTAATGTAAAATGTCAATGACATCATGGTTGCAATGCTTTGGCAGGTACCTCTGGGACTTCAGGGGCCTGCAATTTATGTGTTTGTTGATGAATAAAAACTATTTTTTTTTTTTTTTTTAATTGTCGACTGTCAAGCATCCAGTTGGGCTGCATAGCTGCCAAGGTTTCAGATTGCTTATGTGTGACTTTTTCTTAAAGTCAAAGTAATTGAGAGAGAAATTCAACATCTATGAGTGACACTTTCTCATGCGCAAAGAAGATGCTGAAATTACATCCATTTGATCAATGACAAACCCTAAGAAGATCTTAAAGCTGCTGCAATGCATCAGAAATGGAAGGGCATCTCAGTGCCTCTTCTGTCAGGCCATGAATTACTGTAGGACACAGCGGGGCAAGCGTTTTGCTGGAAAAGAAAAACAGCAAGGTGCCACCATCAAGATCCACATAATTCTAACGAGTAAAACCAACAGTGAAATCTACCAAAAAACATTATTGGAAATGACCCGCTTTTTGAACAACAAAACGCTGGAAAAGGCCTTGAAACTGTTGCACTACCTGTGAAAGTACAAGTCAGCCCACTACAGGCTGTTAACTCAAACACACATCCTGAACTCATCAAATATTTGAAAGTGCTATCATACATGATAATGAACAAAAAGGAGGTTCAGTTAAATAATTTGCCTGGGATTTCACAATCTGGTCAAGAAGGAAAGCCCATATTGATCCCAGTTTTTCTAGTTTCGCACTGTGCAGATCAACCACTAGACTTGTGTCACTTTCTCACATCAAATTTTAATAAGTTGTATTTGTGGAACAGCTAGCGGACTACCTTATCTGGGCACCACATGAAGGAATTGTTCACGCTTTAACAATGTGCAGTGCAGTCTAACTTCAGCAAAGAGGGTCAGCACGTGATGTGAGGGCCGGACCGTGGCAGAAATGACCGTGTATCCAAGAAAACCACAGTACCCTCTTCAACTCTGGGCCCAACTCATGCTCTGGCTGCCAGCAGCACATACAGCAGATATTCAGATTTGGGCGCTAAAGCTGCATGGACACAAGAGCTGCAGCAGCTTGACCAATTAAGGGCACTAAATGCATGAAGTTTAATGCCAGCATGGTGATGCAGGAATAGGCCTTAGCCTAACCCGCGATGTGCGGTACTTGGCAGGGCAGGTCCTCACTCTTTTCGAAAAACAGTCCAATCGCGGTCTTGTCTACAATCTCAGGCTTACCAACACAAACCCTATCATGGAACATCAATACAAAATGCTTGCCTTCATTTAGGACTGTTTGACCTGGAGAAAATGTTGCAATTGTGCAAATACAAGAGGCCTCTTTTGTAGCTACAGACTCAAAAGCCTAGCCCACATAATCTGCTGTTGTTCAACCTTTACAAGGGAGCACAGAAAACTCCTGGCTCCCTCTTTACCTCCGAGTGGTCTCTGATATGAAAAGTGCCACAATGGACGCTTACTAAGAGGACTTGCGGTGCTAATGAAGATAATTACAATACTTGAAAATTTGCAGAGCAAATTATAGTTTCAATTACAGTTAAGCTTTCTGAGTTTGCACTTAAAGTCTCTCCTACCACTCCCTCATATTCCCATAATGTGTGTGTGCACATGGCTGGCTATAGAATTTCGCAAATGTTCCAAGTTGTTGGGGAAGGTGGGAGGCGAGTAACGATAACGCATTCTTGTGTCACTGCTCACCTCATGCTCTGTAGTCATTACTCAGCCTGATTAGGCGACAAGGACAGAATCAGAGCTAATGCCTCCTTGTTCCTGGCAAATGCTCATAGGCTCTGCTTGTTTTCTGTTCTACAGATTTCCTCTTCTTGCAAGATGTCCAACACACTTCTTACTGGCTGCTGAGTAGCCTGTCTGAGTCACCTTATTCCCTGCCCAATGGTGGAAAATTCAAATAAGCTTGAAGCTTCGTTAAGACGGGTCATAGTGCTTAGCTACGGACTTTGCCACACCTTCAAGGCAAGGCTGACTGCTGTTTGGGGAGCTGCTCACAGTCAATCCTTTGGGAATACATTTTCATCATGGCCTGCATTCATTCTGTATTTCTATGCCTCGCTTGACCCGCTCAGTGGCAACATCTTGATTCTACGCAGTGCTGTCCTTCTCAGTGCCCTGTTTTAGAAGCCCCTCAATGTACTTTGCATTACTGTGAGCAGTTTTTTCACATTGTCAAATCTCTCTGCCAAGTCTATGTCATAATTATTTTCTTGTGATTGTGTTAGTATAGTCTACCTTGCTTACACTATGGCGGGTGTCATGAATGTTGTAGCTATGCCCAGAACTTTTTGGGAAGTTCCTGGAGCACTCAGAGAAAGGTGAGGCCAATGGGTCATGAGCTTCAAAATACATTTGGTGGCCATAGATGGCGCGGAAGACAGTGTAAGAACAAAACAATCTTTTTTATAAACTGTCTTTGTGTTGGTGGCAGGCAGGTCTTTGACACTATTGCACCAATAGAGTAACTGGAGGGTGTGGCAGACTGGGACACATACGCTAAAGCCAAGGTCAAAATGAAGAAGCATTTTGACAACACGCCCAGCATCATTGTGGAGAGGTATAACTTCTACTACGGCTACCAAGCAAGTCAACAGAAGCACACATTGCAGCCTTCCACATGTTGCCAACTTAGGGCCCCATTAGTATGGCGGGCGGACTTTGTCCGCCCGCCATGCCCTCGGGAAACGGGACCGCCCGCTGAGGGTGCAGCGGTCCCGCACTCCCAATTAGCATGCGCCCGCCACACAGGCAGGCGCATGGCGCATCTGCAGCATTGCGGCGGGCGGTGCAGAGAGCACCGCCCGCCGCAATGCCACAAAGGCAGCCTGTGCCTTACAATGCACAACGTGACAGGCACCGCGCTGTGCCTGCCACGTTGTACATTGAAATGCAGGGGGGTACCATAGGCAACCCCCATGTGCACCCCCCACCCCCCAGAAACCGATACGGGCCCCCAATGTCAAACACCGCCTGCCTTTCCACGGCGGCTTTGCCTCCACGAAAAGGCAGGTCCCCGCCTGCATAGTAATATGGGTGGCGGTGTCTACCAGACACGCCACCATATAAACTGCTTTTCCGCCCGGTAGGCAATCGGGCAGATTGCCTACTGGCCTAAAACCGGCGGACGGCCTTCCCGTCCGCCGGGGTCCCCCCGCCATGTTTATGTGGCCGGGGAAATTTGCAGTGGGCGGATGTTATTAGCGGGCGGATCACCACCGCCATACGGGCGGTGGCGATCCGCCCGCTATACTAATGACCCCCTGTGAGAGCTTTCAGCAACACTGATGAAATGATCCACAATCACATTGTGATGAGAACAACATGCACCAAGGCACAAAAAAAGGTTACTCTGTCACAAGGACCTTAGCTTAGAGAAGGAAGAATAGAAAAGAATAAAATAGAATTTTATTGCACACTTAATTAAAATCATTGCAATCATGAATACTGAGATATAAAATAAAATGCATAGGCTTTAATTTTAAAAAAATTAAGCATTCACATTAATAGGATTAAAACTGATAATGGTAGAATGAGCTTTATGGTTCTATGGATTTTTCGGAGGCCAGAATGTCCTTTGCGGCCATCAGATATTTCATAAAGCGCGCCGACAACAGTGTTGAGTCACCCTTTAAGCATTCCACCAGAGCGTCCTGGCATATCCAAATGTTTAAAATGCACCAGATGGGTCGAAGCCAATAAGTTCTTAAAGGACACAGTGTCTCACAGATACATAATATGTGAGTTAACGTTTCTTCTTCTCCCCCACAGGCGCGGCACTGCGTGGATGAGATTTTTTTGTAGCCTTGCCAGTACTTGTATGCCAACAGAGGGATCAAGCCGAATCGTAGCCTCATTAGTTGGCACTTTATTATTGGCTTTATGGGGGACGATAGATAGTGTGGTAAGCCTCTGCTGTTGTATAGTTTTAAAGCCCAGCTTCCGTGCTAGAGGTTTTAGGTCTCGTCTGAGACAGCGCTTTAGCGCTGCTCTGGCGAGACTTATAGTAAGCGAGTTTTGGAAGTGCAAACAGTGCTTTTCAGGCCTCCAAATACAGTGCATGTGCCCGGGGCGCGTGCACCATTTGGCAGCCTGAAAAGCACTGCCTGATCACTTGCTTTGATGTCCTCAGTGAGCCGCGCGGCCACTGAGGACATCAAAGTGCACACCATTTGCCACCCCCTTGTTTTTTCCTTTGATCCCTATCTTTCCCTTCCTCAATCTCACCCTCTCCCTGCCTTTTACAACTGCGGCCCGCACCACTTCGCCCGCCCCCACTCCCCCCTCCCACTCCCTCCTCGTCAGCTTCAGTGCCTCTTGTTATATCCTGTATTCAAGATTCGTCTACCGGGATGTTGTTACTTTCGATATTCCATAGTAGATCCTTGAAGAACTGAAACGTCATAGCTCCTAAACAGCTTTCCCTCACTTTCCATAACGTTCGACACTTCCACAACCTTTCAACTCCATTGAATGAATTTCAAGTCAGCCAGGAATGATTCAGCCACTGTTTGGCTTTGCCAGCCACCGTGCTCAGCGAGAAAGGCTTGACAGTTAAAGTTATCGTTTGAAAGAAAACGTTTCTGCAGCAGCTAAACATTTGTTTTCTTTACTTGTTTATTGCTGTGCCAGCGTGGGCGTTCAATGAATGTAAATATCGCGCGGGGATACTGTGAGCATTGAGCGCGTACCCAAGCTGAGACTTGCCAGGTATAAGATAAGAACCCAGCGCGTGCGCGAGCCTGTACTTTACTTCTCACCTATAAAGTAACATGATTCCAGAGCGTACTCGAGCTACGACATTACATTACTATCATTACTATAATGTAAGAATGCAGCTCGTGCTCCAGCCTGGACTTTGCTTCCCAGGTATAAGAAAATGACCCAGCGCATGCCAAAGTCACTACTTTATTCTCAGGCATAAAGTAACAATACATCGTATGCCCGACCCAGGCTTTACTTACCAGATATAATGTAAGTATCAGGCGCGTGCTCGTACTTCCCAGGTATAAGGTAAGAACCAAGCGGGTGCCCGGGACAGGACTTTAATTAGGGGGGGGAAAGAACCTGCCTTGGTGCACAGAGTTCACATTCTGAGAAACCGAAGCACGGGCGGTGCAGCCACGTCAATGCGCTCATTGTGAAAAGAAGTTAACGATGCCAATGTGAAGCAGTGAGAAGTGAAGTAAAGCCTATGAGTGAATTTTAAATACTGGAGCAAAACAACGCGAAGAAAGTCGTCACTAAGGGCAGTGACTTTTTTCAAACCATGCACCATACATCTGTGGTGAGCTGTCCTCGAGAGAGGCTCGAACACCCTCAGGATGTAAGGGAATAGCCGATCAGCACTCTACCGGCCACAAGAAAGTCACACGTCCTGCCTCTCCCACATTCGCCACAAGACGGGTGTAGTTGTTTTTATGTTTGTTATCTTGCTTGTATGCTTGGAAAATCATTGCAAGCTTATCATAAACGGATCTAAGCTTGGGGACGGGCGCGAGGCGTCGAACATGAAGGCTTCGAGAGACCTGCACCCTGGTAGCTTTCACGGCTTCTGCACTTCACTCACACTTACCACGAACGTGCCAACGAGAGCGGATGGGTGCAGCACTCGTGCCAGGCACGTTTTGGAAGAGGTGCGCCTCATCCCAGCAGGAGCATTTATTCAGTGACAGTGCCCCCCCCCCCCCCCATTACAATTTGCGTTCACTGTTTTCACTTGAACCTAAAAAATGTAAAATATTCGTCGGGCATACACCCTATGCACAATTTCTCAAGCGGGAATGGAGACTGTTGAACGCGCCTCAACTCTGTAATCTAGGAATGGAACAGTGTAATTATTTTGAACTAGGGAATTCACAATTCAAACACAAACATGCCATATTTTTATACTGTGAAGCACGAATGCTGCATTAGATATTCAACAGTGCCATGACTGGAAACAAACCGTGTGCAACTCATCAGGATAGCATAACACGTTGGATTTGGACACAGGGATCCTGGCCGATTACTTTAGCATAGCAGATCTCTTTGGTAGACAGGATACATTTTTATTCCTAATAACACCCACCCATTTCCCCTTTAATAATTTAAGCCAACGCGAAGGTTTATACGCTCTCAGTATGTCAACTTCATATGTAAGCCAGGGGCGTAACTCACACCCCTGCAGCCCCTGCGGAGCATTGGTTCCCCTAGCCCTCCAGGGAGTCCCCTATGCAGCGGGAGGCCAATGAATATCTAGGAGACTCAGGACACTCTCCTCCCATTCTGCTGGGAGGGTGGGGGTGTGGTGGTAATTTGCGTCACACCACTGATCTACAAGTGCATACAACTAGGCCCTCAGCTCTGAGAAAGAGCGTCTGCAAAACAGTCTCAGAAGCTATATTGTTAGTCTGTTCCTGATGCGCACAGAAAAGACATTCCTGCTGAATTAAACTGATTGCAAAATCTATTGTATTTGCCATCAAAAGGGAGGCTAGTCAAAGAGCAATGTTCTTTTCTGCGTCCAAGAGATCTCGTTTCAGCACTAAGATGCTCATGATAGGTTCTGCCAACGCCAGTAATCTTCTACCAATCCTGAATTCCAAAATCTTTTAGAAATGGTCCAACCTGGATGCTCTCAATCGCCTTAGAGTCTTGACTACTCCTTTCTAACAAGAGCTCTGGAGCACCGGTTTTAAGGACAAGAAACTCTCAGAACTAAGTCATCTTGTCTCCAAACAAGGTAGATTGGGCAAGATCATCATGATCTTAGAGGCTCCATATTGTTTTTGTGTATCCTATGTTACTTCATTATTTAAGTGTCTGGTATTGTGCAGGCTGTGTAGCATGTGCATTAGCCTACTGAACTGCTGCACAATTAACTATTTTGGAGCTCAGCTTCTGTGTCTGCTTCTTGTCATCGATTCCCATTAGTAGAAGGCCTTGGTTATGAATTAAAAGAAGGACATTTGCAATGCAATAGGTCTCGCCTTTGCGAGAGTTTGAGCTACTGGCATTGTAAATGACAATACCTTTTATTTATGTGCTTTGAAAACCTGAAAGCGGTGCGTAAATATGCACTTTGTACTTGTAGTCCTTGCTTATGACAAGCAAGTCTGGCAGTAAAAGAGGCGCAGTTACTGCCAGCCTTGCTTCTCCTAAGCAACGACTATGTAGAAAAGTGCGTGTTTACGCACAGCTTGCAAGTTTTAAAACACATACATAAAAGGCATTGTCATTTTCAATGCCAATAGCTCAAACTCTCACAAATGCGAGACCTATTGCATTGCAAATGCTTGTTTAAGCTTGTTACATCATTGACCTATGACATTATTTTGCCTGTTTTATTAAGAATATTGCTGCTGCCGGTATGGGCTTGGGGGCGGCCCATATTTCACAGGCTGCCAGTGTTTCAACAGAGCGAGTAAGAAAATTGTGCCAGGTTGACCCGGGTTTGTTTATCATTACCTTTTGCTATAATGATTATTTCTGGTGATATTGGATTCTTTCTAGTAATCCATCCTCTTTGCTACCGAAACTTGCTCCTCGCACCACTCTATCATTCCTATTCCCTTCTGGTGAGTTAGCTATTTTTTCCCTCTGTGTTTTAGAGTGCATATAGGCTCTGATATCCCCATTGCTGTTGGAGTACAAGTTCCGGTTCACAATAGGTGGCAGTATTTCACATTGTGGATCTTGATGTGTATATAGCTGCTCCTCCGCGAGGAGCAACTTCTGTTTCCCTATCCTCCCCTCTTGAGGGTACAGCATTTTTGATTTTTGCCTCTTTGCTGTTGTGTGGACGATAGTTTACTTGCTGTTGAGCTTGGGTAGAATTTCTTATTCGCATTATTTCCTCAACGAGATGGAGTTATTAAGTGAGTGTTAGTTGGGGTATTGATTTGTGGTGCAAAGCTTGGCTGTCCTTTTTATTTACTTTGTTACTTTATTGTAGCATTGTTACTTTGAACCTTATAGTTTTTGTTGTAAACTTGTTGTAGTTTGTTGTAGCTTTTTGTGCCTTGTTGATCCAATCCGCTAGACACTCGGCACCAAGGTCTGAAGTCCTGGGAAAACTGCTTGCTAAATTGCTTTATGTCCGCCTTTGTCAAGGTTGTGGCGTGCTGTGAGTGCACCAGGAGAAAAGCTAGAGAGGCCGGTGGATACCACTAGGTGACCCGGACTACCCGGGCAGCCTCTACAAACCACCTATAAGCCTCCTGTGTAGCACGGTCTCAACCTTCAGGGTGCTTACTCACTGCTTGCAGGTAAGAGATTCTGGCTTTGTATTCAGGCTGAAAGTGGCGTCCAAAGTGGTGTCAGAGGACGTCAGAGAAACCCTATAGCACTAACCAAGGCGAAATGAGATCAGTTCCCTTTTTCCCCCTCGCCTTTGACGGGGTTCCGAAGCTCACTTTGTTTAAATATTGTATGTTTTCCTCACAAACACATTTCTTTGATGCAGTGCTATGTTTCCCCCTAAGCACTCAGACTTCAAACGCTGTAGAGACTACGAGGGGCAGATATCCATCATGGACACCCACACAATCTGCTTGTGGTGTCTAGGCTCCGACCGCGATTCCCATTCCTGCAGCTCCTGCTAAAGTATGTACTCTAGAGCAATAAAGGATCTGGAAGACAAACCTTTAGGGTTTGGGAGTCGCTGCTTGCTTGCTACCTGCCTGCGTGTTGCGGCTCTCAGCTCCCAGCCACTGCTTTCCCTGCACATGCCGCTTCCACCTTACTGCTGGTTGCTGGATCTTCGGTGCCCTCAGTGGAAAGTCTGTAGGGTCTGTAAAAGTCCTCGAACCCACCTGGAATCGAGGGGATCAGTGCCGGGGGTTGGTCGGAGCCGAGCGTTGAAGCGGACGGAGCGGAGCGCGACAGGATCGTTCGCTACTTCAATTTTGGCGGCACTGGGCGGCTACGACTGGAAAATCCAGACTGGAGAAGGTAGACAGTACCATAACAAGCATTGGCATAGCCAATAGGTTTTGCCTTTGGCACCTTATATGTGTTTAGGCATGCAGTACATTATCCTGGGTGCTGCGGCGCCAGGATTGAGGAGCTATACAATTACTACACACTCGGTCATGCAGTTTTATAACATTTGAGGGGGTACTTGTGGCTGTGTGTTATGTGTGCATGTTTGTGTGTGTTTACACACACAAACGTCTGTGCGATATAGCAGTGCTAGTGCGTGATTGGGTGTCATTAGGCCGCTTGTGCTGTGTGTTTTGTGCAGCCCGAGGGGCACACTGAGATTTGCCGCTACATAGGAACATTCAAGGTAAACTGTGGCTTTTAAAGTTATCTGCAGCGACCCCAGCTCTCTGCTCAGGGCTTGCTTTCAACGCTTCTATTGTTATCTGCTTAAATCTGCGAGTGTTGTTAATTAGAACAGAGGAGTAGCATCACTCGTTCATTTGGGATGGATTATAGAAGCAAGGTTCAAATGCGGAGGTGCACCACACACTGGCTCAGCATTAGCTGATGTGATCAACTACACAAAAAAACACTGTCTCAAATGTTGGATCGCACATTTGTACAATCATCTTTTGTGTGTTGAAGTCTTCAATTTTGTACAGTTCAGAGGTGAGATGATTGTTACTACATACAATATGCCCAACCTCCAAGATCCCTTCTTCTTCCCAGTTTATTACTCTCATTAGCAGCCCTTGGAGTTGCGTTGCGTACTGCACTTTAGGTGGACAACCCCCACTGATCGCATATTTGCCATAAATAAACAGAACACAATGCAATAACATAATAAATCTGTTCCCAAAATGCAAATATGTTTTTCAAAATTAAAGATTTTTATGCTTACTACAGATTGCTATATTACTAGTGGGTGTTGCTTAAAGGCCAAAGCAGCCAACCTTGAAGCTGGGGAACCAGGTTTAAGTCTGGCGGGAAGCTCAAACATCCTGTGACTCTGGGCAAATCACTCAATCTCCCGATGCCTAAAAATTAATGTGTCCGCCTATAGTGCAACTGGTGCTAATGTAAAGTGCACCAAATACCTTTGGTCGAGTTTGCGCTATATAAAACTGCATACACACAAAGAAAAAAATTGGTATCTTCCTGAAATTACTAATTGTTCCAACCGTGGAGCTCTTAAAAACATTATACATTCTTCCCATTACCAACACTACTTCTAGTCTCTATAGCAGGACTAGAGTAACTGGCCACTATGAACAATATATTTTTTTTAAACTCAAACCAAGTTTTTCTCCTTGGGCACATTTTAGTACTACCGTGTAAAAAGGATGGGAAGCACGAAGTTCTGACCTTCGGCAGTGCAAGGTTACAGTTAGTTGTTATGGCCTTGTCAGTTATCAAGTCAGGCGACCACTGAGGGAGGGGTTTTATCAGTAAGAGTGCCCTGCAGGACAACACGAGTCCTCCCCCGCCCTCCAGATTAACGATAATGACCTCTCCTTAGTAATGAAACTGTATGGCCAAAATTCGAAACCAACAAGGGTGTATCTGTGCATTGCCGGGGGCCCTGGCACGAAATAAATCAAAGTTTGTTCTTAAAGAGACAGAAATGGAGACGTCACTGAAAGGGATATGTGGCTTTCATTCCGAAAGACAGAGAGAGCTTCGTAAAAAAAACAACTCTGCGCTTGGTGAAGACTTTGGCAAACACTTTTGAGGACAGTGCTTGGCGTTTCAACAAACAAACTTTCTGTTTCAGGCCCCTCAGAGCTGGAAAGAGTTGTATTTGATACAAACTTTGGAAGGCTCAAAATTGATCACATTGCAGTATCGGGCTACAATAAAAGTCCCTGAAATTGCTCGGGTGAGAAGCAGCCGTGTTGCAGCTCAGAGCCAGCTGAGTACAAGGCGGACCCACACTACGGCCTGTGTGCTCGGGGGTCAGTGCGGGGCATTATTCCCTACTTCCCTAACATTGGGCTCCCTTTCTAGTCAGCGTGTGGATCAGTGAGCAATGAGGGGCCTGTGCACCCCGTCTGCAAATGTTTTCCTGTCACCTAACCGTTGCCAAGGCAACCCCTGCAATAAAAATACAGATTAACTTGTCTGTACTACAGCAAACGGCCTGCTGACTGACTCTGCATGCAAACTGGAAATGAAAAAAAGACTAGGTAAACAGCGGCCACTCTCAGATCGTCAGCGATTCAATGTCACTGGCGACAAATGGGGACAGGGAAAAGAGCGGAACCAAAAATATACCTCGTAATTTATTGTTGCCAGCCTTTGCGTCCACACTCCCTAGGCAACCGGCCTCTACAGCACCGGAGCAGCAAGCATCTTAACTCTGAGGGAACGCTGCACAGAACATAGCAGGTCACAGGATCGGCCAAGGCCTACCAGCTTTCTTTGAGTTTGCACGCTCTCAAACAATTCAAAATTGCGATTTTACTGTTTGCGACTGGCATCAAAACGAACAGCCGAAAAGATATATATAGGGGGCTAGGGAGCAAGCGGAGACATTGCAAAGCCCTCGCAGCTGCAGGGAACGTCCTTCGAAAAGGTTTCTAAATGTACAAGTGGACGAACTTTGTGGCAAGCCCTCTGAAAACTGTGAACACAGCAGAACATTTTGCTTTGGACACCAGGCGCCTAACCAGATAGCAGAAGAACACACACTGCCTAAAAGTTCAAAACAAGCGCGGTGAAAGCAAATCGCGCAGCAAAGTGTAATTAATTAAATAAGGAAGCTTGGTCATCAGCGAGACCTAAAAAGCTATTGCCACGCCACGCCATTGTGGGAATGAAAAAAAAAGTGCTCACCGAGCAATTAGAAGACACTGTCATGCCGCGGAGTAAAAGATCCAGTCTTGGTGGGCGTGGCCAAAAGTGGACAAGGCGGTAACCAGGAAGGACTAAGAAGCCTCCTTTTCGATCATGAGCCAGCGTTTACCATGGAGGATGACGCCAGCGAATGAAAAAGATGGGCGGGGCTTCTGAAAGCTTCGGAATCCGTATTGATTCTAAGAAGCCCTCACATGGCGAGAGCAGCGCATGCGCTGCTAACGCCATGCGAGACCTAAAAAGTGTGGACAAATCAATTAAATGAATTAAAATGTAAAAACAAAAGGGTGAACATGTGGCAGCGATACACTTTGTGCGAGCAAAGAATGAAACAGATGTCACCAAGAGTAGCAATCTAGAGTTCATCCAAAAATTCCAAAACCAACAAGGGTGCATGTTAACATTGTGGTGCAACGGACCACACAGTTTCCTTCAGAAATTGCCCTGGACTAGCCCAAGAATACCACAAATGTGAAAAATTGATCATTCTCAAATGTATGTGGGGCTATTACCAGGCAAAAGAGAATGTATAACACATGTGACAGGTGTGAGGATGCAGTTGATATCAAGGAGCACATGGAAGACAGTGTTTATAGGGGCAAACCTTGGCAAAAACGTGGAACAAAGCCAACCAAGATGCAAGTTACGAAGGAGAGGTGGTGGTGTCCGTAGATATAGGATCAAAAATGAATACCATGTCCATGGAAACATACAAGAACTTACCAGTAATAGAGGAACTGTGTTATAATAGCATTATAACAAGAACCTATGGAGGCCATAAAATGAAAATTAAAGGAGTCTTTCAAGCTAGCTTAAGCTTTGAAGTAAGTGTAATGACAAACCTTAGATCTCCCCTGGACAAAGGAATGTACCGTCACTTTCCCAGGGAGAGAATATCAGTTCCAAATGTATGGAATATAACATATACACAGCACTTCCTAAGGTGGGCAAACTTACAACACTCCCCCAAAGGCAAGGCAAGAAAACAATAATTTGCGCATCACTTGTGAGGAGAAGCGCCAACTTCCTATAACACAATTACCTGCTAGAAGGGAATTCACCCATCCTTCTACAACAGAATACTTGGCCAAGAAGAGTCCACACCTCCTGCTACAAGGAAAAGACAAATTGGTATATCTGGGATGTATTTATTAGTAAATAGCATCACACAGTAAGCCAAATGCACCTAACTTAGCAGACTCTAACATATCAATAGTATGAAGGCAAATATCAATCAAGACAAATATATATTTAGAAATATATATGTATGGATATAAGAATCAGAAAATAAGAAGGAAAGGAAAGAATTCAGAAAAGAATCAAGAGACAGTAGCAGAGACACCTCACCTCATCATTTCACCCCACTTTGCTCAAGGGGAGTCCATTGCTTGAACCGGGCGAAAGCTCAGAGGTGACCCCACTTTCCGTGACAACACGTCTGCTCCACGGATGAACTTCCACCAAGCCAGTGTAGACTCCCCTTTTTAATACACATTCAAAACACAGCGAAGCTTCTAGCAAGCCACGCCCCCTAGTTCTCATGAGAGCCAGTACCAGCCTGCTTCAAGGTCAGACCAAGGGTTGATCAGGCCCCTGTTATGACTAAAAGTCAAACCATGTACATTCCTCTGAAATGAACCAGTTCTCTCTAGTCGGTAAAATGCGAAAAACAGGAGGAAAGAGCAGACCATGCCCTACCCACTTTGCGGCTTCGTGCAGGCACAGAAAATGGCTTCAGAGTTAGTTAAGCCATGCACACAAAGGCCCAAAGCAAGATGGAATTGAAAAGCAAGATGACATGAGACCATGTCAAAGGAGCACCTATAATTCTCATCCACACAACTTACAAGCACCACTGTGCACACAGAAAAGTTTGAAGCAAGGTAAAGTCAGAAGGCAGAATGACATTAGACCACGTCAAAGCCAATAGGTCAAAGTCATAATTCACCAAACCCAAATAACATTATACACTTAATCCCTCAGTATACAACATTGAGCACATGTGTGCACCACCACCCACAGCACTGCACCTCAACATCCCATACCTTCTATTCTTGGAAAGACTATTCCACTAAAAGGCAGAACACACTTAAGTCAGTACAGAATGGTGGTGGTTGAGGGTCATCATAGGGTGTCAGAACACAAAAGTGGCTGATTCACTACATTGCACCCCATGACCCTTGATCATCACCATTCACATATGTCAAAAACAAAATCTAGCAAATACATAACTGAAAAACAAAACTATCATTAAATCACTGCATATCTCAATTGAAAGCAAAACCATTTAAAACCACATGTCTAAATTAAAAGTCACAACTACTAAAAAGCACATGTTGAAACAGCAACTCATGTGTTGAAGTGGCTACACAAAAATACAAGTCAAAACAAATCATGACTAAAATGCAACTATGATTGAAATGCTCCATTGCAAAACTGAAAAACTCATCAAAAGTATATGATAATCACTTTAGAGCAAGTAAAGTCTGCATTCTCTAAATACATGTAAAAGCAATAACTCAGGTGCATCTAGAAATAGCTCATAGATATCTGGATACCCCTTTAAATGAAGACACAAAATAAATGAATCAAGCTTTTGAATGCTCCTAATGCCTCTAATGGTAAAACTGGAAACTCAACTGCCAAACTCATATATTGTAGCAACAGCTACAGGTTATTACTGTTCACTAACTCAGAAAATATCTACGCCGATCGCAGCAAAGCGTCTCTATAGGTCTTCATTCACAAAAACAAAAACAGTCCTTCTGTGTGAAAAAACACACAGCTGTCTCCCATCGCATCTGAACTTCACGTTGATAAAACAGTTCTGGCAAAGCACATCCTGTAGTTCCTTCTTTTGTTTTGTCTTCACCGTCACACAAGCAGTCACCCTGTGTGAAAGACACACAGCCTTCATGCATATAAAGTTGGCCTCACGTGAAGGAAACAGTTCCACACTTTGCTGATCCCATTTTGCTTGGAAAGCAGCAGTCCATCATGCTCTCTGGTATATATCAGCAGCTGTATCTCCTTGACAAAGGAGGACCCCATCCAGTCTGGATAGCCACAGGCATCAGCCGCCACCGTCTGGTCTGGCGAGCACTCCAGGCTTGGGGGGGGGGGGGGGGGGGGGAAAGGGAGGGCCCTACTCACACGGGAGAAGGGAGTCCCACTCACACGCGGAGAACTGGGCGAATCTGAAAAAGAAACAAGCATCACTCTTCTTGCAAAAAAAATTTTTCAAAAGTACACTTCTTCCGTCTTGCATTTCTAAAAATACAATATTTTAATTTCTGTCTACATAGGTCTCCTCCAGCTCTGGGGAATTGTCTAAGAATACTACCAATGCTTTAGCCTGTGATTTCTTGGTAAAATCCCTCTTTTTCTATACACAGCAAGAAGGGCTGGGGCAGTCTCCTTCTCTCACTTCTCTCACTGCACCCCTCACAGGTGCTGCCCCCCTTCACAAATCTCTGCGGACACTAAATGGCCCCTCGCCAAACATAGCAAGCAGAGACTTCTCGGCTGTCTCTAGCTCGCACCTTATCTCCTTCAAGGTCGAAGTGCCTTGCACTCCTGCTAACTTTCTTCGCGACTCTCCTCATGGGGGTGGAAGGAGGAGAACCTGCGCCTTTGCAAGCCTCCCAGACATCTATCTCCAAGAAGCTGTCACTGCCTACCGGGGAGAGGAGCTGAAATAACCCCTCCCGTAGGAATTCCTCCTCGGACTTCACAGAAAGCCTGAACTCTTCTCAGCGTTGCTGGATGATCTCATTGCAAGCCTCCCAAACATCACTCTCAAAGACGCTTTCAAATGACCCACTCCCAGAACAACTCTTTACATGTCTGAGAGGAAAAACAGCTTTAACCACTCCTGACCTCCAGCAAGACTTCACATTCTTTAATCTAAAAATGCTCCCCCTTTCTGTCTAACTAATTCAAGCACATTCTTAACTGTCATTAGTCTATCACCTCATGAAAAAAAAAAACTAAACTGCTCTTGACATATCAAAAAGAAAAAAGAATTGGCAATATCAAAAGTCACATATCAAGTCCCATGCTACTTCTGTAACAATATCTGGGACAGCATCAGTCAAAGAAGGTATATTTGCACACATGCTACACAATTAGGGTCACCACCTCAATCTGTTAACCCTGAATGATCTCACTGATCCCTTCACGCCCATCTGGCATTCTGTACTGTTTCAAATTAATTTCCTTTGTAACATGGGGCACCTTCACTTGGAAATCTTGGGTCTCAAACTCCACCTCAGGACTTCCTATTCAAACTGTTTTTCTGTCTCTACATGCCACTTAATAACCATTGCAATCTCCCATAGGCAAACCACATTTTCTCCAACTCTGTTCTGTCCAGTATCTGTTGGTGCGCAAAAGCACAACATTTGTCCAGCATCTGAATTTAAAAGTAACCTTTCATTTCCCTGCACTTTCCTGTAACCATTGTGCACAATCTGCTGTTCACATCCAAAATCATATTGTTGCATTCCTCTTTTGAAGCAAAATGTATCATTCACTGTCATGTCTAATTTATGTCCGCAACCGGTGATCGTTAAGCCTAAAACATTAGTCTGTTCACTTTCCTGCACATTCCTTTCTGAATCATTCTGGCAGGTCAAAGTAAACCGCTTCAGAGCCTGGTACACGTTTAATTCTGTCTTGAAAGATATATTTTCAACTGGGCATCAACTAGCTCTGTTTTCAACTCACTACGTTCTTTTTGCAAATGCCCACTTTGATGCATATTAACCAACACATTTGAAATAACACCGCTGTCTGTCTAAAATGTCAAATCGCCTGCTGATTAACATCCTTCATTGCAACTCCGGAGTCTTTAAACTCGAAGGAGTCCCACACTTCAGAGTTATGCTCTGACATTTTACATTCACTTTGCAACTGAAAACATTTGATATGCATTCCTTAGCAAACACTTGAAAGGGATCCAGCCCTTTCTGCCTCACGTAGCAAGCTATGTATAAGCACTTTTTACAAAACACACTTAAACACACACACACACCAATTCTAACTCAGCACAATTAGCTCACTTCACGAGCCAGCACATCATTTGGGCTACCCCCATGCAAATAAATCAATTGATATCTAAGAGTCTGCTTTCAACTTCTAAAAAAAAACAACAAAAAAAACCATATTTCTTCCCCTTTTAAATCAATGTTCAGATCCTGCCGACTACGCCAAAAATGTAATGACAAACCTTAGATCTCCCCTGGACAAAGGAATGTACCGTCACTTTCCCAGGGAGAGAATATCAGTTCCAAATTTATGGAATATAACATAAACACAGCACTTCCTTAGGTGGGCAAACTTTCAACACTCCCCCAAAGGCAAGGCAAGAAAACAATAATTTGCGCATCACTTGTGAGGAGTAGCGTCAACTTCCTATAACACAATTACCTGCTAGAAGGGAATTCACCCATCCTTCTACAACAGAATACTTGGCCAAGAAGAGTCCACACCTCCTGCTACAAGGAAAAGACGAATTGGTATATCTGGGATGTATTTATTAGTAAATAGCATCACACAGTAAGCCAAATGCACCTAACATAGCAGACTCTAACATATCAATAGTATGATTGCAAATATCAATCAAGACAAATATATATTTAGAAATATATATGTATGGATATAAGAATCAGAAAATAAGAAGGAAAGGAAAGAATTCAGAAAAGAATCAAGAGACAGTAGCAGAGACACCTCACCTCATCATTTCACCCCACTTTGCTCAAGGGGAGTCCATTGCTTGAACCGGGCGAAAGCTCAGAGGTGACCCCACTTTCCGTGACAACACGTCTGCTCCACGGATGAACTTCCACCAAGCCAGTGTAGACTCCCCTTTTTAATACACATTCAAAACACAGCGAAGCTTCTAGCAAGCCACGCCCCCTAGTTCTCATGAGAGCCAGTACCAGCCTGCTTCAAGGTCAGACCAAGGGTTGATCAGGCCCCTGTTATGACTAAAAGTCAAACCATGTACATTCCTCTGATAAGAACCAGTTCTCTCTAGTCGGTAAAATGCGAAAAACAGGAGGAAAGAGCAGACGATGCCCTACCCACTTTGCAGCTTCGTGCAGGCACAGAAAATGGCTTCAGAGTTAGTTAAGCCATGCACACAAAGGCCAAAAGCAAGATGGAATTGAAAAGCAAGATGACATGAGACCATGTCAAAGGAGCACCTATAATTCTCATCCACACAACTTACAAGCACCACTGTGCACACAGAAAAGTTTGAAGCAAGGTAAAGTCAGAAGGTAGAATGACATTAGACCACGTCAAAGCCAATAGGTCAAAGTCATAATTCACCAAACCCAAATAACATTATACACTTAATCCCTCAGTATACAACATTGAGCACATGTGTGCACCACCACCCACAGCACTGCACCTCAACATCCCATACCTTCTATTCTTGGACAGACTATTCCACTAAAAGGCAGAACACACTTAAGTCAGTACAGAATGGTGGTGGTTGAGGGTCATCATAGGGTGTCAGACCTCAAAAGTGGCTGATTCACTACAGTAAGGCACACTACAATCAAGAAGTAGTTGACCACAGTGTGAACACCATAGGTTGAACTGAAGAACAGAACTTTAGGGTGTCAATCAACCCTTGCAAAGCCCCATGTGATTTTGTAATAGTGTAGGATGACCTGAATACTGTTGCGCATGATTTTCAGGGTGTGTTTAGAAATGAATTAGGCAGCTTCAAGGAAACCCAACATCGAATAATGCTAAAGGAACAGGCTCAACATAGGAAGCAAAAAGTGTGAAGTATCTGCACAAAAGGAAGCAAAATAGGTTTTTAAATAAAAGGCAAAGCAATGGCATAATTGGGACTGTCAATGCGACCCAGTAGTTATCATAAATATATGACGTTACAATGTAAACAAATACAATGCATGCTTTTACAACTCGTTTTTTACATCACAACTACCATTACATCGCATGATTTTACAATGCATGCCATTGCAATGCATTTATAAAAGCTACCATTACTAAGCATTTCATTACAACGCATACCATTACAACAAATAATACTTTTAGGGCAACAGTAGGGTAAGTGTTGGATAGCGTAGGGATAAAATCACTATCCCACTCCAGTGAGTGCAACAGTAGGGAAAGTGTTGGATAGTGTAGGGGTAAAAATTAATATTACCATCTACCCCAAAACTCATACCCACCCTAAAACTAAAAAATCTCTATTATTTACCTTATAATGCGTTGTAATGGCATGCGTTGTAATGGCATGTGTGGTAGTGACATGTGTTGTAGCTGCATGCGTTGTAATGGCATGCGATGTAGAGGCAGTTGCGTTGTAAAAGCCGTGCGATGTAATGACTGCGTTATATATGTTTCCCAATTATGATCAGTAGTTGTGGGGGGAAAAAATGGTGATCTAAGACTGTATATTGACCCCCAAGCAGTTGAATAGGTCAATTATTGAAGATTCTTAGCCAGGATACCGGGTGAGAATTCCTGACATAGCAGCTACAAGCTACCTCTCTCCTTACAAGGTTTTTGTATGTTTGGACATACAAGTATGAGGACAATAGAGTACACTGATAATCTGTATCGTGTTCTAAGTGCTGCGCTGATGTTAAAATACTATGCTATATAAGTCGTTATTTCTCCATATTTAACTGGCGGGTCTGTCAGTAATGTACTGCTGTTTAAGTTAAGGTATTGTTTGTAATTTTACACGAAATGCCAATAAAAAAAAAAAAAAAAAGAATAGCTAAATTGTGGTGGAATGCCAGCCACTGCCACGGTTTTAAATCCAATCCTTGCTGCTCATAATTCGTAAAACCTTGCTGCTAACATTGTATGTTGAACTTGCTCATGCTTTTTAAAAACTGAATCTGACCTGCTTTTAATTGACCGGTATTGGCAGCGCATTTCCCTCGCTGACGTACCCTCCCAAGCCACTTGCACTTCCGCTTGCCTAATCGCAGTCTAGTGCTTAGGGGGAGAACAGCTGCTGCTACGCAGAGCTGATTGGTTGGGGGGCGGAAGGGGAGTACCTAAATTTAAATGCTGGGGAGGACGCGCGCAGCGGGCGCGCCGCTGGCGCCCGTCTTCGCCCTTCCACGCCCAGGAACCCTGGTCAATTGCTGTTGTACTCAGCTGAAGAACTACGGACCTTAGCTACGGGAAGCCATGCCTTAAATGGTAACGTTGTAGTTAAGCTGAGAGAGGAAAAAATCTTGAGGGAATTTGGAGGGGATAAAACTATGATCTCGCTTCCTATATCCAACAAAAACACCGCACCTGGAAGCCAGCCAAGGCTGATGGTAGCACTCCTAAACAAACGATCCTTACAGAAGCACCACCTTGAAGTCTTCTCACTCCTCCAAGATGGGGATATAGACCTCTTGGCACTTACAGAAACCTGGCTAGGTGACACTTCAGTCCTGGATATTATTGCAGCCCTTCCGGAAGACTTTGATGCCCTCTGGCACAACCGTGAAGATAAAGCGAGAGGAGGGGGTGTGGCCATCTTCTTCAAGAGGCAGTTAATGGTTGCCAAAATAGTGGCAGAAAGCATTGATAATGCAGATATACTTGGGGTCAAAATCTCATTTCAGTCCTCCTGCCTTCTTACTTTTGGTAGCGTACCGTCTTCCTCGATCAACACCCTGCTTGAACGATCTCTTCTCGGAGATTATCACCGACCTCTGCTCACGGTATTAGCGACTTCTTGTGGTTGGGGACTTTAATTAGCATTGGGATAAAGTACCAAAAGAGCCACTGGCCAGCCATACTGAGACAGTATTGGGCTCGATGGGACTCCACCAATTGGTCGACAGCACCACCCACACTAAAGGTCACATTCTGGACCTTATCTGGACCTCTCAACCTTCAGCCAGTCTAATAGACATCAGTCCTTGTGCCTGGTCTGACCACTCTTTAATTAGCTGCTGGGTCCCGATGGACAGTCAACTGTCACATCCTCCCACTGAGTGGAAAAAGGTGCGAAGTTGGGAAAAAATTGAGGCAGTGAACCTAGTGGACGCCCTATTGAGGCTCCCCCTCCCCAAATCTGAATTAGGAAACTAGGACCAGGAAAGTGAAGCCCTAACTGATACTCTGCGTGCTGCCATAAATGAAGTGGCACCAGAACGGAGGGTTAGGGTTAGAGACAAGGGTAAGGGGGCCCCCTGGTTTAAGGAGTCTTTGAGGGAAAAGAAGCAAAACCTCCGCCAAGCCGAGAGACGGTGGCGTAAAGCTTATGATCCAGCCGAGCTCAAAATCTACAAATCTCAACTTACCTCGTACAAAAAAACTATTATGATTATAAAAGCCGAGTATTATGAGATGAGAATAACAGCTGCAGCTAACAAACAGAAAGACTTTTTGAATATTGAAAGAACTTAGCTAAAAATCTGAGCCGAAATCGGCAGCAGCACCTATTGACTGCAATGCATTCCAATCCTTCTTTCTCCAGAAGGTCAGGGATATCCTCTCTGAAATTGTTAACTCCCCTATCAGTCAGAGCACCCTGTTTCAGCTCCAAGCACCTCCCCCACTGTAAGCTACTTACCGCTTTTCCCAAACTAGACTCAGCCTCCTTAACATTGCTGATGAATCCGATCAAATCAGGCTCCCCTGCAGATCCCTGCCCCCCTAGGATTGTCCGAATGGCCCTCCATGGGCGCGAAAGTCAGATTCCCTCCCTACTGAACAACTCCTTGGAGTCTGGCTTCCTGCCATCCAACCTGAAGGAGGCCAGAGTCATCCCCCTGCTAAAGAAACCAGGGTTAGACACGGCTAACCCCAAAAACTATAGGCCCATCTCCCAGCTTCCCCTTTTTGGCAAAAGTTGCGGAACATGACTTAGACACTTTCATCTTATGCGTAGGAACACCAGCTGCTCCAGGGGCTTCAGGCAGGCTTCAGAGCCCATCATAGTACTGAGCTGGTGATGCTCTCAGTACTTGACGAGCTCAGAACCATGGCTGACAATAAAAAAAGTTAGCACCTTGATTTTATTAGATCTATCAGCTGCGTTCGATACAATTGCTGGCCAGACTTACTGATTTGGGTATCTGCGGGGTAGCGCACCGTTGGCTAGAATCCTTCATGTCAGGGTGGTCCCAGAGGATTCAGTTGGGTGACCAGGTATCTGACAGGGGCTTCCTTACTTGCGGCGTTCCTCAAGCCTCTGCCCTGTCTCCACTCCTTGTTAACATGTATCTACAGCCGCTGGTGACGGCCTTGCCAGCTTGGACTGTAGAGTCTTCAATTACGCGGATGATACTCAACTCATCCTTCGTATTGATAACTTCTCCCATGCACTCGATCAGGCACAAAACATTCTTAGATTTACAGTGGGCTGGATGACTACATTTACTGAAAACAACCCGGACAAAACAGAAGTCCTTGTCATCCCCACCAAAGGCAATCCTTGGAGTGACCGTTTTTGGCCCCAGGAACTAGGTGCCACTCCCTTACCAGTTCTGGTGGTGAAAAGCCTGGGCATGTAAGTGGATTCTGAGCTTTCCATGGCCAGCCAGGTCACCTCAGTGGTCGGCACATGTACAAGCCTTATGAGGCAGCTACGGAAACTTGCCCGCCTCCTTTCAACTACCTCGATGCAGATGATTGTGTCAGCTTCTACTGTCTCGAGGTTAGACTACAGCAATGCCTTATATATTGGCCTTCCCCAGAAACGTATTGATAAAATACAGATGGTAGGAAATGACGCGGCCAGATTGATCTTCAGGCTTCCAAGAAGGTCCCACGCCACCCCGCTGCTGTGTAAGTTGCACTGGCTCCCCATCAGGCAGAGAGCGAATTTTAAGGGCCTCACAAAGCAATCTAAGGCCAAGCCACGGCCTACATTAAAGAACGCCTCGAGAACTATGTCCCAGGCCGTACATTGCGGTCCTCCGAGGCCTGCCGCCTGGCCCTTCTAGGGTACAATACCGTATCTAAAGGGGGCAGAGCTTTCTCTCTCTTGATTCCACAATTGTGGAATCAATTACCTGAATGTCTACGTAAGGAATCCACACTCATCCGCTTTAGGAAGCAGCTAAAAACAGTTCGGTTCAGAGAAGCCTTGGATACAGCTTAGCTCCCTGCTCCTCCACTGCTTTGGCACCGCTAGCAGCTTTTGGCCATTCTCTCTAGAGCGCTAAGAGACCTGCCGGTGATTACGCACTATACAAATACCAGTTAACATTAACTGCCCCTGATTTATGATACACTGGTTGGGTTGGTTGATGCCACTGTTTTCACACCCTTGAATTCACATCTGCTTATCACCAAGTTCGTCTCCACAAGGACTCCAGAAAACTAACTGCATTATTTATGCCACCAAGGGCGTACCCCTTCTGCAGCATGCCCTTTGGCTTGGGTTTGAATCTGTTGTGTTCCAAAAGATCATGAATAAACTCTTTGAATGGACAGGAGTATGTGCCTTCCAAGACAACATGCTTATATTATATACACATTAAATGAAAAGAAACAGACACTAGTCCTCATGAAGGAAAAATGGAATCCAGCCTGGAATACCTTGGACATGTGATCCCCAAACCATCATTGGTGTCTGCCATTGCGAAAGAAACCTCATCCATTTGACAAAGAAGAATTATTATCCTTTTTGTGATTATGTCAATTTTATTCTAGGTTTATTAAAAAAACTATACAGTAAAGATGGAGCCAATTAGAAAGCTAATAAAAATAGATGTAGACTTTCATCGGGGAAAGGAGAATGCAGTGGCAGTATGGCTGCACTGACAAAACAGGTGTAAGAGGTACCATCCTTAAAATCTTTTGATAAACCCTTAAATACGTAGCAGCTGTGGATGGGTGCCAAATATGGCTAGGTGCGGTGTTGAGTTAACAGGACTAAAGCAATGAAAAAGTGATAGCATTTCCTTCTTGTAAACAAGAGATTCTGAAACCAAGTTCTCTGCTAAAGATCATGAACTCATGGCCTGTGTATGGGCTAACGCCAAATTTTGAAGTTTCTTATGCAGCATTCCATTTCTAGACAGTACGAATCACAAACCTTTAGTAAACATTTTGGAGAAGTGAAGAGAATTGGCATGTAAATAGCATAAGTTTGTGTTCCCTGTTGAATTTATTCCTGGAAAAATGAACATACATTCAGCTTTCCTGTCATATATGCCACGTGACCCTGAAATTTGTGAAGCTGAATGATGTGAGAATGACAAGGATGTGACTGTAGCATGTTTATTTGATTATCCCAGTGATAAGCAAGTTGTCACCCTCTACAAATGGATGAGTGTTAGCCATAATGATGCAAAAATATGCCACTAAACTGCAGTACATTGTTATGGGAGTCAAGGCACCGTACGTGGTTGTTCGGAACAGGGAACAATTGGGTCATGAACAAGGGCTCAGGATTGGTTTAGGCAATTCTGCATCCGATTCGGAGCCCTTCTGAACGAGATCGGAATTGACCTCTATGCGTTAAACTGTAGTTATAATAGATCATTACTGTAAATGGATCGAATTGGAATACCTAGAGCAGCCCACAGATACATTAATTGCTAATTTACTATCCCAAAGAAAGGGTTTCCAAAGCCATTGGTCTGGGACAACAGCATACAATTTGTATCATCAGAAGTTTCTGCCTTTTTGAAGGACCACATCAAGTTGTCCTTGTACTAGCCTCAATGTAATGGGCAGGTCAGAAGGTCAAACAGATTACGAACATAATTAAAGAAACCATTCAGCTAGCCTTTAGGGGCGGTCTACCAATGAGAGATGCTTTGACCATGCACTTGTGGAAATACTGCACACCCCCGCGCTGTGACAAGCAGAACATGCTCTGAGCAGTTGCAGAACAGGATAACCTTTACCAAGCTCTATTTATTTTATTTACTTATAAAGTTTTGTATATCGCGAACGTGACCCTAATGGATATCAGAGCGCTTTACATGACAGGGGATAATGTAACATTTGGTCTAAGGGTAAAAAAGAAAAAAAAGGAAAAACATGCGTAAGAACCAAACAAGTCATACAGTATATTATAACATGGATTGGTCTTGAGTACAGACAGTAACAGGAAGGGATAATCCCTATAGTAGTTTGCTGACTATACATTTTCAATATGACCGTTATATTGTCTTAAGATAAAAACTTTGTCTTTAGAAAAGATTTGGTTTCTTTTTTGAAGGAGGCGGAAGAGTAGATGAGGCGAACATCCATTGTTAAAGAGTTCCATATCTTGGGTGCAATAGCCTAGAACGCTCTGGCACCCGTTTTATTTTTGTGAGTACGTTGGGGTTTCAGCAACAATGTGGTCTAGAGTACGGGAAAACAGGTACCAGAACACAGAGCCGTACAAGAATGATTGGATGTGTAATGCTGTGACTAGCAAACAAACAGAGGTTGATGAAAAAGAACAAAGACAGAAGAATGGAAGCTGCTGATGACATACTGTGTTTGCATGTGATTTTGGAAGGATTAGAAGGCCGCAAACTAAGTATGGTGGTAGCAATTTTTGCAGTCCCATTTGTTTGGAAAGAAAATATGGTAATGCATTACTTTTTCCAGTGGTGGTACAGATTACGTGCAGTACGAGTTTCAGCACATGCTGTGACAACTTCACGAGAGACGGAGGGGGGCACAGATATGTGTGCTCAAGTTTGTTTTGTTGAGTCTATGATGTTGAGTACTTAAGTCACCTCATCGATGAAAATGGAGTACGACCAAAACCGTCCTTGATATCTGATATTTCCTGTTCATCGAACCCCAAAAATAAGGAAGAACTTGCAACTTTCTTAGGCATGTGAACTTGCATCTTTCTTAGGCATGTGTGAGTTTCACTCCAAATTTATACAACATTACGCAGCCAAGGTCGAACCACTTCGAAAAATGATAAAGATGCAGAATTAATTTGGGATGAAAAATGCGAACAGAGTATAAAAACCATAAAGAAGGAACTTGAGCAAGCACCATCACTCCAGTCATTCGACGAGAAGTTGCAAAGCACTGTAACCACAGACGCTAGCCAGATCGGGGGCTGTGCTCAGCCAAAGGACTGAGAATGGGGAGAAAATCATCGCATTCCGGAAGTTAAGGGACCCATAGGTAAAGTACTCAGTAATTGAGCGCAAATTATTAACTTGTGACTGGGCTGTTACAAAGTTTAGACGTTTTTTGTGGGGCAAGTAATTCACCATCCACACTGATCACAAACCGTTGGTCAGTATATTCCAGGCCGAGTGAATGTGTTGGCAGATTACTTGTCACGTTCCCCCTATGAGGATGAATCTGATTGTGATGAGGATGAGGAAGATGATCTACTTGTTGCATGCTTGTTTGAAGGTCACGAATCCCAATGGTACCATTACTAAGTTAGAATGGTTAGAAGCGATAAAAGATGACAGTGTTGGAAGGAATTAAAAGATACGTGATCAAAAGTTGGCCACGTGAAAGGGCACTCCAACCCTACTGGAAAATTAAGGAAGATATTGGTGTTGTTGAAGATGTCATTCTCCGGGGTAAAACTTTGATAGCACCAGTATCCATGAGGAGCAGGTTGGTGACTTTAGCCCACGAAGGACATGTAGGGATGACAAGCAGCAAACAGAGATTAAGGGAAAGGTACTGGTGGCCCTCCATGGATCGTGACGTTGATCTATTTGTCACTCACTGTTCAGTTTGCGCTGAAGCTGACAAAACCATGACGACGCACAATTACCCCATGACCTCTGTTGAACTAACAGGGGGTCCATGCATCAAAGTCGGCATCAACTTCATTGGACCTATAAATGCTTTGTATCTAGAGATACCCTATGCCATAGTGTTAATTGATTACTTCAGCAAGTGAGTGGAAGTCAAATTTGTGTCTCAACCCACCACATGTGAAGTAATTGACTTCCTGAAGAAATTGTTTTGCAGGGAAAGTTTTCCTCATCAGCTCGTCACCGACACGAAGTGCAGTTTGTATCCTCCGAGTTAGTCTCATTCCTTAAAAAGAATGGCATAGAACATGTGGGGTCTGCTTTATACCACCCGCAAAGCAATGGCCAAGTAGAATGGGTCAATCGCTAGATTAAAGAAACTATCCAAATGGCCTGAAAATCACACATTCCACTTGAGGCAGCACTACGCACCAGGTTGTGGTTGTACCGCACCACCCCCCACAATACCACTAGTAGAACCCCATTTGAACTAATCAGGGGTAGAGCAGCGATTACACGTTTGCAACCACATTGGTCGTTAGCTTGGAAAAAATGGGAAAACGAGAACCACAAAGGAAATGAGAGGAGGATGAGAAGTCTGGTGGACAAACGCCAGAAGCGCATGCGCATTAATTACGATACAAGAAATGCAGTGAAGGAGATGTCTGTGAAAGCAGGTGATGTGGTGAGAGTGAAGTATCCTAGGAAAGGAGCTAACATGAGCAAGTACAGTGAACCTAGGCGTGTGGTCAACACTAAAGGCATTGCCGTCCTCCTCGACAATGGCCAGTGGTGGAATGGTACAAAAGTTGCTAGAAGCAGGATCCCCGTGCCTGTGAGCAGGCCTTGCGAATTGCAGAAAGAAGTTCCGGCATCCCCAGTAAAGGCACGCATAGGTGAAGTGTGTGGGGCTAGAACAGATACTGTGTCTGTCAGCGATCTCTCCAATGTGTCACCTCCTGAGCTGGCTACTGGTCCGGTTGATACGGTTTGGGACAGGAGAACAATTGTTCCACCCATGAGATTTAAGGATTATGCAATGTAATAGTTCACCTTTAAGAAAAGTAAAAGTATTTCCTCTGCTTGTTTGGAAACTGTGTATTCCATTGTTGTCTTAAGAAATGGGTGAAGATGTGATATGCTGTCATGATTAACCCTTGCCTGTGTCCCTTCCCCGCTCCCATCCTACCTATTGTGTCTGTGAAGTGGTGTCCAGTACGCGTTTAGAACGTTTATGCGGGAGCGAGAGGGAGCTGTTCGTTAACGGCAATCGGAGGTACAGAACAATAAAGAAGGTCGCTTTTCCAACCTCCGCTTGTCTCCTCATTACTACAGCCTCACATTTCTAATGACATACCATTTAAAATAAGGCCAGAGTACTTCGCTATTGTTGGTAAGAATAAGTGTGGCACCAACCGAGGCAGATTGGATGGTAGTAGCACAAGCAATGGTTATGCATTCTTAGGTGGCGAAATGACGGGTAAAGAATATGTGTCACTCCACACCTCAAGCTCTATTAATAATTACAAACATTTTAAGTAACATTAACTAATTATTAAGCGAAGTTCTTTTAAACAAGGAATGTTTCTAGTTTTAATTACAGTTCACAATTTTGTGCGCCTAATTTATTGATTTGGTTTCAACTATCAATAAAGATTATTTGTTCAGCCCTGCATACTACCTTCCCAACCATAATTATTACAGGGTCTGTGTACGATCAATGTGGAGTTGCTGTCACAGCTAATGACTTTGGAACTGAGACACCAGGTTCGAGATACGGCATCGGCTCAACATCCTGTGGGTCTGGGCAAATCACTTAATCTTCTGCGGGCTGCCCCGGGTCCACGAAGGGGAGCCTCCTAAGAGGGCGGCCCCCCTTAGTGCCACAGGATGGCACACGAGGCAGCCGCCCAGTGATTGCGACCCCCTAAGGGTCCGCATGCCCGCGTCACTTCCGAGCAGGAGTGGGCGGAGGTCGAGGTACATATACCTCTCCCGCCCACTGGGCGCCCTCTTTTCCAGCTGCCCTGATGCCATTTGCGTGCCTTCTGGTCGCTTCGTCCAGAGACCTGGTTTGGCATTGGTGCTGGTTTTCTCTCCAGTCGCCTGGTTGGTTTCTGTTGCGGTGAGTCGTTTCCTCTACCTTCCCGGAAGTGCAGGCCTCAGGGGCACAGCATTTTTGAAAGGAGGGGTCTCGTTCGCTCTCGGGGATGGGTTGTGCTTTCAGAGGTTGTGTTGTGCTTTCAGGCATCACGCCGTATTTCGGCAGGATGCAGAGGCTAAGCCACGGGTCGTGTGCGCTAAGCTCCTGCCCTGCACCCCGTGAGGTCCTTGTGTGCATGGCCTCTGGAGTGATTGGAGGCATGTGGGGTCGCTTGGGTTGGCCCTCTTTTGTTGGGCTGAGGGTTCATATGGTGCTTGGTTCCTCGGCGAGGCCTCGAATGGTGTGGGATGTGGCATGCCGATCATTCAGGGTCCGCATCGATGTTATCAGTGGAGCGCATGCAATTCAGGTTTGCGTGCTCAAAGCCCCTGCCCTGCACCCCCTGAGGTCCCCATGTGCACAGTCCCGGGAGTGATTGGAGGCATGTGAGGTCGCTGGGGTTGGCCCGGTTTTCCAGGGCATTGTGCTCGGTGTCCGTCCTTTGGTGAACGGAGTTGGTATGCAGATCTGAACGCTGGGTGTTTAGGCGCCCACATATTTCAATTGGGACCAGTCTAGATGGGGTCCGGAGGTTTTGGGTGTCCAGCCCGATGTAGTGATCGTCACGGGTGACGCCTTGCTCGACTGTTATTTTAGTCCGTGAACAGATTCGTTGGGTTCTTCACTGCGCCATCTACACTACAACCGGAGTTTGGGTTTTGTGTCGAGTCAAGGGGGGGGGGGGGGGAGAGGGGGCGGGGGGCTGCTGTGCCTGTTCGCTGTGCGTAATGTAAAGGAGTATCTCTTTTGGATTCTGCACGCGTCCCCGCCACAGCTGCACAAATTCTTGGTTTGTCCTGGCTGCTCAGATCGCATAGGTTATCCTGGGTCACTCAATGCTTGGGGGCTTCCGGCTGTCTTGGTTTTCTTGTTTTGAATTGGTGGTGCATGGTGCCTATGCGTGTAGGGTTCCTGCCATATCCCCGCGTTAAGTCAAGGCACGTTCGGATTCGGGCACTTTGAGATTCGCCTGGTGGCGGCTTTGAAGTGTAAGTGCACCTTTTCTTCGGCTTGTACAGCGTATAGCTGCCCCACAGGAGTTTGGTGGCCGAGCTATTGATTTTGTACACGTGGAGGATGCACGTGAGGTGATGGCATGGTGGAGCATCCGAGTTTCGAGCTTGGAGGGCGGGTTCGAGCCTCTCGTCGGCTTGGTGTCCTGTGCTTCAGGACATGGGCGTGTGAGGTGGACTCGCTCCTAGGTTCAGCTGTAATGGGCTGAAAGGACAGTTTGTTTCTGGTAGCATCGGAGGCAGTGAAGGAGGCCGATTTTGGTTTTCCACCTTTGATTCGCTGGGGAAACCCTGAGAGAGAAGAGTCCTTCTGTGGCCAGTCCTTTTGTAAGGGTCACGTTGAGAGGTTGTTGTCAGGAATCCCCTCCCGCACATGGATTCCCTCCCACGATGCCACTGTCGTGAACCTGGTGCGTTTGGAGGAGAGCGGACTACAACTCCCAGAATGCCCTCCGGCAACAATGCCTTATGCAACTCAAGAGTTCTGGTTACATAACACCAAGGGTAACGCCTAGTTTTCGTGTTATGGAACTCAAGAGTCATGGTTATACAACGCCGAGAGTACTACTTAAGGAGAAAAGCACTGTGACTCGGGGTCGGATATTCTGATCTTTACTGGAGTACCTGGTTGAGGTACACGGACCCGTTGGAGAGTTGAGCGGCGGAAGGAACATTCTAAGGAGCGGAAGAGAGGTGCTGCGTGTGCTTCCTGCCCGTGTCCTGTCCCGTTCTGAGAGCCGTATTCAACGTCATTGGGCACAGGTACCGTTGGTAGAGCCGAAGCTCCCAACAGCCTGACAATTGGAGAAAACGAGGTGGGTGCGAGCCGAAGCTCCCCACCCTCGTTACTTGGGTAAACACACGCCTAGAGCTAAGACGCTATCCAGGAGGTGTTGCCGCGTCTTAGCCATCGACACTCGTAGGAGAACTGGGATAGGTAGAGCGGCTGCTCCCATCCATTCTCTGCACCACCTTGGGTAGCATCACTTAAACCCGGATACAAGAGACGCACACTAGGAAGTGTTCCCAGCCCCTTTGTGTTGTGGCAGTACTCTGGGGGATACTGGTAGAGCGGCTGTTCCCAGGTGGTAGAGAGCCCGGCCGGGTGACTCCCACGTGCCCCCCCCCGTAGATTCCACAACCTTGGAACTACCCTTCACAGCGGTCGAGTGGCATTGTCGGCCACTGCTTAGCACTGTGCCCTCCGTTGGAGCATACAGGGTCCGGTGTGCATGCGGAGGACGGTTAGAAGAGCTGTGAATGGGTATCGTACTTTAACTGGTGATTCCAGTACCGGTATTCTTTGTTGTCTGTAGTTGTTTATCTGTTTATTAAATCATCCTTAACCTCCATTTCTCTGGTCCGTCTGTTGGTCCCAACCCCGAGAAAGCCAGGACGTTACAGTTGTTTTGCGGTGACAGTGGTTTAGGCTTGCCCGGTGTTTTCTCGGTAGTGCCTGCATTACTGCAGTGCTCTTCCGCGGTGGTGTTGGGACTAACTCAGGATTTTCCGCTTAGATACCTGTGCCACCATTCCTTCCATCTTGGTTGACCTTTGGGTGGATTGTCCAAGGCCTTGCGGTGTCAATGGTTTGAACAGTATGCTTTGTCTCGGACGTTTCACAGTGTGCCTCCAGGTGCCCTGGCTTTCGGCTTTTCGTACGGCCCTAGAAGGTGCCAGGCACATCTCCGTGCTTTAAGCATTCCACTGCGACCACTGTGATGCACATGGTGGAGAGGTCAGCGGGAGTGTCTGCATGCGACCTCTTTGTCCCTCCCTGGAGTGGCTGGTCTGAGTGTTTAGCGTTTTAGTTGTAGGACAAGAGAGCCTGGCGTACTTAGACCCAGCTACACTGTGTAGGTCAACGTCCACAAACATTTGTAAAAGGGATGTGGTAAAATAATACTTGGAATTGTTACTGAATACTCAGCTGTATCCTAAAAGCACCAATAAAACCCCTTTAACTTCCTCCGTTTGTATTTGCCTCTATTAGGTTCGAGAAGGACAGTATCTTGCGTGGCTCGCTCCCACATCCCTAGGGAGCCCTAGGAGTGGTCACGGTTGGCAGCAGGAGAGGCTGCCCCGCCGTGTGTAGCCTCCACCGTGCTGCGAGGTAGGTGGCCAGTGCTGGAGAGGTACCAATTGGGGCTGGCTCCCTGGAGGGACAGGCTCGCTGACCAGTTGCCCGGCAGTTTTAATTGTGCCCTAGAGGGGCTACCTCGTCCTTGGGAGGTGTTGAGTGCCGGCGGAGGTAGGAGGCTTTCGGCATCGCACAAATGGTTGGGTGTGGGCTTCGGCCTCGTAGCGCTGAAATTGATGCTGGAATGGGTACCAGCTGGTTTCCGGTGGGTGGCGTAGGAACCAGGGTGAGGCCCAACATCTAGTGATCATGTACTAGCTTTGGGGGGAACCCACCGCAGTGAGGCTTGGTGCGGCGGCTCGTCGGCTTGCACCGCGAGCATCCGGTGTGGGGTGAGCAGGCGATGCCATGGGGGCCAGAACAAAGCAATTGTTTTACGGGCCGGGCTGGTGCATTTCGCCGCCGGGTTGTCTGCAGCCTATCTATGTGGGGTGCGGCATGGGTCTAAGGCCTGCGGCCCAATCATTATCAGGTGAGGTTGTTGGAAGCCATGGGCGCCCAACCAAATCAGTGTTACTGGCTCCTTTTCTGTGGTGTAGTCGCGGTCTCTGCACTGGGGCTCAATGCTATGCGGCATTGCTGCCCCGGGTCAGGCAGTAAAATAAATGCATAATCTTGCACTTTCACGGGATTGCTTAGGTTTTCGCCGTGGTCTGGCGGGTCAGGTAGGCAGCGCATACTGCAGGCATAGGGATGCCCCTGTAAGGAGTCGTGGTTTAGGAGGGACCAGGTCAGGTCTTATCGGTTACGGAGTTTCCTGTGAGTCCAGGAACCCCCTGGTGGCCATGGCTTTTGCACCCCGGGTGGACTCCTGCCGGGCCGGCTGGCGTTCCCCTGGCTGAGGGTGGTGCAACTACTGGCTGTGGTCACCTCATACGGTACAGTTTGTCCAGGAGCGGGGGGTAACAAACAGCAAACCAATTTGTTTATTCAGTCATGGATTTATTGAAAGTGAATTTATATCGAGCAAACTTTACTCGAAGGTGTCAGAGCGCTTTTCATTGGGACCAGTTACTTGACATAGATGCTTCAGAGTACAGGCTTTACAGCTAAGAGACAAGCAGAAATGCTTTAAATGCGCAGAGGGAGGCATTGTCTTCAACGATAATGGAGAGTCAATTATATCTAGCCAAATTATTTTGCGAGGGAGCAGGTTTCACCGCGTGCAGGTGTGAGGCATTTTCTTTACCAATATGGGAGCTGCAATTAATGAGCCACATTAGTCTTGAAACAGCAGGTTTTCACCACGTGCAGATGTATGACATTTTCTTTTACGATAAGGGAGCTTCAATCATTAATAAGCCACAGTATTCCCGTAATGCAGCAGGTTTTCAACGGGTGCAGACATGCATGGTGGAGCATGGGACAGCTCTGACGGGGTGTGCGGCTTGGGGGTTTCCCAATGTTTTGAACAGGTAGGCGGCACTCACTAGTGCCTTGTTTTGGCCGCCAGGGGTTGCACTGCGAGTGAGAAGTGGTTTAGGGCCATGGAAGAGATCTGGTGGGTCCGCAACCAAGCCAGTGCAACATGGCTAGCATTGGCAACGGCAGGTGATCAGACACCCAAGTTTGAAGGTCACATGTTCTCTGGGCTGTATCACATGTCCTTTGGCCTCTACACAGGTAACCATCGTTTGCAGGGCCCACTGCTGTAATCAGCATGTGAATTAGAGGCATGTTTAGTGAAGCGTAAACACTACACGAGACCAGCAGATTACTCTCTACCAGCCTCGCTGCATGGGTAAGGTATGGGTGGATTATATACATGGTGGCAAGGACAGAAGAGGGGAACCATGCAGCACGCTGGCTGAAATGACAGCCTAAAATCTTGTAATCCAGCCCAAAAACAGAGCAAGTGTTTTGGTCAAAACATCTAGGCCACAGGGTGGCTCGACAAACTAATTTTAGACCTGCAGGTGGCACATTTGATCAGGGCATGCTAAGCAGACCATCCAACAATGTGGTATCTGGTGTTCGATCAGTACGAGTCAGCCTCAGTGCTGCTCATGTACCTCACGCTATTTCTAATGCGGGCAAAAGCAAGAGTCCGGGCAGGATAGCGGTCCAAGGTTCAGGAGGCGCCAATGGACGGGTCATTATCAGAGGGGCAGGGCCAGGCGGCACGCAGACCAAGCTCAGATGCCAGCTTGTGTGTTAAACCATGCCAAGAGCATTCTAGTTCGGGCCAGAGTCAGCAGCACAGCGAGTGTCTTCATTAAGTACTTTCAGAGTGCAAAGGGCGCATTGGTTTGCGGTGCAAGATACTTACCATGCAAGGTACGCCTGGGCCTGCATATGGGGACGACTCCTGCAATAGAGGAGCATGCTTGTTAAGCTACACTTTGTTTCAATCTCCTTAAGCAGGGGGGGTATTGAATGTACTGAGGGGCAACATTTTACTAGGCCATACCATCAGATAGTGTGCCCCCCCCCCCCTCAGCCTTTCACCCTGTAGAGCGCTAGGAGGAAAGCTGAGGTGCCAGCTTACAGGGGTGATAAGCTACCGGGGCACGCATACTTTCGGTTGGTTGTGGTAAGGCATCCGGAATTTTATGCTAGCAGGAGGGTATGTTTGCATGCCCCGCACTCAAGGAGACAGGTCTTGCATACATGTCCCTTTAGCAGGGGGCAGATTGAATGTTCTTAGGGGCAACCTTTTACTAAGGCCATCCCATCAGATAGTGTGCCGCCCCCCTCAGCCGGTCACCCTCCCGGGTGCATGGGATCGGTCTGCGAATTCTGGGAGTTGAACCGTGCCACGAGGGGGCAGGGGACCTTCATGAGCCGGGGACTGACGGACTTGGTGAGGCACAAAAGATTATTCCCCAAGGGTACTGGACTATGCCACAACATTGTGTTGATACAGTGGTATCAACAACTGGGGGGAGGTGCAAACTTAGAGGCCAGGTAAGGGGAAGTTCCCTCAGCACACCACAGGGTCCCACAGGACGCTTCACTTTTGTTATGAGACTGATTGCCCCATAGCTGGTCCTGCCAGGGGATGTAGGATTGGTTACCCTTATAGGGGGCAGGGCATCAAGGTGTGGGGTACACTGGGGGAGGACTCCAGCCGACAAGGTGCAGGGCAGCTACCCCTTTTCCTCTCCAGCACCCCAGCAATACTTCTAAGCTGGGTGGTTGGTAATCTCACTAGGGTGGGTGCAACGGTACGGCTACACAGCATCCAGTCATAGTCCAGAGTTAGAGACTGGGATGGGATTCTGTTCAGACTGTCCACCCGTTCCCACCGCCCTGGTATACATTATTACAGGCCCGAGGCCAGGGTAAAACTGGCTTCAGTTACTAACATCTCCTGCCAGGATAGCCAGCCCAGCTTGGCCGTTTTAGGAAGGAGATGTCTAATATGATGGGGCTGTACCATGTTAGGGAACATATTGCAATGGTACTCCCGTCTGTAAGCCACCGAGGGGAGTGGTCGGAGGATAGTCTCAGTGAGGTATGTACAGGGTGAATTTTGAGCTTACCAAAGGCAACCCTGTGAGGCATCAAAGGTTTGGCGGGGTGCCGTATTAGCTTGTGAAATTATGGGCAACCTTGAGTAGTGGGATAGAAGGGGGTGCAGTGCTTCTGTGAATGTGTTTGGCAACCCAGCAATTCTTGTTTGCTAGTATCAAAGGTCTGGTTGAATGGCTTTCCTGCATTTTCAGAGGGGCACGGGAATGGAGGCATGGGTATTTCCACCACTGAGTTAATTTGGTTGGTGGTCCCCGGCATGCGCTAGAACAGCTTACTGTGAAAGCGGCCACACAGGCTAGGGGGTGGTTCTCCACTCCCAATATTTTGGTCACACACCTGGGAAGCAATGATTTGAATTTCCTGGGTAGGAGGGCACGGCTGTAAGGAATGATTTCCTCCAAGTGTAAGTTGAGTGGTATGGGTTGGTTACAATGAGTCAAGAAAGGGTTTGGCAACTTTACGTTGCTTTTCTGCGAGGATCTTAGATCTGGGTGGAAAGCAGGGAATGGAGGCATGGTTTTCCCGCCACCAGGTTAACTGGGTGGGGTACCCAGGCAGGCGCTGAGACAGCTTGCTGAATAAGCTGCAGCACACACAGACTGGGGGGGGGGGGGGGTCTCCCCTCCCAACATCCTAGCTCGACACCTGGGAGGCAATGATCTGACTCTCTGGGGGAAGAGGGATCTGTTGCAAGAATTTAAGTCCTCCAGGTGTAAGTAGCAACCATTTGGTGGCATGTGAGTTGAGGGGTCAGAAATATCCCCTCGTTGAGGGTGGTGAGGAGCCCGGTCTGGGGAGAGTTAACAGTGCCATTTGTAAATACCCAGAACAGAGGGGGTTTGGCTTTTCCGGCATGGCTTGCTGCATGCCAAGACCACACAGTTGTTTTCAGGCAGATGGGGGGGTCCACTTGGTTAAGAGGGTACTGCTTCAAGAAATGAAGGCCACAATGTGTAAGTTAGCAACCACTTAGGGACAGGTGAACTATGGTGGTTGAAGATAACCCCCTGGCGGGTGTGGCAAGGAGCACGGTCAGGGAAGGCCGTGGTGGCCGCGCGCAGGATGGTTAACAGCGCTATGTGTAAGTTCACAGAGCAGACGGGTTTTGGCTTTATCAGACATGGGTTGCTGCACGCCAAATCCACAGGGTGTTTTGAAGAGGAGGGCAAGGACTTGTTCTTGCTGGACCTGGGGGGGGGAGGCTCTAGTAGCAGCAGGATGTAGGTAAAGATGCCTACCTTGGTGGGGGGCCCTGGCTGTGACGGTGGCCACACCCAGAGCTGTGGCTGAGTTACAGGGCAATCCAGAGGCTGTATGGTACAGAAGGGTACCCTCTGCAGGAGCACAGTAAGGGTGCTAAAGCCAAATATCCCCAGGGAGGTCCACGCCCCCCTTCTGGGGGGCGTGAGTAAGGTGGTGGACTGGCGGTCCACCGGTGGGAATGGTTAGCCCCTCCCCCAAATCTAACAAACATCAATTGGATTGGCCACGGTGTAATTTGGCTCATCAGGTGGCAGGCGGCGAAGGGCTGCCTGACCTGGGATCGCCCGTAAGATAACCCACCATGTTGGCTTATTTGTTATGTAAATAAACCTGCAGCAATTTTCTCCACAAAAAAGGTGGCTTGTCTGTTTATTTCTCCGTGATATCGCTGTGGGGGATGGGGAGTGTTGCCGATATTGGCACTATGCGGGCTGCCCCGGGTCCACGAAGGGGACCCTCCTAAGAGGAAGGCCCCCCTCAGTGCCACAGGATGGCACACGAGGCAGCCGCCCAGTGATTGCAACCCCCTAAGGGTCTGCATGCCCGCGTCACTTCCGGGCAGGAGTGGGTCGAGGTACATATACCGCTCACGCCCACTGGGCGCCCTCTTTTCCTGCTGCCCTGACGCCGTTTCCCTCCCTACCGCTTACCTGGCATTCAGGCAGGGGGTGAGTTTGCCTAACTTATTATTTTGGGTTGCAGGCAGAGTTGCAGGGTGATCCAGAGGCTGTAAGGTACAGAAGGGTACCCTCTGCAGGAGAACAGTAAGGGTGCTAAAGCCAAATATCCCCAGGGAGGTCAAATTCAAATTCAAATTTATTTATTATGTTTTGGCTCTCAAGAGGGCCACATAAACATATACAATACACAGCAACAAATACAGAGAAAATACAAGAATTTAAAAACAAAATTCAATCCGCAATAGCTATACATCAAAAAATCAGTCTAACAAGGCCGGACAGACAAAATATCACCAGGGATATTTAATAAATAGCTAAAAATCCTTTAAAAAAGTTAAAAATATAAGAACAGAACATTTCGTTCGGAGGACAATAAAGTGCATGAAGGAAATCCTTTAAAGTGACAATGCTAAGGCGGATACAAATTACTTTTAGCCATCGATTGCGCAAATTACGTAACATAGGACAAATCAATAATACATGCATACAGTCCTGGGTGTTCAGTTTACATAAATTGCACAAAGCAGAAGTGCCATGCCATTTAGATAACAGTAGATTAAGTGGAATTAAATCATAGCGTAACAAAAACCAAAACCTACGTATCCCATGCGGTAGATTCCATAGGGCATAGGGTTGTGGCTGTTTCAACCTATAGGAGGAGATGAGAGGTTCCACATTCCTTTTATCACCAACTGATTTTTTATCGGAGAGGAAACAAAACTCCCACGAAGCCTCCTTGAGGACATGTTTTAACTGCGTGGAGGAGTAGGAGAATAGAACACTTTCATCAAGTTTCAGTATCTTTACAGCCCTTCTAAAGTTGCTTACGAGTTTAGAGAACTCTTTAAAATTGCCCAAAAGTTCATTTTTGAGGAGAACTCGCAGGGTGCCATCACCCGCTCTAGCCAAACTGGCCACCCATCTTATTAGGGCGCATAGACCCTGAACCCAGGAACTCCTGAGTCCAAAGTCAAGCCTACAGGCGGCTAGTGGGCAAGCATTGTTTAGAGTCGAGAGGGATCTTAAGAGTTTCCCCTCAATCTTATGGCAGAAGTCCCAGTTTTTCACCTCTATTAATTCAATACCATACAAGATAGTTGCGGGGATTTTTACTCTAAAAACTTCTAGAAGACTGGAAAAATGTCTTTTCCCCGTTGCCTGGTATAAGGACTTTAACCCATTGCCATGGGCAAGAGCTTTGCGGGAGCAGTGCTCTATATGGAGTTTCTCACTCATATTGGCCGAAAATATTTTTCCCAAAAAAGTATAGGAAGTTACAACCTCCAATCTATGCCCTCCAATAGCCCAACCGTAATTTGTCGAGCGGCACTTCTTCTTACCAGCTATACACATCACTTTACTTTTGGTAATATTAATCTTCATGTAATGCTCACCAGCGAAGGCCTGTAAAGCCTGTAGCCGATTTGCAAGACCAATTGGAGTCAAGTCAAGAATCAGAACATCATCGGCATACATCAGGCAGGATATTGGAGTCCCTCCTATCATCGGGGCAATCCCCTCACTGGCAGACACGGCAACAGGGAGGTCAGCCGTATATAAGGAGAACAAAAGGGGTGCCAATAAGCAGCCTTGTTTAAGGCCATTCCGAGATGGTATTTTGGCCGAAAGCCCCCTTTCGCCCCCCATTAAGACCCTGCACCAGGTCTCAGTGTGCAGAGCCCGCACCAGTTCCAACAGGGGGGTAGGGACACCAAGCGTCGCCAGTTTTCTCCAGAGCGTTCCACGATCTACTTTATCGAACGCTGTGGAGAAATCAATGAAGGCGGCATATACCACTCCTCCTCTCACCTGGACATATTTATCTGTGATCACCTGAAGGGCGGACAGGTTATCTAGCGTACCATGCTCCCTTCGGAAACCAGTCTGTTCAAACGGCAAAATATTGCCGTCCTCGACCCAATCAGAAAGAGATCTAAGGAGACATTTCGCAAAGACCTTTCCGATGGAGTCGAAGAGTGCAATCAGGCGGTAATTACTAGGGCTATCCCTTATACCCTTTTTAAAGATAGGGACCAAAATACTTCCTCTCCAGGACGCAGGAACAAATTTGGAGAGATGGCACGCCTTAAACAAGGGGTACAAAATTTTGCTCCAACTTAAGGGATCTTGTTTGAGGACCGTCATAGGAAGCTCATCCGGTCCCATGGCCCCAGAGGGCCGCATATTTTTTATAGCCGTCTCGATTTCTTTCTCTGAGGGAAGGAAAACCAGGTCTTCAGAGGCAGCATATATGGAATTATCAATACCTGTAGTCCCGTTCCCTGCATAGAGCTCTCGGATATGAGAGGACCATACCTCTTCTGGTATAGGAATGGGGGTGGGGGTATGGCGCGTACCACATCCCTTCCCAATTATTGCCCAAAAGTCTTTAATATTACCATGTACAGCAGATTCCCTTAGTTTAATCCAAACTTCATCCTCCCTTTCCTTTTTAATTTTTTGCTTGAGTCTGCTTCTCTTTCTTTTTAACCTGGCAATTTCTTTCCCACGTTCCAGAACCCTTTCTAAATACTGTTCGCGAACTAGTTTATTTATTTCCCTATTCAGGGTACGCAATGTATTGGGGACTACCTCTCCTTTCCTAGGGGGAACAGTTTTTTTTGCGTACAATAAAATCTTTCGCATAAATTCTTCAAAATAAACAAATTCGCTACCATTCCACTCGTTTATTACCATTAGGGTATCGGCCAATAGGTCCTGCACCCCATTAATGGCGGCAAAGTTCCAGAAGCACCTTCCAGAAGAGGCATGGAAGGTAGCCTCGTTGCCATTAAGCGACCAAGACACCGTATTCAAGGAATTTAAAGACATTGTTAAAAACAATATACTATGATCGCTGAGTGACGTAGGTATAATCTTTAGGTCCAGAATATGGGGAAACAGGCCATAGTCTGCAATAGCATAGTCCAAAATTGACGACCCAAAGGGGGATTTATGAGTATAATTAGCGGGGACGTCAGATGGAAATCTTCCATTTAAAATGATACCATCCCCAATCGCTAATTCTTTTAACAAAATCTTCCCTCTTTTATTTGTCACCAAGTTCTCAGGGAAAAGCGTCTGGGGAATAAAATGAACCTCTTCCTTAACTTTATTCCTGAAGAGTTTCAGACTAGCATTTGAAAGTCCTCGCGTCAGACCCTGGAGGAGCGACTGCGCCCCGTTAGTCCTACAGGCGGTTGTGGCCCTGAGCAACCGGGGGTTGCCTGAAACGTCTGCCCCCACTTCTGGGAGACGTGAGTGGAGGGGTTAGCCCCTCCCCCAAATCAGACAAACATAGATTGGATTGGCCACGGTGTAATTTGGCTCATCAGGTGGCAGTTGAGGGGCTGCCTGCCCTGGGATCGCCTGTAAGATAACCCATCATGTTGGCATATTTGTTATGCAAATAAACCTCCAGCAATTTTCTCCACAAAAAAGGTGTCTTGTCTGTTTATTTCTCCAGGATATTGCTGTGGGGGGTTGGGGAGTGTTGCCGATATTGGAACTATATGCCTCAACACAACAATAAACATGAACGGGACCTTCTGTAATGTAACTGGCGCTCCGGTAAAACGCTCCAATACATTCGGAGCGGGTGCGCGATATGTAGAAATAAAACACTCACAAACTCGGGGGTGGAATTCGCATTATAAAGCAGTCGAAATAAAGTACTCCAAATACATTCCAGTCGAGTTCGCGCTATACAGAAGTAGAGAAAAACGATTGGGTAACTGGGAAGGCAACATCAATAAGATGCCACACAACCCTATCAGTCTATGCAAACACCAGATAATAAAAAGATTATACTAAGGCATCTCCCCTCATAATTTAACGAGTTGCTTCGTCGTCGCCTAACGAATGAACATTTCCTGCCAGCGATTACTTTAAATGCTAAACTCAAACAGTCACCAGACTACCAAAACTTCATATACAACGGCACCTATAACGGTCCTACTGTCACTCAGCGGGCTCGGCACCACGATGGAGTTATTTATTTCCCGATCTAAAATGTCCCCTCTCGCAGCGTGCTACGTCGGACGTGCCCCCTACGTAAGTATTAGCGTCGCTACTCAGTGGGGGCTCCCAGGGCGGAGACTCGTAGAAGCAGCAGCGAGCGCTCCAACCCGGCTCCCAGCCAACAGGACCGACCCTAGAGAGGAGGAACTCACTCTTTATAAGGTGAGTTTCAATATCTTAACACCCCAAGTACCTCTGGTCCAAATTCTTCAGTTGTCGCACCTAGCTCCCCCTTCTTTCGGGACTCGTCTCCTTATGAGCTGCCACATCTTTTGGTCGGCCCCTGAAAGTGGTGTATATCGGTTTGGGGGCCTTTCAAGCCCAGCCAACAGAACTTTGAGGCGGGGGACACCCTTTAAAGCAGCCTTTTTCCCCCAGAGGCGGCGACATATCTAACCTCCAGTGAGACGGGCAAAAAAAAAAGGGACAAGCGTTCAAGGGGAGGGGGCATGGTGTTTTATAGACTGCCAAACGAAGGGGCGGGGCTGGAGTGAAGTTTTTCAATAATAATTATTTGTAGTCATCGTGATCCTCGTAGAGGTGGGCGGTTTGAGTAATTCCAAGAACGGGGTCGGGGGGACAGGAGTAATGTACTGAAGACTTTACGCGATTTCTGTATTCTCACACGCAATGTCTGAAACAGTTCTCTGTTTTTATGACTTAAGTGGGTATTAAATTAGCCCCTTTCTCTGTTATCTTCTTTAAACGCATCTGTATTTCTAACTATTGCAACGGCATGAGTAGCACAGTTGTATTTGTCTGTGTTTAAGGCGGCATGTTTGGAGATTAGCTGACTAAGTACCGAGAATTGACGCCTTTCGTTCGCTTAACAAATACGTGACCGTAGGACGCCTTGTATCAGTCACCAAGGAGTCCTCAAAATAATATTCTACCTGAAATGTGTAATAATCAGGCTAACGTGATTCCTAATCCTATTTCGTATTGTTTACCGATTCCACAGTTGACAGTGTGATACTTACAAAACGCCTCTTGTTGCAGCATTTTATTGGTATACATATGTATGCTTGTATCATTGTATTAAAATGTAAAACTGTTATGGGTGTCTCGCTCGTCAGTGTTGGAAATGGAAAGCATTTATTTACTTCGGGGACTCGTTGTACGGAGATGAGGGAAGTCCACATAAAAAAATGCTCTGGAACTCCCCGGGTCGCCACTACATACGTATTGACACCTCTCTACAAGAATGTCTCACACTTTTAAGTTCATTACCGACTCTCCTTACCATGGTTGTAATCCTAGTAGTGAAGAGGATCGGCACCTCTGAGCATGGCTGCCATTCTAGTAGTGGACAGCACTTCCCAGTAGAGCTAGGATGGTTCGTAATATCCCATGCAAGTTATTCTTAGCGTGGTACTTTCTACACATCTGCTGGGACAATATCAGCACATGGATGGCTACTATACATTGTAATGAAGCAGTTACAATGAAGCAGTTACAACACTTATTTGCAGGATTTAAGTACTACTTTTAATGGGGTGTATGAGTATCTCAGATTTTAAGTAATACTTAAATATTACCTTTCGCCGTCCAAGTGTAAGCCATGCATTGCAAACGACCCTCTTTTTATTTTAATCGACATTCCTTTATTGAAACACTAGGAAAAATGAAACCGAGACCACATCGCATTTTATCTTCCTACTTTCATTAAAGCTGTTTAAAGATTAGAACCGATCAATGCAAACTAAGCTGGCTAATAGGTTCAACTGTAATTTACCGCATTTTAAAACAGCAGAAGTACTGTGTGAAGCTTAATGTAAAAAGCAAGTTTTTGTTTTTAATCACATTAACTGTGTACTTGGACACCGTCCAAACTTGTTGTATTGGAGAGTGTCTGTTATAGTGCAGACTGGTAAAAGGGTACCTGGTAATATTTTTGTGTGGACGATCAGATCCCATTTGAGACAGTTATCTTTCCAGGCTCTAGGTCAGTGACCGTGCTTCAGGACCACTCGGTACCTCTTAGCGATGCCGCTGACGTGCCATTTCCGAAGTAGGACTGGTGTTGTAGCGTGATCAACGTACCTCTGTAGACATTGCTTCCCCTACTACTCATAATGGTGACTGTCTGTGTTATGCTTTTTTCCCTTTAAATGCGCTTGGAAGCAAGAGCATTTAAAGCAGACAGTTTAAAGGGGGAAAAGCCATAGTACTTAAAACAATAAACAGATTAAATGGTTGACCAATACTAAAAAGTGAGGTATTCGGGATAGATGAGTGTAACCAAAGGCAGTTAATTAAAGTAATGATTACAGAAATGTTATTATGTGAAAGCATGAATTTAAATTTGTCATGTTTCGTTACTCGTGTGGGGGATTGAGGTGATTAATTTAGGTCTGTGCTTTTTTCAGATCCTCTAGATTGAGGAGTGTTTTGAGAGCGACCATACCCTCCTTCTTTTTTTTTTTTTTTTTAAATTTTTTTTTTGTAGGATATAGCTTTTGGATTTTCTGATATAGCATTACAATAGAGTGAGTGAACACAAGTCTGCACGCATTGGCGTTTGGAAAGAGGGTGAAGCTGAAGGTTATCAGTGCTATACTTGGTATGGTGAATTGGCAGGAAAGTATTTCAGCTAAGTAAACTGGGGACAGCCCATGAATGGTTGGAGGTACAAAGATAAGGAACTTAAACTGGGTTTTGCTTCAGGCAGACAGCCAGCTGTCCAATAAAGATGAGGAGGTCTAGCATCAATAAAGAGATAAGTTGCAAAATTGACCACTTTTGAGAAGTGAGAATACACGGTTTGGGAAACTCAGAAAAATTGTTAATTTTACCCAAGATAAGCGTGTCTATAGGGAATTTGAGGGGCTTCGAGGTATGAAATAAAATTATTTTATCTGTTTGAGAGGCTAATATCTGGCAGTTGTAGTACACAAGGCTATGTAGATGAACTTGTGATTCAATAAAGGTTTTTGGCAGAGGTTTATAGGCTTTTGACTCCAGATGGGACAGATTAGTAGAGTAAAGGGAAATAACTCTGTTTCTGTTTTAAAAGAAGTAAATAAGATGAATAATCAATGCAACCATTGCCTGATGGATGTGAGCTAGCTGGAGATTTGATCATTTATAGGGGATGGGAAAGAAGATGATTTTGTCAGCCCAAAGATATGAAATCCGAAAGCAGAAAATGTAACTTAAAAAAAAAAAAAAAAAGATTTGTTCTTCATGACGCAGTTTTGCAGGCTCTTAAGTGTTGTAAGTAACAGGTATTAATCATGTCCAATTTATTACTAGTTTACTGATCTTGGAAGGATGTAAGACTAATTTGACCTAGCGAGAAATTCAATACATGCGTGATCTGCAAGTCACAGCAGATGTGAACATTAATCTTGCAGAACCATCTTGCCATTATATTGCACCAAGAGAGGTGATTACAGTGGTTAGGTTACGTATGTCTATGGTAATTAAATAGACTGAACATAGCTGAAAGCTAGTGGGGCGCTGAACTCCGTCAAAGACAAAACGGTGTGTGATAGGAAAAGTATCTAGATTGTTGATTGCTTCTGCATCATGATCTTTTCCGTAATTTGTATTTATAAGGCACACCTATTACCCGGAGGGTTTCATGGCGCCCTAGAAAGAGCCGATTTAGGCTGTCTGAGAGGAGCCTTTCGGAAGAGTCAGGTTTATATTTATTTTTTAAAATATGGGTATGGACCTGACAGCTCCAATGACGAAAGGGCGTTCTTTGTAGGTCAGGGGTAGTGCGAAAAAATGCAGATCCCCCTGCTTTGACATGCCTGATTCAGGGGACCTGTGTGAGAATTAGGCCAGTCAGGATGTCTGGGTGGGATGTGAAAGTGGATACTCTGTGCCCAGTTTGTGTTAATTGTAACAAATAAATATGCAGTTCCTTTAGACAAAGTCACAAAATGAGAATATGTATTTGGTTGGTCTAGAGTCCAAAGGGGTGGATGGGAGTCTGCTCCATTTGGAACCGGGGCCCTTACTCACCCAATTGAGTGTCATGCTTCATCATCGGGCTTGCTCCTCATCCGTCTGGCGCTATAATGCCTGACTGGCACCCACATAGGGGCTTCTTGTCAGTGATCTTTTATTACAACTTAGATGGTGAAGTGAGATTGTAGGGCTGTAAAGTGTAGATGGTGTGGTGAGGGTAGGCAGTGTAATAAAATAAGCTAAGTAGTACTCTAAAAGAAGGTTTAATCGTGGAGTCTTCTTGTCTGGCTAGAAACTATAGTGGCTAACCTGTGGAACAATGTTCTCTGGTTGCTCTCTAGTATCAAAGGTCAACAGGTTTCTTGCCTGATCTCACAGAAGGGATCAATTGGCAATTTGTCAGAACCAAAAATTGATTTTCATCTACACAGTGGTTGGAAAACCGATTAGTAGCAAGTGTAAACCAATCACTACTAAAACCTAAATGTGGTGTACCTTATGAGAATGCTGACCTGTAATAAAAGTATCATTGTATATTGGTTAAAATGTTATACATAAATGTACTGCTGCAACAAAAAATATTAATAAATTCCTATATTTCGCACTGGTGTTCGCAAAGCGGAGAATAGCAATGACATGGAAAACCAGTGTGGCCCCCAGCAAGCGCACATGGTTACTGGAACTCCGCAAAGCATTGGTGGCTGAGCACACAACACAAACGATGGGGGTATCCCGAGATAGAACGCAGGCCAACCCCATGCACTGACAGGATTATTTATCTTTTGTGGAAGGCAAATTGAGTACACCTAGCGCCATCTTAACCTGATACTGAGCATTTTCTGCTAGTCACATATATGAACATGCTGCCACATGCCAGTGTGCAACTTAAAAGGACCACTACACTGGGCAGGTTCATGCCTGCCCCAGCAAGATCTCACTTCCCTCCGCCGCCTCCCTCTCTCACTCTGGCCGCTTCCGCTATCTTCCCCCTTTTTATTCTTCTAAGAGGGTTCACATGTAAGTAACTACCCTGGCCCATAGACGACCTGCATCGTATAATGTACTTGAGTAAATAGAGATCGTACAGTTTGTATTTGTGTTTAATAAATCGTTGGTGTGGAATTATGTAGCTGGGAGAAGTGTTAACTGATTTGTATTTTTTTTTTTTAAGTTTGTAAAGTGGTTTAAATGTATGGACGTATACACTTGTTGGACAGGATTTTCTCTGTCTTCACTCTCTCTGTCACCAGTATGAAGCACAACCTGGCTCTCCACCAGGCATTCAGAGTAATAAAGTCACTATACTGTTTTGTATGTTAATACTGGCAAATTGTATTATGCACACATTATGATAAACCAATAAAGACGATTAAAAAAAAAAGTTATACATAAATCTCTCTGCCAAAACCTTCTACTGTATCCTTTTAGGACGCTAAATTAGCGTTCTTTCTGCCAATACTCAAGGAGGCCTAAGAAGCATCTTAATTGGGTGAGTTTACATGCCTCTAAACAGTGTATGAAATTCTTATGGCCTCAGATGTGTCACTTGCCTGTCACAATTTCTATCTTTTTTCACTGCACCTAATGCACATGAGTGTTAACAACATGTTGTTCTAGCCGCTGCATCCTGGACAAATGAGATTTTAACCAATATACATTGATACTTTGCTGGCATTCTCATAAGGTACACCACATTTAGGTTTTAATAGTGATTGTTTACACCTGCTACTAATCGATATTCCAACCACTGTGTAGATTAAAATCAGTTTTTGATCTTGATGAAATTGCCAATTGATCCCCTCTGTGACAGATGGCAAGAAGTCGGTTGACCTTTTGATACTAGAGAACAACCAGAGAACATTTGTTCCACAGGTTAGCCCATATTGTTTTTAACTAGACAAGTATACTCTGTGATTAAAATTTGTTTTAGAGTACTACTTAGCCTATTTTATTACACTACCTACACTTGCCACATCCATCTACACTTCACGGCCCTACACCCCCTCTTCACCTTACGACTTGGAATAAAAGATCTACAACAAAGAGCCCCTATATGGGTGCCCGTCCGGCATTGCAGCGCCTGCCCGATGAGGAGCAAGCCCGATGATGAAGCATGACAACCAATAAGGGTGTGTGAGGGCCCCAGTTCCAAAAGGAGCAGAGTCCCATCTGCCCCTTTGGACTCTACACTGACCAAACATATATTCCCAATTTGTGACTTTGTCTAAAGGAGCTGCATACTTATTTGTTACAATTAATACTTTTAACCCTTTCCATGCGACTGACGGCCCCCGGCCGTCAGACATCACAGTGGCCGTGTGCGGAGGACGGCCAAGGGCTGTCCGAACCACGTCCACTCATTTCGCCCGCACCACGGTGGAATTTGCGCCGCGGTCAAGGAGTTTGGGGGCTCGTATGCTGGACCTACAAACGCCCCTATACCCCTTTCCTTTTGATAACCACTTTGTGTTAAACCTTGTTGGTAAGGAGTTTAAAATGGGTTTCTGGATCCGGAGTCAGTGAAGTTCCTTCAGTTGCTTGGTTATGTGCTCTTGAAGAGGAAGGTGAAGTGCGAGTCTAGCTGCTGCGTTTTGTACCTCTTGGAGGCTGTTAGTGAGTTTTGCTGGGATGCCTATGTAGAGAAACTTTCTCTAGTCCTGTCTGCTGGTGATGAGGGCTTGAGGCACGGTTATGTTGATGTCAAGTGGGAGCCATTTGAATATTTTCCAGAGCATTCTGAGGATGTTGAAGCAAGAGGATGTCACAATGTTGACTTGGTTGGCCATGGAGATCTGGGTGTCAATCATGACACCTGGGTTCCTGATTGCATTAGTGGCTATGGGGCCCGGGCCCAGGCCCAGTTTGGTGGGCCCCCAAGAGTGACGTGACTTTGTCAAACAATACCACTCTTGCTTTGCCAATGTTGAGTTTAGGATAGTTGCTGGTCATCCAGTTGGCCACGGCGGACATGCACTTGAGGAAGTTGGATTGCATGATGGGTGTGTCTTCTGAGAGGGAGATAATCAATTGCACGTTGTCTGCATACGAGGTGATGCTGAAGATGTAGGATTGGATGACCATGGCGAGAGAGGGCACAAAAGTATTGAACAGGGTGGTGTTCAGGGAGATGCCCCAGAGTATGTTGCATATCAACTTGGTGGCTTTCGACTGATAAGGGGGTACACTGCCCATTGGGTTTGTTTGGTGAAGGAGGACTTTTTCCATTGTTTGTCTAGGGCTTTGATTCTTGCTTCGTAGAGTTGTCTGAATGAGGATAGGATGTGAGACTGTGTCAAAGGCTATCTAGAGTTCCTAATGAATGAGGGCTACTGTGTCTCTCATGTCTGTGATGAAGCATAGGTTGATGGTGGTGATGAGGGCTGTCTTGGTACTGTGGTTACCTCTGAGGCTTGATAGTGATGGGTCTAGGAGGTGGTTGAGGTGGATGGCGTGGTTTGAGTTGATTAACATTTCCTGGACTTTGGCTGGGTAGTGTAAGAGGGGGGTGGGTCTCTATTTGGACATGGTCAGGGAGTCGCCTAATGGTTTATTGTGAATGGGTCTGTTGCAAGTGTGTTTCCAGGAGTCCGGGAAGAAGGCAGTGAAGAGTGCCATGTCTAGTATTGGGGTGAGTGCAGTGCAGTGCAGATGAGGGTAAGTCCTCTTGTGAAGATGTAGTTATAAAAAAATATATATTTTTATTGGCATTTGATAATTCATTCAGACAACGTACATCTGAACCCTAGTCATGTTAACAGGCAGTTGTGGGTGCAAAAATAAATCGTAAGCATTTGACAGCAATTACTGTTGACAGTATCACACATGAATTCTTATACATTTCCAAATCACTGTGGGTCACATAACGGTTGTCAGTGCGGTATGGTCCTCCATCATCCCAGCTGATGTAGTACATGGGCTGTTCAGCTCCTAGGTTCCAGGCTCTTTTTAACGTGTCTCGCGTTATGAGTCCTATATTTACATTTTTGTAAAAAAAAAATCACCTGTTTTATTGGCATTTAGATAATGTAGTGCAATCGTTCATAAAAGAGCAAGAGCTTTCACATAATATACATTATACTCACCTTCCACCTAAAAGTCGCCCTTCAGTCTCGAACCCATTACCAGCGCCTGATCTGGTATTCACCATCAAGCATTCGAACGTTCGCGGTATACATATTATATCAGCAGATATTTTGAATAATTTCGGAACAGTGAACCTCAGCTCTCGTGCAACCATGAGCACTGCCATCAGTGGTGGAACAGATATATCCATTAATACTCTGCAATGCTCTATAAGATCAGTGGTAGCCAGGCGCCATGATCTAAAGCACATTAATGTCTTGGGTAGCAAACATGTCATTTAAGAACACAAACTGGTTCAACCAAACAGAAATCATAGTTGCCTAGGGGGTGTGGTAGGACTAGACTTGGAGAAAACCTGTTCAGGAGATCTAATAAGCATATGTGCTGTTGTGCCGGGGTTAAGACTCGGTGGGAGGGCGCTATTGTTTTTGATCATCATGAATGGGCTGCTTCCTGCCAAACATACTCCTCATCTAGAGGGTTCTACAATACCCTCAGCTGGGCTTATGTTGACTGTCATGTCTTTGGGTGCCGCAACATGTCTATTGTCCCAGGCTCCCAGCACCTCCGTCCAAAGGGTCAGTAATGGGCAGCGCCTTATTCCCCGTGCATCTTCCTTAAGAAATGCCCTTTCTTGTGCTCTGGCCCATGTATCGACCTCTCTCTCTCAGAATGCAACTGTGGGCCTGCCCCGGTCCTCCATTTCAGTGCTATTTTTCTTTTGGCTAAGATCAGTGCAGGGTCCACAAATCTGTTGCCTTCTCTGCGGGCCTTGGGTCTGGGAAATAATCCCATTAGGCAAACTTCTACCTTGTTCGGGAGTGAGCGCACCAGTACTGCATTAAGCATTAGCCAGTCAAATATAGGCCCAAGAATCCTAGGTCTGTACCATACAGCCAATGGGCCAACCACTGTAGCTGGCCAAGTAGTACAATTCAAAGTTTAAGGCACCCAGCCCATCGGCCACATGGGCTCTCCACAATACCAACAGGGAAACCCCATTATGCTCCCATCCCATATCCGGTCACGAAGTAGAGTCCAGTTTGTTAAACCAAAGACGTGTTCGGATGACAGGGAGGTTTACAAAGAGAGAAGTCTGGGAAGCATAATCATTTTGGATAATGAAGTGTGCCATCATCAGTAACTTCAGGGAGTGCCAAAATTGTACACAGGTCTTAAGCGATCGGATCACTGGTCCCATATTGCTATCTCTAAGGCCTTCCAAGATATGGAGCACCTGGGTACCCAAGTAGCGAAAGGACCAGGGTGACCAGGCCAGTCCTAACGGCATATCTGCTGTTCACACCCCACCCGCCGTCATCTGCTAAAATCTGTGTTAAAGGTGTTCCCCTAGACTTCGGGTGCACCTGCCATGCCAGGAGCCTTCCTGATATGCCTCCCTCCTTGTACACACCCTTGCCTGATATTTCTGGAGGTCAATATTCCGGAGTTGGTCAAGGGCTGCACTATATCTGCCCTTACTCTCCGTGGGTTGTGTCCATAAAGTGTCGTTAGAACCTAATCTATTACCCAAATCATGCAGGCTCTTTTCTAGAGTAGAAAGTTCTTTAAAGAGCTCTCTTTTCACACCTACCGACTATCTCATGCAATGTCCCCTCGTCATGACCTTGAAAGCGTCTCACTCAACAAGGGGCTCAGAATCAGTACCCTGGTTAATTTGGAAATACTCGGTGATAGCCGCTAGAAGGTTTTCTCTAAAACAGACCTCCTCTAGGAGAGACGGGGAAGCGCCAGACTGCAATCGCCGGGGGCTGGGCCACAGGACTGACGGTTATCAATAAAGCCCAAAGATCCGTCAGTGTGTGCCCCAAGTATTCAGTGTGAGCTACACTCTGGCAAAGGCGGGTTGAGCAAAAACAAGGTGTGTGTGCAATTTAAGAAAGGCATGAGTAATAAGAATAATCACATACTTGGTCATGTTGGATCCTCCAAATATCATTAAGAACCCAGCGTCTATCCAATCATAGAATCTCTTCGAAGTCCTATATGCCAATGCCCCCCGTTTATGGGGGGGGGTGGACCTATCTAAGTGGACATCCGCCACACAATTAAAATCTCACCTTAAGACTAGGTCATCTGCCACGAGGAAGCACAAACTGACTGACAGTGCTTGTAGGATGGGAAGCTGATCCTGGTTTGGAGCATATATATGCTACCCAAGGTAACCACTCTTCCCAGGATCCTTCCCTTAACCACACAGAGACCTTGCGGTCAGTAATAGAATTGGTAGTTTCAAAGGGGTTCCCCCCTCTGATCCACAACAGCGCCCTTCGGGAGTAGACAGAGTAGGAAATTGCAGAGATGTGTCCTCGCCATCTGCGGCGCAGGCTAGGAATTTCCTCTGCAGTGAGGTGGGTCTCCTGCAACATAACTATTTGGGCTCCTCGATGACATAGACATCGATGGATGCTATGCCGCTTTGAGGCAGATCACATTCCAGGACAACAGTTTCACTTTACAATGAGGGTCGCCTATGTCAAAGAGCTATAGCACTCGCCCCATTCACCATCCACTGATCCCTCCGTGTTTCCCTCAGCAGTCCTGAGCTATCCACAACTCCCCTAGCAACAGAACAAAATCCCAACCATGAACTCCCTCTCCCAAGGGCTAGTAAGGGCAACCCCAGAGGGGGCAGGCAATGTAACTCTATAAGCCCCAACATGTCCCGGCCCATCTTTAGTTGGAATACAATGAGTTATTAAACCGAAGGACAGCCTCAGCAGACCAGTCTCGCCACCACCCCACCCCCCTCAGACTCTCCCTTCGCACCATTCCCAGCCCAGACCAGATCATCTTCAAGCCGAGCATACAGCGCAGTTATAATGACCAAGTATATACCAGGAGTCTGCATCCTGCCACATGTGGAGCAGTTCAAACCAAGATAGGTATTAAATAATATCCTCCACGGATTGAGGTATGGTGACCGTAAGGCCCTTGCCCCCAGAGTTGAGCTTTGGGAGTCGGAAGCTGCTGACCAATGATCAGAAGAGGTGTCCATGCCCACCTCAGTCTTCTGCAAGGATACAATTTCTGCCACAGCCTGTAGCACAGCTTTGCGCTCCTGTTTGTCTGCGAGGAGAAGGGCCCCTGGCGGGAGGACCATCCGGCTGTTCGCCTAGATCGTCTCTTGGATCTACATCAGGTTGACTTGGATTTCTCCTGCGAGTGCCTGGGCGGCTCACCCGCATTGGTTTTAATTTTTTTAAAATTAAATTAAATTTTCAATTATGCAATAATACAGGTCTCAATAAAGTTTCACGGTAAAATGAAGTATCAGTCCACATTATTTATACAGACGCCCTCACCCATGGTATTATTACGGTACTATAGCGAAAACTAAAGCAGACTATTTTGCTAATACCATTCTTCTAGCAGCTAATAGCACCAAAGCTATATTCAGCTTAGTAAAGAGTCTGTCTAAACCTGACTGTGCTAATAACAAAATTCCTGTTACTCAAGCTTTATGCGATGAGTTAACTTCCTATCTGGAGGATAAAATCGACAAGATAGTTGGGGATTTTGATCCACCAACAGCGGTGGAAGAACCTGATCCTCAGTTGTCCAATGCTGAGCAGGGTTCTCTGCCATCACCAGACCTTAAGCCCAGCAACCCAACCATTTTAAAACACTGCCAGCATACTCTGGATTGCTTTCGCATTCCGGACGAGGAAACATTTGATACCTTAGCCAGGGGTGTCTCCTCTGGGTCCCCCCTGGACGCCCTTCCCCACAGAGTCTGGAAGGAATACGGGGCCGAGCTCTTTCCCTATTTACGACAGATCTGTTGTCTATCCTTGAGTACGGGAGAGGTCCCTAAAAACTGGAAGGAAGCTGTTGTGACCCCTCTTCTAAAAAAAACTACGCTTGACCCCGGGTGTGTGGCCAACTATCGGGCAATTTCTTTATTGCCATATCCTGTTAAAATTCTGGAACGCATCGTCAGTAAGTCTCTATCCCAGTATCCTGAGGAGTATTCGCTCCTTGACGAGATGCAGTTTGGCTTTCGGCCCAAGCACGGTACTGAAACAGCACTTGTTACCGTGCTTGATGATATGAGGATGCGTGCGGACAGTGGCCAGTCAGTGATCTTGGTGCTGTTGGACATGTCAGCGGCTTTTGACACTGTAAACCACGGTATACTGTTGGAGAGACTTAAAGACCAGGGTGTGACCGATCGCGCCCTTGACTGGCTTTGTTCTTATCTAACAGATAGGACACACAGTGTGCCTTCAGCCGTTCTCCGCTAACAAGTTTTCCTTACGACAGGGGGTCCCGCAGGGCTCAGGGATTAGTCCTGTGCTCTTTAACATCTATTTGCAGCCTCTCATTCCGCTTATTAGATCTTTTGGAGTGGAGGTGGTGAATTACACGGATGACACCCAGCTCGTGTTTTCCTTGGAAGAGAATTATTCAATTTCCTTGGAAAGATTTCACGAGTGTATGACTAGCACCACGAAGTGGCTTAAGAAGAACTGGTTACAATTTAACAGTTCTAAAACGGAAGTGGTCCTGTGTTTTCTTCCAGAAGATCTGATCAGCCTGTTTTACCCATCTTTCAGCTGTCCCCTACTGGCGCACCTATTACCCTTTCTAGCACAGTATGCAATCTGGGGCTGATGGTGGATCAGGATCTCTAACTGAATTCTCAGGTTAACAAAACGGTTGGCAATTGCTTCTCGCTAATCCGAGTGCTGAGAAAGATCCTCCCTTTCTTGCCTAACTCTGCTAGAACGCAGGGTGAGATGCATAATTCTCAGCCTAGTTGATTATTGCAACTCTCTATATCTGGGTGCGCCTAACACCCTTATCGGGAAGCAGTACAGAATACAGCCCATTGCAGCGAAACTCGCTTTAAATAGGCAGCGAGGGACCTCAACCACATTAGCCTTGCGGGATTTGCATTGGCTGCCGATCCACCAGCGAATTCAATTCAAAGCTCTATGCACTGTCTTTAGGGCAGCTCATGGAATGGGCCCTAAGAACCTGCAAAGAAAATTCAGCTGGTATTCTCCAACTAGAAACCTTCGTTCTGCTTCTGCATTTCTGATGAATGTAGTCGGGTTCAGGCGGTCCAGAATAGGTGGCAGATCCTTCTCTGCCGTTGCTTCTCGGCTATGGAACACTCTCCCTCTGGATCTACGTCAGGTCCAAAGTTTTATGGATTTGAGGAAAAAGTTGAAAACGTTTTTATTCCCTAGGCTGGAGTAATTTTTCCTTCTGATATTATCTCTTTTTCTCCCTTCCTGTGTCAGACCTCGGCTGCCCCTATTAACTTCTGGTGGGGACTCTCCTTTTTAAGCGCCAGGATACCCGTCGGGTGATAGAGCGCTATATAAGCACCTCATTACATTGCATTACATCTTCTTGTGTCTGTCAGTTCTTGCCTCTACCCACCCCTGCTAGTTCGGTCGATGGGGAGATACAGATCTCTACTCTGTATGAGTTCCATTTCCCCCACTTTTGTCCCATTTTTTTAGGACTGCGTCTACTTTTGAAGACTTCCTTTTCTGCAATCATGCATTTATCCATGTAATTCGCCCATCCCTTCACTGTAGGCGTTTCACTTGCGCCCCATCGCAAGGCTATATTGCATTTGATTAGTGTAAATCCTAGTGTGACCCATTGTTCTATAGTAGTGAGGTCTGTGGCATCCCGTATGTGGAGGAGTCCCAACTTGGGTGTTAAATGAATTTCTTTTTCTATCGCATTTTTGCATCTGCCTTGTGGCATCTTCCCAGAATGGTGCGATGTTTGGGCAACCCCATATCACACTGTGAAATGTTGCCTGCTCCATGCAGTATCTGAGACATCATGTGTCCTCCCTGCGCCCTATGTTAGTCAATGTGGCCACAGTTAAGTATATTCTGTTTAGTACTTTGAGTTGGATGAGACTGAATTTAAGCGGTATGGCTGCCACTCGGCGGGACATTAGCGCGGATTGCTACTCATCGCCCTCCAGTGGCCCAATCTCATCCTGCCACCTTTCTCTGAGTCGTTGGAGTGGGTCTGGTCGGTTATTATATAGTTTTTGGTATGTCATCGACATAGCTTTTTTTTTGTCATGGGTTCGGAAAGTAGCCGGTCTTCCAGTGGGGATGCCTCCGACACCTCACCCTGTTTGGGAATGGTTGTGATAAGTGCGTGACAGTTTTGCATGTATCGGAACACTTCCTGGTGAGCCAAGTCGTACTCTTCTTTTGGTAGCTCTGAAAAGCGGAGTATGTTCCCTTTTTTCCATAGGTCACCTACTGTGGAGATGTCAATGGTGTCCCATTTGTCAAACCCTGACTGTGTACCATGTGTACCTTATTGTTGCGTTGTCCTTAACGGTGTGGCTTGGGTTATTTTCCCTTGCCATTCAAGTGCTTTGTTTGTCGGGTGTCCTATGTCAATTGTGATGGCTGGTGTAATGTCCTTTTTTGGGTTTGGAGTATAGGGTCCGTTGTATCCTTCCTTCCTCATTAGGAGCCTGTCCACCTGGTATGCAGGTTCAATCTGCGAGTAATAGACCCAGTGGCTGATGGCCACCAGTTGGGACGCCCAGTAGTCTAATCGTATGTTGGGAAGTGCTATCTCACCGTCGTACCAGCTCCTTGGTAGTTTGTGTGGCAATGTGTGGTGTTTTGCCATCCCAAAGCAGCATTATGACTTCATTATCTATACTTTTGAAATAGGTTTCGGGGACCTTAAATGGGCTGTTTTGTAGGATATATAGGAAACGTAGCAGAGACTACATTTTAACCAGCGCTGCACGCCCCAATAAGGACAGTGGTAGTTCTCTCCAGTGTTGCACGTCCTTTTGCAGTCTGCTTAGAGGGCTCATGAGGTTTTTGATATAGAAGAGTACTGGGTCTGTGTTTTTGTAGATCCAGAGGTATCGGAAACCCTCAGTGGCTGGACAGTCAGGTGGCAGTTCTGGGTTTAGTCCGCGGAGTGTGTAAATTAAGGACGTGGACCAGTTAATAGTGTAGCCTGAGTATTTACCGAAGTTCTTGGAGGATTCTGTTAATTGATTTTGCTGGCGAAGCAAGATATAATAAGACGTTGTCAGCGTATAGGGATATTCTATCCACATAGCCCTCTGCCCATTTTAGCCCTCTTAAGCAGTTGATCGCCTCTTACCCAGGTTGCGAGTGGTTCAAGCATCAGGGAGAAGATCAGCGGTGATAAAGGACACCCATGCCGCGTTCCCCTCCCCAATGGGAACGGACGTGAGGTGGGTTGTTTGCTCTTACTTGTCCTTTGAGGTCTGTATAGAAGAGCCTGACCAATTTTAGGAATTTAGGGCTGAAACCTGTTCGTTTCAAGACCTCGAAGTATGGCCATTAGATTGTATTGAATGCCATTTTTGCATCTAGTGAGAGTATTACTGCATCTTCTGCGACTGTCTTTCCGACTAAGAACATTTTATGCAGCCGGCTGATATTCAGGGCTGTATTGTGGCTGGGCATCAATCCCGATTGATCCCCATGTATTATTTTAGTGATGATGGGAGCAAGTCGGGAAGCTAGTATCTTTGCACAAATTTTGACCTCGACATTTAATAAGGAAATCGGTCGGTAGGAGCTGCAATTATCTGTTGGTTTATCTTTCTTCTGTATAACGACTATAGAGGCTAACCTTTGGTCTTCTGGTAGGTCCCTCTTCTTGTTACTTTCTAGAAACATATCTCGGAGATATAGTGCAACCTGGAATGACTTGATGTAAATGAATTCGATTGGGAGACGTTGGGTCCCATCGCTTTCCTGGATTGTATGTTGCCTATTGCTGAACAAATTTCCTCTCTGTGAGGTATCCCTCAAGCGAAGTCCCGATCATCTGGGGATGGTGTCAGTAGGGGAATGCCGGCTAACCATTGTCGTGAATTTTTGGCAGTGGTTTCAATGTCTGGTGTGTACAGCCTTTCAAAGTGGTTGGCAAATGCCTCTGATGTCTCTTGTGGGTCTTTGATAGTAGTGGTACCATTTATTTGTTACATGGGAACCTATCGCTCGCTTGTTCTTGCTTTTCTAGCCAGGCTAGGAGTTTGCCGGCCGTAGCCCCGATTTCGTACAATTTGTGTTGGGCTGCTATATATTTGCCCTTAGCTGCCTCTGTCATTTTTTTAAAACATATTTTATTTCCTTTTATATGCACCTGCGGCTCTTTTTTACATCTTGCAATGTTCTTTGCATTCAGACATGGAGTTTCAAACATTTCTTACAAATTACATACTGTTGGTTACATCCTCTTAACGTACAGCCCATACTTTAATTCTTATTTCTTCCCCCAACTTCTCCCAACTCCACCCTCCCGCACCCCTACTGCAAGTCATCAAATTATCCTGAGTTGTCTAAGCTGTCACACCTCCTGTTATTTATTGTGTGGTTACACATTTTTCGGAGGTTACTCTCAGTCTAAAATCAAACTGTTTCCTGTTGTCTTAAGAAATTGTCTCCCTGGGTTCTTACTCTAAAGCTCCTTCTTGCTCCCATTCCATTGTTGGGGTAGTAGATCCAGATCCCCAGTCAGCTCGCCTTGCCTCTTCTACTAGTGCCTCCCATGCCCTGGCTCTCTCGAGTTTACCCAGGTCCCTTCTAGTGTTCCTGAGCAAGATTCTGCCCTCCCAGTCCATCTAGTTCCTGCTTTCATCTAGTTATACTGGGGACGTTCAGTGCCTTCCACCTCCTAGTGTTTTTGCGCTTGGCTAGAATGAAGGCCAAGTCCTGAAATTTGTAAGTAACCTTTGTCTTTGCTGTATGGGAGAACAAGCAGAGTAGACCATGCCCTGGTGCGCACTGCACACCTCGGCCAGTGATTCGGGCCGTCTTGGTCATCACCACCTGCAGGTAGTGGGTCAGGGCCTGGCAATTCCACACCATATGAATTTAGTTTGCTCCCATCTCCCTGCATCTCAGGCACTCCACATCGTCTCCATGGAAGAAGCAGTTGATTAGATTCTGAGTGATTTAAAAAAAAATATATATATATTAGCATTTTCAACATAGTTACATTCTGCACAATGGATACATTGTGTGGTATAAGACAGTTTTGGAAGCAACGTTTATACATAAGTACGTGTCGGACCACAGGTGAGGTTCCACTAATGTCTCCCGACTATTGTGCATTCCCAGCGGTAGTGTCTACAACAGCCCATAACAGTAAAAAAAAACTAACAGAAACTAAACAATACCAATTAACCTTCCCTCCCTCCGTACCTTCCTTCTGATCCAGAACATGTCAATCCTGTGTGTGACTACCATGAGCCCAATATAATGTATCCGTCTTTCATTCAGGCATTGAGGTGTCTGTCCGGGTTCCCACTGGAGTTACTCCCTTGAGTATCATCTCCATCTTGGGAGCAGTGTGTGGGGTGACTTTAATTGTCTTGTAGTTCGTAAATCCTGTATGCCCAGGCTGATCTGTCATCCTCCGCTTTTTCATCGGTTCTAACAAAGTGCATCCGGACCATCATCCAGGCAATGACCACCCGCCTCCTGGCCAACACCAGACCCAGGTTTACAAATCTCCTGCCTAAATTTGTATTCTTAGGAGTTGGCAGTAGGCCAGGTATCGCCGTCTTAATATCCTGTGCAATATTCCAGTCAGTGGCCTTTCCTAGTCTTCCCAATACTTCCTCCCAATAAAACTGCAATGTGGGGCAAGTCCAGATCATCTGGATGAAGTCCGCCCCCTGTGTGTGACATCTAGGGCAACAGTCCTCTCGAGCGGGGTATATTACATGTAGTGTACGAGAGGTGAGCTATACCTGATGTATAACATTGTAGTTGAGTAATTTAAAGCAAGCATTTGTGCAATTTTTTAAAACTCCACCCCCCCCCCCCCCCCCAACTAGAACCTTCCGCCATTCTGCCTCCGTCAGGGGCACCTCCAGTGCATCATCCCAATTCTGCTGAAAGCGCAGCGCTGCCGATTCGGAGTGATGTATGCCCGGTGAATTATATAGAAACTAATCAGGCGAAATAGAGCGTATTTACTGCCTCAGTCATGAGAGCTATGTATTCGAATTGCTTTATGTCTAGCATGTGTTGGTTGGACTCGTTTGGGGCCTGTGTGTACTCGTCTTCTGCGATATCATGCTCTAGCTGCTCTATCTTCCCCCTCTGTTCTTTCTTGTGTCACACCTGAGTGCAAGTGCTTGTCCCCTTTACTTTGAAATAGAGATCTGTATGGTGTACCAGTTTGTCTTTTATTTTTGGAATTTTGAGGAGCCATGGATTAAGTGTTAGATTGGACACATGTTGGTACTTATCAAGGTGAGAGTGGCCCAGATGTGGGAGTGGTCCGACACTCCACATGCAAGGCTCCGGGCTTCCCTATAACAACTTATGTCGGCCGTATGCATCAGAATATAGACTATGCGGGGCAGGCTGTTGTGTGCTCCAGAGTAAAAAGTAAATTGAGATGAAATTGGATTGAAGTAGCGCCATGCATCCGTCAGACCCATGGCGCTAAGGAGGTCTATAACAGTGGCGTAGTGTTTCTGGGCTGGGCATGTGGCGGCAGCCTATCAGTGTGGTGGTTCAGGGTCATATTGAGGTCTCTGCCCAGAACCAGGCTTCAGAGTGCCAGATCAAGGATTAGTTTGCTTAGGTCAGTAAGGGCTGATTTATGGAGCACCAGGGAGGGCATATGATCATATGAAATTGATTGGCTTTCCTTCCCAGATTGCCTCTAAGACAGACAGCAAATCGACCCTGTGGGTCAGCCCATGCCTTTTGTGGCGTTAGTGGAAGAGTTTTACTGGAGCCAGATGTAAATCCCGCATGTACTGCTAATTTGTACCCCATCTGTTCGTTGCCCTGCAGTTGTTTCCTACTAGGTGGGTTTCCTGCATTACAATTGTCATGGTTTTGGTGCTTGAAATATAGCAGGACTATCCCTCTCTTTAGCTTATCTCCCAACCTGTTGACGTTCAAAGTGAGGATTTTGAGAGTGGTTTCAGTGAGTATTATTGCCATTGTTCGAGTAGGGGTTTCCGGCTATCACCTTTTTCACCCTGTCTGATGTCTTTGCTGCTGGGTGGGCCACAAGTGGTGTTATTTTTGAAGTCGGGGGCTCTCTCTCTCTGAGTGGGCCCACATGGTTGGTGTAGATGCTGTGTGATTTGTGAGTGTCTGTGTGAACTTCCCCATTGAGGTCGGTAGTGTGTCCCATTTAACCTTAGAACTGACCCACCTGAGCATTCGCCCCCTCCCTGCTGCCCTGCATGACGGACTTTGAACTACCCGCTTCCTCCCCAACATTGCAAAGTGCCTGTCGCCTCCCCACAAAAAGAAAAGGAGGTCCGTAGCCACGCCGAACTCTACCTCGTCCCTCACATACCCTTGCTTTAGGCAGTGATATAGATTATGGTCTGTTTGTCAACCCGAGGCATGATTCTACTTGCGTGGCATAATCTGTTGACCATAGCCAGTCTCAGCGTGGTTCTCAGAGTATGTTTCAGGTGTTTATCATGCCTGCTACGTAGCCATGTAGTTTAGTTCGGTGCTAGCGTGAGTGCCAGAGTGTTTATGCACTTACTTGGATTGCTGAGTTATAGTTTCTAAAGTTTTGTGGTCTCTCTTCATTTCAGTTCAGAGTATGCAGTCCCTTGGTTTGATTCTTTAAGAGCGTTGTGAGGTTGTTCTCAAACGTCCTTCTTTGCTTGGAGTCCCAACCTGATGCCAACCATCCAGCCAGTCCCAAGTTTCTTCTGGCGTTGAGAAAAACCATGCTTTGCCTTCTGTCTCAACACGTAGTTTCGGCGGTAATAGCATTGCATACTAGTGCTTTTTTCACTTCCAGGAAGCTTCGTCGTCGTTCTTGAACTCTGAAAGTGAAGTCTCGGAAGGAGGTGATTGTGCTGTTCTTAAATTTAGTTGGTGGGGCACTGTGAGCGGTTTGTAAGATGGTGCCTCGGTCTCGAAAAGGAAAGACTCTAGCTAATATTGGCCTGGGGGGCACCGGGTGTAGGCCTACCTTCTGGTACACTGTGTGCCCTTAAGATCGAAAAGTACAGTGAGAGGCCTTTCAGTTGCAATGCTTAGTGATTCAAGCTTTTAAGAAGAGGTCTGTTGCTGGCTCTTCTGCACGTTCCAGCACTCCCAGGATACGGTCATTGTTCTGGCTTGGTTGAAAGCTGTTGTACTTGCTTCTTGAGACGAGATGTGTCGGTGGATATTGTGTTTGTCGCCTCTTTCACTTCTTTGACTCTGGCATTCAAGTTGCGGAAGTGCGCTCTGACATGTGAGATTTCAATATTTACTGTGTCCAGAGAGAAGTTTGGACATTGTTAATAGCTGCCATTATATCTTGTAGTGTGAGTTTGGGCTGCCCGGTAGGAGTCTGGGCTTGTTCTTGCGCGCTTGCATTCGCAGTCTTTTGATCTACTCCACTTTTAGCCAATGCATATTTGTCAAGCTTGGTCTTAAGTGTGGTCTTGCTGCCTTTTCCGCCTGCCATCTTTCTATGTACGGCTTGTGTCTGTTCTCTTGTGAGGTAGTTCCACGCCGCCTGCCTTAGGGCAGAGTGCCCTGTACGGCCTGTTGAGTTTCCATAATTTTAGTACGTGAGCTGTGCAGCCACTATCTGATATTTCCTAATTTCGCGCGGGGCTATTGAGATGGAGTGCAGGCTTTAAGTATTGCTTTCACCTTTTTCTTGATTTTGTTGTGTGGTGTCTGTCTACTGGTTCACTGAGGGGGGGTGGGGTGGGGTGGGGTGGGGTGGAAGCTGAGCCTCTTGAGGGAATTGCTGGTCTGTACCCGGTCTATTGTTTGTGCAATATTGCTGCGAGCTTTAGCTATTGTACATTGCCTCGTGGGTCTTATATCCCGCGTAGCACAGTTCGCGGTATTTCGCACCCCCTCCTCTCTGTTCGTGTGGTGTTCGTATGGACTAGATACTGCGTTTCTTCTCCCTCCAAATCGCCTCTTTGCATTTGCGGTGGTAGGCATGCGGATCCCCCTGTGACCGGGGCTTAGACGGCACCTTCTGAACCCTCCGGGCAATCGCTATGTGGTTCTCCGTGATGTCCGTCTTGTTGCTGGGGAGAGACGCGGTTGATATGCCCCGTAGGCTGCCTTTGCGCCTGTACAGCGATGGGGAGTGTGTGCCATGTTTCAGCCAGGGCTGGTCTCTTGCCCTCACTGCTTGTTTTGCCACTTTTGCCCTTGACTTCTGCTGGCTGCGCCCATGCTCTTTGCAGCCTCTGGTATTGTGAGGTGCGGATCGCATTCATCGCTCTGCATTCTTAGCCGCTGGCTGGTGGTTCCGGCGATAATATCTTGGGTGCGTTCTGTCCCCTTTCCGTTCTCAGTCGTTCTGTTCCATTGCTGGCTGCTCCGGCGCATCTCTTCCCGTGCTGGGCGCTCTATCACCATGACCCACACTCGCCAACTTTACTTGGTCAGGCCACCATTCTTGGGCTCTGGTCTTTCCTCTCTATTTTCACTCTCGCATCGTGGTTAGGCGAGCGAGACCCCGGGCGCATCCATTTTCTTCATCGCCACAGTTTGCTTTTCTTGTCGCCTTCCCTCTGTGATCTCGACCAGCCTATTTTGTAGCCTGAGACTTTGTGAGATTATACCATCTGGCGTGTGTCTTTTGAGACGGATATTGGCGGAATACGGGGTGATGGTTTCGGAGCCGCGCTAATGTGCGTCCATTTCCTTCGGCTGATGGCCACGCCTCCCTCACTCGCATTGTTGGATTCTATCCATGCCAACACTGCAGCAGGGGTGTCACAGAAGTTGGTGTTGCCATCAAGTATCATACAGAGCATGGCATGAAACATCAAGGAGTACTGTATGCCTTCTGCAAGGACAGTGGGCGGAATGCAGTGGTGGGGGAACCTGAGTTTTTAGTTTTGGTGAAAGGGATTACCTTAATGACTTGACGTATCGCTTGCTTTTTTACCGGGCCCCTAATAGCCTCCCGGACCTCATGCGGTAATATGGGAAGGTGAGGGCTGGCTAGGAACCTATTTTGGGAGAGTATCCAAGAGTTCATCCAAGCGGCTGTTCAATGCCTCATAATAACGCCAGGACTCCTCATTAGCGTCCCCAAGGCGTAAATATGTGCCCCTAGCGGCAGATGTTAGGTGTGTAATGGGTGTGCCGTGTAGTTCAGGGCGGACAAGACTTGCCAACAGTTTTCCTGATTAACCTTCTTCGCTGTGGGCTCTAGCTATATAGTTGGCTAAACATGGCACCTGAGGTGTTCTAAAATGTTATTATAGCGATCCTTTGTATCTAATAGACGAATGTCTGGGTCCGTTTCAAGACTTATGTCTAGGGTATGAAAGGTGGTGTGTAGAGTGTGTGTAGTTCCTCATTAAGTACCATACTAACACCTGCTGACTGGCAAGTACGGTGCCCATGGATTACCACCTTTAGGCCTCCCACTCTAAAAGAGCAGATAACGCTGTGCCTTGGTTATTGTCAAAGTATTCTGTAATGGCATTGTGCAGGGATTCCCTGTAGCAGAAGTCCTCAAGTGCCGTCAGTTGGAGGCACCATGTAGGGATCACCGGCCTGTCTATCAGACATAATAATCCCAGGAGTAGGGACTATGGTCGGATAGGTTATGCCCTAACTATTCAGAAAATGTTGCATATTGGCTCAGTCTCGTGAACACAGGAATCTGTCCAGTCTAGTGTGCAGGGCATAGATAGGGGAATAGAAGGAATGATCTTGTTCTGTTCTATGTATGCCATATGTCTGCCAGCTCCCATTGATGTACCCATTCCCGAAAGCCTATCGTTATCCTATGAGCCGAGGCACCAGGCAAGGTGGTGGGGGGAGTAGAGTGATACAGAAGTACATCTGCAACACAATTAAAGTCCCCTCCCACAAGTAGATCCCTGCCTGCCAACTGTCCCAGGGGTGCCGGCAGTTAGTGGAGTAAAGCTAGCTGGTCATGGTTGGGTGCATAGTTGCTCCCCAGTATTGTCTCTTTCCCCAGTAACCTGCCCTTCACCAGTACACCCCATCCCTCCTCATCCGTGGATGATTATAGAAGTTTGAAAGGAGGTCCGGTCCTGACTCACAGCAGGGCCCCCCTAGCATAGGCAGAGTATGAAGTAGCAATTAGCTGGTCATGCCATCTGCGGCGTAGGTGCTCCGCCTCTACCCAGTTGAGATGGGTCTCTTGCAACATGGCAATATAGACTCCCCTGCGCCTAAGATACCTATGGAAGCTGAATGTTTAGCTTCCAATCCCAAGCCATCCTCTGGACATTCCAAGTCATACAAACAAGTCCTGTAGTCCTAGCAGCCATGTGAATAGTGTTGTCATGAGTAGCAACCGGGTACATTCAAGCCAGTACCCTAACCTACACCCTCCCCACCTCCAGCCACTCCCAGATCATCCCCCTTGAGCCAAACATTAACAGACACCCCAATAATGAACTCCCCATCCCCCGGACAGCACAGCAACGGCAGTTTGTCCAAATTTATAGTAACCAAGGAACATGGTCATAGTCTAGACTCTGCCAGACTCCTAGGAGGGGTCAAGTGGTGGGGTATCGGCGAGTGCAGTCCGGCACCTGCTTCGGCCTACGTGTAACAAGCGCACCATGGGAAAGTCAAATCCGACATCTGGGTCTACGGTATGAGCACAGTTGAACTGTAGAAGAAAATCTCATGTAAGCAGTTACCTCACCTCTTGCAAATGTTGTGTGGAGTGCACACAGTCCCTCCACAAATGGCAGGCGCAGGCAGCTGGTGGGCCCTACACCCTTCCTGTAGGCTCACGACAACAGGACAAGGGATAAGGGACATCTTGACAAATGGTACAGGACTCTTCTGTGTCAGATCTGATCCTCCACAGACTGTTGAGTCACCACTGGGAGATTTCCTCTGCCCAAGAGAGATCCTTTGGATTCCGAATCTGCTGATTGTGTCTCCAATGGAGAGCAGAGTTCTGCTTCGAGCCAGTCCACGCTGCAATATCTGCTGCTGTCTGAAGCGCCACCGCTCTTTCCTGCTCCGCTTGGACTTTAGTCTGTTTCTTTGATTTACCTCTGTTTTCGCATTTCAAGCTCTTTTTACTAGGCCTGTGGTTGTCTCCTTACGGGGATTTGCTGGGTTCAATCCTGCCCTGTAAGTGTCCAACCAATCGAATGCTTTCTGGGGCCCCTGGCAAAAGTGGGTTTTGCCATTTAGATCTTTTGCTTGGCTTGGAACATCAGGGTGTATAGCGGGTCTTCCTCTTTCAATTGTTTCTTTACTGCCATGAAAGAGGATCTCTTATTTTGCACCTCCACTGTATGGGACTAGTGACACATTCTCAGTGCCAGTGAGGTATGGGTTGGTTGTTCATGACCTCTGCAGCAAGGCATCTGTCTCGGAAGTAGATGTGCCGGGCCACCTCTGGGCAGGGCGGCCGACCAAGAGCCGGTGGCTGGGCGGGCACTCGATGTGCATGCTCCAGAGCGAAAATGTGTTAAATGGTTCGGGGCAACCTCTATCCACATCCAGTGTTCGAGATATGACCCCATGTCCTTTCCTTCCGTGCTCTCTGGAAGGCCCAAAATGCGAACGTTTTTCTGTCTATTGGGGGCCCACTGCATCCTCCGGTCGGTATTCTAATGTGTGGACTTTCAGTGAACACCACGGCCTGTTGGGCTAGGTCCAATTGTGCAGGGTGCATTTCTTCAATCCCGATTCAACTTCTTGCACCCTTTCTGCTAATTTATGGTGTTCTGCTCTCAGCAGTCCCTCTGAGATGGCACTGATATCTTGTTGGAGGGTGGATTTAGTGTCTGCTATAGCAGCTAATATTGTGTTGAGTTGATGTATCGGGGTTGCTATTGTCTGACCCTTCTGTCTCCATTCACGGTCATGTAGGGTTCTAGTGCGTCCGGCTAAGTGGTGGACTGCCTAACCCTGGGTCTTTCCAATGCAACCAAGCAGTCTGTTGGTTGAGGCAGGTTGCAGTAGAGTTGTCACATAAACACTCCATGGGCCCAAGCACAAGGCCGCCCAGTGCCGAGGTGGTGGCAGACCTTTGCTGGGGACAAGTTGTCACTCTCTGCTCGTTCTTCTGTTTGGTGCGTACGTTCACAGAAGCAGGGTCAGTGCTGAGTCTCCGCCCATTAGTATTACATAATTTCCAGAATCCATGCTGCCAGGGTCACCAGCAGAACAATTATACCTTGCAGATGGTTCGGGGTCAGGCCCACAACTCGACCCAGTGGATGTCGGATTCAGCCTCATTGTGCCACAGCCTGTCCCCGTGGTCATGGAGCACAAGAGGGAAGGTAGGAGCAGGGAGCACCGGCGGGCCCGCTGCCTCAGCCAAGCAGTGAGCTACATTTATCAGTATAGCAATCTGTATGATGTGTGTTCCCCTGCATTTGTTTTCCCTTTGCTGCTGTAGGAAGAGGCCACATACAGAGTTCTCCCACAGATCCGGGGCCCCAGTGTTCCAGGCCACATGAGGGGCTGCAGGGAAGTCCCACAGAGTAGGGTGGTCCAGAGCAGAGTATCTGTGGACTGCCAGTTTATGTCCTGCCGGTGTGCCTGATCCCCCCCCCCCCCCCCCCCTGAGCTCCCCCAAGCAGAGCTGCTCCTCCTCAAGCAAGGCAGTGCTTGCCCTTGGTCAACCAGGGCCTAATGTGCAGCTGGGGGCAAGGGGCCTTACCTCTCACATTCAGACGTTGGGGGGCAGTCAATCACCCCCAGGCATGAGCAGGCATGCAATCGGTAGTAGCTGTGCAGCATCCACCAGCTGCTAGCCAGCATCTCCCCTCACTTCTTGTGGTCCCCTGCGCTGGCCCCTATGTGGGCTGTCTCCACTGGCCGATCCCAGCGTGTCAATCCCCCTGGCCACCATCACCTGCTGAGGCCGAGATCGCGTCTGGTGCAGCTGCAGTCAGCATGCTCTCAGGAGCAGCAGGGCCATCTGCAGTAGTCTTCTGCCTGCCTCCGACAGCAAGGCAGGTCTTGCGGCCACGACACTCCTCAGTCGCCCCGTGCCACCTCAGAAAATGCTCTCCTCTCCAGTCTGGGACAGTATCAGACGAGTCGGCGCACAGTTGGAGTCAAATGGGCCAGATGTCTAAACTTTAAAGGATATTTGTGGTGGCCAGAGCCGTGCTCTCTAATCACCTGTCTGCTATCTTGGCTTGCTGGCTGGGAAGATGTAGTAAGGCAAGGGTCTGAGAGAACTCCTGATTTGATGGATCGCATTGTGTTGGTGACTTCAGTGATGGTGGTTGCTGAGAAGCAGGTCAGTGTGGATCTGGGTGTGTTGATGGTTTCCGTGGAGAGGGGGTCCGAAGATCAAGAGGTCAGGTTGGGTGGGGAAGTTGTGTACGGTCTCGATTTTTTTCTGAGAAGTGGGTGGATAGTTTGGTGCATATTTTCTGGTAGGGCAGTGATGGATGTTGTGGTGGCAGGAGGATATGAATTATTTGACAATGGCAAAGATCTCTGGCAGATTTTGAGTTGTTGAGTATGTGGAAGGATAGGACCAGTGGCTTAGTGGTTTTCAGAGATTGGTGGTAGATCTGTAGGGCTGACTTGTAAGACGTTCTGTCAGAGGCATCGTGGGTGTGGCGCCTGGGCCGTTCCAATTGCTTGCAGTGGCGCTATGTGTGTCTGATTTCCTTGGTATACCAGCTGGCCTACCCATGGTCTGAGGTTTGGAGGACGTTTGCATTGGAGCTGGGGAATTTGCTCTGGAGTTTATCTTTGTGTTGAAACTGGAGATGGGTTTTGGTGGGTTTGGCCTGGTTGAACAGGGAAGTATTAGCAAAGATGTGAGTTTTCGAATCTGAAATTGGTGCAGGTTTGGGGTAATTGTGATGGATACAGAGGTATATTGTTCCTAGTTCCTTCTATGGAGAAGGTAACTAATTATTTGCACTTTTTTTTCTGGCTGTCGGTGTCTCAAACTCCGCTGGAAATGGTAAGGTTGTCAGCCACATAGGCAGGGTTTCCATTTGTGACTGGTTTGTAGATGATGTAGCTAGTTTTGATGCTGGTGTTGGCTGGCAAGGGTAGTTCCTGGAGCCCCATCATGGTGGAAGTGATCTAGTCATGTTTCTTTAGGTCCTTAATGAGCTATACTGCACAGGTAGGATGCCCTTAAGTGGTGCCAGTGCGTAGTCTTGTATGCCCTGGAGCAGGCTATTGCTATCATCCAGATGTGAGAATAGCAGTTTTGAACACCTTCTGGGTGGAACGGTTTCACTTAAGTAGATAATGCTGGAATTGGACCGTCACGGTTTATTGCAATGTGTTCTTTGAAGGTTAGATCAGTTTTTAGGGAAAATCCAAAGTGACTTAGCATTGATTGAAAACTGTAATTTAAGTCTATCCAGGTTCATACTGTTAAGCCAGGTTTAGATTAGTTGTTGCTTGTTCTTACTTAATAGAAATTCTGTTTTGTTGGACTTGTGCTTCAGGTAGGTGCTGGACATGCAGGTCCGGGTGAGGTACTGGCGTGTTTGAGGTGTTGGATGTCTGGAGCAGAGGATACTTTCAAATATAGCTGTATGTTATTGGTATCTGTGAGTAGAGCCCCAAAAGGCTCCAAGTAGAGTTCGGAGATGCCGGGTGACGGGGAAGTGACAAGATTGAACCCTGGAATATGACATAGGTGTACTTAGTAAGAGAGAGAGGATCTACAAACCAAGGTGACAGCACTGTATTAGCAGTAAAAACAATACTCCCCTTGGAGAAATCAGTCAAGCATTCCTATGTCTCCCAATCACCAAGCAGCTTGCTCACTTCTCTCAAGCCTCAATGGTTTTATCATTCAAGAATTATTTTTTCTTGAATTTGTTTTCAATTATTTTATAAGGTGAAACTAATTGAACCGATTTGAGTGACTGTGGGCTGATTTAAATATAATTTTTTCTCATAATTGCAAAAACCTCCACTTTTTATGATGCATGGTTTTAATAATGTAACTTTTTTTTATAAATTAATTGTGACGTTATTTTCTGTATAAATAAGGTTTCAGTGCATAATTCAATATAAATGTGGTACCGATCCGTGAATGATAAAACCATTTAGGCTTAAGAGAAGTGAGTTGCTTGCTGATTGGGAGACATAGGAATGTTTGACTGTTTTCTCCAAAGGGAGTATTTTTTTTTACTGCTAAAACTACACAGGTGACCAGGATCTTCCAGGTCTTGGAGGTACCAGTAGGAATTAGTGTAATTTGGATGAGGTAATGGGTTCAATTACTCAGATTTGTGGGGGCGCTCCGTGGAAGAGCTGAGCATCAAGAAACAGAATTGAAAAATGGGAGGTACAGCAGAAACGATCAAGGCGTGCCAGCATTGGCAAGACAGGACATTTTCTGAGTGGGACTGACTGGCTAAATGTGTTTATGGCTGCCAGTAAGTCAAAAAAACGATACGTATGGCTGTAAGCAATTGGGATGCACTGAAGATTATACAATTTAAAGTCAACAGAGAGCACAACAATTATATATGTATTTGGTCAGCTTGAGGGTGAGGCTGTAGTAGAATAGACTAGCATTTTCTTTTAAAAAGGCAATAGGAAAAAGATAATTGAACAGGTCTTTATTTTAAGGGAAAAGATTGATAGGTAATTTTCCCACACAGAATTAAGTACAGTGATGAATAGACATTAACAGATGTCTGTAGTTAGTGATAGTTCAAAAAGTTGGGTGAGAGGAGTAAGCACTCATGGGGTGGCTGAGTGTTTAGTAGTTTGAAGACCTAAGTGAATCCAGGGAGCACAAATGGTTCAGAGATTTGAGTATAGGAATAATCTCATACAAAAATGGGTTGAAAGTCATCCCGTTGGTCCCTATATGGGATGGGATGGAGCATGGCCACAAAGGGTGTATAAGGGGACACTGAAGACTGTGATATGTATTTCTGCCGCATGAGCACTAAACTCCTCTCTGACGCCTGTGTCTAAAACTAATGAATATGCTGTAAAACCGGACCATAGCTTTAATGTACCCACATCACAGACCCTTAATAATTTACAGAAACAGTTTTCTGCTGGGGTTGTGGTTCACTCAAATGGCAGACAGGTAGCAAGGAAATAGTTAAATAAAGCTCTGACATTAGCTGCTTCTTTTGCTAACCCTGAAGCTAGTAGCAACAAAGTTATCATTCACTGTCCATATAACTGCACAGAAGTGGGATCAAAATCAACATGAAAAGAGATGATCTTATGTTAGTTTCAACTCATTTAAAGTTGAATATGTCTCAAGCTGCAGAGCCACAAGCTGGAAGACCAGTACATATAACTACATGAAGGAGTTCAGCGTTGTTTTGTTAAGTGCTGCTTCTACTTTCACTATCACAACATTGTTTACACCTGTGCAGAGGGCTTATAGACCACTACAACCTGCATGCCTGTTGAGCAACACCGTTACAGCCACTGATAAGCAAATTTGTTGCCCTTAATTCTTTAAATAAAACTGTGGGTGCTCTGATAATGGGAGAAACGGCAGTGGGAGACTCCGAGACCTTGCAAATTAGGAAGGTCTATCAAAGTCTCCTAGGATTAAGCAGAGAGGGCAGTTCATAGATTTCATTGCTTTAGTTCAGTTGGGATTACACGGTACTACACCTATTTCTGAGGTGATCAGATCAATACTTCTTATGCAGCAACTACAAAAAGAGGTGCAGCGCAAGTTCAATCAAGTCTTTGATTCCACCTTTGCAGTCCAGACTGCTCTCAAACAAATTCATCAACAACAATTTACATCTACTACCTATTGAGTTTAGCTCCTTAAGCACATGTTTTAATGTCACATGCTGTGATAGATGCAAAAAGCTTTGTTATTGTAATTTATTACACACGCTAATCTCCCTGAGAGGGGTATCTCGGCGGGAAATACCAGGATAATGGGCGGAGAGTACTACTTTTTGCTTTAAGATGCTAATGTGAGGATCTCAAATTAAGATTGAAAGATCACAGTGGAGGAATAACCTGATAGTTTTCAACACCGAAGATAGGAAAGCGAAAAATGTTCCTGATTGTCTATAGTTGACTCACCTTCTTTATAAGATGTTCTTTAGATCATATTTCTCCTGCTCCTTCATGGACATGAGATGGCATCAGAAAAGTCTAATTTATAAATTCAGAGTGGCTTTTGCTAACTAAACCATAATAGCTCACTGGGCAGAAAGTACTTTAAAAGGGATAGATAGACCTCTTCCTGCCTAATAGTAGAAGCTAAATTAACTGAACTGCTAAAAAATAGAAAAAGATTGAAAGCAAGCATCCCAACACAGAACCAATGTTAAATGAACCATCTGGATGAGGAAAAACACTGCTGACTGCATTATTCACCACTGAAGATGCTTTGGTAAACTTTGGGGCAAAATGTCTAAACAATTCATACAAGCTTTTGGATTGGGGGTTTAGGAAATTTAGTTTAATGATTTTGTATGTTGCTAGCTCGGTTTGTTTTTATATAGTTGTCCTATAGGATACATCCAAGCTGCAGCATGAAAGCAGAAAAATAGAAAATGAGTATTATATTACATTTTGGATACATTACAAATCAAAATGTATTATTGCCCTTACTTTTGTATTCCCTACAGCAGCAGGTGGAAGGGGGAGGCGATTTAGTGGTTTTGAAGGACTCATGAGTACCCTACATTTTTGGACCTCGTGGTTGTGGGGGGCACAATCAAGTGGGAATAGAGGTGGGTTGCTGTGTATCCCCAAGAAAGGTTTCTTATTGATCTCGGTGTGATTAGTTCCTATTGTGGCACTAGGCCCAGTCACACAAGTGGTGCCGTGTTTTTATTGGCTCAAGTGGGGTAACTCTGGCTTGCAGGAATTTTGTAGATTCCTGCGGATTCTGGAAGTTTCCATCACAGTAATGTAGGAAAATGTGTGATTTAAGGCAAAGTTTGAGGTTAGCAGGACATTGTGGGTAAAAGAACCTCATGGTATCCAGGCAAGGCACACCACCCTGGAATCCCCTGGTTGTCTACTTTCCCAAAAGTAAAGTGATTCGTACTTTTTGCATGGGTGGCACCACAGCACGACTTCAAATAACACACCTACTCCTATTGCTTATCTAACAATGTAGTGCTTTAGGGCCTTTTGTGTCCTGGGCTCTTGGCCCACGCACACACAAGAGGTACCATTTTTATCGAGGGACATGTGGGAACTTAGTGGTAGGAAATTTGTGGCTCCCTGCAGATTCAAGAAGATTTCCTCACAGAAATGTGAGGAAAATATGTGTTTTGAGTCAGTTTGAGGTTTGCAAGGCATTGCGGGTAAGACAATGTTGTGGGATTCACTCCCCCGGGTGTCTAGTTTTCACAACTGTGTGGGTCTGATAGGTTTTCCCAGGTGGCAACCTACCCAAGGCCAAAAAGTGCAGGCATTCACCATTGCAAGTGGGCTTATATTGGGTGTTTAGCTACACTCTCCTGGCCCATATAAAAAAGAAAAGAAGAAAAAAAAACACCCAAAATAATCAAATGTCCCTTCGATTGCCATTGGGATGGGATTCTTTTAGTCCACAAGGGAGCAGAAAGACTGAGGATTAGGGGTGAGGGTGGGGCCTGATGTTTGAATGGGCCAGACCTGCCCCATATTTTAAACAATATAGATATTCCTGCCATATAGTGGCTTTCTTGCTCCCCGAGGGGCAAATTGGGGACAAGCCTCCTGACTGTCCGGGTAGTATTGGTGGGGTGGAGGGGGGCAAAATAACAGGTTTCTTCCCTTTTGGGTGGGGTTGTGGCAAATGCCAGAGTGCAGCACCCACACCACATTATTTTGCCCCAAAGGCAAAATCCCTGGAGTTGGGTGGTCTTACTCCCCTTCCCAACCCCGCCCAGAGGTAGTTTTGAGCCATTTGCGCCAATTGTGATAAACCTCTTATCTGTCGATTTAGAAAGACTCTATTGCCCCTTCTGGGGCAGGATGGGGCTCAATGCCAGGTTAGACTGCCCTCTCCTTTTTGTTTTGGTTCCATTTTGAAATCCCTAGTGTTTAGTGGGATTTCTGCCCCGTGGAAGAGTACATTTGAGGGGGGTGGGAGGGGCTAATATCCGTATCCACCCTCAGGGGAGCAGAAAGTCTATTGGGTCATGGGAGGGGGAGAGCACTGACCCATAACCAGGGGGACCGCTCCCACCCAAAAAAGCACTGCTTAAATATAGTCCCTGGTGTCTTGTGGGGTTTCTGCAAATTTGGGCTAGTTGCCCCCCCCCCCCATCCTCCACCAAGGGGTCAGAAAGACTCTGTGCCCTTTTGGGGTGGGGGCATGACAATGCCCATGGTGGGCAGCACCCACCTTTGTACATGTTTTTTGTGTGGTTTTTTAAAGCAAAATTTCCCTGGTGTCTAGTGGTCTTTCTGCCCCCTCACCCCGTGGGGTCAGATTGGGGGTAATCACCACCATCCGACCCCCGGGGAAGGGATAAAGACTGATTCCACATTTTTTTTCGGGAAAGCAATGTCATGCTCATGGGCAAACCCCACCCCTGTACATTTTTGTTCTCTACAAAATTTCCCTGGTGTCTGGTTGGTTTTCTGCCCCCCACCCCCTGGGGGTCAGGTTGGGGGTAATCACCTCATCCCCCCCTCCGGCATTTTTTCCTTGTATTCCTGGGGTCTAGTGGGTGCTCTGCTACCGGGGGGGGGGGGGGGAGAAATGTTTTACAGGTAGTCCCCTCGCTTCCTCTTAACACTCTGGGTGGGGGTAGAAAGACTGACTGACTGTGTAGTGGGGGTGGTGGAGCACAACCCCTTGTCTGTGGCCTATTGGCTGCATCCCTGATTGGGCCCGTTTTACTTTCACTTTAGCGTAATGACGTCAGCACACCCTGTGCGCTGATCGCCATTACACTAACGTGAAAGAAATACTTTAAAGTTTAATAAATAATAAAGGAATTTCTCTGGTGCTCTGCACCGGAGGGGACTTTATTTACCTCCCTATTGTCGACCGATTGCCAGCAGATGCACTGGGTAAGTAGTGTGGGTGTCGGCCGTCACCCGCAGTAAAAGGGCAAATGTTTCCTTTGTAGTGGCTGTTTCGACCATGGCAGCTGCCAGCATGTCACAGCTCCCACCATTTCTGAATGTTATTGGTGAACCCATTCTATCTTGGGTAGAATGAATTAAACTTTGTGAATCATACCTAATTGCAGCGGGATGTGAATAGTTCTCATCTCTAAGGAACCAACATATTTTACTGCACAATTTAGGCATGCATGGTATGAAGATATTTGAAAATGTTCTTGAACCTATTAGAAATCTTGGGATTATGTAGAAGAACAATTGATGTGTATCACTGAACATTTTTTAAAACTCTAGGAGCAATTTTTGCAAAAGTCACAAGTTTTTCTAAGACCCAAATTTTTCAGTAGCGCACAAGGGAAATATTCAACAATAGCAAGCTATGTTGCTGTTTCACGCAGTCTTTCAAAAACGTACAAATTTGAAACCCTGTGTTTCACTGATCCGATCTACCATTTACACACTATCTGAATACAAGAAGAGCTATTAACTTATTACCCTATTCTAAAGCAAGCCATTGACATTGCAAAGGATTCGAACACAACACATTGCATCACAGAAGTTAAATGAAGCTGTTAATAAACATAATTGTGTAAAACCAAATGAGAGGAACTACTAATTAGAAAAGATAAAAATTATTGTTTTAGGTGTTGGTTGAAAGGGTACTACTTTAAGATCGAATATGTTAGAGCATATAACGTGGCCGCAGACTGTTAGGCCCACATACCTTTACAGGATAGGAAGACCAAAGACCTCTGTACGGAAGTCGCTACTGTCGTCCACGTCTCTAGAAATCTACTTGCCCACTGCTATTGCGAGTCAGATTTTATCGCGGTGAGCTGAGTCTAGCAAGAGCTCAGACAGTCATAGCACAGGTATTCAGCTCATTCAGAACGTGTATAAAAAATAAAGATGCCTTTAAATATTGTTATCTTGTCACTTTTGATGTGCGTTTAAAGGCAGGTTAAATAAATGTCTGCTTATGTCGTCATAGCAATGGCTGCATATTTTATCCTGGAGATTGGGGTTTTTAAAATCCTTTAACTTTGCTGTTAGAGAAAAGAAGTAAAGTGAATTATCTGATCATCGTGCTGAGGTACAGGCAGTGTGAAATAAAGGGCTGTAGATTATCAGTTTTTTTCTAACACAACATTTAAATAGCTTGTAAATGAACTGTAGAAATATTTTTTAATATATCAGTAGTTAGGAAAGCACAATTTTTTGTAATTCTGAAGTGTGATGGAACAAAGATTTTAACAGGATCAAAACAAATGAAAAGCCTTTACTTGGTTATGTGCAGATGATGATAAATATTAACAGAAAACCAATTTCCACACATTGTTTGTACACTAGTTAGTTTTTTTAATAAAACTGATTTTCAGTGGCAATGTTTGTGGCCATTCCCATGTAAATGTGCTGCTTGTAAATTGACAGTGCACTACCACAACATGTTTTAGTAATATAGTTAAAATGTTTATTAAAAAGTGAGAATAGTTTAACATGAACTGAGAAACACTCCTGCCCGCTCTGATTTTTGTTCTTCTTTTTTTTTCCCTTTCAAATAGCCCTTTACTAAAAAAATGTTTTATTTCATCTTCAGACATCATGCGCTTGATACAAGCATTCTAGAACAGGATTAGGCATTCAGTAAGTCAATATTACTTTATTTCGATTTAAATTTATAAATCATAAAAAGCATACAATAAAAGACAATCAATAAGATACAATTCTTTAAAAGTTATTAAAAAAAGAGAAGTAAAAAAAAAAAGAAAAAATCTTTCCAGAATAAAAAGGAGTGCTTTAGAGTAATCGAGCATTCAGTGAACATAGCTAAAAAGAGTTTAAAAATTTAGACAGCTATATCGTTAAATAAAATCAATGATTCTTTAATCTAAAGTCTTACGATGGTAAACAATAGACTTCAAGAAACTGGCTACTATAAATGTCAGTAAATCTCCTTCCAACATCTGCAGGAACAGAAATGCTGGGCGACATTGCCTGAATCCTAGACTCCTCAAAATAGGAACAAGTAATTTTTTCCTGCTTTCAGCAAAAAATTTGCAGAAAAGAATAGTATGCATAGTTGATTGTGCAGATAGATATAAGGTCACAGGGGCAAACAGGTAGATTTTTTACCCAATTATTCTGAACTGGAAAGGCTATTATTCGGTGAAAAATATTCATCCTGAGTCTTACCAATAAATAGCGCTCATGATTTGTCATATTTAGGGTCAGATATGGCTGCAGGGTTGGGACCAATTGAATCATTAGGCTATGGGTGACAGATGGTTTAGTAACTTCACTCAATAGTCTCAACTCCTCCAGATGGGCGAGTGCTTTGGTTTTTAAAGTTTTTCTTGACACCTCACATATTGACGAGGGATTATAGAAATACTTGTCCCAGCCCAAATCATGGAGGAAAGTTGCAATGTATCTCAGCCACTTAGACCTATGAGCGTTATCCAGGTTTAAGCAGTCCGAAAGAAGTGATTGGGAGAGGGTCGCTTTATCAGAAGTCCATATTTTATGCCAAAGCAAGAGAGGCTCCACTTTTGCTAGGTCCACCAGATATACAAGTCCCAATTCTAGATGGCAAGCAAAAGTGCTCGTACTTCTCGGTACTGAAAGAAGAGACCTCAAAAAACAGTTTTCGACTTTCTGGATGATATCTAAGTTCACAAAGCCCCATAGGCCAGCCCCGTATAAGGCCACTGACAAGCAATTGGCTTTATAGATCTGAATGATTTCATTTGGGGCTCTGTTGCCCAATTTCCTAATAAAGTTAAAAAGGGCTGTGACTGCTCTCAAAAAGAGTAATCTTCGGGTTTCCACTGCTGCTTTCCATGATAATTTGTTATCTATTATTATGCCCAGATAGGAATAAGTGTGGGTAGTAGCTATCTTTTGGTTGTTCAAATAAATACCCCTCATTTTATTAGCATTTGTACGGGAAGAGTTTGACCTCATGACAAAAGTTTTAGTTATGTTTATCCTGAGGTCAAGGCTTGCCATGAACGTGGAATATCTACTCAGATTTTTTTGTAGTTCGCAGGGAGTACGTGCCAGTATAACCGAGTCATCTGCATAAAGTAATGCAGGTATTGGGCGTTTACATATCGTTGGGAGGTCCTGGGAACCCTTCAGCATTTCCTTCTCCAGTGCATTGGTATATAATGTGAAAAGAAGAGGGGCAAGGACACATCCTTGTCTAACTCCTTTTTCTACTGGAAATGGATCAGTCAGTTCCCCCCCCACCCCATAACGAACACGAGCAGAAGCCTTTGCATAAAGTTCTCTAACATATGTGATTAAGTTCAGGGGGACCCCCATGTCAGCCAATATTACCCATAATTTGGAATGGGAGACACAGTCAAACGCGGCTGTCAAGTCCACGTAAACCATATATAGGTCACCCTTTTTAATGTGAACATATTTGTCGATCAAAAGAGAGAGGTTAAGGGCCTGCTCGTTTGTGCCCATGCCCTGACGAAACCCATACTGTAAATCAGAGATGACCCTACCTTCGTCAGCCCAATCTTGTAGTTGTTCAAGGATGACTCTTCCTGCCATCTTGCCCAAGGAGTCTAACAAAGATATTGGGCGATAGCAGGATACAGAGTCCCGATCACCCTTCTTGAAGATTGGGACTAGTATAGATTTTGACCAGGATGGTAGTAAACCCATCTTACAGGTAGCGTTCAGAACTCTGGTTAAAATAGGGGTCCACAAGGCCATTTGATCTTTAAATAGATCGATAGGGACTCCGCCTGGGCCCGGTGCCTTCCCATTTTTGCTTGCGTTCAGGGCCGAAGTGATTTGTTCCAAAGAGAAGTGAAGGTCAATAGGGTAGATTAGAGATGATTCTTATAATGTTTTAGAGTTCAGGCTGTGTGAATGCAACGCTTCAGGTAACTCTTTATCTACCGAAAAAATATTAGAAAAGTGCCGGACCCATTCCTTTTCCTCAATGGCTACATCTAGTTTAGCATGATGTGTGTTATCAAAAAAAGGAGACTTTACTATTTGCCAAAAAGCTGTCATATTTTTTGGGGAGCAAGTTTCGTGCAATTGTTCCCAAAGCTGAGTTTTTAGTTCTTTTTTCCTGGTTTTTAGGATTTGGTTATAGACTTTCCTGAGAATTGCTATCTCTTGTGGGGACCTTGTTGTTTTTCTCAGTGCCGATTTTAAGTTGGAATATGCGGATGTGCAATCATGATTGAACCAGCCTTTTTGTTTATTTGAGGCGTGTGCTCTTTCTACCCACAATGCTTCATTGATTGCCGCAACAATCAGTTCGAAGCTTGTAATTACCTCCGAATTGCTGGAATGTGGATTAAGACAGGTCATGATGGGTGAGTTAGCGTTTCTAATCACTTGTTTAGTCAACTCCATGGGCACTACATTCCCCCATTTGAGGGCATAACCATTTAATCTAGAAAGTGCTAGGTTATTTTGTGAAAGGATGGTTCCCATACCTCTCTTTGGCCTATGGGCCAGGGGGAGGGAAATGCTAAGGGAATAATGATCACTTAGCAAGACTAGGTGTCTAGTAAAGACAACGTCTTCAGTCCTCTCCGCGTTTGAAACCAAGATGTAATCTATGGTTGTTGAACAACCTCTCCCAAAAAAAGTAGGAGCCAAGGTTTTATTCTTTTTGGTCCTAGAATTTGCCTGAACCAAATCTAGATCGAATAAAATTTCGTTTAAGTAGTTGCCCAGAGTTGAGTGTCTAAAGTGGGAAATTGAATTGTCAAATTCATCCACTATGCCACATATGTTCCCGTTTGGGGTATGATGGCATGGACCTAAGTTAAAATCCCCCCCCAAACAATCACCGCGTCACTTGTTTTTTTTTGTTATTCTAGTTTTTAGAGTAGTCCGCATCTGAGATACCACAGTGATTGTTTCGGGCTCTGGGAGGTTGTTATAAAAATTCACTATGATAAATCTGTCCCCGTCATATAAGGTCAATTCAAGAATCTGGGCGTGTAAATCAAGACTCATGGGGACTATTTTTTTTATGTTTAGGAGGTTTGAGATGTAAATTGATAAACCTCCTTTCGCTCTACCTGAGGCAGAGGGTTGAGCTGAAGAGAAAAAGGTTTTATAGCCTGCCATGTGTATTGGTTCTACAGTCCAGGTCTCCTGGAGTGCCAGAATGTCGAATGTAGGGGCAAAATTAATCCATATATCGTTATTAACCTTAGAACGTTGACCTGCTACGTTCCAATATAGGAACGTTATATGGGGACTTATCTCATCTCCTTGACCTGTCTTAGAAATAAAAGTATGGGAGTGTTTAGAATTATATTCTGTATTTGGAGTGGGATGAATTTTTTCCACGGATGTGTGGTTAAATAAAAAAATCCGTGGATACTAAGGAAGTCTGGGCGTGAGTTGAAATGACATCCTGGGGCATAAATATATCAGGATTAGAGATTATATTTTCCTCCACAATACTGGGGGAAACCTTTTGTAATCTATCAGTGTTAGTGATTTCTGCCCCATGTGACTTCAGTCAGTCCACTCCTTCCAGGTCTATGAATTCAGCATATCGATTGTAGAAGGGTAAAGTGTAGTCGTCCTGATTTGGACGAGAAGGGTAAAAACGATGGTTCTGGGATTGGTGAGGGAATCTTGGGTGATCTAATGTTTGATGAAATGAAGTGACACAGGGGTCTTTCTGTAAATGAAATGATGGAATGTGCTGATTATAGTTCTCTATGAGGGGCCTATTTGAGTTTGTTCTATATTGGTAATAAGAATTAGAATAACCTCCTAGGTCTAATAAGGAGGGCCGTGGGCAGTATTCTGGATATTGTAAGGTATGCATATCTCGATTGCTTTGTTGGTTATAGGGGGGCCTGTAATAGGGATCCTGGCGCTGGAGCAAGGGACTAGTGCACCTATCCAAGCTTTGGGTTAGATGACTTATGTTGTTTTTAGCTGTAAAATGTGCTCTAGGATAGAAATAGGTCTGGTCGTGTACCTTTATTAAATTGTAATCATTGAAAGAGGAGTAAGTTAAAATATGTTTTACAGCTCTTTTGTCTCTAAAATTAATTGTTATGATGTCACCCTTCATATCTTTTCTCCTACTTCCTAGCCAGGAGAGACGCCTAACGAGAAGGATTTCCCCATTGATCTCCGGAGGTAGAGGGCATTTTTGGCCGAGCCAAAATATAACTTTATTTTTTAGTTGGGAGTGGCCTTCTCTTTTCCCATCCTCTAAGGGAGGGACTCCAGTTAGGACCACTACCAGAGGAACAGCTTCTGGAGGAAGGTCAACATTACAGTGTGGTTGAATAGGTGACCTTGCCAAATCTTGATGCTCAGTATTTATTTCTGTGGATTGCTTCAATTTTAGTTGGGATTTGAGTTTCGAAGCCACCTCCGGCTCCAAGTCTTTGAGGGGTCCATCATTACGTGTCTTTCGCAGAGGCAACGTATGCTGGATGTTTAGTTTTGGCGGGCTAATCACTCTAGTAGTTAGACCCTCTTGGTCAGTGTAGGTTGTGGGTGATGGACTCATTGAAGGGACTAATTGAAGCTTAACTATGTCCTTGGTTCCCTCTTTAATCTCCTCGTTTTTTTTCTAAATTCCCCAGTTGAGACGCTATAACTTTTAATTTTTCTGTTAATGGTAATATAAGGGATCTGATCATTATCCCAAAATTCTCCAATAATACGTGGTTTATTATTTCACTTTGTGAGTTATATGTATCGAATGTAAGAACTTTATTTGCAGAGTTACTTAGTTTAGTAGTTAATATGTTGCTTTTGGGCTTTGATTTTTTCAATAGAAAGCCCTTCTTTTTCCTTTTTTTTTTGTATGGGGTCTTGTGCTCGAGGGGTTACCAGAATGCTAGGTTCGCTTTGCTGGATTAACTCTACAGATGGCGAACGAGCCCTCACGACAGCTTTTTCAAGTGAAGTCTTATTCAATAAGGGAGATGAAATTTTGTCATTTACTGAGTCTAGGGGAGGAGTGATGTCCCTAAGAAGTAAGGGTATACCATCTCCGAAGGAGACATCAAAACCATCTCTATCATATGGGGTAATGCATTGCAAGGAGGACATTTCCTGTGAGGGAAGATCAAGTAAGCGACTATTTTTTGCGTGTTCTACAGACCGACGTCTTTCCGCCCGTAAATCCTCTAGAGCTATAGCCCTATTGATTTCTGTAATAGGTCTAATGACAAAATTGTCCAATGTCCCACATTTAGTAGATCCTCTCCCAAGAGGCTTGTCTTTTGGTCCAGGCATACTCATGTTTGTTTTTTTTTTTTTTTTTTTTTATAAACAGTACGTCTACCAATGTGGTATTAGGACCAGTGCATACAGTTTAAGTGCTATTTAACAACTTTAACACATGCATCAACACTACAGGGTGTTTTTGTCAGCTAGTCCACTTACGGGATATTATAGGCTCTGATACACGCACGGGAAATCCTATTTGCGACGTACGGGCCGTGGCCCAGTCCAGTCCTCTCGGTCCTCTGAGGGCCTCAGAGGGCCCGCCCTTTGCCCGGGCTTCGCCCGGCGCCGTCCGCGCGCGGTCCCGCGAAGCGGGGAATGACGCCGATTTTATGCGCCTCCGTGCGCTGGTCTGATGACGCTGTGTCTGTCCTGGGGAATCTGGGAGCTGTAGTCCGGTTTTTCCGTCACACCACACTGCGGCCGCGAAATCCGGTGCGCGGGAGTGAGGAGATACGTGTGCTGTCCAGAGATTAGCATGGAGCAAAGTCTAAGGGTAAGTCCATGGGCAGCCAAGGGGAACAACAAGGAGACACCCGCTCCGCCGGGAATGACGCCGATTTTATGCGCCTCCGTGCGCTGGTCTGATGACGCTGTGTCTGTCCTGGGGAATCTGGGAGCTGTAGTCCGGTTTTTCCGTCACACCACACTGCGGCCGCGAAATCCGGTGCGCGGCGGCGGGAGTGAGGAGATACGTGTGCTGTCCAGAGATTAGCATGGAGCAAAGTCTAAGGGTAAGTCCATGGGCAGCCAAGGGGAACAACAAGGAGACACCCTTCAGTACAGGCATTCAGTACAATTTGCATGCCCTCATGCATTTGGGTACTGATTCTCTGGAAGTAAAGAAAGAAAGCAGAAACATAATTTATGCCTTGCATAGAGGAGAAGCACCCAGTGGGCTGGCCCAAGGACTAAAATCAACTCTGTCCTTGAGTGGGACCGAAGAGGATGTGTCTAGGTAGAATGGCCAGATGGGACCCTCAGTGGAGGTCGGGTGCACAGAGGAAGGAGATGAAACATGGCAACAAAAGCCAAACGTGGAAGATAACTAATAATGTCAGTGGAAACTTAGATCGCCTGGTAGAGCTCTTTAGATGAGTGCCATAGTGTAGTATGTACCAGCTATTGGTGGAGGGGGAATGGTGGGGTGGAGCAGACTGTCAACCCAATGTGTATGGGGGATGGGTTCCGAAAAGAAAATCCCCCTAGGTGTCGCAACCGTGAGGGCAGGTAAGGAGCCGCAGTTGAAGACCCACGAAGCATCTATAGAAAGAGACCCCCAGCGGGCCAGCATACACCGATATGTAAACACTCTGTCTCAAGGAGGAGGAGGGGGGGGGGGGTGTCTCATCCTTGTTTGTCAATTTGTCAAGATACGCATCCCTAGTGTCCAGCGAGGGCTCTGCTCCATGCTTCAGGGGCAGCTATCTCCACGTTGTTGTCATGGCAGACACCCATTTAAGAAGGTCCTTCACCCAGAGTGATAGCGATGGAGTTACCATGGAGTTCCATACCATAGCTATACGGCGCTTCAGGAGAACGAATGTCAAGTAAATGAACTTGACAGCGTATCCGTTCTACGCATACAAGCAGTCACTTAGGAGGCAATGGAGAGGGTCAACCTGTTGGGACGGCCCATGATATCAGACAGGGTCTGAACGGTTTCTCTCCAGTTGCGGTCACTCTCCAGGCATTCCCATACCATATGGTAATAGTCGAACACCCGGGAAGATACGATGAAATCGCATAGGGGTCAGATAAGTCTGATGGACATAATTGAACTGGGTATATGTCTGGCAGGAGTTCCTGGAAAACATTTGTATCGGCTCTAACCCGTGGGTCCACTGTCTGTCTGCTAGGTCCTGGCCGAAAGATGGACCCCATTTATCCCTCCAAGCTTGGAGGGTTGGGATACAAAGTTCCAACAACCCACAGTACAGGAGGGTTACCACACTCCTACCCATACCGTGCCCCAGCCATACCTGTAGCTCCGAGGATGTTGAAGGCTCTGTACCCTCTAGCCCCCACACAATCCTGATGGACACTACCAAAGCATTGTGCGCCAAGAACTGGCCCTCATCAATCTAATAGTGCTCCCTGAGCTCCCGAAGGACATCAGTAGTTGGTGCTTATACAGGTACCCCAACATGAGCACACCTACCTCCATCCTGATGCCAGTGCTATGGTGGCTCGTCACCTCCAAGAAACGACACAATACTTTGCCACTTTGGTCAGATGCCCCATCTTTGGGGCACTGCGGGCCGATGAGCCAGTCAAAGATGCCCTATCCCTTTAAGTCCCGGACAACGCAAGCCCGCTCTGGTGTAGGAACCATCGCATGGGCCACTGCAGTTGCGCCGCAGCATAGTACAGTTCAAATTGCAGTGCTCCTGAGCCCCCTTCTTCAGAATGAGAAAAAACTTGTGTAAGGCCACTCATTTCCTCTCAGTACCCAAAATCAAATCCGAGAGCAGTGACTTCTTGGGGAAAAAAAATTGGGATGTGAGGACAGGCAAGGCATAGAAATGGTAAAACAACTGTGGCAACACCCTCATTTTTCAAAGGAGACCCTGCCCATTGATGAGAGCAGTAAGAAGTTTCAGAATGTCCGAAAATGGCGCCTTCTCAATAAAGCCTGCTCAGATTGCCATCAATTAGGTTCCGCTCCTTGTGGTACACATTCACTCCAAGGTAACAGAAGGTGTCGTATTGCCAAAGCGCACCTAAATGGCGTAGACCCGCCCGTTCCAACTCGGAGTCTGCGTAGGGGAAACAACAACCAGTTCAGCCTCAAGCTGGGGACTCCACCGAAAGCATCCATCACCTCCTTCACCCCAGTTATTTGCCTGTGTAAATCCCTGAGATATATTAACGAGTCGTCCGCATAAAGTGAGACCATCTCCCAGGTAGGATTACTCTACCCCGCTGCTGGCCTTGGTGATAAAAACAGACCTGCCAGCGGCTCTACGGCTGAAGTGAAGATGAGTGGGGAGAGCGGCACTTTCCTCATGGCGCTCACACTAGCGATTGGTTCTGTGTACAGGAGATCAACCCACCGCAATATCTCTGGGCCCAGGCCCCTGTGCGGTTGCACTCTACTCAAATACGGCCAATCCAGGGTGTTAAAGGATTTTTCAGGATCAAACGAAAGGGCCACACCTGGCGGCCCTTCGAGAGTGTTGTTCATCCTTGAGGCAAAGCAGATGGCAAGAGATTGAGTAATGTATTTTTCCCGGGAATTAAGCCGTTCTAGTCCGAAAGGACCAAACTGGCGACATACGGCAGCAGCTGATTCGCTAGGATCTTCCCAAGGACCTAACAGTCCATATTGAGCAGAGAGAGCAGCCAATGGGAGCGCACCTCTAATTGATATCTATCTGGCTTGAGAAGCACCACAATCAAGGCCTCTCTCAAAGATGTCAGAAGGACACCTGCATGGAGGCCATGGATCCTCGCTGAAGAGCGGGCATCCAGGAAATAGGACTGACACTCAGTAGGTGCATACAGCGCCACCAGGATAATGTGTGCACTATCCAACTGTTGCCCTTCAACCCCCACATGACGCCCATCAGGGTCTATTATCCGGTGCGCAATCTGAAAGAGCACCGTGAGCGCCACCCAAATCCACAATCCCCTGGTGTATGCGGTTTAGACAGTGCCCACAACCTGTCCCCTCTAGCATTGTCGTGTGTGTCTGTCTCCTGGAGGTATACTATTTGAACATGTCTACGTTTCCGATCGGAGTAATCTAGTGACTGTTTGGAGTCCCATTCTAGGATAGAAGGTTTGGGGGAAGAGTCTGCAACATGTGAAGCTGTAAGTGAGTAACCTGAGCTCCCCGCTCTGCCCATCCTGCCCCCATCAAGCCACCCATACCTCCCTGACTAACCCCCTCTGATAATGCACTAGCAATAGTTCACAGACAAAGTAAAAAAGGTAAACACAGTAGCACAAACCCCAACTCCCCTCCTTAGGTCAAAGCAAAAACAAACCCCAGACCAATAACCAGCCATAACACAAAATTAACATTCATCCTAGGTCGTGGACAGGGGATCCAGTAGTAGTGAGAGTATGGGGGCCAGGCTTGCCCGCCACACAAGAATCTAATGAGACCCCTCAGTCACAGAGAGGCACAGCAAACCATTTTACCAAACGCCACAACAGAAGGATATAGGGCCCCAGTTCATTTGGCCCGTGGTCTAGCAGCTGAACAGGAATTCTAACCAAAGCACATGTCTGCTCCCCCTCCAACGAGGACACAGGTGAGCCCGTGATATGGCTATGGCGAGACTCCAGTTCAGCAAGAGCCTGGCCCTCTCCATCGCCGCCTGCTACTCCGTAGGCCTGCCTCTAGGTGAGCTGGCACCAACCACAAACATCTGCAGTCTTGTGCAATGGCAACACTCCTTTAGACTTGACCCACTCCCAGGCCGGGGACGCAAAGAGATTAGTTGTTCCAGAATCCATGACTCGCAGTTTGGATGGGAACATCAAGGAGTAGCACAGGCCTATTTAAATAAACTGTTGCTTGACTGACATGAAGGATTTGTGCTGGGACTGCACAGCAGCAGTGTTCTGCTCCTGGTAGTCTCGATGACGGCGGGAATTGGGCCTCGGCAGTGGGGCTACTGGGCCACAGCAGTGAAGGAGCTCCGGCACGGCAATACCCTTGCCTAGGCCAGGGCCTTGTGTGATCCGCGATCCAGGTACACTGGAGGTTGGTGGTCGGTTGGCAGGTGCGGGCAGTGTCATTGTTCCAGTGCGGACGCTCTGCTTTGGGCTCGAGACTTTAGAGGCAGGCATAATATCTGCATGTTTGTGGAATTCATTTGGGGGGGGGACGGTTATGTTTCCCCTTTACTTAACTGGCTGGTTGTGTTCAACATGGTCAGGCCTTTGCTGATACAGTCACATTGCCTCTCATGCTGCCCTCTCCCTATTGATGATGGATTGTGCCCCCCCGTCTGTGGAGAGGGGGTGCACCTGTGAAAGCTTTACCCTCTGGGTGCCACTTACTGGTGTGGCAGACAGGTGACTAAGGGGGAGGGCCCTCTAATTGGACTTTGGCTGCATCTTGGGCTGTCGGGGGCCCCCTTGCGCTACCCCGTAAACCCCCCCCCCCCCTTTGCTGCAGAGAACATATGGTGGCCCATACGGTTGGGCAGAGTGCAAGTGGAGTGGTGGGCATTGTGCTGACTACCCTGGTGTGCTGGTTGGCTGCCCAGGTCGAGGTCCCTGCATTCTAGTTTCCCCCCCCCACTCCACTACCACTGGACGCCCCGCTGCCTGGGGGACACCCAGTCTGGCTGGTGGGCCCTCCCCTGTGAACCGGTTCGAGGAACTGCTGGGGACCATTAAGGTCTTTAAGGCTACACAGGTCCCTAAACTGCATGCCCCAACGACCAGGATAACAGTCACTAGGAGATAGGCTCATGCTGCATTAATCAGAGATGTTTCTCATTGACTTCCATCTCACTTCCCTCTTACTGTGAGTTCAGCAAAAGATCAGGGTAGGCTCTGGCTTTCTTACTTTTCGGTGGCCAAATCCTGGCTTATTCTGGAAAGGTTCCAACCTATTTCACCTTCTTCAGAAATTGACTCAGTTTTTCACCAATGCAACCTTGATGGTATTGAACATAAGTTAATTTCCCCTCAACTCAGTACAATTTCTTAGCTTGACCGTATTGTTCTTCAGGAATAACCTTTTGCTTATCTTGAGCTACTGTCAACCTGGAAATCCATAACTAGATTTCAGCATTATAGCCAGTAGTTGCTGCCACTTAAGTCTACATAAATAGACTAGAAGAAATATTTTCCACATCTAATTAAGTCATCAAATAGGACACTGCATTGTTGAAACTCTCGGTGCGACATGCGATATTAGTTAAACTGTAAGCAATTTAGAACCTTACTTACCCTGACCTGTCATCAGCGGCGCCTACTGATATATGTTGGGTTAAACTTATTCCCGCTATTAGTTTCTTTTAATCATGGCTGTTTTAAGTATTCGGAAATTCCGCTATGTGAATGTGACAATCTCTTGGTCAATGATACATTACATATTGTCATGTCTTGTACGAAACATAATAATTACGACATAATAATTACGACATAAGTTTTTACGACCACCTTTAAAATCACTGAATTTTACCCAAGTCAGGCAGGCACTACTGTATTTACAGTTTTTAAACACACCTACAGTATGGATTTTTTTTCTTTCACGTTTTCTCTCTGGAGTTTTAAAGCAGATGTAAATTATATGGATGTCAATTGTTGCACTTTTAAATTGATTTTGCTTTTATGATTTTATTTTTAAAATCGAATAAAGAAATTAATTGATTGAAGCCCTCAAATACAATATGGGTGGTTTCATCTTTCCTCCCATACGGTCACCTTGGACTCTAGCATTACTATTTCCTGGGCAAACCATGTGTCCTAAAGTTGTTCTGTTACATGGAAAAAGGCTGACATTGTTTCTTTGACTTTTTCAAGACCTATTAATGAGATGTGTACATCTGGACACTGCCATTCTTTTTTCCAGAAGTGTTGCCCACTTTCTTTTCTTGAAATTTACAGGTTTTTCTTATATAATTCTTTCTGTTCTGGCAGTCATTGCCTGACACGTGTGGCGCAAAATTGACATGAGATCGAACATGTGCTTTGCAGTCCAATGACTTTGCTCTTTACGACGTATGGAAATGCAAATACAGATAAATTCAAGACCATCGTGGTCATATTTTTAGGGACATTTGCATGACCAGTGCATGGACAACCCCATAAAATATTTCTGCAAGAATTGCACTGCATAGTCTAGTGGTGATGAGTAATTCAACTGAGAGGTCCAGCAAAACACTTTTGCTTAGACTCCCTGCCCAGTGGCACTTATTCCTTGTCTCTTTATGTTCTTCGTTTGCTGTAAAATCATCCTGCATATGAGTAACAGGACCGACTAGAACGTGGAAGTCTTAATGATGTTTGTTACTCTTGGGCTGAACATGTGCTTTATTAGCAATATAAATCTCTGGATCAAGCTACTTTGAGGAGCAGTATGTAAACCTCTTCAGAAAAATAGGTATGTTTAATTAGCCAGTGACGTGTGTTTTTTTTATTTTTTTAACATTTATTATTTACTGTGGGGCATTCATGGTTCGTGCTAACATATACTGATGAGGGTCAGCACGCAAACGGATATAAGTGCAGGAGGATCATTTCCATTTGCCTTCCATGTACTTTTAAACAGCAGCATAAACTAGCTTGTACCCCTAAGTTTAAGAACCGAAGGGCACAGAAAAGTCCAATAACTTAAGAGGGATTCCCAATGTGTCTAATGATTTTTTTTATTTTTTTTATATAAAGAACTGGAAAGGATTGGGAAATGACAATTTATTTCAATCCACTGCAAAAAATTTAAAACGCAACCGAGAGAATGTAGAGCAGCCGCTAGAGAGCAGAAAATATAAGAGTATGAAATGTATTATTCTTTAATTTGGAAAAAAAAGTCAGTGATTTGATCACCATGCAGGAGTGTGGAATTTATTAAACTATCTACTTCTCCATTGGGCAGGTTGTTTCATAAATCTACTGGTCCTGTAACAAAATCCACTTGTCCTTTTGGTGCCATGTACTGCGGCGACAAATTATGCCAGCAATCTCAATGTATCAGAGCTCTGATATAGCCTCTCTGAATATGCCAGGGCTTATACCATAGTAGTGTTTAAATACTTGCAATCCCCTTAAGTTGCCACGTTTCAGCAGATCTTCATACTTGGGCTGAAGGTAGTGGTAAGCAATAGTTCCAGGGTTAGAATGCCCTTTTGAGTCTGTGCAAACCTACTAAGATGCATGTTTTAAGGGTTTTCAACAACTCTTCTCTAATATTTTCCCATACTGAGAAATGTTGGAAATTTACTCCTGACCATGGCAAGCGTAAAACTTCTTCCAGAGTTAGGGGAAAAAAGGGGTGTGAGGTAAAGTGAACTTGCAAACTTTCAGATTTTCCCATGAGCAAATCTACACATGCACATTTGCTCAATGTTAAATAAAATGCAGTTCACAAATATTTTCTAGGAGTATTATTTCTTGTCCTACTTCTGTAAATTCTTTTTTTTTTTCCCAAATATATTTTTATTTTTATCGTACAATCTCATGCGTCATCCCCTTCTGGGCAGTCAGGCAACAAGAGAATCAGTACTCTTGGTTGGAGTGAAGGAGGAACTCCGAAAAGGCCCACTAGGCATCACCCAACCCTCCGTCAAACCCATAATGCGTCCTCCATTTGCCCCATACCCTGCAGAACTTTTTCTGGCATCCTCTTGCCTTGTAGGTGACTCTTTCTGCTGCCATGTACATGTCCATTCCCCTCTTCCACTCTCTGAGCTAGGGCGCCAGTGCCACTCCCCATGTTCGTGCTACATCCCGTTTCGCCACCACCAGAGCTAGCATGGCGAAAATTAACTGTGGGTGACCCAAATCTACGTCCCCCGGTATGCCCAGCAGTATGAATTTGGGGTCCAGTGGTAGTGTAGTGTCTAAAACTTTGCTCAGTTCCCCCCAACACCCTTCCCCAGTAGGTCTGTATTTCGGTGCAGTCCAAAAGGGTATGATAGAAGTCTCCCTGTTCACGGCCACATCTCTGGCAACTAGGCTCGCTACCGCAGCCTATTCGGTGTAGTCGGGCCCTATCATAGTAGACTCTGTGTAGTATTTTATATTGGATAAGGCGGAGACGAGACTTGATTGCCACCTCTCGGGGATGCATCAAGACTGCTTCCCAGTCAATGTTTTCGAGTGTTCCTAGGTTCATTTCCCAGGTCTCCCGCAGCTTACCCAACCTATCTGGAGCGTTTTTATTCAAGGCGCAGTATGTGAGTGAAACTGCCTTAGCCAGCAGCTGCTCCTACAGTAGACGTCCCTCGAGTGGTGCATAATCGGGCAGCGAGGATGATAGTGCACTCTCCGCCTGCCAAGCATGCCGCAATTGCAGATACTTAAAAGACTGGGATGTGTGCAATCCGAAATCTGTTTGCAGCATGCGGAAACTTATAAGTTTCCCTTAAGCTACCACAGCCCCTATGACCGATATGCCTATGGCGTCCCACCCTGTGAAGCCCTTCAACTTATGGATTTCTTTTAACCAGGGACAATTCCAGAGAGGCGTCTGCTTAGTAGGTTTGCACGCCCATCCCAATGCCTTCGATGCTCTGTCCCATGTTTCCAACGTAACTTGGGTGGCTGGGAGAAGTTGTCCCCTCCCCTGTCCCCCATAGAGATAATAAATACAGGTACGATTCACCATAGTGGCCCTTTCCAGCCTATAGGTGGGGTGGTCTGCTGGGGCATGTATCCAATCATTCACCGGAGTTAGATGTTCGGCCCAATAGTAGGCCTCTGTCTAGCAGTGAGATCCCCCTCGTTGTCCTGGTTACGGTGTAGGGTCGTTGGAGCAATCCTCGGTTGTTTCCCTAACCACAGAAGGGAGCGCAAGTCCGCATCGACTGCTCGGAAGATTTGTCATGGGAGGGGGAAATGCACATTCTGTAGGGCGTAGAGAAAGCGGGGCAAGGAGATCATCTTAAACATGGCAGCTTTGCCTAAAATTGTGAGGGGTAGGGATTTCCATCTCTGTGCGTCTTCTACAAAGTTGGTTATTACCTGTTGAATGTTTCTCTGGTAGGAGAGCCTCGTATCTGTGGTGAGATGGATCCCCAGGTAGGTAAACCCGGGAGGAGAGCCTCGTATCTGTGGTGAGATGGACCCCCAGGTAGGTAAACCCGGTGTGGGCTATCTGCAGGGACCCAGGGAGAGTGGGCCATACTTCCATGGCACGTGGACTGTGAATAACTGATTTGTGCCAGTTTATAGTGTAGCCTGAGTAGGTCCCATAGATATCCATTACCTCGAATAAGGCAGGAATTGTGGCAGTTGGGTGAGTGATATAGAGCAGAATGTCAGCCGCGTAGAGAGATCTTTTCTTCCCCAGTATCTGCTGGTGTGATTCGGAACTTCTGAATCTCTGGACACTGTCTGATCCTACAGGCAACTGTCTCAATACTGAGGTCGAAAAGCAATGGGGAGAGAGGGCAACCCTGTCGGGTGCCTCGTCAAATGGGGAAGTCTCAAGAGAGCTGGCCATTCACCTTAACCCTTGCCCTGGGGTCATACTACAGGAGACACACCCAGTGCCGAAACCGGGGTCTAGTGGCAAATTTAACCAGGGTAGCCTCCAAAAAGGGCCAGTGTACCGCGTCAAATGCCTTTTCGGCGTCCAAATACAGGAGCAAATGAGTCATCGCGGTCCTGTACCTCCATGAGCCAATTATGGGCCCTCCGAAGATTGTCGGGTCGCCCGTCTAGGTAGAAAACCTGTCTGGTCCTGATGCACCAGAGCAGTGATCACCTGATGGAGCCGCAAGGCGAGGATAGTTGCCAGTATCTTCACCTCCATGTTTAGGAGGGATATACGACAGTATGAAGCGCAGTCATTGGGGGCTTACCCTGCTTATGAATAGGAATAATCATAGCCAAGCGCAAGTCTAAGTAGCAAAATTTCCTCCTGGGAAGCATCTTGGAAGAGCTTCAGCAAGTGGGGCCTAGAAGATCGGCGTGCGTACTTATAAAATTCTGCCGGGAGGCGGTTTGGACCCGGGGTCTTCCCAGGGCATAATCTAGCGATAGCCAGTTTAATTCCGTCTAGCGTTATATCAGTCGAGTCCCTCTCTATCATCCTCGTCTAAACACGGAGTATGAATGTCCACCAGGTAGTCTGTTATGTCTGGGAACACCCTGAGTTTCCCGGCCTCGTAGAAGCGTTGATAGTAGGATGCAAATGCCTGTACTATCTGTGTATCACGCGTCTGAACTATTCCTTGGGGATCCACCACACTCGCCACCCATCGAGCCTCTGCCTCTTTACGGCTAAGCCACGCTAGGAGCTTGCCCGACTTGTCCCCCACGTCATACAACCTATGCAGGGTTGCCCGGGCCTGTGTCTTAGCCGCTTGCGTAGCCAGAGCCCTATAGCTGTGCTGTAAATCTGTTAACTGTCTCAGACCCTGAGGGTCTTTCTGCGTGAGGTGCCATCTTTCTAGAGTGAGAATCTGGGCCTCTAATGTGGTAAGTTCTTCCTGAGCTTTCCTTTTTTCCCCAGGCTATCCGATTCTGGGCCCTGTCTTGCAATACTGTTTTATATGCTTCCCAGACTATTACTCCAGACTGCACCGATCCCAAGTTTTCTGCAAAGAAGACGTGTCTGCGCGGAGGCCCTGGAGCACCTCTTTGTTCTGTAGGTCCCATGCCGACAGTCTCCAGCCCCCTTGTCCAGTATGATCCCTCTCACCCACTCGGAACATACAAGGGAGAATGGTCTGACAAACCCGGGCCATGTACTCCGCCTCATAGATGTCCTGCACGGCACCCTGCCGGAGGAACACGTAATCCAACTGCGAGTGGACCTTGTGAGCCCTAGAATAGTACAAGTACCCTCTGTCCCCCGGATGTAGGTGTCATCCACCAAGCCCAACGTATCGGCAAGGCAGGCCAATTGTGTAACCGGGGGGGGGGGGGAATAGACGTGTTCGCCTGAACGATCTGTTGGGACGTGCATCACATCATTAGTGTCGTCCCCCCCCTTACCTCCCCTATAATGTGTGTAATTCCCTGTGTCTCCAGTAGTATATCTGTCACCCATGTAAAGACCTGGTCTGCAATTTTTGTGGGGCATAAACCGATAAGATGGTGACATTCCTCCTACCCCATGCTGCAGACATTCGCTGGGGGTCCAGCCATGTACTCTTTACCGTGAAAGGAGGTGACTCTTTAATCAGGATAGCGACTCCTCTGGAGCCGGAGGTATATCCCGCATGTGCTAGGACAATATACGCCCCCCGTGCGAGGAACCCACATTTCGTGCCTTTAAGATGGATCTCCTGCAGAAGCACCACATCCGGGTGAATGCGCTTTGTGAAGGACGACACCAGCCCCCTTTTAATGTCACCCAGGCCGTTGACGTTCAAAGTAAGCACCGTGAAGGGGTTATTTTCCGGACCCATCATGATAGGTTAGAGTACTGTAGTGGGGCGGACCTGCTTGTGCGGTGAGATGTAGCCCTGTATTGGGATTTTGGTGAAGGGTGTAAGCTTCGCCCAACCTGCGGCTGTACCGTGACGAAAACCTACTGAACCAAAAAAACAATAGAACTGGTTGGAACCCCTTTCCCTCACCCCCCCCCCCCCTCCCACCTCCCACCCCCCACCTCCCCCAGTGACCCACCCTCTGCCAAACAGTCGAGGATGCGCATGAGGGTGGTAGAGGTCTGTCGCCCACCCAGACCCCAAACTTATGCTACAAGTTCAAACTCCTGCAGCGCCCCAACGAACACCGAGAAAGGAACAAGCGAAAGATAGAAAAGGACTAAGCGATGACGAAGAACAAAGG